>NC_054470.1:76053940-76664773 GCF_017639515.1 Carcharodon carcharias
AGTGGGATTTGAACCCAAAACCTTCTGATTCAGAGACAAACAGACATATAGGTTGGAATTTTCCCTGCTCCGTGAAGACAGATTTCGAGGCAGAGGGCCATGGAAACTTAGAACGCAGCATGTCAAGCTGACCCCCTAATGTATCCTTGTCTCTGGGCAAATTTCTAACGATAGGCTGTGAGTGGAATTGGGTAATCAGCCACGGGAGGCAGGCGCACAGTTAAGACAATTAAGTCCCCAATTAGTGGCTATTTTCATAGGCAGAGGCAATGCCCAGTGTCGCATGGACCACCTGTGGTGACAGGAGCCCGGCACTGCATCTCAGGCAGCTTCACTGTGGGAGGTCCGAGCTGCATAACAATTTAACCATTTTCTGGCACTCATTCTCAATGCTGATGCATCCCCAAGCAGAAAGTATGCTATTGCAGCCAGTTCATGGAGGCTGATGTCTCTGCTACTGCTGTACATGTAGCAATGGAAGCATCTCCCCTCCTACCAAAGGTGCCTTTATGGTGATGTTGCTGCTCCTACTGCTGATCCCTCAGCAACGCCCATACTGCAAAGGCCCATAACCATAGATCACACTGATAGTACATCCAGGCTCTGGAACTCAACTGCCATCCTAATTATTGCTGGGGCTCCTTGAAATGACCTCTCAATTTGTTCCCATCAGCAAGATCGCACTCAGGGCAGAACTCAAACACCAGCAGAGCCAGATCCTGGAACTGGTTCTAAGGGTTGACATTTTTATAAGTCTGGAAGCTTCCAGCCATAAGGTTGATCTTTTGGAGATCAGCATATACAACATTTGATTTACTTTGCAATCACTAACTTTTAAGCAACTCCCTTCAGCTAGAGTAATGTAGACCACCCTGTAAATATTTCTACACAATAACTCATATGGTTGTAAGTAGCAGTCAATCTTCCTCCAAGTTTTTACCCTAGCTATCAATCAACAGTCCAGCTATTAAAGGTCTGGATTTTCATCTCGAGGCAGGTAGCAGGAGTTGAGAAATTTCCCAGCTCAGCCTGCCCGCCTTGGGAGAAAGTGCCCACAGTGGGCACTTTCATTGCCAGGGGACAGGTGCAGGCTAGGGTTGGACCAAATGACCCCGGAGGCAGCAATTGGGGCTGCTGGGTGGGGAGGCCGCCTGCTTAAAAGGCTTGCTTCTGTGTAGTGGGACTTTGTCCCAGCTAAAATAAAAACACAAAGTCCCTTCAACTCCTACCCCTCACAACCCCTCATCCCAATGCCCTCATCCATGCCACCTCATGCCCCCATCCAACCCCTATGGCCCCTCATGACCCCTATGCTAAGCTGTTGAAAAAAATAGTCATTTCAGTATCAATCATCCAGACCCTTTAAAGTAGCAATCACAAAATCCACAATCCCTTGAAACCACTTAACATTATGTAAACAAACATTGTGAAATTGACAGCAGAGATCAGAGAACCTGAGCTGTTAATCAATCAATGTTATCACTGGGGCACAGCTGTTTCAATATCTGGGCTCTCAACCTTTATTGTATCCTCGGCTAGGAGCCCAGACAACTATTATCCTTGTTGGAACAACTGTGCCCCAGAGAAAATGGGCAAGGTCAATGCGTATGGAAGTGCCATAGCTTGGAATAGGGAGTATGAGGGGCCATGGGGGTAAGTTGAAGGGCGGAGCTTGGCATAATGGGCATGGTGGCCATAGGGGATGGGTGGAAAGGCAGGGTTTGGCATAGGCCTCGTGGGGTGGACCTTTTAAACTTACCTTTTAAAAGGTCCCCTCACGCACGCCAGGGTTTATGACTCCTCTGAGGTGCCATGAACCACAACTCTTTAAAAACCTAGCCCAACTCCATGAAATTGCAAAGGGTAGGACATGCCTAACTCAGCAATGGAGCCGGCCAGGTCGGCTTTTGACAGGAAGCCCGCATCCTTTAAAGGTACTAATCAGACACCCCAGGAATGGGGTCAGAAATCCCGGAATCAGGACATGCCCGCCATTTTTAAAGAGCTCCCATGTCATCCTGACATTGTGAAAATCCAGGCCAAAGTATCCAGGAATCACATCTGCAAACTCAAGCTAGTGGACTGAATGTTTAATCTTTGCTGCCTGCCAAATATCTAACTGTGATTCTGAATAATGACTGTCAGTTTAGCAATGCTGGTTCCTCTTTGTCTTCAACCCAAGAGATTTTCTCCTTAAGAACATTTATGGTTAACTCTGTATCTCATGCTTATTTTTAAGAACTTTCACATTATGCCTAACTTTTCAGTGGAAATGAATGCTAGCACCTTTGATATAAGTTGACAGTTGTCACATATAGTTTTCAAAAACTCCTTTTAACAGGAGAGTTTGATTTAAATTAAGCCCAGGGGGTTATGCTACTGCTTTTAAGCATGAGTTCAGCTTGAATTCCCAAGATGGAGTATTCTTCAGTTGATGGAAAATGGCTTATTTACTGCTTAAAACGTAACTGGAAGTATTTTGATTTTCTGAACAAACCAGCCTTTTAAAATGTTACTTTTCTCCATGAGTAATTGTAGCAAACTGGTGCATTAGGCCAGAATTAGATAGCCACAATAAACTATGTCAACTGTCTGAGAAACTCAGGAATAGAGTAGGGCTGGGATGGGGTGGTGGATTTGGATTGTGCTGGAAATAGGAACGGGGAGGGTCACAATGCAAGATTAACCCAAGCTCGTTTGTTATAATACAGGCAGACTGTGTGTCCTGCTACCTTAAATGGCAATGGTGTGCAGCCCAGTGTTAATCGTGCTGCTGAGTGACTGCACACCTCAGCAGGCAGCCCATGTTCATGGGAGGCTCAGACCACTTAAGCTAGTCAACACTTCTTAAAGATGAGGTATATTCTGCTACAGCAAGTTCTGGAACTGGTTGCAGAAGAGTCTCAAAATTGAAAGAAGCATGAAAATGGTACAAGTCCGAGGGCATTTTCCAAGTCCTTCTGGTGTAGCATTGGAGGCCTTAGAGAAAGAGGTGGGTTGGAGGAGCAAAATTCCCTTACAAAATGGGCCAGGCATCTTCAAAAGCTATATCCTTACAAATAAACCACTCACCTCAGACACTGCTCCATTCATCACTCTGCTTTCAGTCTGAGAAAGAAAGACTTGCTCAATCTCACATCTCCCCTACCATCATTCTCTATCAAGCACAATTCATGCCTAACATGGTCAGTCATAGTCTCACCTAATGGTCACCACACTGCAGCAAGCCTCACACCCATACCTCTCAGGTTCCACACAGTACCAGCTATTGAACTATGGCAGGCATGCCACCCAAACACATTTCCCTCTCTATTTCAGGACAAGGTGATTCATAACTGGAGGCAGCAGCGCCTAACTACTGTGTTCAAATATGCATGTCCTCAGCCCCCTTGTGGAGATGGTGCTCGCCATCATTGAAGCAATCATGACTGAGGCCGTGGCCAGCGGGAGGACTGAAACCATAGAATATGATACTATGTTCGTACCTAATCAACCTTCTCATATTCCACTTCACATTCATTCCACAATTGTTTGTGACTTACAAGTTGCAGATGTATAACCATGCATTCACGATTTCTTACGCTTCTGCCTTTATTCTTTAGATACCTAAGACCTTCTGTCTGGTTAAGGGTGTGGGAGTGTGAGGGGAAGAGCAGCAGGAAAACCATCACTCTATCTTACCCATGCAGCCACAAGCTCAGACACTGGAACTTTTGCATACTTTAAAGGATAGAATAGAGCTGGGATCTGCATGTGCTGAGTCACTAGGCACGAGTGGATTGCAGTCCATATCTTTTCCAGCGTGGATGTGCCGGCAAACTCCATGAGAATGCTGTGGCCCATGGCCAGCAGTGGTGCTGGAACCATAGGAGAGGATGGCTTGTTCCTACCTGATCTATCTTAACATTCCAATTACAATCTCTTTTGAATTACAAACTGCCGATAATGTTTGTATGCACCTCTTACTTCCCCCATTTCTGCCTCACCCCAACTCTACCCTTGTGCATTTGTCCTTCCAGATATCCAGGGACTACCAGCTGGTGTCGGAACCTGAAGTCAAAAACGAATAAAATTTTGAGAAAACAATTCTTGATCATTCTCACATTTGCAGCCATCAGCTCGTATACTAGCACCATACAAACATGCAAGGGTTATGTTAAGGCACAATCTGCACGTGGCAGGCTAAATTCTGTCAGTGCAGTGGTAAATCTGAAATTTGAAGCCATAAACCACCTCGGCCATTTGCAGAAAGCCCAGCTGCATTTTGGACCCATCTAATAACTAATTACTTGCCATACAGGCTCTCACCCTTTAAGAGAGGAGAGCCCATCTCCAAGATTTGCTAGCCAATCAGAGGGTCAGAAGCTCTTCAGTCACAGCAGTGCCACCAGGAATGGTGGCCACTGCTGGGACTGCACCAAGCTGAGAGGACGCAGCAAGTCACTGAGGTCAGTCAGGCAGCCCCCAGCAAGGTTGGAGGGAGTAGGTGAGGTCTAGGGGTCTCACCATGGGGGGTTACTGCAGGGGCTGCCATTGCCACTGGCGGCCTCACTGTGGACCACAGAGAGTCCAATTAAGGGGGCCTCTCCGTGGCCTTGTGCCTGCAACTAGGCTGTCAGAGTTCATCAGGCAACCTCTCCATGTGGCAGAAGGTCCACCCACCACTGGTAAAATGCCAGTGGTGGCATGAAGAGGCCCTTATTTGGCCATTTAAGTGACACAATTGGCCTTTGAGCAGGAGGGCTGTCTTCCACCTTCCCCACCACTGGTAAAATGCTATGTTGGTGGGAAGGCGATGGGCATTCCAGCCTTGTCATCCCTGGCTATTTTACAGGCTTCCCTGCATCCCAATCCATCCCAAATAGCTGGTAAAATGCAGCTTGGTGAGTCACTGGGCGTAAATGCGCTGCAGCCTACCAGCTCCCCAGAGGATGAGATCACACACAAGTTCTGGGTTTCGATGAGGCAAACTAAAGATAAATGCTGATAGACATGTACACAGAAATGCTAGGTGCATTTACAGGCCTGCCAAAAAAACCTGGTATCACTCCGCATTGAAGAATCCAGCTCCAACTTGGCAAAGTTGGAAAAGGACTGCAGCCCATCCTTACAAGCATCAAAGTGCTGGCCCACTCTATAAGAACACATGATGCACTGTTTAATGGCTGAAGTCTCAGCTTCCATTGCAGCACAAGCAGAAACCACCCAATGTCTGGTTGCTGCAGTGAAAGTTCAGACTGAAATCACAAAATCTCAGCTTGTTACCACCGTGGCTACGGATGCCAGTGTGTAAAAGGGCTTGCATGGCTCACAGTCATACTGTATTCTGTGCTCTAGTACATTCCTTGGATTGCTGAGGAACCTCCACCTGGGAGTGGCAGTTGTTCCATGGAGTACAAGCCTGTTGTCCTCTCTCAGGATGACAGCATTCATATTCCCAATTCCGACACTCTGCCCCTGTGAGCTAGTCAGCCCAGACTGCTGCTGCCCATGTTGAGATGGTGCTGTCCAAAGAGAGGCCTTCTGGGCCCAGAGCTGCATGAGCTTGTCTTGCAAGGCCATCTGCAGTCTCCTCCACTAGAAGTCAATAACTTTGTTCCAGTTATGATGCAGCTACTCATGTAGCATTGCATGGAAGCACTAGGTAAGGCAAAGGCATCTGCAAGACAGGCACTAAGAAAGTGCACAAATGTAAAGGTGACTTGTGCATAAAATATCGGATTTTGTTTGGATAAAGCAGGTTAGGAATGGTTGTTTTACATTGGATTTTATTTCAGCATTGTCATCAGGATGATGCAGTGATGATCCATAACAAAGTGAGGTGTGTGACTTTTCTACAAGAGGATTTCGGGTTGTGCTCATTAAAACTGTATTTGAATGAGGCGAACAGGGATGGCTCAACCAGAATGGGAATAGGCTGGTTGCCTCCTCCCTTCCTCTTGCTCCACCTCTTTATTCAAATCTATTTCTTCCTGCTGCTGCTTCACTTCCTTTTAATCTTTCTCCCCTTCCTCCTGAGTTTTTTGCTGCATTCCTGATGGCAAAGACTGTGACTTTGTGATGGCCAGGTTATGGAGGTTACAGGAAACCACTGCTCTCCTCCAGAGAGATTCATGCGGTGGAATTGTTACTTCAGCACTCCAGTGGTCTGCTCAATGATTCTTTTGTGTTGAAGCAAGGTTCTCATTGTATGCATGCTGACAATGTGTTGGATGGTAGAGTGGAATCATGAGGCAATTGCGGAGTACTTAGCTCTTGTTGCTCAGCAACCACCCGCTGGCTACGTGGCAGTGACTGAAATACCAATGAAGCAGCAGACTGGTGCAGAATGAAAGCATCATGATTCTGCCAGGATAGTGGGCATACACCAGCATGATATGCTGAGAATGGGCATACACCAACTGCCCATCCAGCAAGTAGTGACTTTTGAGGTTGTTGTAGATGCCAGCATTTAGACATGTCTCCCTCAAAGCCACATGTGCTGATGGCATCCTGCACCATGGGAGAACCTGCTATTCTGGCAAAGCCTCAAGCATGCACTGTCTGCTTTTCATTATTCAGAGAGGACAAAATAAACTCCCCTTTCCTAAAAGAAGAATGTTTGTCACCTCTGTTATACCAAATAGTATCCAATAGTGGATACCAAACCAGGTGATGTTAGAGATATCACATGCTCCAGCCTGGAACAATGCCAACACAAAAATATTCAGTACCATAGTCACCTCAGCCGCTGGCTGCAGCATCCTTGCTCTGCTCTGAGTTTATGGGTATGATTTCAGGAGATGTCAGAGTTCTGTACGCACCTCCTCTGTAAAACAGAGACACACACACTGCTTGGCTTAGATAGGTGTAAGAGAAATGCTCCTGGCTCGCCCGAGTTGGATAGAGCCTAATGCCCTTTTCACCTTCTTCCTTCTCCACCTATGGGCACCGTCTCCTTCTCTTAGCTGCCTCTGCTTCACCTCCCCCTCATGCTGCAGCTCAAGGTGGATGATAATTATGCCCAAAGCTTCCAATCAGAGACAGAACTTTTTAGAGAATCCAAGGGAGCAGGGGGAGATTGCCCATCGGAAGTTCAAACTTCCTGGGCAATTTCTGTGGAGTCAGTACATCGGGACCCATGGGATTCTGTCACGCATCTTGGGGGGTTACGTCCAGTCTCTGAAGATTCAGGAACCAGAAGATCTGTCACTCATGATGAGGGGGCAGGTGGTCTGACCAGAACCTTCAGAATCATAACCAAGGCCTTCTCCACTGCAGCAGCATTCCCTGTCAACTTTACCAAGCATAAACAATGCTACAATCTTCAGGGACTTCTTCAAGATCTAACAGAACAATACATATTAAGCAGCTTATTTGAGGGTAGTTGATGATCCCTTTAAATAGCAGTGATGGAATGCGGATAGGCCCTTTCTGCCGCTAGGCATGTTTAAAAGAAGGTGTTTGCTAGGGTGACAATGTTAAAAATAGCTATGGCGCTGACAAATCAGCATTACACGCTATTTGACCTCACGATTCCTTATCTGCTTACTCTGCATGCCTCTGGCACACGTCCTTAACACCTGTGCTAATATAGCATCTGGTGCTAGCTGCTCCAGATGTGTGTGCATGCTACATGGACATCATTTTACCAAAACAGCACCTACAGCAGCGAAACCACAGGCATTACGAATCTCAACTTTGCAGCCAAGGCGTCTGCATTCTGATTTACAGATGAATCTTAGCTAAGGTGTACAGTTCACAAATGAGCACATATCATGTGCCTTCCAGAGTTAGATATCACAGTTGAGAGGATCTTTTAAATCCTTTTGGCCTCTGTGGAAAGGAATCTGCATGCTTCAAATAATTCACGTATTTTCAAAGAAATGCTCATTTTTTTTGAAGAGCCTATCTGAAATAGAGAAATAAACATTCACTTACAAGTTTGTACACTGACAACCAAATTCTAAATGGATTAAGAGCCTGAAAATTTGAACTTAAGACCACATTTTCTTACTCAGAGATGGAAACAGAACGTATGGGGCAAGTAGTGGACATGCAACCTGGTCAATATGAATAGCCAGATGTTATTTAAATAAAGCTTCTGGATTTCTTATCAAAATCACACATCTACGAGTGTGCTGCCCACTTCCATTAAGTATTTTCTCAACTGCTACTTAAAGCCTCAATCCATCTCTTGAAGGGAGTCAGGTGAGTAGAAAGTGTTGTTAGAAATCAGTGACATGGTTGGAAACAAAGTCTGGGTACCTCTCTCTCCCCCACCCCAAAACCCTCTGATGCTTCTTGACAGACCAGCTGGTTATAGTGACAGCCAGGAGGGATGTGCTGTTCGCCACAAGTGGAAAGAAGACATTTTCTGCTGCCACAAAGGCATCTTGGACTGAGTTTGTTGAGGGAATAAACAGCAGGATTCTGCAAAGCCATGGATCCAGTGCAGGAAATATTTTAATTACCTGGCTATGGGTGGAATTTAGTTGTGGAAACAGGGGACCTGCCTAAAGGTTAGGGAACTGGTGGGAACCTGTGTTGTCTTTCAACAAGTGGCCCAATGCAATTACCAGGTTCGCAGGCACTTACCTGGACAGCATTGGACCTCTTGTTGGATTAAGGCACAGTAGGGCAGGAATCCTGCCCCAATCTTAGGCTGGCAGCTCTCCAGTACTGGATTCCTGGAGTCAGCTAAGTGGGGGAGAATGTGGGTCATGGGGAAGGGGTCACCAGCAGGTAAGTCAGGTAGATAGGTCAGCATGCCCCTTCTTCCTGATGCTGTGTCCCTCATTTGGTTCTGACTGCCTGTGAACTGCCTCCAAGCAAGTTGCTGGCAATCCCAATAGTCCTTGCTGAGAGACTTTCTGGAGGCATTGAAGGCCTGTGCAAACCTCATTTAATGCCTCTGGTTTAAAGATTACAATGAAATGTGAAGTGCTGGGCTCAGGGATAATTGGATTTAAGTGGCTAATTAAACACTCTAATTGCCTCCCTGCCTCTAGCAGGCGAGTTTCCCGCGTGGGTTCCTTCCTGCGGTTCGCTTAATTTGGGACTGTTTTCCTGCAGCCAAGAGTCAGACATGTGGCTTCCCCCATAATTCTCTGCACCCACCCGCTCCAATGGGCTCCACTAAATTCCAAATGACACTCTTCCGAACTAAATTACACATCTCCTGAAATGCACTCCTTTTACTCCCTCTTGTCACTCAAGTGCCATTCATATCTTTCCTAATGCGTGCGTCACTTTCTTCAGCACCAATCGCTACATACACACAGGTGCACACACATCTCTCATGCCCAAGCATTACACGTGCTCAAATCTCAGTTCTTCCTTCCCAGGAAGCCAGTAATTCCATCTTAAGTCCTCACAGTTGCTCAATCTGCACTTCTCAGTGACTGCTCTCAATACACAGTGTAGGGAATCTCCACAAAGACATGACATCTCCATTTCTATGACATCTGTCTGACTTTCCATTTCACTTTTCACCTTCTGCACAGCATCCAGAGGACGCACACATACATACATCCACACTAGTCGCACGTATTGCTAACCTAGAACTCAAGGGAATCAGGATGGACCCCCAAATTTTGTGGATGACGGAGGAGGAGGCTATTGAAATAAGCAGGGGACTGTCAGGGTTGGGGATGTTGGTGGATCTGGAGAGTGGAGTGACTGATTTTAACTTATACCCACTCAAAAAGTGCCACAAATCAATCCCACAAATAATACTGCAGAATTTTTTTCAAGACTGGTAAAATGTGGAGCTGGCTACCACATGGAGTAGTTGACGTGAATAGTTTTGATACATTAAAGGCAAAGTTGGATCAGTACATGAGGGAGAAAGGAATAGAAGAATATCCTAATAGGGTTAGATAAAGAGAAGAAGGAAAAAGTGAATGTGAAACAGAAATATGGCATAGGTCAGTTGGGTCAAATGGTCTGTTACTGTGTTGTAAATTCTTAGTATAAATAATTACAGCTTCAGCCCACTTCAAAACATGAAGTAACATGGTTAAATGCATATTTACATTTTTTAATGACCAGGCCTAAATCTTCACCTTCTCTTCTTTACTCCAGGGTACTCATAGGAAAAACACAAGCCCCTGCCCACAGATGAAAGCTTCTTGGAGGAACCCATGCCTCCTGAGGATAAACCACCAAACGTTAGTTATATTACCGGCACCAGTGCAGAGTGAGCATGTCAGGAAGATACTGAGTCTCACAGTATAAATGAGCAGGAGCAGGAAGCGGCCATAGGGGGAACTGAGGGGAATACGCAACAGATGGCTCCATCCTTAAGTTTTTCTCAACAGGACAGAATGTCAGTAGTGAAAAGGAGAAGCTTGAGCGAGAAGAACAAACATGTGAGATCCTGCTTAACAGTCCTGCCAGGTACTCTATACACTGGCAGTGGAGATGGAGAAGTTCACTTATTCCACCATATTTGGGGTGCTTTCACAGGGATTTTCAACTCTGTCATCTGGCCTGGAGCACCTAGGCATACCCAAGGAAATGACAGCCAGGCTGTCCCAGTAGGAACCATGCTACCAGCCTTTGCGGCTTTGATAGAGCCTCAAACAGCTGCAGTACTGGGTCTGATCTCCTAAGACCATTCATCCTTGGAGAAGCTGATGAGCTGAGTTGATCAGTGCTTTCAAGGTGTCATTCATCTCCTCCAATCTCCTCTCTTTAAGACTGGCAGGATTGAGATGCCATTGCTAACAGTGTCTTGTGCTGGCTTCCTTTGAAAGACCGCATTATTTCCATGCCAATGGGAACATTGAAAGAAAAGGAGCTAGTTTCCTGTAAGCTAACTACCTGGAAAATTCTGACTGATTGACTGTTTCAAGCAAGCTATTATAGGGAAAACTGAACTAAATTTAAATTGAGGAGGCACTCCTTTCCTCTTTACTACAAAATTGGTTGACTATAATCTTGGGCACTTGTGTGTCATCAGCTAATTCACGATAGGAGTGAGTGAACTGGCTAGTAAGTGGCCCTGTTACATATTTTATTGCATGCGATTCAGAGATGGTGCCGAACTGTTTAACTGACTGCCAATACATTTCTGTGTTTCAGTAAACTGTGATTGCTTCATTTAACTATGTGCAGCAATGCAATTAAGGTGGTAATGAAAAAGGTAACTGGCTATGAAGGAGTTGACCTGTGAAGATTCCTATCTGCATAATGATAGGGGTAATCCAGTTTCTTGTAAGCTATGAGCTGTGAGTCCTTTCTGCACAGTTATGGAATAGTCAGTGAACTACCATCCTGCGGTGAGTATAACATCATAACTGTTATTATTGTTAGAGTTCTTGTTGCTTATTGCCATCAACCTTCATAAACGTCTCAGTTTATCACAGCGGCTGTTGCGAATGATTTACTGATATCAAATCAAATAACAGTGGGTTAGAATTATGGTCCAATTCCAACCCTATCTTAAATAATATGCATCAGGATTGTTGTAGATCCATTTTCTGAAATATAAGAGTATTTCTTTGTGGAAGTGTCAAGATCCTGTTGTTCTAAGAATATCACAGATTTTTTGAAATCAGGCAGTGTTGTCATCAAACACTCAAAAGCTCTCCTCTTTTCAGAACCTTCCCATCTAATCATGCGGTGGGTGGGGGGAGGGATACAGTGAGGCGGGAGCAGAGAAAACAGTTACCTGCCGGGGTAAAATGACAGTGGGAACTTGCACTCCCGCCCGCCATGGCGGGTCACCAGTCCCACCAGAGGCCAGCGTGAAACTGATTTGCATGTTAATGGCATTTGTTACTTCTCAACCTGACTAGTCAAATGCACTCCTGGCTGGTGTTCCACATTTCGCCATCCTAAACTTGAAGTCATCTAAAAATCTGCTACCTGTATCCTAAATCACGCCAAGTTCCGTAGACCTATCATCCCTGTGCTTGTTGACATACGTTGGCTCTCAGCCAAGGAACATCTTAATCTTAAAATACTCATGCTTATTTTCTAATTTCTTCATGGCCACACCTCTCCCTATCTCAGTCATCTCCTCCAGCCTTGCAACCCTACAAGATATCTGGTCATCTAATTCTGGCTTTTTGAGCATCCCCAATTTTAATCGGTTCATGAACGGGTGGAGGTGCCTTCAGTTGCCAAGGCCCTTAGTTCTGGAATTACCTCCCTAAACTTCCACGCCTTTCTACATCTCTTTACTCCTTGAAGGCACTTCTTAAAACCCACCTCATTGGCTAAGCTTTTGATCATCTGATCTAATATCTCGATACATGGCTCGGTATCTTATTTTGTTTTATCTTGCTCCACTGAAGCTCCTTGGGGCATTTTATTATGTTTAAGGCATTACAAAATTGTAAGATTTTGATAATATATTTTAGGGGCTTTGTTTGAGTTGAATTAATACTTATGAATATTAACTTAACCACTTTTTAAATAGTTTAGTTTGAGTTGCTGTTAGTGAGATAATTAACAATCAAGGCTTTTGGGGAAGAGGCAGGAAATTGCGTGTAAGAAGCAACATTTAATGAATTTTATACCTTTGGAGGTGCCTTCGGAACTGGGTTCAAGAGGTTGTCTTTTGCCTTAATGGTACAACGTGTGATTAGAAGGCTCTTTGTCAGCTTTTAAGGAATAGCTAAAAGAGTTGAGTTTAACAGTTTGAAGTTAGGATGCCAGCTTATCTCTAAACAAAACCACACATTAATTTCATTGATTAGCTATTTCTGTAAGGCAGAATATCTGTTTTAGAGGAAACTTTCTTTGCTGATATTATGGTAGGAAGTATTATAGGCATATGTTCTTAATGATTTTAAAACTTGTGGGAATGGGTCAAAGTATGTTGATGTGCATGTTTACGATAGGACATTGGCAATCTGTATCTAAAGGAAGTGTATCATTTGTTCACAAAAGAATGTAAATCTCTGGAAGTAAGAGGCAGACAGCTTGGTCTCAGTTTATGACCCATGGAGCAGGGGCTACAAGGGTGAAGTGACACCAGGTGATCCTTAGCAATAGCCAAAGTAAAAGGATAATTCGGGCAATTTCCAAATACGGACTGGGGAATAATGAGAATAAGGGATAAAAGTTGGAAAATTAGAGCCTTTGTTGACACAGTTTTAACCTTGCTTCAGTGATATAATTCTTCACTTCTGAGGCAGAAGGCGGCGGAGTTCAGCTGTGCTGTTAGCATTCAAGGAACCCTAGGCCCTTGAAGGATAAGAAATTCCCAGTCTGCCCTCACTGCTTTTTTGTTAAGCATATTTCACATTTTACTTCCACTTAATTCACAAACATTAGTTATTCATCCCTTGTTAGGCCACGCACAACTGATTGCTATAGATTAAACATTCAGAATTTGTGATTTTAATTAAAGAGGTTTTATAGCTCAAAACTCTCGAATCATTATACCACATAAGTATACTTTGTTGTTACACAACCTGAAAATTCTGGAAATACTCAGAGGGTTAAGCAGCATCTGTGGAGAGAGAAACAAAGTTAATGTTTCAGGTCAGTGACCTTTCATCAGAATATCTCTGATCAAAAAGTCACAGACCTGAAACATTGGCCAGGAATTTTTGGAGGCGGCAGGGATTCTGCTGCCGAGAGTAAAAGTGGGGTCGATCCCGCTTCCATGGGCAGTGGAACCTGGGCCACATTTTAGGGGCTGCGGCCAATTAAGGACTTAGGCCCAGCCTAAGAGCTGCTGAAAATCAGACAGCAGCAGCTCAGCAGCGTCACCGCTGGTCCAATACTTGGAGGATGATGGTGTATCGATGGAAGTGCGCCCTCACAGTCAGTCAGACCCTGGTGAGGGGTGGGGTGTTTCTGAGCAAAGGTCGTAATGATGCCACAGGGGCAGCCACTACTGTCAGGGAACCTCTTCATGGGCCAGGAGTGACCAAGAAGGAGGGCACTCCCTACCTCCTGGAGCCCACTGAGAGGCCACCATGGCTGATCTTGCAGTTTCCCCGCATGGCAGAGAGCTTCCCAACACTTAACATGCCAATGGAGGTGGGAAAAGGTTCTTACTTGGCTACTTAAATGGCTTAATTGGGCTCTGGATGGACAGGCCATTTTGTCAGCCTTCCCGCCTCCAAGTCCCTCCCTAAAGACCTGGAAAATTCTGGCTATTAACTCTGTTTCTTTCTCCTCCCAGGTGTTGTCTGACTTGCTGAGTATTTCCTGTTTTCATTTAAGATTTTCTGCTTCTGCAGTATTTTGCTTTTGTGTAAGTTATTGTGGTTGAATATTTTGCATGTTTCAAAAACCATCACACTGTCATTTTTCATCAAACTCCCAGTGCAGAAAGAAAGTTAGACGACCTAACATGCCTTTGTCAACTTTGTCAAACAACCATCCAATTAGTCCCACTCTCCTGCCTTCACTGCCGTCGTTCTACGTTTTTCTGACATGATTATGATTATATTAGCATTATGCATTTAAAACTTAACAAGAGTTTAGAACCAAATAGAACATCAGTCTGTATATCCTTTGAAGAGAAAAAAGCAAATTAATGAACATGACTATACACAGTTGACACAATGATAAACACAAACCTCCCCATTCAATATTCATAACAAAAGTGTTAACCCACTCCCATAAACTCCCTCTACCCAAGTTTTTAACCCATTTCAAAGGCATATCCGACAAAGTAACCTCCGACCAGCATTATCAGGAACTGCTAACCCATAGAAATGAGAAGCAATAAATATAGATTTACCTGGTCTTGAAAATAATGTTGACACTTCCGTTCATCAGAGTTGCTTGGGGCTTGCATCGAAAGAATCCTCACAGGAGCCCCTCACCGACCAAGGCAGGTGGGAGGGTGGGTTGGGGAGGGGGGCAGTTCTGAGAGGTCGTTGGGGGGGGGCGGTGTATCGGAGAGGTCCGAGGTCAGTAGCAGGGGGGTGGTTGGGGTTCCGAGCTCAGGGGCAGGGGGGAGGTTGGGAGGTCCGAGGTCAGGGGCAGGGGGGTGGTTGGAGGGTCTGAGGTCAGGGGTGGGGGGAGGTTGGGAGGTCCGAGGTCACACTCTTCTAACTCTACTGATGTGCAAGTAATTGACCTCCAAAAGCAGTACGTGCAAAGTGTAGTAACACTGCTGTGTGTTACAGGACTGCAGTGCAATCAAACATTGCTTCCAGCACCATTAACCTCAGAAGCAAATATTCAACAGCTTATTGAGTCATTGTAAACCTAAGGCTATGTTATACAATGCAGAATCGTCCCAGAATTGCACTAAGTGCGATAGCGGGCTTGAAAAACAACATTTTACCCATCAGCAGCAATGGTGGGTTTTCGCACTATATCATCCACTTCCCACCTCATTAATTATGCAGCCACAGGAAACACACCGTCTCGCTGGTGGGCCGCCTCTGAATCACCCACATGCCGTTACCTAACTGTTTCCTCACTCCGGGTGTCATATCTAAACTAAAAACGAAAGAGGATGAATGATCTCATCCGTGCTGCCAGGGTAAGGCAACCACCTCCTCACTGTAAACTCACACACTCATAAGCCCATCACATATTCACTGGCATCTCACTCACTGCCAGCTCAAAGGACATCACCGCTCACTCTCTCACATACACCGTCACATATCAATCTGGCTTCATCTCCTCTGAAGACTGCCTCCTCAATCCTAACCGTCTTGAGGCCACTTTCACAGATCAACATGTGCCACCTTCCCCACACACACACCCTGGGATACCCCCCTTCCGCAGAATAGCCCTTGTCCTGCAGCCTCTCCCCTTGCCTGAATCCACTTCTCCCCCTTCCCTAAGCAAGCCCTAGCCCTGCAGCCATTGAAAAGCCACCTCGACCTTATAGTTGGTCTCGTAGGTAGAGACCTGCCCGTGAGCATCCCCCTAAAAGCAATGTGGTTCTGCCTGAGAAGCTTGGCATTGATGATTGTGAGTTCTGCCCGAAGCAAGGTTGGCAAACAAACCTTGAAGTCCTGAACGAGGTGCAGCTTGCCAGGTGCACATCGCTTATGTACAGCTGTGAAACACGTCGGCGTGCAATCATACTGCCATGCCCGTATGATCCAACATGCCAGGGGTGATTCCGGTGAGCAGGGCTTATAATGAGATGCCAAAGTATTGAAATTAGGTTCCCAACATGTGACAGCAGGAAATGTGGCCTACCATTGATGGGCGGAGCCGGCGATCGTAAGATGGTTTTACAACAGCATTAAACCAATTTTTGCGATTTCCTGATACTTTCTGCTCCTGCCAGCTATGATGCCCCATGCAATGGGAACAGACGATTCTGCCCACAGTCATTAATGTGGCCTTAAGAATAAGCAACAAGCTGGCCACACACTTATTGCAGCCCTGTGCACAAATACTGATGTTGCTGGATAATGCAAGGCCAATCTGGCTAAATCACTCAATGTTCCTGGCAATAGACCCTCAATGTTGGGTGCTAGGCCACTGTTGGAATATGAACTAAACATTAGCCACCTAGCCAACTAAACAAGCTGGCCCCCTTGTGAGAGGTGGAAAATACAGTTGAGAACCAGGCTAAATATAGAAGCTTCAGGGTGGAACTGAAAATGCAAATAGGAGAAGAAAAGAGACAGTATGAGACTGACAACTAACATACTAAGTAATTCAAAAGTCTTCTCTTGGCATATAAAGAGTACAATGGTAAAGGAAGAGTGGGCTGATTAGGGACCAAAAAAGGGATTTACACATGGAGGCAGAGGACATGTCTGAGGCACTAAATGAATACTTTGCATCTGCCTCTACCAAGGAAGCAAATGCCGCCCATGGTGAAAAAGGAGGTAGTTCAGACGTTTGAAGGGTTTAAAATTCATAAGGAGGAGATATTGGATAGACTATCTGTACTGAAAATTGGTAAGGACAAGGACCAAATGAAATGCATCCAAGGATATTGTGTGAAGTGAAAGTAGAAATTACGGAGGTACTAGCCATAATTTTCCAATCTTCCTTAGACTCAGGGGTGGTACTGGAGGACTGGAGAATTGCAAATGTTACACCCTTGTTCAAAAAAATGTGTAATGATTAGCCCAGCAACTACAGGCCAGTTAGTTTAATGTCAGTTGCAGGGAAGGTTTTAGAAATTATAATTCGGGGCAAAATTAATAGTCACGTGGGCAAATGCGTGTTAAATAAAGGAAGGCAGCATGGATTTGTAAAGGGCAAGTTGTATTTAACTAACTTGCTTGAGTTTTTTGATGAGCTAACAGAGGGTTGATGAGGCTGATGCTGTTGATATGATGCATACGGACTTCCAAAAGGCTTTTGATAAAGTGCCTTACAACAGACTTGTGAGTGAAGTTGAAGCTCATGGAATGAAAGGGTCAGTAGCAACATAGATACAAAATTGACTGAGTGAGAAGAGATAGAGAATGATAGTGAATAGTGTCATAACTCACTGCGAATAGTGTGCTGTAGTATCAAGTCCCACTGCTCCCCAAATCGTAACAAATGTGAGAAGTTTAATCAGACCACCAAATTGCTCCAATTCTACCTAACTATTTAATTTAGGTTAAAAGAATACGGGTGCCAGGTTTGTAAACTTAACAACTGTTTAATAAACAAACTATGTTTGACCAGTGGCAATTTAATGCAGAGGAATGTGAAGTGATTCATTTTGAACAATCCAAATAACATATACACAATTTCAGGTGACTATAAATTAAGTCTCTGAGGTGCTCTTCTTAAATGGCTAGAGCAGCATAGCTCTAGTACTGGGGGTTCCTGAACAGGATCGACAGGTCTAGAACTGCAGTATGAGACACATCATCGGAACATGGCAGTTCAGGATTTGACAACTCTTCAGAGACATGTCGCATGTGTATTCTAGATTGATCAGACACCTCAGGAATTGAGGGTTTGACTTTAATCACAGGTGGATCAGTTGATTGTTAGAATGTCTCTGGCACAAATATGATTTTCGTGCTTTCAGGGTATTCTATCTCCCATTTGTATCTGATAAGATAGTGGACTAGTCTTTGAGACAATGGCTCCAGGAGCCCAACAGGGTCCACTGCTGAAATTCCGTACATATACTGTATCACCTACGCTGAAAGTGTGAGCTTTACAGTATATGTCATGGTTAAACTCATGATTACTCTGGTTCTGTGCCACCTTCCCCCTAAGTTTGGAAAGATAAGATTTAGACGTGTACGCAGATGACGTTTCATTAATAACTCCAACAGGGTTGAACCCGTAGTCAAATGTGTTGTATGATAACTGAAAAGAAATCGGGAAAGTCAAGATTCCAGAGTGCCTTCCGATAGCTTTCTCATACGAGACTTAAAAGTTTGTACTGATCTCTCAGTTAGGCCATTCGATGAGGAATGGTAAGGGGCCATTTTAATATGTCTGATTCCATTCAGATCCATAAATTTCTGTAACTCTGTGCTGGTAAAAGTGGTGCCATTTTCTGAAATAACAATTTCAGGTAGGCCATGTATGCTGAAACTGCGATGTAGCTTCTTGATTGTTTTGTTTGATGTTGGTGACAACTTCATATACATCCATCCATTTGGAATGTGCATCCACAATTAACAAGAACATGGCACCCAAGAATGGTCCTATGTAATGGACATATAATCAACCCAGGGTCGACCAGGCCACTTCCACAGATGCAGGGGAGCCAGAACAGGCAACTTCTGTTGTTGCTGACAATGGAGACAAGTGCTTGACCAAGTTTTCAGTATCTCCATCAATGCCTGGCCACCATACATCACTTCGCACAAACATTTTCATTTTTGTTATGCTCAGATGGGCGCTATGGAATCCTGTCAAGAGTGGCTCTCTGCCTTGTGGTGGGACCACCACTCTTGCCCCCCACAACAAAATCCTGCCTTGGCAGCTCAACGCCATCTGTCTGGCATGGAATAGTCTCAATTCTTCGGATACTGGCAAGTTTGGCCATCCTTTTAAGATAAAGTCTCTGACTTTCAATAATGTTGGATCTGTTCGTTCACTTTCTAATTTGTTACGCACACACAGGCGAAGAATCTAAATTCAATAATACACCAATTCCTTCTCAACGGGAGTATGCACAATACTGTCTGGCAATGAGAGATGAGTGAGTACATCTGCATTTGCAATGTGTAGGCCAGGGTGGTACATAAAAGAATACTCATATGCAGATAATGTCAGAGCCCATCGTTATATCCTTGCGGAGGCTATTGGCGGGATGGCCTTGTCCTCACTGAATAAACCCATTACTGGTTTACAGTCCGACACAATGGTGAAATGGTGACCATGCAGGTAGTGGAGGAAATTTTTTACCCGAAATACCACCGATAAACCTTCCTTTTCTAGCTGGGAATAACCCTTCTCAGCTTTGGAGAGAGTTCTCAAGACATAGCCAATGGACCTTTCAGACCCATTTTCCATCTTATGGGATAACACAGCTCTCACTCCATAGGGAGATGCATCACATGTTAATACCAGCTCTTTCAATGGGCCGTGGTGTAGCGATAGATACGACAAATGCAACAATTCCTTTGCTTTCACAAAGTCTTCTTCCTGTTGTGATCCCCGAGGTCAACGATGGTTCTCTTTTAGTTATGGGTGCAATGGTGCCAACACAGTTGATAGGTTTGGTAAGAAGCAGTTATAGTAGTTGATCATGCCCAGGAAGGATTTGAGTTATGTTACATTGGATGCTGATGGCATATCTTTTATTGCCTAAACTTTATCTTCTACCGGTTGCAGTCCCATAGCATCCTATCAGTCTCACCACTCCAGCTTGGGAGGTGGTGGCAGAAGTGCTCAGTGCCAATGCTGCATGCAAGAGATCAGCATCCTGTACAGAAAATGGATGAATGATCTCATCTGTGCCATCAGGGTAAGTCAACCATCTCATCAATCTCAACACACCCACTCACCAAGCCCATCACACATTTACTGGCATCTCACTCACTGCCAGCTCAAGGAACATTACCACTCACTCTCACATTTTTATCTGGCCTCATCTGCTCTAGAGATAGCTTCCTCATCCTGTCCATGGCTCCACTCAGTGCACACACTTACCTGGCATCCTTCTCATTTGGCCAGGCATGCGCCTTGCTCACACTCGCTCTACCTGGCTTTATGCAGGACATGATCGCGCAAATTCAATGGGAACAGTCCCATACCAAGGCCGGAATTCAGAACATCAAGGTCCTCACTCCATTCATGAATCATGTTTTGGAGCTGCCTGGAGAGGATGTGGACTGTTCCTGCAGCGATGGTGAGGTCAGAGGTGAACACCCACATGAGGATCCTGCACCACATCATCTCTCTCCATATGCTACTCTGAGTCCACTGTTCTGTGATTAACGCGGCTGCCAAGCACTAATAATCTCCACTTTTTGTTCAAGGCACATCTGACATGTCACACACAGGCAAACCTGACCCCAGTGCCGAGACCACTTTGGATGAGGACCCTGAGAGCAGCACCGTTGAAGACCCATCACAGCACTCAACCACAAGACCTCATCAGTGCAACAATACACACCTCAGTGGGACCTAGATGTAGAGCAGCGTCAGGGTCGCAATCTGGTGAGCACAGCACATAATATGTTCCACAGCAGGCAAAGGCAGGGAATTCCTTGCTCGCCGGCACTCAGAGGACTGCTGGAGGCAAGGAATCTGCTGAGCCCAAGTCAGATGATGAGCCTCTGGACTCAATCCGTTGTTGGACAATCACGGGAACATCAGGAAGTGATGTTTTGTGCACTCCTCAGATTGCAAGGGATGATGGAGGAGTCCATCCACCTTCAGCCTGAGGTGCTAGCGCCAGCATGCCAATGCACCAAGGTCAATACTGGCAGGATGGCAGCCGCCATGGAGACCTTGGTCCAGGACATTGGTCCTGCACTGCTGCGCAGGCTGAAGTTCATCGCTGATGCCACTGTTAGCCTCCAGCAGTGTCAACGTGAGAGGGGTGCTGGGCAGCTTGATCTCACTCCAGCCTCCACTTTCCCTCAAATAGTTAGCCAGGGGCCACCAGGCACCTACAGGATGGAGGATCAGCAGCCCGACACCCCGTGGCCATCCACCCAGGTGACTCCGGGAATGCCCAGATGATCCAAATCCCCTCTTCCTGTGACCCCCACAGCTCCAGCTCCACATGCCAAAGAGGGTGCAGCTGGCCCACAGCAGGACATCCAAAGCAGGCCGGGGCTCTCTCGGTCTCAGCCCTCTAGAGGACTCAAGCCAAAGTCATCACGCACAGGGCGTTGCAGTCAGCAGGCTACCTCGATCTCCACTATGGATGCTGGGGGAGCACAAAGATATAGCGGCAGGGTTAGGAAGTTTAAAAAGGTGTATTTGCACTGTGTGGGCCTGGATGTTAATCACCTGTACCTAATGTTGACTATTGTAAACACACTCCCAAGAATGTCTCCCTGGCTTCTTGTTATGATGAGCAGTGTTTGTGTCACCTATAAGGTTGGATAAAGTCAGGTGTCTCAGTCCAGGGTCTCTTCCCTGTGCAGTGTATAACTTTCAGAGCAAACTGATGGTCAGTTTCCCACTCACTCGACACATTAGTGATACCTGCACCTTGACGGTGCTTGTCATTGCTGCCAGAATGTTGTGGGCAGGCACAACAGAGTTTCATCACTCGCTCTGTGCGTGCTCTCAGCACCTTTGAGATGGGGCTGGCCCCCATCTCTTCAGCAACTGTGTCTAGTGATGGTGTGCTCCTGAATAGATCAGGTGCTGAAGACTGACAAAGGTGCTTTTGAAGTTTGTGTCTCCATGGTATGACCCTGACCACAGAGCACAAGTGAGCTGCTCTCAGCCAGACAGGAGTCAGACATGCACAGAGGCAATGTGAAGATCTATGGAGTGTCCTCACTCTATGTCGTTGTCATCCTTCTGGAATCTAGTGACTATTAGGGCGTCCACTGCAAATCCATGACATGAGCCTGAGCACTGAGGGTATGTGCGCTGCCATTAGCCACACAGGTGTCAAACATTCACAGATGCAGGGTGAGGGTATCAGAATTGTCCTCACTGTATCTCGTCATCATCCTCCATAAATCTTACATCTATGAAGGCCTCCTGAGTGCACCTGCAACATCTGGTCAGTGAAATTGCCTCATCATCAGCATCCTCGGCTTTAAGGACCTCCACTGTCATCCCCTTTGATATCCTCCTCATCGGAGGAGACATGCAGCTCTTCCATCACCTCCTCTGCCAGGTCCACCCCATTGCAGTGCCAGGTTGTGTAGCGCGCAGCAAGGGATGATGATACACGACACCCTCTGGGAGCGTATAATGCAGTGCTTCACTGGACGTGTCGAGGCATCTGAGCCTAATTTTCAAGATGCCTATGATTTGCTCCACCAAAGCCCAGGCAAGAGCCTCGTTTTACCATCACTGAACTGCATTCTGAGGCCGCCACATGGGCGTCATCAGCCACGGCATCTGTGGGTAGCCCTTGTCCTCAAGGAGCCAACCCTGCAGCCTCGGTGGACCCTGGAAGTTGTCTGGGGTCTGAGACATGCTAAGGATTTAGGAGTTATGGATGGTCCCTGGGACTTGAGCACAGACCTGTAGGATGTGTTTGTGGTGGCCGCAGACCAGCTGAACATTTAGCAAGTGGAAGCCCTTGCGGTTGACAGAGTTGACTGCTTGTTGCCATAGTGATCTAAGTGCCATGAGAGTGCAAGTGATGGCACCCTACACCTGTGGAAAACCAGGGATCTGAGCAAATCCCAGTGCTCTTGATCCCGGGCGAAATGCACCAAGTTCTGTACCTTTGTGAAAATGGCATCTGTGACCTCCTGAAAGTATGCGATTGCACTAGGGAGAGTGCAGAGGAGATTTACCAGGATGTTGCCTGGGCTGGAGAGTTTTAGTCATGCAGAGAGATTGGATAGACTGAGGTTATTTTCCCTGGAGCAGAGGAGATTGAGGGGATACATGATTGAGGTGTATAAAATTATGAGGGGCATAGATAGGGTAGACAGGAAGGAACTTTTTCCCTTGGTGGAAGGATCAATAACCTGGGGCATAGATTTAAGGTAAGGGGACGGAATTTTATAGGGGATGTGAGGAAGAATTTTTTCACCCAGAGGGCGGTGGGAATCTAGAACTCACTGCCTGAAAGAATGGTAAAGGCAGAAACCATCATAACGTTAAAGAAGTGTTTGGATGTGCACTTGCGATGCCATGGCATACAAGGCTATGGGCCTAGTGCTGGAAAATGGGATTAGAATGGTTAGGTACTTGTTTGACCAGTGCAGACTCAATGGAGCAAAGGGCCTTTTTCTGTACCGTAGACCTCTATGACTCTATGAATACATTTGTGCATGGAGGCTTGCAAGATTTCACACAGGTCATCTGTGGAGCCCTGGAAGGGGCCACTGGCATAAAAATTGAGCATCGCAGTCACCTTCACAGTCACTAGCATTGGATGCCTTCTATGTCCTTGTGGCGCCAAATCCTGCAGCAGGTGGCATATGTGACTGACCAGTTCCCTCGATATGTGCAGTCTTTGGCGACACTGGTTCTCAGTCATCTGCAGGAAAGACATGTGCTGTCTAAAGGCCCTGGGTTTAGCGAAGCGCCTACAAGTGATGGCTCTCTGTGGATCTTCAGCTGTGTGTGCAGCAGGCCCTGCTGCCCCTTCATCATGAGGGAGCTGCTCCTCCCATTGCTGAGCCAGGCGCCTCCATCGCATTCTTCTTCTTATTCTTCTCTGGTCCCTGTATGCTATGAGGCATACCACTAAATCACCAGGCTCCATGATTCTGATATTCTGCTCCTGTAGGATCAAAGAGAGAGACATGTTTGTTAGCATATGTGTCCTAAGAAACTCTCTTGTTAAATCTGAAGGCTTCTTCATGCATGCCCGAGAGTGTTGGCCTGTGTGGTGTGCTTCATTGCTGTCCGAAACCCCACTCACCTATACCCCACTCCATCTGACCGACTGGCAGCACCTTCGGTTATTGGACTGCGCGCTGTGCTCTCAGCTCAGGTGTAGGCATTCTCCTAACTCATGCTGCAAAGCTGCACTGTTAGCTTGAAACATGGGGGAGACTGGTCCAAACCTCAATAAAAAAGGACATTGCAAGGGGTTGTGAGTGCCTCCGCCAGTGACTGCGCCAAGGCCACCTTTCACAAGGGGATTGTACAATTTTCTCCATTGTTCAATTGTTTTGCTACCCCCTAAAACACACATAAATTTCCAGTCTGCGCTCATGGGTTGAAAACCCCAGGAGTATTTGGCGACACTTTCATATTTTGCGTTGCTTGAGTGGGCAGAATAGCTTCAGAGGCCCGACTGCAGTATGTCAATGGAACTGCTGCTGAACAGTCTCAGCTGCAGAAGAACCTGTAGCCATGAAAGGGAATGTGGATCCAGAGTTAAAACTTGAACAAGGTGGTTCCAAGATTATATTTAAAAGTCAACACCCTGTTGACAATGTAGCATCTCGTTCGAAAAAAGAACAAAGGGACATACTGAAGCTACATGAGAAGAGGATTTATTACAGGCGATTTTGACTCGATCTACAGTTTCAACCTAATGGAATTTGAAAATTAAAGAAACTGCCTGCAACTAACAATGTGGTTTTTGACAAACTTAACCGGATTGAATTGATTGTGCCATCTTTTAATCGAGGATACTGGAAAATTATACAAACTGTACAAAGTGAGGTGTGATGCATAACAGAAGGCAAAACCACTAGCAGTAAAGCAAATTCTCATTTATATGAGAGGAAGAACTTCACTTTAAATCCTAATTGTCACATGAAATTGAGTACGACGGGTTAAGCCTTATCATATTATCAAAATGGGCTTTTAATGATGAAATGTGACAAAAACGGAGAGAATATTATTTGTATTTGTATAGTAAGCTAGTTTACAAGGCATTTATAACGTTATATTTAGAGGAAAGGTGCTCCAAATACGATAAAAGGTTTTTATGTTTTGGGACTGTCTCTTTAATTTTAGTGGCAATGGAGGTATGAGGGGGTCATGCAATTGAATTCTGCCCAACAACAAGCTTGAGTGGTTTTGTTGTTAAATGTAAAGGGGGCCCAGGTTGTCTTACTGGGAAGAAAGTGCTAGATGTTCACATGTATTGACAATGATAAATACAGTTGTGCTAACTGTAGGTAGACGGTTTGTCTCCAAGTCTTACAGGAAGGAGTTAGGAATGTTAGGTTTGTTCACAGTTATATTTTGAACTAGCTATGTTATTTCAAGATATGATGCAGTTAGCTGTCTAGACGATAGCTAATTAGCATTTCTACCTCAAGAGGGTCTTTAGGAAGGAGAGTGTTCAGTCTCATAGCAAGACTTTGTAGTTTTGGGTTACAGGAATTCTAGGCTTTCCCTGAAACTCACAGACACAAGTTAGTCTATAGCCATCTGAGAGGCAGAGAGCAAGAGATAGAGGCAGCTAGTCCTGCACCTTAAACCGAGAGAATGCTTACCTTATTGATCATCATGCAGGACGTGGGTGGAAGCTCACTCTGAGATTGAAGAAACTGAATTTAAAGGAGGCCTGATAATTTACCTAGCTTGAGCTAGAGGGAAGGAATCTCCACTATAACCCTGACAGTGAGGGTCCAATCTGGGATTAGGAATTACCCAGTTTGGAAAGACAAATAAATTAACTCAACCACTGGGATCTGAGAATAGCTTTGGACTGGCTCCTGGAGTGTCTACTTAAGAGACAGTGTAATGTATAATAGTGACGTAGTTTCTCGGTCGTGTTAAAAGTCGCATAAGGAAATTTTCTGTAGTTTAGGGTATAAGTTACCTCCAAAAATAAATTTTAGTCAAGCTTTATAGTTTGTTTAGTACAGTAAAAGTATTAAAACTTGAAATCTTGTATGATTTTTTCAGTTGGTCACTGGAATTTAAATGTCTTTTGTTATTGGTCTCTACAGGAGATTGTAACTATATATATGTATGCAAAATTAATATCACTCTCCCACAACAAGGTCATGCAAACACCAATAAAATGAAGGATTAGATAATGGCCCAGAAAATATTAAGCTGAATTTTATGGGAGGGCCTATTGCTCAACCATCCCACCCCCGCCAGAAAAGCTCAGTGTGGGACTTCTGTCCCTCAGTTGAAAGAAGTTCCATCCTTGAAAGCTGCTTGCCAATCTGATTGGCTGGCAGCTTTTGCAGCCCCAGCAGCACCAGAGGTCAGCAGTGCAAGCAGTTTTTCTTTCTGCCCCTCACTATTACCTCTTCACAGGATCTATCCCTGGCCCATTTTCTTCCACATCAACTTGACTCCCCATCCATGTTTTTTTCACTTAAACTTCTGTGAAACACCTTGAAGTAAAGGCACTATATAAATGCAAGTTGTTGTTGGTATATTGCTAAGCAAAGAGTAATTGGAAGGGCTTCCTATGGTCACATTGTTAGAAGTTAATCATGGGGACAGAACAACATCTTGTGCAATTTCTCTTCAGGAAATCAAATGGGTTGAATGCACTTTTTGATAGAGTGGATTCTACACTGGGCAGAATTTTCTGCCTACCGGGCAGGTGGGCCCGAACCAATCTCCGGCGGGTGGGGAGCTGATCCCTGCCGGAGAAGCAGGCCCTGCCACCATTTTAAGTGCACTATGTGCTTCTTCTGTGGGCAGGGGGGAATTCCCCAAATGCAAGAGAGCTGCCTTTCCGCATGCGCACAAAAGAGCGCACATCTCCCTGAGGCTAAGTGCTGCCTCAGGGAGATAACTGAAAGTTGTACAAACATTAAAAATAGAAAAATAAAAAAATCCTTAACATGTCCCCCTCATGTGACAATGTCACACAAGATGGGACATGTTAATAAATTTCACTAAAACTTTATTAAAGTTTTTTAAAACCTACATGAAACCTCATCCCACCAGTGGATGAGGTTTCATGTTTTTTCAGAAGCCCGCCAGATTGGACAGGCAGGCCCTTTAATTATTTCAATTATCCTGTCAATGGCCTCAATTGGCCATTGGCAGGTCGGCGGGCGCACAAGTGATTAAGCTCCTGCCTTCCTGAAGATTTAAATGGGCTGGGATGACGTCGGGGGTTCCCCCAATGTCATCCGGTGTCATTTTGCACGTCGGCGAGCGGGCCCCGCCCCCTGCTCGCCAACGGCAAAATTCAGCCCACTATCTGCAAGGAATGGGCTTGATGCCTTTGTTTTTGATTCCATCTCCCTTGTAAAGGTTATGGTAACCTAGATATTATGGTAGTAACCCAAAGTCTGTGAGTTCATATCCCATAGCAAGTTATGAAACTGAATCTAATAAATCTGGTAATTTGCCAGATTATGATAGAATCTTAATTTTTTACTAATGCCTTTTAGCAATGGACCTGAGGTCCCCACCAAGCCTGACTTACACGTGACTCCTTGATGTCCTCAAGGCAGCTAGTAATGTATAAAAACTGGCTTGTCAGTGTTGTTCACTTACTAAGAACAAATGATAATAATGATAATAAATTGTTTCATTTACAAAATTACATGAATTACAAACTGTATTAATTTTATTGTAATAAAATGCATATTTGCTTTGATGTTTGAATTTATGCAATAAAACTTTCTAGCAATAGATAGCTCATTTATAATAGGACTGAACATTAAAGTGCACTTCAGGATAATAGTTTATCCATGCACTCTGTAAAAGCTATTTGGTTGGACATATTTTTGTTAATATTCCACCTATACCAAACTCATACCACTATTAACATTCCCCCATTGCCCTCTTATTTTCAGCTGAAGATCTTTATTCTCTGTATGTAATTGGCTCTCATTCTAATCCATTTTTCACTTAGGTTCATTTTACAAATTATCATAATTAACCTTCACAACATTTTCTTGCAAATGTTAAACAATTTTATGTAATTTCTCTTTCCAAATAAAATGTTAAAATTCGAGGAATTTTATTTTCCTTGAAGGGATTAATTTTTTTAAAAGGGTGAAAGCTTGGTGGAGCAATGAGTAGGAGATGTCACATGAGGATGATGCTGTCCACCTGCATGAGGCCATTAGACATCTTGGGGCACTGTTGTCAGGTCCTTAGGTCCAGACTCTAGAATTTGACCTCCTTGGCCCCTGTTCCCACTACTATCTGAAGGTGGCCCTTGAGGCAGTCCTGGCCCCTGTAGAAACACTGCATCTATCCTCGTGCCCACCTTCACTACTAATGTCTCCAGGCTGAATCTATCACTCTGGACCCCTTTGTAGGCCTTGATATTCACATTGCCATTATTTACATTGTAGCAATATCTTTCTACCCCTTCCTTTTAAGGTAAGCCTGCCTTTAAGAAGACCAGCATGCTTATACAACATGATGGGCAAACAGAACTACCAGGGCTTCCTGCTGTGTGCAGAGCTCACCAGCTGTGTTAAGAAGCAGAGAGCAATGTCAGAGGCAAATCGGCTTGGGCCACAATCACTCAGATGATTTTGCACGTTTTCCACCTTGATCTGAACAGGCATGGGCATGTTGTAAATTGTGACCCCATGCCTGAAAAAAAGGGCACACGGGGCAAGATTTTTAGTTCAGTGGATGTGCGCAACTAGCGGGCCTGGTAGCGGCCAGGGAACGGACCACCGACCATGATCCGCTCCCAACTTCATGCTGGCTGCCCAATTAACTGCCAGCCAGCATGAAAGGCGTGCTGAAATGCGCAGAGTTTCCAGAATGGGGGTGGGAGGAAGGCGGGCGATGATGTAAGCTTGGGCGTGGGGGAATGCGGAATGAAAGCTCCCTGAAGGCAGAGAGCTGTCTCAGGAAGCTGAAGAATTTAAAAGCAATCAATAAAGATTTTAAAATACCAAAAAAATATCCACGCATCAGAATCAGTCACCTGAACATATAGATGATGATCCCATACATCACTTTGCTGATGAGTGAGAATAGACTGATGGGGCAGTAATTGACCGGGTTTTTGTGTATAGGACATACCTGGGCAATTTTCCACGTTGCCGGGTAGATGCCAGTGTTTTAGCTGTACTCAACAGCTTGGCTAGGGGCTTGGCTAGGCCTGGAGCAAAAGTCTTCAGTACAATTGCCACAATGCCGTTGTGGTCCACAGCCTTTATGAACATATGAACATACAAACTAGAAGCAGGAGTAGGCCATTCAGTCCTTTGAGCCTGCTCCACCATTCAATAAGATCATGGCTGATCTGACTGTAACATCCCACCTGTGCCTGGTAACACTTCACCTGCTTGTTTATCAATAATCTGTCTATCCTCTCTTGAAAACATTCAAAGACTCTGCTTCCACTGCTTTTTGAGGAAACAAAGACTCACGACCCTCTGAAAGAAAAAAATTCTTCCCATCTCTGTGTTAAAGGGGTGACCCCTTATTTTTAAACAGTGACGCCTAGTTCTAGATTTTCCCACAAGAGGAAACATCCTCTCCACTCGACCCTGTCATGACCCCTCAGGATCTTAAAGGTTTTGATCAAGTCACCTCTTATTCTTCTAAACTTCAATGGACACAAGCCTAGCCTGTCTAATCTTTCCTCATAAGCCCATTCCTGGTCTATTAAACGTTCTCTGAACTGCTTCTAATGCATTTACATCTTTCTTTAAATAAGGAGACCAATACTGTACACAGCACTCCAGATGTAGTCTCACCATTGTCCTGTACAACTGAAGCATAACCTCCCTACTTTTGTATTCAATTCCTCTCACAATAAATGATAGCATCCTATTAGCTTTCCCAATTACTTGCTGTACCTGTACACTAGCTTTTTGCAATTCATTCGCTTGGACAGACAGATCTCTCTGAACCTCAGAGCTCTGCAATCTTTCACCATTTAGATAATATGCTTCTTTTTAATTTTTCCTACCAAAATGGATAATTTCACATTTTCCCACATTATACTCCATTTCCCAGATCTTTACCCACTCACTTAACCTATCTTTGACCCTTTGTAGCCTCCTTATGTCCTCTTCACAACTTACTTTCTCACCTATCTTTGTATCATCAGAAAAGTTAGCAACCATACCTTCGATTCCTTCATTCAAGTCATTTAAATAAATTGTAAAAAGTTGAGGGCCCATCACTGATCCCTGTGGCACTAGTTACATTCCACCAACCAGAAAAAGACCAATGTATGGCTACACTCTGTTTCCTGTTAGCTAGCCAATCTTCTATCCACATAAATATGTTACCCCCTACACCATAAGCATTTATTTTCTGCATTGACCTTTGATGCGGAACATTAGAAAACACCTTCTGGAAATCTAAGTACCGTGCATATCCACGAGATTCCTTTTATCTACAGCCCATGTGACTCCTTCAAAGAACTCTAATAAATTGGTTAAAAATGATTTCCCCATCACAAAACCAAGTTGACCCTGCCTGATTGACCTGAATTTTTCTAAGTGCCCTACCATAACATCTTTAATAATACCTTCAAATATTTTCTCTATGACAGATGTTAAGCTAACTGACCTGTAGTTTCCTGCTTTCTGTTTCCCTCTCTTTTTCAATTAAGGAGTTAAATTTGCTGTTTTCCAATCTAATGGCACCTTCCCCAAATCCAGGGAATTTCGAATAATTAGAACCAACACATCAACTATCTCACTAGCCACTTCTTCTAAGACCCTAGGATGAAGTCCATCAGGACCCGGGAATGTATCAACCCACAGCTCCAACAATTTGCTCAGTACCACTGCTCTGGTGATTGTCATTTTCTTGAGTTCCTCCCTCCCTCCTTTTTCCTGATTTACAGCTATTTCTGGGATGTTATTTGTATCCTCTATAGTGAAGCCCGATGCTTCACTATAAATACCTAATCAATTCATTTGCCATCTCCTTATTTCCCATTACTAATCTCTCAGGCCCACTTTCTATATGACTAATATTCATTTTGTTAACTCTTTTCTTTTTTTATATACCTATAGAATACTGGAACAGCTTGGCGAGGGGCGCAGCAAGTTCTGGAGCACATGTCCTCAGTACTATTGTTGGAATATTGTCAGGATCTATAGCCTTTGCAGTATCCGGTGCCTTCAGCCATTTCTTGATAACACATGGAGTGAATCTAATTGGCTGAAGACTGACATCTGTGATGCTGGGGATCTCTGGAGGAGGCTAAGATGGATCATCCACTCGGCACTTCTGGCTAAAGATTGTTTCAAATGCTTCAGCCTTATCTTTTGCACTAATGTGCTGGGCTCCTCCATCATTGAGGAGGGGGAAATTTTTGGATCCTCCTCCTCCAGTGAGTTGTTTAATTGACCACCACCATTCATGACTGGACATGGCAAGACTGCAGGGCTTAGTTCTGATTCATTGGTTGTGGAATTGTTTAGCTCTATCGATCACTGCTTATGTTTGGCATGCAGATAGTCCTGTGTTGTAGCTTCATCAGGTCAACATCTCATTGTTACGTCTGCCTGGTGCTGCTCCTGGCATGCCTTCCTTCACTCTTCATTGAATCAGGCTTGATCCCCCACCTTGATGGTTATGGTAGAGTGGGCTATATGCTGAGCCATGAGGTTACAAATTGTGGTTAAATACAATTCTGCTGCTGCTGATGGCTCACAGCGCCGCATGGGTGTCCAGTTTTGGATTGCTAGATATGTTCAAAACCTTTTAATTTAGCACAGCGATAGTGCCACACAACACGATGGAGGATCTCCTCAATGGGAAGACGGGACTTCGTCTTCACGAGGACTGTGCAGTGGTCACTCCTGCCGATACTGATATGGTGCCTCTCTCAAATGCCTCTGCAACAGGTATATTTGTGAGGATGAGGTCAAGTAGGTTTTTCCCTCTTGTTGGTTCCCTCAGCAGCTGCCGCAGACCCAATCTAGCAGGTACTTCCTTTAGGAAATGGCCGGCTTGATTAATAAAGGTGCTACCAAATCACTCTTGGTGATGGATAATGAAGTGCCCTATGTTCTGCGCCCTTTTCATCCTCAATTCTTCCTCCATGTGATGTTCAAAACAGAGGAGTACTGATTCATCAGCTGAGGGGAGGAGGGTGATTGGTGGTGATCAGCAGGTTTCCTTGCACACTTTTGACCTCATGCCAGGTGACTTCATGGGGTCCAAAGTCAATGTTGCAAACTCCCAGAGCAAAATATATCCTTCTGATTGTATATCACTATGTCATCACCTCTAGTGGATCTGTCCTGTTGCTGGGACAGGACATACACAGGGATGGCGATGGCAGTGCCTGGGACATTGTCAGGTATGATTCAGCAAGCATGACTATGTCAGGCTGTTGTTGTGGTCTGAAGTCACATGTAGGCCAGGCAAGAACAGCAGATTTCCTTAGTAAACCAGATGGATTTTTACTGTTACTAAAGCTATCTTTTTAATTCTAGATTTAGTAATTGAATTTAAATTCTACCAGCTGCCATGGTGGGATTCGAACCCATATCCCCAGAGCATTCCTTAAGTCTCTGGAGTATTAGTATGATCACATTACTAGTATGCAATTGCCTTCACTCATATTCAGTGTAAACCCAAAATTCATAATAAAGGTGAACTAGAAAGGAGATTGAGTGCTGGGAGACCTACAGCATACTACACTAGTGGAGTAAGGTGTTCTGTGGTAATCTGATTTTTGTTACATAAAACTAATTTACTTCTGTTTTTTAAAATTAACTTAAAGTACAGGAATCATCATAGCTTTCTTTTGCTAACCTGTTATTTATGTCATTGCTATATTTCACCTCATGATTTGTGGTAATCTGTTACAGCTTTTTGAAATTTTTTTTGAAGTGGCTGATTCACCATTCAGGCACGTTCAGAAAGAACTGATGACTACAGAAATTGTTTGTTTAGAAATTGAAGACCAACAGTCCTGTATTCCATCTATGGTGCATAATATATTGAGGACACAGAAGGGTTGTTCTTCTCTCTTAAAACTGTCCTGAAACTGGAGAGAGGGTAAAGATCAACATATCTCTCCTTATTACAAAAAAGAGAAAGAACTGGACACACCACAGTAAAATTGGATAGAAGAAGGAATTTTTAAAAAAATGACTTGGCTATTTTTTTCTATGATCTTTTTTGTTAATGGGTCAATGTTCCTTTTGCACAAGATAAAGAAGTGTTAAGTGCCATGAGTTGGCATGGAGGGCATGAGGGGCCATTGGGGGTGGGTGGGGACATGAGTTGGCAAGGGTAGTGGGTGGGGCTATGAGGGGGCATTAGGGTGAGGGCTAGAGGGCCTAAAATATGAACAAACAACTGGGACAAAGTCTCAGAGAACCGAGGTAGGCCTTTTATAAAGCCCACCTCAGCACTCGGCCACCACTTTGACCTCTCCTGATTTGGTTACGGGGGCAGCAAGCCCAACTCCATCCCACCCCTACCCTCCAGAACAAAAACCGTGCCTGACCTGGCACTTTCTACTGAGGCAGTTGTGCTGCACCGAGAAATTTCCAACCCTAGATAGCCACCTCGAAGAAAGAAATCTGGCCCAATTGGCTGAATTTTCTAGTGGACTTCAGGACTCCAGAGTTGGGATCAAATGAGAGTCTGAAGGCTGCACTTGCTGGCAGCGAGACCAGCTTGGCAACCTTCAATGAGACTGTCTTGTAGTTGGCTGCCTCCTATTAAATACGGTAGCTGGCCTCCCAAGTCTGCAGTCCCCGTAAGAGAGCTAGAAGTTCTGGAGCATCAGCAGCCTCAGTGGGAAAGGGGCATGTGTTGCTGGGTCAGGTCAGGGATCACCTGAACATAGAGGCACCCTTGCTGGCCTGCCAAGTATTGCAGAAATTAACAAGATCGAGGCATGCAGATCCATTGGGATGGAAGGGAAACCCCTCCACTGGATTGGGATCAGCCGCGATTGCAGCCTTTAATGCTTGAGGCCCCATCAATGGAGCCTGGAGCCTCCAGCTCCAAATGGCCTACAACCATGTTGCAGGGAGGGCACCTCCATTTAGCTGGCAATTCCTGAATGCGACAGGGGGTTGTTCAGCTGACAGCAAAATGGGGTCCCTGACATGTTCCCACCTCCTTGGACTTTTCCCAAGGATAGCCCAAGCTCAAGGAAAGCCCTTGAGCAGCAGGTGAAAATAAGCTGTCACCACATAAATACAAAATTTGCTGCTATTTCACAGCTGTATTGATGCAACATAGACAACAAAGTGTGCGACATGATTGGTTGCTGCAAAAGTTGTTACAGTTAGTTCACAAAATACCTTAACGTTGAAATCAAATGTTTCAATATCTATTCAGCCAACTATCATCGCTGGTGCAAACATTAAAGCATTTCAAAAAGCAAAACTTACAAATTCATTCGAATATTCTTTTTTTTTGAATGTCCCTGATCTTTTCTGATGCACTGACAGATTACTGGGTGGAGCTAAGAAGCAACAAGGGGCAGAAAACATTGGTGGGAGTTGGCTACAGGTCTCCAAACAGTAAGTGGTAAGGTAGGGGATGGCATTAAATTGGTAATTAGAGATGCATGTAACAAAAGTACACAGCAGTCATGGGTAACTTTAAGCTACATATAGGGTGGAATTTTCCCAGAATTGCACTGAGCGGGGTAGGTAAAATGAATAGCCGCTGATGAAAATGGCAGGTTTTCACGCCGTATCTTCCCAAGCCCATCTCAAGATATATTCACTCCTGCGAAACACGCCGTTTCCATGGCAGGCAGGCTGTCATTTGTGCCCCAACCATCACCCCACTGTTGCATCACGCCGGCCGCCATCTTTAAAAGGCATCCGCAAGCAAAACACTCATTGCCACCAGCTCACCACCGCTGCCCAGGAGACCTGACCAGCAAAGGCAAAAAGACCACAGCACCCCCCCCCGCTTCAACGATGGGCATGGGCCCCTTGAACAACTGCTGGATGCCATGGAGGCCCGCCGGGATGTGCTCAACCCATGCTCTGGCCAGCAAATGGGCAGCAAAGTCACCAATCCAGCTTGGGAGGTGGTTGCAGCGGTGGTCAGGGTAAATGCCCTGCAGAGGAGGACAGCCACCCAGTGCCACAAAAGGATGAATGATGTCTTCTATTCTGCCAGGGTAAGTCACTCTTTTCATCACTCTCGACTCACATACTCACAAACCTATCACACACCCACAGGGCCCTCAGTCACTGCCAGTGTAAGGGACATTACCATTCACCCTTTCCCACACTTTCATTGTCCTCATTCCATCACAGGCCAGGCACATTTATCATCTGGCCCGGCAGGCGTCCTGATACACTCTCCCCATCTCTATCCATTCAGGACAAACTGGCTCACAACAGGAGGGAAAGGTTGGAGACGGGTGGAGGGATCAAAGTTCTGACTGAATTCGAAAACAGAGCCATCCAGCTAGCCAGCGATGATCGGGACCGGTCCTGTGCTGACGGTGAGGTCAGTGCTGCTCCACCAAGTGAGGATCCAGCAATGCAACATCCATCAGACAACCATGCCGTGAGTGATTTTTCCTCTTTCACAGGCAACTACCATGCACTACTTACCTCTCCTTGTTTTTGCAGGCAAATCTGTCAAACAGCCGACAGATTCCATGACCCAGGGCCTCCAATCAAGCCCCAAAGAAACTTCTGAAGAGGAATCTGAAGGCACCTTCCCTGAAGTCCCGTCACAGCGCTCACCCACACCCCCCACCAGCACAGAGGCACACACCTCTGTGGGACATAGCTTTAGAGTAGCCTCGGGATCACAATCTGGTGAGCACATCGCACTTTCTGATCCACAGCAAGCAGCCACAGGGACTTCCCAGGTCCCCGGCACTCAAAGGACTGCTGGAGGCCAGAATGTTGCTGAGTCCAAGTCAGATGACAAGCCTCTGGACTCGGTCATGTCACAGTTGCTGGAGCTGCAAAGGCAAGCTTGGGAACATCAGGAAGGGATGTCCGCTGCACTCCCCAGACTGCAAGGCACGATGGAGGAGTCCGTCCATCTTTAGGATGAGGTGATAGTGCCGACATTGCAACACACTGAGGTCAACAGTGGCAGGATTGCAGCCACCTTGGAGACCTTGGTCCGGACATCATTCCTACACTGCTCTGCGTGCTTGACTCCTTCACTGATGCCATAGTTGGCCTCCAACAGTGTGTACGTGAGAGGCATACTGGGCAGCTCGATCTCTCTCCAGCTCCCCTTTCCACTCATGGAGTCAGCCAGGAGCCCTTGGGGACCCATAGGGAGGAGGATCAGCAGGTGCACACTCCGGGGCCATTCACCCAGGGGACTCTGGGAGTGACTGGCCCATCCAAATCACCTCTTCGTGTAAACTCCGCAGACCCAGCTTCACAGGCCAAGAAGGGAGCCACTAACACACAGCAGGACCTCAAAAGCAGGACAGGGCCCTCCAAGTCTCAGCCCACCAGAGGACACCCGCCAAAGACATCACAGACAGGGCATTGCAGTCAGCAGGTTGCCTCCACTTCTGCTGTGGATGTCCAGCACCAAGATGTAGCGGCAGGATTAGAAAAGTTAGGTAAAAGTAGTTGCACAGCCTGGGCACAGGGGTTAATCACTTGTACATACTGCTCACTATTGTCAATAAATCCAAAGAATATCTCCCTGCCTATGGCTCCTTTTTCTGATGAGCAGTGTTCTTGTCACTCAGATATGAAACCTTTCTGCACAAGATAAAGGCACGTATCTCAGTCTAGGGGCTCCTCCCTGTGGTCTATGCGACCTTCAGACCACAGTGATGGTCCAGCATCACACACCCTGGAAACATTACTGATGCCTGCACCTCGGCAGTGCTGGTCATTGCTGCCAGAATGTAGTGGGCAGGCACCACATCGTTCTCTCATTCTCTCTGTGTGCTCTCATCACCTTTAAGGCAGGACTGGCCCCCATCACACCAGCATCTGTAACCAGTGATGTTGTGCACCAGCCCATGAAGGGCTGAGGTGCTGAAGGCAGACACAGCATCAGATGCATCTAAAGTTTCATGGCTGCGTCTCTGAGATGGCCCTGATCATGGAGCGCAAGCTAGCTGCCCTCAGCCAGACAGGAGTCAGACATTCTCAGAGGCTATGTGAAGATCTATGGAGTGTCCTCACTGCTTGTCGTCATCATCCTCCTGTGATCGAGTGACTATTCGGGCCTCCACTGCATCTTCATGACAGGAACATTCTCACAGAGGGTATTGGCGCTGCCATATGCCAGTCTAGAGTCAAAGGTTTACAAATATGCTGTGAGGATCTATGGGGTCACCTTACTGCATGTCGTCATCATCCTCCACAAATCTGGCAGCCATGAGGCCTCCCGAGCACACCTGCCTCGTTGAGCCAGTGCAAGGGCCTCATCCCTGTCATCGTCACCACCGAGGATCCCCTCACCTTCAACCCTGTCAGACCCCTCCTCATGTGAGGACACCTCCAGCTCCTCCTCAGCCAGCTCATCTCCCCGTTGGAGTGTCAGATTGTAAAAGGCGTAGCAGACGATGATGATGCATGATACTCTCTGCGGACTGTATTGCAGGGCTCCACCCGACCAGTCCAGGCACCAGAACTGCATCTTCAGCATCCCGATGGTCTGCTCCACCAAGTTGAGAGCTGCTGTATGAGCCTCTTTTTTGCGTCGCTCTGCTGCAGTCTGAGGCCGCTGCACAGGCATCATCAGCCACGGCCTCTGCGTGTAGTCCTTGTTCCCAAGGAGCCAGCCCTACAGCCTCTGTGGACCCTAGAAGATTGCAGGGACCTGAGAGTGACTCAGGATGTAGGCTTCATGCACACTCCCTGGGAACTGTGCACACACCTGCAGGATGTGTTTCTGGTGATCGCATACCAGCTGCACGTACAGTGAGTGGAAGCCCTTGTGGTTGGTGAAGTCCACTGAGTGTAGTGACGGAGACCTGAGCACTTCATGAGTGCAGTCAATCACACCCTGCACCTGTGGGAATCCCGGGATCAGGGCGAATCCAATGGCCCCTGCATCCTGGCTGTCCCAGTCCTGGGCGAAATGCACAAAGTTGTGTGCCATGGAGAAGATGGCATCCGTGACCTCATGGATGCATTTGTGGGTGGTGGCTTGTGATATCCCACAGAGGTCACCTGTGGAGCCCTGAAAGGAGCCACTGGCATAGAAATTGAGCGTCACAGTTACTTTCACAGCCATTGGCAGCGGCTGCCTTCCATGTCCCCCGGCACCAAGTCTTGCAGTAAGTGGCAGATGTGAGCCACCAGGTCCCTAGACATGTGCAGTCGTCAGCGACACTGATTCTTAGTCATCTGCAGGAATAGCAGGTGGCGTCTAAAGACCCTGGGTGTCACTAGGTGCCAACCAGACACGGCTCGCTGTCACTCCTGGGCAATGTGTGTGGGAGCCCCTGCTGCCCCTTCTTCCTGAGCTTGCTGCTCCTGCCTTTGTACAGCCAGGAGCCTCAGTCGTTCTCTCCTCCATCTTCTCCGCTCTCTGTGGACCATCAGACGTACAGCTACGTGTATTAGATCCAAAAAGGAATCATATAAAATTGCTAGAAAAGGTAGCAAGGTTGAGGGTTGGGAGCTGTATGGAGTTCAGCAAAGGAGGACCAGAAGATTGATTAAGAGGGGAAAAATAGAGTATGAGAGTAAACTTGCAAGGAACATAAAAGCAGACTGTAAAAGCTTCTATAAGTATGTAAAAAGAAAAAGATTAGTGGACACAAACGTAGGTCCCTTACAGTCCGAAATGGGAGAATTTATAAGAGAGAACAATGAAATAGCGGAGCAATTAAACAACTACTTTGGTTCAGTCTTCATGGAGGAAGACACAAATAACTTCCCAGAAATACGAGGGAACCAAGGGTCTAGTGAGAAGGAGGAATTGAAGGAAATTAGTAATACTAAAACAATAGTGCTGGAGAAATTAACAGGATTGAAAGCTGATAACTCCCCAGGGCCTAATAATCTACATCCCAGGGTGCCATGGAAATAATGTCATTTCCATAATATATTAAAGCAATTTATTGTCAATGAGTTCACATTTCATACATCCAGAAAGATGAGATGCATAATTATAGCACTGATACTATTTACTTGATTCATGCAACATTTTATCAGTGACATAGTTAAGGATAATTTTCATTCTTGCACGTAACGGAGGAAATTGCAAACTAATGAAAGATTATCTTCCACTTTAAGTGATTGAGTAAACATAATCTGAGAAATTGAAAAACATCCCTAATTAAAAGTGAGATCTTAGTTACAGTGCACCACTGTAGCTGTGCCATAAATTACACCTTTGTTTCTTTTGACAGACCTTTTATCTCTTATGGGGATGATATTTCATCTGTTAACACAGACTCATATTATTTTTGATAGTTTCAACTTCAGGTAGTTAATGACAATGGGAAGTGGGTGTTGGCTCTGACGGTGAGTGGGATAAAATGGATACATAATGAGCAAACTGAGACAAAAAGGCAATAGTTACCCGAGTGATTCAGAATCGCATGGCTTAACTTGCTCCTTTGATAAAAATGAGCAAATTCAGTTTGTTGTCCACTGCCATTATTTTCTGATTCTGCCATTATTTGGTATATCGCCAGCCCCATGTAAAGGTCTTTGAAAAGAAGTGATAGCCTAATGCTCTCAAATAAAGATCTCATTAGTCATCCTGCAAATTATTTTTGCGTTTGGTTTGTATTGAACTTAGTACTGTGTTTCTGGATCTGTATTCCTGTGTAATCTTACAAGTCATGCATTTTTTTTGTTCTTTCATAGGATGTGAGTGTCGCTGGCATAACCAGCATTTGTTGCCCATCCCTAATTACTCTTGAGAAGGCGGTGGTGACACACCTTCTTGAGCCACTGCAATTCATCTAATGTAGGTAGGATTTCAACTCGGTGACAGTGGAGGAAAGGTGATATAGTTCCAAGTCAGGGTGGTGAGGCCACAGATGGGCACATGGGAGTATGATATCATAACTATGACAAAGACTTGGCTAAAAGGGCAGGATTGGCTGCTCAACATTCCTGGTTATAGAATATTCAGAAAGAATAGAGAGGAGGGTAGAAGACGAGGGGGGGAGGCGTGGTCACAATATTATTAAAGGAAATAATTATAGCAGTGAGGAGGGATGATATCTTGGAAGGATCATCAAATGAGGCATATGGGTAGAAGTAAAGAACACTAAAGGGGCAAACACACTGTTGGGTGTGTACTAAAAGCCCCCAAACAGTCAGGGAGAGATAGAGGATCAAATAGTTAATCAAATATCAGAGAAGCATAAGAATGATAAGGCAGTAATAGTAGGCGATTTTAACTATCAAAATATTAACGCAGATAGTTTTAGTGTGCAAGGTAGGGAGGGAGCAAAATTCTTAAGTTGCTTCCAGGAGAACTTTCTTAGCCAGTATGTTGAAAGCCCAACAAGGGAGAGGGCAGTTCTGGACCTAATATTTGGAAATGAGCCCGGACGGTGTATCAGTGGGGCAGCATTTTGAAGATAGTGACTCTAACCCAGTTAGATTTAGGGTAGTTGTGGAAAGGATAATGTTGAGCCGGGAATAAACCTTCTAAACTGAGGAAATGCTAATCTTAATAAGATGAGATATGATTTGGCCCAAGTGGACTGGGAGCAGCTACTTGTAGAAAAAACTGTGTCAGAGCAGTGGGAGGCATTCACGGAGGAAATAGCCAGAGAGTACAGGGCAAATATGCTCCTATAAAAACAAAGTGGGGGACCAAGTCCGGAGAACTCTGGATGTCAAGGGACAGAAAGGTTAGGATTAAAAAAAAAGAGAAGCTTATGGCAGATAGAGAGAGCTTAATATGGCAGAATTCTTAGAGGAGTATAAAAAGTGCGGGGGGAACTAAAAACGGGAATTAGGAAAGCTAAGGGAGTGTGTGAGAAAGCATTGGTGAGTAGAATAAATGACAACCCAAAAGGGTTTTTAAAAATATATAAAGAGCAAGAGAATAACTAGGGAAAGAGTAGGGCCAGTTAGGGACCACGGAAGTAATGTGTGTATGGACCTGGAAGACCTCAATGAATACTTTGTGTCAGTCTTCACACGGAAAAGGACGATGCAGATATAGACATCAGGGTAGAGGACTGTGAAATATTAGAGAAAATGAAGAGAGAGAGGAGGTACTAACAGGTTTAGTGGCTTTCAAAGTGGACAAATCTGCAGGCCTAGATGAGATGTATCCAGGGTGTTGACGGAAGCAAGGGAAGAGATACCAGGGGACCTTGGCAGTAATTTTCAAATCCTCTCTGGCCACAGGTGAGATGCCAGAGGACTGGAGAACTGTTAACGTTGTGCCATTATTAAAAAAGGGAGGAAGGAATAGACCAGAAAATTACAATCAGTCTAACCTTGGTGGTGGGGAAATTACTAGGAAAAATTCTGAGGGATAGAATATATCTGCACTTGGAGAGACTACCAATTAATCAGGGATAGTCAGCTTGGATTTGTTAAGGGAATGTCATGTTTGACAAATTTGATCGCAGTTTTTGAGAAGGTAACCAGGAGTGTTGATGAGGGTAATTTTTATGTCTTGAGTCTATGAGTTCACTAGTCGATTAAACTTGAATTGCACGCCTTCGTACACACTTGTTAGTTGATGCTTGCTATCAATAACAGAGAGAGTCTGACATAAGAATACACTGTGATTGTTTATTGCAACAGAAGGCAGAGCACTAAATTATTGTGAGTTCCTGCAACCACCTCTAGCTCTAGACTTACAGTGAAGCAGTAGCCCTTGCTGTACAGTGATTGGTCAGTACTGTCACATGATTAGTCCACTTGCATTCTCTTAAAGGTACATGGTACCCCACTTTACCACAGTAATGCATTTGATGTGGTCTATATGGGCTTTAGCAAGGCTTTTGATAAGGTCCCTCATGGCAGACTGGTCAAGAAATTAAGAGCCCATGGGATCCAAGGCAAAGTGGCATACTGGATCCAAAATTGGCTGATAGGCAGGAAGCAGGGGGTGATGGTAGAAAGATATTTCTGTGACTGTAAGTCTGTTTCCAGTGGGGTTACACTGAGGCTTGGTGCTGGGGCCCTTGCTGTTTGTGGTGTACATAAATGTTTTGGACTTAAATGTAGGGTGTATGATCAAGAAGTTCGCGAATGACACGAAAATTGGTAGGGTGGCAATTAATGAGGAGGATAGCCATAAACTGTAGGGTGATATCAATGGATTGGTCAGGTGGGCAGAGCAGTGGCAAATGGAATTCAACCCAGGACAGTGTGAGGTAATGCTCTTGGGGAGGGCTAACAAGGCAAGGGATTACACTATAAATAGTAGGACCCTGGAAAGTACGGAAGATCAGAGGGACCTGGGTGTGCATATCCACAGATCCCTGAGGATAGCAGGGCAGGTTGGTAAGGTGGTTAAGAAGGCATATGTGATACTTGCCTTTATTAGCCAAGTAAATAGGATACAAGAGCAGGGAGGTTATGCTGGAACTGTATAAAATGCTGGTTAGGCCACAACTAGAGTACTGCATGCAATTCTGGTCACCACATTATAGGAAGGATGTGATTGCACTGGAGAGGGTGTAGAGGAGATTTATGAGGACACTGCCTGGGCTGGAGGGTCTGAGCTATGAGGTAAGATTGGATAGGCTGGGACTGTTTTCCTTGGAGCAGCGAAGGTTGAGAGGGGGCCATATAAAGATGTATGAGATTATGATAGGGTGGATAGGGAGGCATTTTTTTTCCATTAGTGGAGGAGTCAATAACCAGGGGGCATAGATTTAAGCCAAGAGGCAGAAGGCTAAGAGGAGAGTTGTGGAGAATTTTTTTCACCCAGAGGGTTGTGGGAGTCTGGAACTTACTACCTGAAAAGGTGGTTGAGTCAGAAACTCTCATAACATTTAGGAAGTATTTAGATACTCACGTGCATTGCCATACCCTCCAGGGCTATGGGCCAAGTGCTGGAAAATGGGATTAGTGTTGTCAGTTCTTTGTTGACCAGCACATACACGATGGGCCAAATGGCCTCCTTCTGTGCTGCAAACATCTATGAGTCTATGAGTCAATCATTGCAATAGAATAATCAAACCTGGAGGTGATAAAGGCATATGTAGGAAGATAGACCTGAATTTGCATTTCCATTCTGAATCTCTGGAAATTCCAAACCCCTTTACAGACAATTAAATGGTTTGTACTGTTATGATATAGGATACATGCTAGTCCATTTGCACAGTGCAAGCTCCCATAAAGAGCAATGAGTCTGTTTTAGTGATGGTGGTTAGGGGATAGATTTTGATCAGAACATTAGGATTGCCCCCCTTTTCTTCTTTGATCTTTTATGTGATGAAACAAGGTAGTATTTTCCACAGAGATGATTTGGATTGGAAGCTTAGTTTGGGGTCAAATCAGATCTCAGCTGTGGACAATAGCTGGGTGGCTATCGGAATCACTAGCAAGGGTTTTTTGGAAGAGGCAGAAGACATAGGTTATGATCTTCCCAACATTTATCTGGAAGAAATTGTGCCTTCTCCAAGATTGAATGTTGGACAAATAGAGCATAAATGCAGTGGAGGAGTCCAGAAGTGCGGTGGAGAGGTAGAGCTTGGTGTTTTGAATGTAAATATTGAATGCATGTCTGCAAATGATGCCGCAAATGGACAGAGCATAGATGAGGAAGAGGAGATTGTTGACAAGAGTGCTTTAGGGAACTCGAGGTAAAGAGATTGAGAGAGATCATTGGTAAGATACTTGAACTATGATTTTATGGATATGAGAGTAATCTAGTCAGGGAAGTGCCAAGGAGGAGAAGAAGTATTGAGATAGGATGGTGTGCTTGACCATATCAGATGCAGCAGAAAGGCTAAGCTGGACAAGGATGGTTAATGAGATAGGAACAGAATATCCAGATCTCCTAGTCAGCTGAGCACATTGATGCTACCTGCGAAGGTTTCTGTGACCCGACCCTTTTACAATTTATCAGCTGGGATGTCTAATCCTGGCTGAATCATTGAAGAGTCAGCACAGGCATCACTGGAGATGATCATTGGGTGCAGGGAGAGATGGAAGAAGAGAGGATATGCCCCCTTTTCATGACAGTAGCTGCCACATTCAGGTAAGTTTTTAAAGGTCCAAGTATTTCAGTAAGTGATTGAGTTAGTGAATGGGTGAGTGAATTAATGGGTGAGCGAGTGAATGGGTTAATGAATGCGTGAATAGGTGAGGTGGGTAGGGATAAGGTGGGTGAGACGGGTGAGGTGGGTAGTTGGATGAGTGGATGAGGTCAGTAAGTGGGTAACAAAAACAGAATTACCTGGAAAAACTCAGCAGGTCTGGCAGCATCGGCGGAGAAGAAAAGAGTTGACGTTTCGAGTCCTCATGACCCTTCGACAGAACTTGAGTTCGAACTCAAGTTCTGTCGAAGGGTCATGAGGACTCGAAACGTCAACTCTTTTCTTCTCCGCCGATGCTGCCAGACCTGCTGAGTTTTTCCAGGTAATTCTGTTTTTGTTTTGGATTTCCAGCATCCGCAGTTTTTTTGTTTTTATCAGTAAGTGGGTAGTCGGGTTGGGGTGTAGTTGTGTGGGGGTTATAGTCGTGTCAGGTGGTCGGATTTGGGGGAGTAGTCGGGTGGCTGGGCAACTGTCGGGTTGTCATGGCAGGACAGTCAGGTGATTGGAGGAGTAGTCAGCTGAATGGAGGGGTAGTTGATTCAGGTTGAGGGGGTCATCATTGATCGGGGGCTAGTTGGGTGGTCGGGGGTAGTTGGGTGATTGAGGGTGGTCGTATCTGCTCAGAGGGTTGATTGGGGCGGGGGGGTCATTTGTGGTGCTCAGTTGAGCTATCCTGACTGATCAATGAATTAGACAAGGTATTAAATGGTCTAATATTACCAGAGTAAATATGCAGCTAAGTCCCGCGTATCAGGTCCCCCCTGAACTCAAGGTCAGAAGCAATCACAGAAAGCCCAGGCAGCAGGAAATCAGCCAATTGCAGGCTGCACATATGTGCATTAAGACTTCTGCAGGGTCCTGATGCACATCTCCCAACTTATGATAAAACTCCGATGATTTGGAGAGCTGAAACTTTGGGCCATTGACTTTGTTTAGGGTATTATGCAAAGGTCGAAAACCTGATTGAAGCATTGGGCTTGAATATGACAAGCAACAACAGATTTAGGAATCTTGGAGGGGAAATAAACATTACAGATTAGACAGTAGTTTACAAAGGCAGTGTCAGTGGCTTTTTCTGAGGAAGGGTGGTGGTGGTGAAGGGTGCTGAAAGGCAGGTGGGTAGTGACAGTGAGCTTGGGAGCGAGGAAGAAAAGTTCAGTGGGAAAGGGGTGGAGGGAGTTGGATGTGGATGTCATCAACACGATAAACTTGTGGACCACAAGAACCTTGTTCATGAGTGAACAAACATTTAACAGAGTCCAGCGTTGTGATAGTCAGCAGAGTTGAGATGACAGAAAGGAGATTCATGAGTTTAGTTTCCAATGTGTGGTAATCTGAGATGCAATACACCGTTAAGAGAATTCGAACAGATTGACCATGTGTTATATTACCCAATTACTGTGTAGAATGGGCTACATTATTAATCAGTAGTTTTGGAATGGGTTTTGAGTTTGAGAAGCACACGTGTTAGTGCTCCATTACATCTGGGAATAAACAGCATGCGCTTCATTTTACAATGGTCTCTTTGTCTGCAACATCTTGAGTACCAGCTCACTCATCAGTGTTTGCTGAACAAAGCGGGCCGATAGAAGTAACATAACACAATGCTTGGTGGGCAGATCAGTGGAATGGGAGGGTGGGATGGTTAGGGTTAAAGCTAAGGAGCAGTGACAGAGGATACACCAGAGGCTGAATTTTATGCTGGGGGAAGGGGGGATACCCTTCCCCCCGGTCCAGCATAAAAGTCAGGGGTGAACCTGTGCCCAGTTTGGCTGGCTCGGCCCACAACAATCAGGCCATTACTTAGTTTGATGTGAGACTACCAACCAAATCGGGGAGGAAGTTCCACCTCTGAGGCCTACTAAGTGGTTGGCAGCTCTCTGGTCCCAGCACTGCTACTGGGAGTGGTGGCCACTGCTGGGACTGTAGTAGTCCCAGAGGGAAGCATGTTGTGATGGAGCTTGACTTTAAGGTAAGTCCGGGATTTCACTGGTGCATGCTGCCACGCCCTGAGGAACGGGGAAAGACGGGTTGCGTGCCAGTTTGGATAGCGCAGGAGGAGAGGGGAAATGTGATGATGGAGATTACATTTTTGGAGGTGGGCTCCGATTGGTTTCAGGAGCCCAAAAAGGAGGCACCGCTCCTTGCCCATCCACCAGTCTACAAGGTTTCACTGGGCAGGATGGACACGAGATGTGGAGGAGAAATTCTCAAGTAGCCAATAATTGGCCATTTAATGGCATCAATTGGCTATTGGGTGAGCTGGCCTCTAAAGGTCTTTCCCACCACTGGTAAATTACAGTAGCGGCAGCACAGGGACAGGTTGGAGGTAGGTGGGTAGATGCCATGATCTGCACCATAGGTATGATGCTAACTTTTACAGCCTGTCTCCTGCCTGCCATCCTTCCCCTGCAGGGATGTAAAATTCAGCCCCAGGTCTGTCACAGAATGAAATGGGGCACAGAGGGTATCTGTTGGCTTGCTCAAAGTGGTTTGAAGTGCAGGATAGTGGCAGGAGAGAAGGAACATTGAAGAGTAGTGATTTGTTAAAGTGGGAAGCAAAATACCTGAGAGGAATGAAATGAAAGGTTACATTCAATTTCAAACATTAAATGGCAGAGAAGGATCACAGAAGCAGTCCATGTCCAAATGCAGCAAGACCTGAATAATATCCAGGCTTGGGCTGACAAGTGGCAAGTAACATTAGCACTGAACAAGTGCAAAGCGATGACCACGTCCAACAAGAGAGAATCTAACCATTGCCCTTTGACTTTCAATGGCATTACCATCGCCAAATCCCCCACCATCAACATCCTGGGGGTTACCATTGACCAGATATTGGACTGGACTAGCCATACAAATACAGTGGCTACAAGAGCAGGTCAGAGACTAGGAATCCTGCAGTAAGTAACTCATCTCCTGACTCACCAAAGTCTGCCCACCATCTACAAGGCACAAGTCAGGAGTGTGATTGTAGTAATTATGGATTTTTAGTGTGTAATATACCATTAAGAATAATACTTGTTAAGGAAGATCATATGATCTTTAGTACCCAATAGGAGAGTAGCCCGAGCTACCTCTATAGTTAGTAGTTGGTCATTAGTAGTGTAGAAATGGGGTTTGAAGTGAAAGGACACATGTAGTTGCTGCTGAGTACCATAATGTGTTCCATCTAAGAAGTGTCTGCTGATCAACTCTACCTACAGTACCAACTTGGCCACCACTTACAACAGACTGGCGACAGGGATCCACAGGATCCAACAGTGATGGAATACCCTTCACTCGCCTGGATGAGTGCAGCTCCAACAACAATCAAGAATTTTGACACCATCCAGGACAAAGCAGCCACTTAATTGGCATCCCATCCACAAACATTCATTCCCTCCACCACTGACACATGGTGGCAAAAGTATGCATCAACTACAGGATGCACTGCAGAAACTCAGCAAGGCTCCTTAGGCAGCACCTTCCAAACCCACAACTGCTACCATCTAGGACAAGGGCAGCAGACACATGGGAGCATCACCACCTGGAAGTTCCCCTCCAAGCCATTCACCATCCTGACTTGGAAACATATTGCCGTCCCTTCACTGTCACTGGATCAAAATCCTGGAATTCCCCCTGAACAGCACTGTAGATGTACCTACACCACATGGACTGCAATAGTTCACCTTGAATAGGCAGCTCATCACCGCATTCTCAAGGGCAATTAGGGATGGGCAATAAATGTTGGTCTAGTCAGCAACGTCCCCATCCTGTAAATTAATTTAAAAATGCTCAGGTCTATCAAAGAATCCAACAGAGCAACACAATCCTAAAGACAGAATGGTTCTGGAATTCAATGGAAGCAAGATCCCAGCAGTCAGAAAAGCAACCAGGTAAAAATACAGGATTGGGGAATGAGTGCTGTGCTCTGGTACAGGTACATTCAACATGCCTGTTACTCAGACATTCCCTACTGAATTGCCTTCAAATTTTCTCTATTGATAAAGGGAATACTTCAGCAATCGTATTGCAAGACCCATTATTGTTCTCTGGTCAGTAACTTTTATTACTCTTTCTGGAGCTAATATTGGAACAGCAGAGTGACAGGTTTCAAGAGAAGAAAGAGACTGTAGCACATTGACAACTGTAAGCCAACTAGGTTGACTTAACAAAGATAGTCTTCATCTAAGTAATAAAGGTGTCAAACATTTCAACTGTTAAATGGGATGAAGCATTTGGGGTTCTTTAAACTGGTAAGACCAGGTGATAATTGAATCCATAAAACCCAACCACACAGAGTGTTTTGTAGGCATTGGAGACTTTAACTTGGCTTTATCAATTAGAGCCACTACTGAAAGGTCTTACCAGGAAAAAAAAAATTCAAATTATCTGAAGGATTTTATCCTGTGCTTCTATACAAAAGTCAGGGACTTTAGAATTGAAAGGGATGCTGATAGATTTGCTGCCACTGAAATCCCAGAGCTGATAACCTTACCAGAAACATGGTTGAAGCTCTGGATTTCACATACAACAGGACAAATTTTTTATAACAGGACATTAAATCAAATTTTGGGAAATTAAGAGCAGTGAGCCTAAACTCTGTTAGGAATGTATCTTTGGATCCAATTTATTTGATTGAGAGAACGGTTCCCTGCGTGTTTGATGCTGCCCTCTTTTGTTTGCTACATTCATTGATGATTTAGAGAAGGGCATTGGTAGTACAATAATTAATTTTAATATATTGAAGTAGAATGAGGTGGGTCATGGATGAGCCTAATTGTCTTTTCTTGTATATATAAAGATGACCAGTATTGGGCGCCACCCAAACAATGTAGCTTAACCCAATAACTGGAAACTACCCTGTTGTGCACCTGTATATGCTTTCTTTTCCACATCAACATAAGAGCAAAATTGAAGTTTGTGGGATGAAAGTGGTGTTGACTGTGTGGTTACACAATTGGCTAAAGGACAGAAAGCAGAGTAATAGTGAACAGTTGTTTTTCAGACTGGAGGAAGTTACGTTCCCAAGTGGGATTTCTGAAGACTGATTTGTGCTGTTGAGGACTCAAAACATCAACTGTGCTCCTCTCCACCGATGCTGCCAGACCTGCTGAGTTTTTCCAGGTATTTTTGTTTTTGTTTTGGATTTCCAGCATCCGCAGTTCTTTGCTTTTAACACAAAATCAGAAGACTGGGCACTTTCTGACTGGTTCCAAACCCAAAACACTTTTCATTTACAACTTCTTGATTTATATCTAATTCTTTATGATGTTAGCTGCTTACCAGCATTACTTGATTTTTGTGAAAAAAGATGGCAAAATAGAGAGAAAACAGAAACTGCAACTACATACATCAGAGAGATTGTGTTTAATTTATGTATAAACAGCTGTCTTTCAGCACATACTGATGGGACCTGGCAAGATTTCTGAATTCATCATAGATGTTTCAAAGACACAAAAGCTATTTAACTTTCAGAAACAGAGTGACCTTGATTTTTACAGGTGAGGTGAACGGAGTTTGTGGAAACCTGTCAGAAGGAGACAAATCCACAAGGTGAGGAATATATAGGCCATACTAATCATAAAACATGGTCAAGTCTCTTGTGACACCTGGCCAGACTGACCACATAATAGGTGGGCAGGAGTGGAAGTGGAAATTTGGCTGCTGCCTTGAAGCTGTGCAGACTGCATCGCAATCAATGGGCGGAGAGGCTTCCCTTCAATCACAAAAGGAGGGGCAGGCCTTTTTTTTAAACATGGCAATTGTGGCAGGTTGTTGATGGGGAATTCTCGGAGATCATGGGCATACTAGTGTTGGCATTTCCCTGAAGATTGGTGGAAGACTGAAGCTGGAAAAGTCCAAGAGCCTAATTTCAAGGACTAATTTTTCAATACTCTGAAAAATTGCCAATAATTAAAGTGTATTGGCTGTGATGTATAAAATGCCAAATGTAACTTGACTGGCTTCAAAAGTGGAAAGACACTTAGCCTGTACTTCCTTCACTCGAAAACCATGAGTGAGAAAAGGCTACACGGCCATTTCCTTCTGCCTGGCCAAAATAATGGCAGGCACTTCACACAAAGCCACACAAATGGAATTACAGCTTGAGCCAGCCAAATTGCACAAGTTTGGACAACTGGAATATAACCTTAGAATTTTACAGTACAGTGAAGCCATTTAGTTATTGTGCCTGGGTCAGCTCTCACAAAGACCAGGCTGCTTAGACTCATTCTTCTCAAGCTTTATGCTTCTGACCCCTAACCATCTCTTTCCATCACTCCTTATAAAGTTTTACTATTTAAGATCAATGTCCTCTCTCTGTTTTCTTCGAAAGATGTTTCAAATCATATTTATTGCAATAAATTTCACCTGAAATGTGTCTCCAATCTACTAATCCATGTCTTCTTGAACAACAACTTGCATTCAAAACAGCATCATTAAAAAGAATGCTAGGAGACAGAAGGAAAGATTAGGTAGGGTGGCCAAAAGCTTGGTCAAAGAGGTGAGTTTTGAGAAGCAAGGGGCATTGGGAGGGAATTCCAGGAAATGAGATAAAGGTGGAGAGGATACAAGGTCAGAAGTTCAGCTCAAGGTTGAACCTGATTCAGCCTGGTTTAGCCTTAGAGTTTGTTTCTTTGATATACCACCTTTCATTAGCTTCTGTAGCGATTGCCTTAATTTTCCAAATCATCTCCCAAATTCCCTGAAAAATCAGGTCCTTTCCCAGGCATTATCTAACCACTTATTCATGTCTCTCTCCTTGCACTCAACATATTTCCGAACAGGGCATTCCTAAGTATGCATTCCTAAGGCATTCCTAAGTAAGGCATTTTAATACAGCAATCTCATAGGAATATTGCTTTCGAGTGTGACAACAAATGTGCAGCAATGGGCGTGGTGAGTACCTACATGGCATGGTCACAACTCAACCACTTAAGGAACCAAATGGCAAGATGGAATTTGGAGGAGATGAGAGGTTTGGCATGGAGACACAATTGTAGAAGATGGATCTATGAAGCTCCAAGGCTGTGCCCTATTTTATCTTGATGGACTGCTAGGGGCAGTGAGGATTTTTTTTAAATCGGTGGAAGAAACCACAAAGAAGGTACAGCTGAATGTGGCTGAGAATGTCAGCAGTAGGAGCACTGTGCTATATTGCTAGTTTTATTGCAAGAAGCATTTAAATCACATAGCCAAGTTATCAGGAAAGGTGAGTGCAGCTGCACATTAACCTACATCCTGTTAGGCACGCACCACACCCACCCAAATACCATGCCTTATCGAGCCTAATCCATCACATCAAACCTCAACACCCACTTACCTTCCATATGCACCCATCTTTTTTCCTATATGTACTTCATCACATCCCTATCTATCCATCCACTGCCATTCCTCATGATCCTTAAACATTGTGTTGTCTTTCCCTGGTAGTCAACCTCACCAAAGCACTGCATTCGCTAGGTGAACACATGCCTTTACAGTCACTCGTGGGTCTAATCTTACCCCTGTTGCAAAAGAAGAGAATAGAGGATTCCACTTTAAGCATGAGTGGGTTGGAATGGGCATGGTATTGTGATGATTTATTCTTCATGGATGGAGTGACTAACTATGTGGAATATCAAAAGCTTCAATTAAGAAGTCCATTCACATCTTACTACAGCTATGCAGTCTCTGCATGTCAACATGTATGGCACCTGAAAAGAATGACAGGTAGCTTAGCTGTGACCTTACACTACGTCACTTAGCTGCATCAAGCTACTCTCCAGCACAGCTGTGAAATGTACTGGGCTCTTAGAGAGGTGCTGTTAGATCCCCACATGGAAGTGGAGGTTCTACTCAGAGCACTCCTACTTCTCACCTGTTGCCCCTGTCAGCACCCCACATGCTGCCTGATGGCTAATTTTGCCCCTTGCACAGGTGCAGTGAAGCAATCTGTGGCAGGAACCTCACAGGCTCCAACACTCAGAGGTCATTAGCTAAGAGCATATCAGCAGCCAGTGCTGAGGTCTAAGCATTGTGCCTCTATCTCTGCTCAGGTAACATAGGAGCAGTAGAAAAAGGGAGAATAAGATTTTGCAGTTGCAAAAGAGTATACATATGAGGGTTTGATAAAATGCTATGTTGCTAATTATTTGTTCTTTAGTAGGGTTACTTAAAATGTATTAGTTTGCACCACTTTGCTGCATTGCCCATTTCTGGTGGCTGCATGGCAACGCACCTTATCCATTGTTCATTGACATATAAAAAGACAGAAATCAAGAGGTACAAATGAGGGAATATTCAGCGAGTGGTTGATTGGTTTCAAGGTTGCTTTGCACAGAAACGCCTCACTGTTTCCTATCAAATCTCCTATCACTATTGCTCTTCAAGTCTTCTTTATGCCCCACTAGGTACTGCTAAGCCAGCCATGGTGCCATGTATTTGGCTCTGGATGGTTAGAAAGTGAGATGCATTCAGGAACTCCTACACTACTTCTTCTTGACTGTGTGGGAGTCATACGTTCCCTATCTCTCAGCATACCCATAAGCCTTGGGTGACCACATCTATAAACATGCTATATATAAAGTTCTCAACCTCATAGCAGTGCTGCAGTGATGACAGCTGCTGTTCAAGCACTGAAACCTACAACTTCAGCTGCTGCAGCTTATGATGCTTCCTTCATGTATGCTTACTCGTGACATAAATGTCATGGATTTTCCACATGGAACAGGGGAAACAATTGAGGTGTCAGAGCTTCCCTGCCATTCTTCTATCTATTAGATAATGAAACTTACCAATTAAAGAATGCTCACCAGCAACTCACTTTTCTTCTATTGCCACTTAAATATAGGGAAGCGAATTAAAATTATTTACTTAAACTTATCAAAAGAAAAAGTTTTTTTTCTTATTTTCCAGGTCCTTAGTCTAAATTCCAAACTTTGGAAAAGCAACAATATTAATCAGTTAAATAACTCATGGCCATCCTGTTTTTTTCCTCTCTCTCAATGGAATGATCCTGACCTGCTTCACACTCTCCTGGTCTGATTCACAGTGATCCTGACCTGCTTTACTCTGTCCCAGTCTGCTTCACGTTGATCATTACACGCTTCACACTCTCCCGGTCTGCATTACGGTGATCCTGACCTGCTTCACGTTACCCCATCTGCATCACAATGATCCCGACCTGCTTCACACTCTCCCAGTCTGCTTCACAGTGACCCTGACCTGCTTCACACTCCTCCCGGGCTGCTTCACACTGATCCTGACCTGCTTCACACTGATCCTGACCTGCTTCACACTGATCCTGACCTGCTTCACAGTGATCCTGACCTGATTCAAAGTCCTCTTTGTCTCTTAACAGTGATGATGACCTGCTTCACACTCCTCCCGGACTACTTCACTGTGACCCCAACATGCTTCATAGTGTGCAAGTTCTCTTCACAGTGATCTTGGCCTGGTATACACTCCTAGTCTGCTTCACAATGATCCTGACCAGCTTCGCTCTGCTCCTGGCCTGCTTCACACTGATCCTGACATGCTGCGCTCTCTTCCTGGGCTGTTTCACATTGATCACGACCTTTTTCTCTTCTTCATTCATGGGAAGTGGGCATCGCTGGCTAGGCCGACATTTGTTGCCCATTCCTAATTGCCCTTGAAAAGGTGGTGCTGAGCTGCCTTCTTGAATCTTGTGGTCTAGGTACATCCACAGTGCTGTTAGGGAGGGAGTTCCAGGGTTCTTAACCCAGTGACATGAAGGAAAGGCGATGTATTTCCAATTCAAGATGGTGAGTGGCTTGGAGGGGAACTTCAAGGTGGTGGTGTTCCCATGTGCCTGCTGGCCTTGTTCTTCTAGAGGATAGTGGTTGTGTACGTGGAAGGTGCTGTCAAAGGAACCTTGGGGAGTTCCTGCAGTGCACCTTGTAGATAGTACACATTGCTGCCACTGTGCATTGGTTATGAAGGAAGTGAATGTTTGTGGATGGCGTGCCAGTCAAGTGGCTGCTTTGTCCTGGGTGCTGTCAAGCTTCTTGAGAGTGTTGTTGGAGCTGCACTCATCCAGGCAAATGGAGAGTGATCCATCACACTCCTGACTTGTGTCATGTAGATGGTGAACAGGCTTTGGTGAACCAGGAGGTGAATTACTCACCACAGGTTTCCTAGCCTCTCACCTGCTCTTGTAGCCACAGTATTTATATGGCTAATCCGGTTCAGTTTCTGGTTTTTGGTAACCCCCAAGATGTTGATAGTAGGGGATCCAGTGATGGTAATGCCATTGAATGGCAAGGGGCGAGGGTTAGATTCTCTCTTGTTGGAGATGGCCATTGCCTGGCACTTGTGTGGTGCAAATGTTGCTTGCCATTTGCCCGAGCCTAGATATTGTCCAGGTCTTGAAGCATGATACTCCTGCTTCAGTATGTGAGGAATTATGAATGGTGCTGAACATCCCCTCTCCTGACCTTATGATGGAAAGAATCAAATATCATTGGGCCTAGGACACTGCCCTGAGGAACTCCTGCAGTGATGTCCTGGAACTGAGATGATTGACGTCCAACAACCACAACCATCTTCCTTTGTACTCGGTATGACTCTAATCAGCATGGAGCCTGATACCCATTGATCCCAGTTTTGCTAGGGGTCCTTGATGCCACACTCAGTCAAATGCTGCTTCGATGTTGGGGGCAGTCACTCTCACCTCACTTCTGGAGTTCAGTTCTTTTGTTAATGCTTGAACCAGGGCTGTAATGGGGTCAAGAGCTGAGTGACTCTGGCGGAACCCAAACTGAGCATCAGTGAGCAGGTTATTCCTCAGCAAGTGCCGCTTGATAGCACTGTTAATGACCTCCTTCCATCACTTTACTGATGATCAAAGGTAGACTGATGGGGCTGTAATTGGCCAAGTTGGAATTGTTCTGCATTTTGGTACAGGACATACCTTGGCAATTTTCTACATTGCCTGGTAGATACTAGTGTTGTAGGTCTATTAGAACATCTTGGCTAGGGCGCAGCAAGTTCTGCAGCATAAGTCTTCAGTACTATTGCTGGAGTATTGTGAGCCTTTGCAGTATCTAGTGCCATTTCTTGCCATCATGCGTGTTGAATCGAATTGGCTGAAGACTGGCATCTATGATGCTGGGGACCTCTGAAGGAAGCCAGATGGATGATCCGCTTCGCACTTCTGGCTGAAGATTATTGATTTAGCCTTATCTTTTGCAGAAATATGCTGCCCTACCCCCTATCGATGAGGATGGAGATATTTGTGGAGCCTCCGCCTCCAGTGAGTTGTTTAATTGTCCACCACCATTCACGACTGGATGTGGCAGGATTGCAGAGCTTAGGTCGGATCCACTGGTTGTGAAATGGCTTAGCTCTGTCTATTGCATACTGTTTACATTTTTGGCACACAAGTAGCCCTGTGTTGTGGCTTCACCTGGTTGACACCTCATTTTTAGGTATGCCTGGTGATGCTCCTCACATGCCGTCCTACACTCTTCATGGAACCAGGGTTTATCCCTGGCTTGGTGGTAGAGCGGGGGATATGTTGGCCACGAGGTTACAGATTGTGTTTGAGTACAATTCTGCCACTGCTGATGGCCCACAGCATTTCATGGATGCCCAGTTTTGAGTTGCTAAATCTGTTCAAAATCTATTCTATTTATCATGGTGGTAGCACCACACAACACGATGAAGGGTATCCTCAACGTGAAGATGGGACTTTGTCTCAACACTCCTACTGATATCATGGCCAGATGCATCTGTGGCAGGTGTATTTGTGACAATGAGGTCCAGTATGTTTTTCCCTCTTATTGGTTCCCTCCCCATCTGCTGCAGCCCCAGTCTAGCATCTATGTCCTTTAGGAGTTGGCCAGCTCGGTCAGCAGTGGTGTACTGAGCCACTCTTGGTGATGGACATTGAAGTCCCCCACCCAGAGTATATTCTGCGCCCTTGCCACCCTCATTGCTTCCTCCAAGTGGTGTTGAAAATGATGAAGTACTGATTCAGCAGCTGGAGTGGGTGGGGGTGCGCAGGGAGTTGGCGGTGGTAAGTGGTAATCAGTAGGAGTTTTCCTTGCTCATATTTGACCTGATGCCATGAGACTTCATGGGGTCCAGAGTTGCTATTGAGGACTCCCAGCATAACTCCCACCCAACTGTACACCTCTGCTGGTGGAACAGGACATACCCAGGGATGGTGATGGTGGTACAAAAATAGAAAATGCTGAATAAACTTAGCAGGTCTTACAGCACCTGCGGAGAGAAAGACAGAGTTAACATTTTGAGTCTGTATGACTCTTCTTCAGAGCTCTGAAGAAGAGTCATACCGACTCGAAATGTTAACTCTGTCGCTCTCTCCACAGATGCTGTTAACTCTTTCTTTCTCTCCGCAGATACTGTTGACCTGCTGAGTTTTTCCACCATTTTCTGTTTTTGTTTCAGATTTCCAGCATCCACAGTATTTTGCTTTTATTATAGTGATGGTGGTGTCTAGGACATTATCTGTAAGGTGTGATTCTGTGAGTATGACAATGTTAGGCTCTGAGGAAGGATCATACAGACTCAAAACATTAACCCTGTTTCTCTCACCACAGAAGCTGCCAGACATACTGAATTTTACCAGCATTTTCTGTTTTCATTTCATGACTATGTCAGGTTGAGACAGCCCTCTCAATTTTGGCACAAGCCTCCATTTGTTAGTAGGGAGGTCTTTGCAGGGTTGACAGGGCTGAGTTTATGTTGTTGTTTCCAGTGCCTAAGTCGATGCTGGATGGTACGCCCAGTTTCATTCTTTATTGAATTTCTAGTGATTTGACACAGCTGAGTGGTTTGTTCAGTCAGCCATTTCAGAGTCAACCACATTGCTGTGGGTCTGGAGTCACAGGTAGGCCAGACCAGGTAAGGACAACAGATTTCCCATCCTTAAAGGACATTTGTGAACCAGGTGGTTTTTTTTTAACCACAATTGACAATGGTTTCATTGTCAATATTAGATTTTTAATTCCAGATTTTTAATTGTTTGAATTCAAATTTCACCATCTGACATGATGGGATTCGAGCCCGTGTTTTCAGAGCATTACCCCTGGTCTCTGGATTACTAGTCAAGTGACGATGCTACTGTACCACTGCCTCCCCAGCATTGATCTTGCACACTATTCCTGGCCTGCTTCACGTTGATCTCTATCTGTGGCACACTCGTCCCAATCTGATTCACAGTGATCCCAGCCTGCTTCACACTTTTCCCGGTCTGCTTCACAGTGATCCTGACCTGTGGTACACTCCTCCTGGTCTGCTTCAGTGACGCTGACCTGCTTCACACTCCTCCTGGACTGCTTCACAGTGATCCCGACCTGTGGCACACTCCTCCCGGTCTGCTTCACAGTGATCCCGACCTGTGGTACACTCCTCCCGGTCTGCTTCAGTGACCCAGACCTGCCTTACGCTCCTCCTGTTCTGCTTCAGTGACCCTGACCTGCTTCATAGTCCTCTGGGTCTCTGCAGAGTGATCCTGACCTGCTTCACACTCCTCCCAGTCTGCTTCACAGTGATCACAACCTGTGGCACACTCCTTCTGGTCTGCTTCACAGTGATCCCAACCTGTGGTACACTCCTCCCAGTCTACTTCAGTGACCCTGACCTGCTTCACACTTCTCCCATCCTACTTCAGTGACCCTGACCTGCTTCATAGTCCTCTGGGTCTCTTCACAGTGACCCTGACCTGCTTCACAGTGATCCCAACCTGCTTCACACTGCTCCACCTAACAAGACAACTTCTTGAGATGTTGCTGTCCGTTCGTGCCCCTCTGAGCTGCACCCTCCTCTGGTGATCCTCTCTCAGCTTCTCCCCTATATCTCCTGCCCACTCTGTGGCCCAACCGCATGTATATCAGTTTGCTAAATAGCAGGCTGCTGCTGCTGCTGGTGTTGATCATATTGGTCCTTGTCCAAGGTCCAATGTAACGCAGCCAAAGTGCCATCTATCTTGATGTGATTTAGAAAATATCCAAAATGTAGAAAGTAAACTCTCAGCAAAAGCATTGTGAAGAAATCCTTTTCCATTAATAGGTAAGTAAGCAGCTATGACTAATGATTATTTCTTACAATGGTTCCATAACAGTGATCCAGTCTCCTCGGTTGTCACTGCATTCTCACTTTGCTTTCAATGGGGAGTATCAGGAAGTCCAGGAAACCCTTGGATGCATTGTTAATTTTAAAAGGCATTTGAAATATCACTCCAATTGATTGATTGGGGGATGTTAAGAGGTAACCTGCCTCTTTCGAAGGTGTTGCACTTAACCAGCCTCTTGCACTAAAATTAGCAGCTGGTCTCCAAATGTTTTAACCCCCTGCACCCATACACAAACCCATGTTCTTCTTGAGGCTAAAATTTCCCTTAAAATCTGTAACTTCTTATGTTGTGATGCAGGAGCAGGAATCCATTGATTTAGCGCAGTTTCTGCTGGTGGCTGCTTCCAGACTGACTGACAAAATCATCCACAGATCATTTGAAGATATGGTGCAACAAATGATATTTAAAAAAAACTATCTCGCATTAGCTTAACAGGGCATGCACAGCATGCAATTCCATAAGAGCCTGAAGCTTTCACCAGGTTGCACTGCAATGCAATTCACCCAAAAATAGTCAGGCGGCAGAAAAGATAGAGGAATTTGGTGGTGTAGAGTCTTTGAGTGAAAACGCACCAGATTTGCACTAAGTGCGGTAATGTGTGGGTAAAGTGACGTTTTATCCATGGGCCGCGATGGCGGCTTTTCACATCATATCATCCCAAACCCGCCTCATTAATCATGCATTCCCAGGAAACATGTCATTTCCATGGCGGGGGAGTTCTCATTCGCCCGCCACACCATCATCTTGCTGCTTCATTACGCCAGGCACCATATTTAAAATGCAGCCATGCACAGACATCTCAGTGCTTCCAGCCCAGGACTGCTGCAAATAAGATGTGGCCCTGATAGGTAAAAAGACTGCAGCATCCCATGGATGCCGTGGAGTCCCACCAGGATGTCCTCTAACCCCGCCCAGGCCAAAGGATGGCAAGAAGCTCATTAATCCGGTTTGGTAGGCTGTGGTAGCAGTAGTCAGCACCAATGCCCTTCAAAAGAGGACAGCCTCCCAGTGTCACAAGAGGATGAATGATCTCCTCCGTTCCGCGAGGGTAATTCACTCTTCTCATCGCTTTCAACTCACACACTCACAAACCCATCACCCACCCACAGGGCCCTCACTCACTGGTAATTCACCATTCACTCTCTCCTTCTCATCATCAATGTCCTCAATCTGTCCATGGGACCACTGACTACCCACGCAGGCCAGGCACACTTATCATCTTGTCCGGCAGGTGCCCTATCTATACGTTCTCCATCTCTATTCATGCAGAACAAGCTGTCACACAACAAGACTGGTGGAGGAATGCCTGAGATCAAGGTCCACACCGACTTTGAAAACAGAGCCAGCCAGCTGGCCGGGGACACTCTGGACCGGTCCTGTGCTGATGGGTCCACAGTGCAACATCCAACAGACACCCATGCTGTGAATGATGTGTCCTGTTTCACAGGCCACTGCCATACACTAATTATCTCCCCATGCTTCCACAGGCACATCTGGAAAACAGCCAACAGAGTCCATGACCCAGAGCCTCTAATCAAGCCCTGAAGAAACCTCTGAAGAGGAATCTGGAGGCACCCTCCTTGAAGAACCGTCACAGCGCTCACCCACACCCTCCACCAGCACAGCGACACACACCTCGTTAGGACCTAGCTATAGAATAGCCTCGGGGTTACAATATGGTGTGCATATTGCACTGTCTGATCTGCAGCAGGCAGCAGCAGGGACCTCCCAGGTCTCTGGCACTCAGAGGATGCTGGAGGCCAGAAATTTGCTGAGTCCAAGTCAGATGATGAGCCCCTGGACTCGGTCATGTCACAGTTGCTGGAGCTGCAAAGGCAAGCTCAGGAACATCAGGAAGGGATGTCTGCTGCATCCTCAGATTGCAAGGCACGATGGAGGAGTCCGTTCACTTTTAGACTGAGGTGATAGCGCCGGCATGCCAATGCACCAAGGTCAACGCTGGTAAGATGGTGGCCGTCACAGAGACCTTGGTCCAGGACGTCATTCATGCACTGCTGCACGGGCTCAACTCCATTGCTTGTACCATAGTTGGCCCCCAACAGTGTGTGTACACAAGAAGGGTGCCAGGCAGCTTAATGTCACTCTAGCTATCCCTCCTTCTCAAGGAGTCAGTGTCGGGCCCCCAGGCACCCATAAGGAGGAGGAGTAGCAGGTGCACACACCATGCCCATCCACCCAGGTGACTCCGAGAGTGTCCGGCCCATCTGAATCCTCTCTTCTTGTAACCTCAGCAGCTCCAGCTCCACAGGCTAAGGAGGGTGCAACTGCCACATGCAAGACCCCGAAAGTAGGCCAGAGACCTCCAAGTCTCGACCCTCCAGAGGACACCCGCCAAGGTCATCACAGACAGGGCGTTGCAGTTAGCAGGCCGCCTCCACCTTCACCTCCACTGTGGATGTCCGGGGAGCACCAAGATAGTGGCAGGGTTGTGGAAAGTTTAGAAGAATTAACTGCACAGCCTGGGCATGGGTGTTAATCACTTGTGCATACTGTTTACTACTGTCAATAAACTCCCAAGAATGTCTCCCTGCCTGTGGCTCCTTGTTCTGATGAGCAGTGTTCTTGTCACTCAGATGTGAAATGTTTCTGCACAAGGTAAAGACAGGTATCTCAGTCTAGGGCTTCTTCCATGTGTTCCATGTACCCTTCGGACCAAAGATATGGTCCAGCCTCACACTCTCTGGAAACATTACTGATACCCGCACTTCGGCAGTGCTTGTCATTGCTGCCAGAATGTAGTGGGCAGGCACCACAGTGTTGTCTCATTTTCTCCGTGCGCTCTCAGCATCTTTAAGGTGGGGTTGGCCCCCATCTCTTCAGCATCTGTGACCACTGATGCTGTGCACCTGAAGGTTCAGGCAGTGAAGGCGGACAAAGGATCAGATGCATCAAAAGTTTCATGGCTGTATCTCTATTAATGACCCTGATCACAGAGCACTAGTGAGCTGTCCTCAAGCAGACAGGAGTCAGACATTCTCAGAGCTCTGTGAAGATCTGTGGAGTGTCCTCACTGCATATTGTCAGCATCCCCCTGCAATTGAACAATTATTAGGGCCTCCACAGACTCTCCATGACAGGAGAATTCTCACGGAGGGTATTAACGCTGCCATAAGCCAGACTGGAGTCAAACGTTCACAGATGCAGTGTGAGGATCTATGGGGTCATCTCACTGTGTGTCGGCATCATGCTCCACAAATCTAGCAACTATGAGGGCCTGTCAAATGTGCCTGCCTTGTCTAGCCAGTGCGAGAGCCTCATCGTCATCGTCATTGGTACCTCCGAGTACCTCCTCACCCTCACCACCATCGGTGTCCTCATCGGAGGAGACCTGCAGCTCCTCCTCAACCAGCTCATCACCCCATTGCGGCGCTAGGCTGTAAAGGGTGCAGCGGACGACGATGATGTGTGACATCCTCTGTGGACTGTATTGCAGTGCTTCACCAGATCAGTCCAGGCACTGGGACCTCATCTTCAGCATCCCGATGGTCTGCTCCACCAAGTTGCAAGCTGCAGCATGAGCCTCATTATAGCGTCGCTCTGCTACAGTCTGAGGCTGCCGCACAGGTGTCATCAGCCACGGCCCCCTTGTCCCCGAGGGGCCTTCCCTGCACCTTCTGTGGACCCTGGGAGACTTCAGGGATTTGTGACTGACAGAGTCACAGATAAAGAAGTCCTGCACGCTCCCTGGAAACCATGCACATGCGTGCAAGATGCGTTTCTGGTGTTGCATTCCAGTTGTGTATTTAGCGAATGGAACCCCTTGCGGTTAATGTAGTACACCGTGTGTTGTGGCGGAGATCTGAGCGTTATGTGAGTGCAGTCGATTGCACCTTGAATCTGTGGGAAACCTGAGATCTGGGAGGATCCAATCGCTCTTGTATCCTGGCTGTCCTGGTCCTGGGTGAAATGCATAAAGTTGTATGCCCCTTGCAAAGATGGCATCCGTGACTTAATAGATGCATTTGTGGGTGGAAGCTTGTGAGATCCCACAGAGGTCACCTGTGCAGCACTGAAAAGAGCCACTGGTGTAGAAATTGAGCGCCGTGATCACTTTCACCGGACTGGCAGTGGATGCCCTCCATGTCCCCATGGTGCCAAATCCTGCAGTAGCTGGCAGATGTGATCAAACAATTCCCTAGACATGCACAGTCTTCAATGATACTGGTGCTTGGTCATCTGCAGTAATGAAAGGAGGTGTCTATAGACCCTGGGTGTTGCTAGGTGCCAACCAGCAACGGCTCGCCATGGCTCTTCGGCAGCATGTACGGGAGTTCCAGCCGCCCCCCTTCTTCCTGAGGTTGCTGCTCCTGCCTCTGCGCAGAAGCTTCAGCCACTTTCTTCTGTTGTCTTTGCTCTCTGTAGACCATCAGGCATACAGCTAGTTCACCAGGCTCCATGATCCTGAGGTACTCGTCCTGCAGGATGAAAAAGACACTTGGTTAGCATGTGTGTGCTAAGGACTTGTCCTGGTTAACTCTGAAGGCCCTTAATGCATCGTGGAGAGTGCTGGCCACCACTTGGATGGCCAGAGTTTACTACACTGCATGGCTGCCCGAAATACCCCCACCTCCACCCCACTTCACCCAACTGATTGACGGCAGCTTTGCCCATTGGACTGCATGCTGTGTTCTCAGCTCAGGCGCAGGCATTCTCTTAACCCACACTGTAAGGCTGCACTGTTAGCTTGAATCATGGGGGAGACTAGTTCAAACCAGAATGATACATTGCAAGGGGCTGTGGGCGCCTCCACCGGTGACTGCTCCATGGCCAGCTTTAGCAAGGAGATTGTACAACATGTGCAGTCACCCAACAGTTCTGCAGTCTACTAAAATGCTCATTAGTTTTCATTCTGTTCCAGAGGGGAGGGTGGTGGTGGGTGAGAAGCTTTGGAGAACCCATTGGCGGGCTGAGTGGACTATTGCAAGCTGGTTTCACGCTATTGTGAAACCGATTGTGCCATATTATCCACTCACACTATCAAGCATGCCCAAAGCAGGTGGGCACAGAAAATTCTTCCCTTTGTTATTCAAGTATGTTCAAGCTGTAAGTGAATTCATCATCTTCTATGGGTCCTCTAATGACTGAAGAGTCCAGTGTAAGATTGGCATGGATGTCCACAGAACTGGCAACTCATATTGTTATTGTTGGCACTTGGGAGTATTTTTGCAGCTGCCACAACCCTGGTCTTCCTTTGGGCACATTGCACGTTGTGAGTTTGGCATAAATGGGCCTAAAAGCATGCTGAACCAAATTCCAGTGCTTGCCTCCACAGGGCCAGTTGGCTACAAGTGTTTTCCCAAGAGAGGTGGTTTGCAATGCAAACGTTTGTAAGACTATTTTTATAGAGTGCCCTTTTATCATTTGTATTGACCACATTAATACTGTTTGTCCTGAGACTGTTCCCCATAGAAGATCTGCTTGATGTATCTGTAGTCACCCATGTGGGAGGTATTGCCTGTCCATCTAAATTGTATTCTCTGGAGGGTGACCTCCATGCTGTTGGGCCCAGAATGATGAAGGACCTCATTGTTTGTGATCTTGTCCTGCCATTCAGTTCTCGTGATGGGCTTCACGTCTTTGTGGAAGTGTTCCAGAGCTTTGATGTGGATCACCGGCCCAAGACTCTGCATCATACAACAGATTGATAAGGACAATGGCCTGGTAGAGTTTGTTTTTATTCAAACTTTATGCTGGAAGCTGACTCTGTGCATAGAACTGATCACTCCTAAGCATGAATTGATCACCGTAGCCATTTCTTGGTCTAAAACATTGGTCTTAAGCTTTCTTAGGCACAAAGGTACTAACAAGCGCCCTGCAAAATCCTTTAATTTTATTTTAATCTACTAACAAACTGACAACTGCACACCAGTGGAACCAGTAAGTAACTCCGTACAACTTTTAAAAATCATTTTCAGTTATTTAAAAATAGGTTATTCACATGGTGGACTGGACACTGATTAATAATGCTTATTTTTGGTGATAAACCCATTTTCAGCTGCATTAACAAAACTGCACCAGATTCTCACTCTTAAATAGATCAAGGAATATTTTAAATGTAAAAAATTTAAAACTAAAGTGTCCTAAAAAGCTGTCCAATTGCATTGGTGCATGGAAGATATTCCCTTTACAAATATGCCAATGAGCTTGTTTGGAAACTTGAGCAAAAGAGACACTTCTGAAAACAAAGGCGATTTTGAGTACAATTTGCTCCCAGATCACTGAATGCACTCAAAGCGGAAACTCTTGAGCAGAGTGTTTGTTCAAATAAGTATAAGTGTCACTTACATTATTCAGATTGTTTTAAACCTGTCCAACATCAGCATTGAAGAGTTTGTTTTAGACCCAGGCAGGAAGCCAGCTGGATAAGTGGGAAGCTCACCTGAAATTGACAGCATGTAGCCTAGCTGACTTTAAAAGCCTGACCTCAGGTACATTCTAACACTTGTTGTCTGCCCAAAATGGGCAGAAATAAGCAGCGGGCCTTAAGATGCAGGGGGGTTTCAGTAGAGTCTCTCAAGTGGGAAGTGGGGGCATTCGTGGTAGGAGAGGGCCAGACGTTAACTATGCGATCTGAAGGTGCATAAATGAAAGTTTTCCTGGAGACCAGGTGTCACTGGAGGGCCTCCATTTATAGCCCATTCAATAGGCAGTAAAAGAGCTGCCGTGCCAAAGTGTACGTCATAAAATTTGCATAAATGTGAGGATCTGATTCAGGCAGACACCTCAGCCACCTAAAAAAAGCATTGACATGAAAATTTCCAGTGGGAGAGGAGGGTAATTAAACCTACCAGGTTCCACTTACTTCCCTTAAGTATCAAGCTGGTCAAACTGAAAATCAAGGCGTATTCTTGTAGCTGGTAGAATTATTAACAGACGGTAACCATAAGCAGCCCTGATTCAGCTGTAATTAGCGAGAAAGAATCCACTGGTATTATCTCGCTAAGACAAAAGTAAACTCAGTGGTAGCACTCTGGCCTCTGAAGCAGAGGGTTGTGCATCCAATTCTCACTTCAGATAATCCTGCACATAATATAGCCTGATGATTCAGAGCAGTACCGTAGGAGTGTTGCATTGTCAAACAGCTGTCTTTCAGATGACAAAAACAAAAAAACTGCGGATGCTGGAAATCCAAAACCTTTCAGATGAGATCCCTTGGCACTATTTGAAGACGAACATGAATTTCTCCTGGTGTCCTGGTCAATATTTACCCTTCAACCAACATTTCTGGTTATTATCACATTTCATGATCTCAGGATGTCCCAAATTGCTTCACAGCCAATAAGCTACACTTAAAGTGCTGTAATGTGGAGAAGCTCTGCAGCCAGCTTACGCACAGTAAGGTCCTACAAACAATGAGACAAATGACAAATTAAGAGTTTTCTCAATAGTGTTGACATAGCACAGTGAGAATTCCTCAGCTCTTTTTCGTGTAGTGCCAATGGATCTTTCATAAGGGCAGACTTCATTTTAATGTCTCATCTAAAAGTCAGATGAATTAATAACCCTGTCTGTGATATATAATCCACCCTGGGAGCTCTGCATTTAATTATGTAAGTGTATAATTTGTCAGTGGCAAGTTGACTGGAATTTGACCAGTTCCTTTTTATGTGTCCATAATTACTAATTGCAAAAACGCTTGGGTTAGTATTACGAAAGCACTTCCTGAAAGTTACTTGTTTCATTTCACAAATGGGCAATTAATATAAAAGGTGTTTTTAGTCAGTTGATAAATGGACTGGGCCTGACAGCTATTAGTTGAGCTGAAGCAATCTGAACTGCAACTATAGGTCTGTGTCTTTAAGCATGTTTGATTAATAGCAGGTTCTGATTTTAAGATATATATTTGATTTTCTTTGTTGAACTTCAAAGTGTGCCAAGGGTATATCTCAAGAAGTGTGCTTACAGTTCACCAGCCATACTTAAGAATTCAATAAAAAAGCAAGAGATTCTGTAGGGATTAGTTAAAAAAAAGTCATCTAGAGTCATGTTATGCTTCAATGAGAAAACCTTGGCCTTTATGGAATATTGCATTCAGTTTTGTGCACTATATCTCAAGAAGGAAAAAATGACCTTAGAGAGTGAACAGTGCAATTCACCAGATTGATACCAGGCCTTTGCGTGTTGTTATGAGGGCAAGTCATGTAAATTTGGTTTGTAATTCCTTGAGAGGTGATGTGTCCAGAGGTTTAAAATGTTAATGATAGCATAGGTAAAGAGGATCTATTTCCTCTGGTGGGTAAATCAAGAACAAGGGGACATAATCTTACAATAAGAGTTAGGCCATTCAGGAGCAAAATCAGGAAGCACTTTTTCTTACAAACAGTAGTAGAAATCTGGAATTCTCTCCCCGCTGTGGATGGTGGGGTAATTTAAATTTTGAAGACTGAGATAGCTTTACTTAAGTAAAGGTATCAAAGAATTTGGAGCAAACATGGTAAAACATGGTAAAATCACGCAAGTTCTGTCGAAGGGTCATGAGGACTCGAAACGGCAACTCTTTTCTTCTCCGCCGATGCTGCCAGACCTGCTGAGTTTTTCCAGGTAATTCTGTTTTTGTTATGGTAAAATAGAGTTAAGGTGTAGATTGACAATAATGTAAATGAACAACAGAGTAGCTCTGAGTGGCTGAATGGCCCACACCTCTTCTTAATGGATGTCACTTACAGTCTGTTAAGATCCCTGTAGAGTCTGATAACTTTTAAAAAGATATTTGATTTCCAGTGACTGACTGAAAAGAACACACAAGATTTCAAGTTTTAAGACTTTGACTGTAATGAACAAACTAAAAACAATAATATCGAAATGATATTCAATAGGTAACTTATACTCTAAACAACAGAAAATAAGGTGTGGCTATGGGTACCCGCATGGGCCTCAGCTATGCCTGTCTCTTTATGGGGTATGTGGAACATTCCTTGTTGCAGTCCCACTCCGGCCCCCTTCCACAACTCTTTCTCCGGTACATCGATGATTACTTCGGTGCCGCTTCATGCTCTCATCAGGACTTGGAAAAATTTATTAATTTTGCTTCCAATCTCCACCCCTCCATCATTTTCACGTGGTCCATCTCTGACACTTCCCTTCCCTTCCTTGACCTCTCTGTCTCAATCTCTGGTGATAGACTGTCCACCAATATCCATTACAAACCCACCGACTCCCACAGCTATCTCGACTACAGCTCCTCACACCCCGCTTCCTTTAAGGACTCCATCCCATTCTCTCAGTTCCTTCGCCTCCGTCGCATCTGTTCCGATGATGCTACCTTCAAAAACAGTTCCTCTGACATGTCCTCCTTCTTCCTTAACCGAGGTTTTCCACCCACGGTCGTTGACAGGGCCCTCAACCGTGTCTGGCCCATCTCCCGCGCATCCGCCCTCACGCCTTCTCCTCCCTCCCAGAAACATGATAGGGTCCCCCTTGTCCTCACTTATCATCCCACCAGCCTCCGCATTCAAAGGATCATCCTCCGCCATTTCCGCCAACTCCAGCATGATGCCACCACCAAACACATCTTCCCTTCACCCCCCTTATCGGCATTCCGTAGGGATCTCTCCCTCCGGGACACCCTGGTCCACTCCTCCATCATCCCCTACTCCTCAACCCCCTCCTATGGCACAACCCCATGCCCACGCAAAAGATGCAACACCTGCCCCTTCACTTCCTCTCTCCTCACCGTCCAAGGACCCAAACACTCCTTTCAAGTGAAGCAGCATTTCACTTGCATTTCCCCCAACTTAGTCTACTGCATTTGTTGCTTCCAATGTGGTCTCCTCTACATTGGAGAGACCAAACGTAAACTGGGCGACCGCTTTGCAGAACACCTGCGGTCTGTCCGCAAGAATGACCCAAACCTCCCTGTCGCTTGCCATTTTAACACTCCACCCTGCTCTCTTGCCCACATGTCTGTCCTTGGCTTGCTGCATTGTTCCAGTGAAGCCCAACGCAAACTGGAGGAACAACACCTCATCTTCCGACTAGGGACTTTACAGCCTTCCGGACTGAATATTGAATTCAACAACTTTAGGTCGTGAGCTCCCTCCCCCATCCCCACCCCCTTTCTGTTTCCCCCTTCCTTTTTTTTTCCAATAAATTATAAAGATTTTCCTTTTCCCACCTATTTCCATTATAAAAAAAACCCCACTAGAGCTATACCTTGAGTGCCCTACCATCCATTCTTAATTAGCACATTCGTTTAGATAATATCACCAACTTTAACTTTAACACCTATGTGTTCTATTGTACTATTATCATTGACATCGTTTGATGATCTGCTTCTATCACTGCTTGTTTGTCCCTACAACCACACCCCCCCCCTCTCCACCTCTCTGTCTCTCTAAATCTCCGCCCCCACACACACACCTTAAACCAGCTTATATTTCAACTCTTTCTTGGACTCACTCAAGTTCTGTCGAAGGGTCATGAGGACTAGAAACGTCAACTCTTTTCTTCTCCGCCGATGCTGCCAGACCTGCTGAGGTTTTCCAGGTAATTCTGTTTTTGTTTTTGTTAACAGAAAATATCCCCATTTAACTTATAAAATGATTGAAAATCCCCCTCCGCGGTTTTACATTAGTCTGCCTCTTAAGTGGGCCCTTCATTCTCCAGGACTGAGTCTAAAGCTATTCTCAGCTCCTGATGGCTTACTTCCTTTTTCCTTTTCCAGCCAGATAATTTCTAATCCCCAAACTGACTTTCACAGTGATGGCTACCCAGGAGATTCCTTCCTCTATCCTAAGTTAGGTGAATCTTCCAGCCTCGTTTAAATCATCACAAGCTTGATCTCTCCAATGCTCAACCTTCCTTCCTCACTGTCCCAACAATCTTATTAAAGAAGGGCCGTGCGAGGTGGGTGGGGGGCATGAGTTTAATGGAGGATATATAGGACTATGGAGGGTGGAGATTCATAAGTTGGCATGGAGGGTATGATGGGCCATTTGGGATGGGTGGGGGCATGAGTTGGCATGGATGTGGCATGGGGAGTGGGTGGAGGGGGAATGATCAGGTGTGAGGAGTGAAGGATTGAGGGCCTAAAATAAAAGCAAACAACTAGGATGATGTTCCAAAGAAACAAAGCCAGCCTTTTAAACAACCCTCCTGGGCACTCGGCAGCCCAGTTGGCGACTCCAATCTGCACCCATGGACGGCAGGCCAGACTCCATCATTTACTTCCATCCTGGAACAAAGATCCCGCCATTCTGTGGAGTTTCTCCCAAAATGGATGCAGTAAATTGAGGAATTTCCCAACTCATTCTACCCACCCCGGGGGGTGAAAATCCTGTCTTTGCAGACTAACAGACTACCCAAAGTCAGCACAAATGCTCCTCCCATTGTCCACAGGTGGGAACATCTTGCACCTTTTTCCCAGTAAAACAGCCAGGCCCTCATGGTCTCCACATCAATCACTCCACTCTGGCTTGTCATCAAGCATGATTTGGAGCAGGTCACATAACTCCCTTCAGTCCTCCATTTTACCTTAAACAGACAATCCCAAAACATGACAAACCTACAAACTTCACATTTGCAACATGTCCAAAATTAATATTCAGGAAGAGCCATAACTTTTTTTTAGTATTTTGTGTGGCAAGAAATAAAAACGTCCTGTAAACTTTTCTATTTGCTTTGGTACAGCGTAGCTGTTATTTTTAATAAACCTGCCCTGATGTGGGTAGCTTAAACCACAGTCAGATGGCATTTATTCTTGTACTTTCAATCTAGATCTCAAGAGGACATATAACGTATTGAATACAATAACAAGGACTACTGTTTATCCCTGGGCCCTCTATATTCCCAGGCTCTGAACTCATAATGTGCATTCTAAGTTGTGTGGAACAGGGGTTTGCTTATGGGAGTGACCTTTGCGCTGAAGCATGACAAATAAGGACTTTAAAATGTTGTTGAGAAAGACAATGGCCCAGATCTGCCGATCAGGATCAGAAATCCTGGCCAGAATTTTGGGCATGGCGAGCGGGGGTTGGGCCCGCTTGCCGAAGTGTAAAATGACACGGGGTGACTTGGCTTTCGAACTGTCAAAGCCCTATTAAGGCCATTTAAAAACGAATTAAACCAATAAACTCAGCTTTCCATCTAACCTTAAGGTTGGCGGACAGGCGAAGAGCCCAGACGGCTTTTGCATTTTTCATGGAGCCTCATCCACGGGCGGGATGAGGCCTCATGAATTGTTTATAAATTGAATTACATTTTTTTTTAATTCATTGACATGTCCCAGCTCATGTTGACACTGTCACATGAGGACATGTCTTTATTTTTTTTATTTTCTTTATTCAGCTTTTTAAAACTTAAACTCATCTTCCTGAGGCACCTCTCAGGGAATCCCATTCCAACCCCCCGCACGCCCGCATAGGGAGCGCTCAGCGCTTCCAGGCACGTGTCACACTGGGCGGGCCTTAATTGGCCTGCCCATGTAAAATTATGGCGCGGTCCCGATCGGGGGTGACAATCAAGTTCCTGCCTGCCCCCGCACAACTACCCTAAAAGGGGGGAAATTCTCCAGCCTATTTCTGAACCTGATCAGACAAAAAAATACACTTACGTCCTTCCAATTTTTCTGAGCAATCCTCTGATTGGAGGATTCCTCACATCTGACTCAGTGCAGCAAATCTCATAGGGAGCAGCGCAGCGAGCTGGCCCAGAAGCCACGCCTCCTTTTTATGATACGAACTGCTGTATTCTGGTAATTAAAGAGTTTAAACGTGCCAAAGCTGCTTTGAAAACAGCTATGGAGAGAAGTTACGTGTGTGAGTTAAGTAGATGAGGGGGTAGGATGGGTGACGGAATAAGATAGGTAAGTGTAAGGGGTAGCGTGGCAGGTGGTTGAGGTGAGGCAGGGCCAGGGAGATGGAGGTACAGATGGTGACAAACATCGGGGGCCAGGTCTAGGGTGGGAGGGACATGTAGAGGGGTGAGCTCATTGTTTAAAATTGAGTTTTTTTGATTTTCGTTGTCCTTCAGGCAAGCTTCAGGACTGGCTTTAAAAAAAAAATCAGGGCTGTCAGCCTGACAGCTTTTTTTAAAAGCCCGTCTTACAGTTCAGTTTCGCTGAGATGCTGCATTGCTGCAGTTGACCTTTGGTCAGCTTTGTGATTCTGACTTGTTTTTGAAAAGCCTGCCAAAACACCGCAAAGCTACCCAAAGGTCAGCAACCACAGTGCAGCTACTGGGAGTGTTCTTGGCTGAAAAATTGAAAGTGAAATCTCTAATTATTTTCGAGCCAATTTGATGTTGGGAAGGAGGAAAGGATTGGGGATGAGGGTGGGAGGAGAAGGGGAGAGAGTGTGTTGGGAGTAGGTGGAGGTTTGTGGGGTGGGAGGAGGTTGCTGGAGGGTTGGGGGAAGGTAGCGGTTTGAGGAAGAAGGTAGGGCGAGATTTGGGGGTTGGGGCTGGGGGCAAAGGGAAGACTGGGGGATGTTGGAGGGGTGGGGGGGTGCTTGGGAGGTGAGGGAGTTGGTGGGGAGGTTGGGGCTTGGGGTGTGGGATGTTGGGGGATGGGGTGGTGGGCATTGCATGGGGAGGGCACTTTTAAGGTTTAGTACCACAAAATTAAATACTGCACACTTCTTAAAAATCTCTTGAATTTAAACTAGGATATAAATAAGTCAATTACACCCCTTCTATGAAATAATTATATTGAATAGTATTATGCACCCAGGCAAGAGAAAGTCTTTTAATTCTTCTACAGAATGGAGAAGATCTTGTGCAGTTTAACTGGATTTGCAAGTATTGAATCGTTCCTCCAAGTATGAATTTACTGTCACCGTGTTCAATGTGCAGAACATGTTAATGAGGGCTAAGGCAGTCACCGAAATCAATGTTATCATCTTCACAGTTTTATAAATAACTAATGGGATATTTTTCTGTCAAATTAACAATATTGCATGATGCTGATGAAGTAAAATTTGTACTCTCCAGTTTGTTTAATACTCACAGTGGAATCACCTACAGGGCGCACAGAAAGTAACACTGCATTATATAGCTGCTGCTCTTAATATTAGTGACCCATGTTGCACATATATTGGATAATATTTGTAATCAGATGCCAACAATGCGCGTTATCATTTTACTCGGACCTTTCTGTGATTGGTGAATCTTGAAAAGGGGAAAAATATCATTCATGATTGAGGGGGAGATTTAAGTGGGGTGTGTGGGTGGTGAGGGGGTGTGGAATAAGGAGCCCGGAAAGAGGAGAAGGACCAGTGCCCATGATTTTTCTCCTTGGCACTGGGGTGAGGTGATTGAGCTGCAGGTGGTTGAGGTGGTTAAAATGGAAGGTGGGTGAGTTGGCAGGTGAGTAAGGTGGTTTGAGTGGCAGTGGGTGAAGTGGATAAGGTGGCAGGTGGGTGAGGTGGCAAGTGGCTAAGGTGGGTAGTGTGGCAGGTGGGTGAGGTGGGTAGATGCGTGAGGTGGGTGGGATGGTAGGTGGGTAGGGTGGGTTGTTGGGTGAGGTTGGTAGAGTGGTAGCTGGGTGAGGTGGGTAGTTGGATGGGGTGGGTAGGGTGGTAGTGGGTGTGGTAGCAGGTGGTGAGGTGGGTAGGTGGGTGAGATGGGTAAGCTGGGTAAGATTGGTGGGGGCAGTCAGATGGTGTCACCAGGGGTTGGTGTGGGAGGAACAGGGGGCAATCAGGGATCAAGAAGGCAGTTGGAGGGTCAAGAGGGGAGTTGGGGGGGACAGTGTGAGTGAATGGGTTAGTTGTATAGCTACCCCAGAGTTAGATATGGGCTGGGATTTTCCGGCCCCGCCCTCTGCCGAATCTTCCGTTCCAGCCGAAAGTCAATGGACTTTCCCTGGCGGGTCCTGCCACAGTGGGGTCGGAAATTCCGGTCATCGTATTTTCATGTCTAAAATTTCCTGGGTAACTATCCAGGTAACTAAGTCGGAACCCTCTGAAGTCTTCACTCCAGGTGGAGACTTTTTCGGAGGGTTCTGGGGAGCAGGGGTCTTGCTCATCGGATGCTCAAACTTCATGGGCAATTCCCGTGGAGTCCTTGCAATGGGAATTCCGGGGGATCTTGTAGTGTAGCTTCTAGTGTCGTCCTGGTCTTTGACTGTCCGGAGTTATTAATTTTCTTACTGGTCAGTTCTCCCTTTTCGGTTAGGAACAATGCTATGTGAAACAGCTGGCTCATGACTTCAAAATGGATTGAGAATTATTCCAGTTTCCAGGAACCCTGGGAAAGTAGCATTCTGATTGCCCCTGAGAAATCATGCAATGATGTTCAGGGCATTTTGAAGCTGCAGTTCCTGTTCCTTACCAGGGAGTTTCACACTAGTAACATCACTGCAACAGCTTTACAAGGAGGAGTGTACTCAGTCATTTCCCTATAAGGTCAAAGTGTATTTTGAAAAAGAAGCAACCCCTTGTCACATTCCCCCTTCCTTAAAACAATAAAAATGATAGAAATAAAAGACATATGCTATCATATTCAAGGCATGCAAGTAATTTATTTTGAACTCCTGTGATTAGGCCAGATTCGATCATGGTATTCGGCAAGCCTTGTACAACAATTGATTACCTGCTCAAGCACCCTCAGTTAATTGAAACCAGCACTTCCTCAGCTGTCATCACAATGCTGCGCAATATTCTGAAATGTGCAACCATTTAACCACTTTTCTCATGGATTTACATAGCCAGCTTATCATCATCACTTGCAATTGGGCAATGTCTCTTTCAAACCTACCGAGTACGTAAAATTCCTTTTACAACTCAGATATACATTTTTTCCATTTCGTTAATGCACTGTAATATATTTTTCCATTCACCAATTATTGGTCCTTTGTTGTTGCAAATAATCCAAAACATAGGATTATTATTCCTCAGTATGTGAAAGTACCAGACATCTGTGCTGTGTTGTCCAGCACTGTGGGGAATTGTAGCTGTGTTATATTGCCTTGTGGTGCAGAAGGTTGGAGTCTTGATTCACTGCACCAAGCAAATGTTGCTGTGCTCATGTTATTTTTAAATAAAAGCTATTTAAAATTGTGACCAGCATATAAACAAAGACTCAAAAATGATACAAGTTTCTTGAATTACTTCACCGCTCACAGAGTGCAATTATTTTCTCTGTATTTTAATCAGTTAGAATCATATGGCTAGAAATTGGTTAGCCCCTGAAAATGGATGTAGGGAACTTATGCTGGCTGCTAATTATAATAATTTCTGCATACAACCAGTGCGCAATATTCACAAGCTGCACATTCAACAGGTGGTCCAATATCATTAATAACTTGCACTTCTTAAAAGGGAGGTGCATTGTGACTGCAGAAGGTGGTGGGAATTGTTCCGGGGAAAGGGAAAGAATGGCTGATCATGAAAGAGAGTGGACCCTAAGGTTTTCAGACACAGCATCAGAGGCTTTGTTTGAGAAGATGGAAAGGTGGAGAGATTCTCTGGGTAGCTGTAGGCCATTCAGACACATGTGAGAATGCAGTGAGAAAAGATAGCCCTGAATGTTAATTGTCAAAATCAAGCCAGTGGATCTGGATGGAATGCCGGCAGAAGTTGAGTGGTCAGTGAATGCATCTTCAAATGCCACATCCTAACAACTGCATCACTAGCCTCAACCCCTCCTCAATTCACCACATTCCATCACTCACTTCCAAGGATCTCTATCAATCAGGAATTTTAAATAATAATCATCAGCAAAATATTGCAGATGCTGGTAATGTGAAATAAAAACAGAAAATGCTGGAATACTCAGCAAGTTTGGCAGCATCTGTGGAGCGAGAATCAGCACAACTCTTCTGCTTTTGCTCCTTAGATTCTCACCTGATAGGTTTTTTAATATTTTTTATTCAGTCATGGGATGTGGGTACCGCTGACTGGGCCAGCATTTTTTGGCCATCCCTAATTATCCTTGAGAAGATGGTGGTGAGCTGCCTTCTTGAACCGCTGCAGTCCATGTGGTGAAGCTACACCCACAGTGCTGGTAGGAAGGGAGTTCCAGGATTTTGACCCAGCAACAGTGAGGTCAGGATGGTGAGTGACTTGGAGGGAAACTTCCAGACAGTGGTGTTCCCATCTATCTGCTGCCCTTGTCCTTCTAGATGGTAGTGGTCATGGGTTTGGAAGGTGCTATCAAAGGAGTCTTGCTGAGTTCCTGCATTGCATCTTGTAGATGGTACACACTGCTGTCACTGTATGTTGGTGGTGGAATGGGTGAACGTAGAAGAGGTGCCAATCAAAAGTGTTGCTTTGTCCTGGATGCTGTCAAGCTTCTTTAGTGTTGTGGGAGCTGCACTCATCCAGGCAAGTGGGGAGTATTCTATCACACTCCTGAGTTGTGCCTTGTAGATGGTGGACAGGCTTTGGGGAGTCAAGAGGTGAGCTACTCACTATAGGATTCCTAGCCTTTGACCTGTTCGTGTAGCCACAGTGTTTATATGACTAGTCCAATTCAGTTTCTGGTCAATACTAACCCCCAGGGTGTTGGATAGTGGGGGATTCAGTGATGGTAATGCCATTAAACATCAAGGGGTGATGGTTGGATTCTCTCTTTTGTTGGAGATGGTCATTGCCTGACACTTGTGTGGCATGAATGTTACTTGCCACTTGTCAGCCCAAGCCTGGATATTGTCCAGGTCTTGCTGCATTTGGACATGGACTGCTTCAGTATCTGAGGAGTCGCGATTGGTGCAGAACATTGTGCAATCATCAGCGAACATCACCAAGCCTGACCTTATGATGGAAGGCAGGCCATCAGTGAAGCAGCTGAAGATGGTTGGGCCAAGGACACTACCCTGAGGAACTCCTGCAGTAATGTTCTGGAGCTGAGATGATTGATCTCCAACAACCACAACAATCTTCTTTTGTGCTAGGTCTGACTCCAACCAGTGGAGTTTTCCTGCTGATTCCCATTGACTCCAGTTATGCCACACTCGGTCAAATGTGGCCTTGATGCCAAGGTCAGTCACCCTCACCTCACCTCGGGAGTTCAGCTCTTTTGTCCATCTTTGAACCAAGGCTGTACCGAGGTCAGGGGCTGAGTGGCCCTGGCGGAACCCAAACTGGGCATCAATGAGCAGGTTATTGCTAAGCAGGTGTTGCTTGATAGCATTGTGGATGACCCCTTCCATAACTTTACTGATGACCGAGAGTAGACTGATGGGGCAGTAATTGGTCGGGTTCAGTTTTTCCTGCTTTTTGTGTACAGGACATACCTGGGCAATTTTCCACATAGCCAGGTAGATGCCAGTATTGTAGCTGTACTGGAACAGCTTGGCTAGGGGCTCAGGAAGTTCTGGAGCTCAAGACTTCAGTACTATGGCCAGAATTTTCTCAGGGCCCATAGCTTTTGCAGTATCCAGTGCCTTCAGCTGTTTCTTGATATTACGTGGAGTGAATTGAATTAGCTGAAGACTGGTATCTGTGATGGTGGGGACCTCCAGAGGAAGCTGAGGTGGATCATCCACTTGGCACTTCAGGCTGAAGGTTGTAGTAAAAGCTTCAGCCTTATCTTTTGCACTGATGTTCTGGGCTCCTCTATCTTTGAGGATGAGGATATTTATGCAGCCTCCTGCTCCACTGAGATGTTTAATTGTCCACCACCATTCATGACTGGATGTGGCAAAACTGCAGAGCTTAGATCTGATCCATTGGTTGTGGGATTGCTTAGCTCTGTCTATCACTTGCTGCTTATGCTGTTTGGCACACAAGTAGTCCTGTTGTTATAACTTCACCAGGTTAACATCTCATTTTTAGGTATGCCTGGTGTTGCTCCTGGCATGCCCACCTGCACCCTTCATTGAACTAGGTTTGAACCCCTGACTTGATGGTAATGGTAGTGTGGGGGATATACCGGGCCATGAGGTTACAGATTGTGTTCAAGCACAATTCTGTTGCTGCTGGTGGTCCACAGCATTTCATGGATGCCCAGTTTTGAGTACTAGATTTGTTTGAAATCTACCCCACTTAGCATGGTGGTAGTGCCACACAACACAATGGAGGATATCCTCAATGTAAAGGCGGGACTTCGTCTTCACAGCGACTGTGCGGTGGCCCCTCCCACCAATACTGTCGTGGGCAGATGCATCTGTGGCAGGCAGGTTGGTGAGGATGAGATCGACTATGTTTTTCCCTCTTGTTGGTTCCTTCACCACCTGCTGCAGACCCTGTCATTGAAGCCCCCCACCCAGAGTGCATTCTGCCACCCTCAGTGCATCCAAATGGTGTTCAACCTAGAGGAGCACTGATTCATTAACTGAGGGAGGGTGGTACGTGGTAATCAGCAGGAGGTTTCCTTGCCCATGCTTAACCTGCTACAATGAGACTTTACGGGGTCCGGTGTCGATGTCAATGTTGAGGACTCCTAGGGCAACTCTCTCATGGCTGTATATCATTGTGCTGCCACCTCTGCTGGATCTGTCCTGCCAGTGAGACAGGGCATACCCAGGGATGGTGATGACGGTGCCTGGGACATAATCTGTAAGACATGATTCCGTGAGGGTGACTATGTTAAGCTGTTGCTTGACTAGTCTGTGAGAAAACTCTCCCAATTTTGGCACTAGTCCCCAGATATTAGTAAGAAGGACTTTGCAGGGTCTACATGGCTGAGATTTCCATTGTTGTTTCTGATGCCTAGGTCGATGTTGGGTGGTCCGTCCAGTTTCATTCCTTTTTTGTGACTTTGTAGCAGTTTTGATACAACTGAGTGGCTTGCTAGGCCAGTTCAGAGGGCATTTAAGAGAAGACATTACTGTGGGTCTGGAGTCACACCTAGGCCAGACCAGGTAAGGACAGCAGATTTCCTTGCCTAAAGGATATTAGTGAACCAGATGGGTTTTTACAACAATCGACAATGGTCTCATGGTCATCATTAGGCTTTTAATTCAAGATTTTTATTGAATTCAAATTCCACCATCTGCCATGGCATTTCCAAGGTGTTTGCAAGGGCTGTTTCCTGATGATGGCCAAGTTGTATAGCATGCAAAATGTCCTGACAAATCTTAGGACCCAGTCTGTGGTGAACTGTAGGGTCCCACCAGTGTGCTGCAGACAAAGGAATTCTTTATTCAGGATGTCAAAGTTTTGCTCTATCAGAAGCCTTGTAGCAGCAGGAGGATGCCACAAAATGGGTGCACAGCAAAGGCTATGAGGCCTGACAGCATTCCAATGGCAATGTTGAGGATTTCTGCCCTTAAACAACCTTCTCCAGTACAGCTACAACCTGGTAATGTCGACAATTGCCGGTGTATGGCCTGTCTACAAAAGAAGGACAAATCCAGTCAAGCTGGCTACTGCTCCATCAGTCTGTTATTGATCTGCAAATTGACGGAATGGGGTCACCAGCAGAGCTATCAAATGGCACTTACTCAACGATAAACTGCTCACTGATGCTTAGTTTGAGTTCTGCCAGAACCACTTAGCTCCACACCTCATTACTGCCTTGGTCCAAACATGGACTAAAAGGTTGAATTACAGAGTGACTGCCCTTGACCTTTAAACAGTATTCGACAAATGTGGGATCAAGGAGCCCAAGTAAAATTGAAGTCAATGGGAATCGGGGGAAATCTCTCCACTGGTTGGAGTCATGCCTAACTCAGAGGAAGAAAACTGTGTTGTTGGAGGCAATTCACCTTAGCTCTAAGATATCACTGCAGCAATTCCTCAAGGCAGCGGCCTAGGCCCAACCCTCTTCAGTTGCTTCGTCAATAACCTTCCCTCCAACATGAAGTCAGATGTGTGGACATTCACTGATGATTGCACATTGTTCAATACCATTTGAAACTTTCAGATACTGAAGCAGGTTATATTGTATTATTAGCTCTTAACACAAATCTACCAACACACTGTAATGGTGATTGGTAAACTAAATGAAGAGTGCTTTATTAAAGAATAACAAAGTTCAAAAGAACTCTGCTATACATGTGCAACCTGTCGACCAACACTGCTTTAAAAACTGTCACATGGTAGCTTGCATCACTTCCTGTCATGATCTATATTAAACTATTAACATATACAGTAGTATGTTAATTAGTATTAAAGCAATTAAGCAATATCACTACATCTGGACCTTTCCTTAAATTAAAAAAAATGTATAAGCTATCAGCTATATACTTAATGGAACAGAATAATTGTAAACAGTATTTACATATGTATGGACTCTCGTATTAGATATTTAAGTGTCTCTGAAATGTATAGGTGGTCTGCTGACTCGTCCTGATCTAGTAACAGTGAAACTTTGCTGAGATTTGGATTTGTGAACTCTTTTTTCTTGACTTCTTGGTTATAGATTGACAATTGACTTGTACGTGCATTTTGTGTGTGTCATCTCCCTTAACTCTCCGAATTTGAATGTACACTTGTTCTTGGCTATAAGAGTGTTAAGTATGATACTGTTGGATAACTCTCTCAACTTACATCCATTCGTCCTCAACATTGCTGTATTCAGGGTGGTTATCTCATTTGACTACACTCATTAGAGGTCATTTGTTCTTCCCACAGCCAGCCATGTCTTCTCTTGTGGATGGATCACACTGATCTTCTGCTCTAGATGCAGATGATGCACCTCAACATTTGCATGTTTGTCATGAGCTATTTTCGCTTTCTCTGGTTTTATTAACAATTTGCCTTGGACTGATGATGATCTGATCAGATGATAATATGATAATGATAATTTGGAAGAGTTGTCCTGTCCTGCTTTCTGAACATGATCTCCACTGAGGATGATAATCCAATATCTAGTGATGTAGCTTGTAGTTGCTATTTGAGTGTCTCAATTAGCCTCTTTGCATTTCAAAATGAATGACTTCACCAACTGCACCACCCTTTCTGCTAGTCTGTTTGACCTTGGATAAAGCGGAGATGATACAGCCACTTTGCACACGTGTCTCAAAATGGCTTACCCTTGTTTTGTGGACCATTATCCAACACTATCTTCTCTGGGAAACTAGAAAGACTGAATATTGCAACGTGTTTGCTACCAATGTACTTGATATATCCCTCAATTGGCGAATGATAGGAATTTGAGAAGTAGTTGGTAATCAGTAACAAGTCGTCACCTCTGACAGTAAACAAGTTGGTAGCTATTCTTGACTATGAATGTAATGGAACATCATGAGGATGGATTGGCTCTTTGCATTGAATTGGCTGATGGTCCTGATATGCATCATAAATCCTCACAGCTCGTTCTATGTTATTATTGATCCCTGGCCAATAAACTGTTTCACATGAAGCTGTCTTGATCTTTTAGTGCCCTTGATGTAACTGGGGAAGGATAACTTGACAAAACTTTTTTGGTAACAATACCCCGTGAAAATGACATCACTTGAGATGCCTAATTCGTCATGGTGTGGCCAAAAAGTTCTGTGGAAATCTCTTACATTGTATCTGGCCATCACTTATGAAGAGCTGTCATAATGCCTTGAGGATAGAATCTTTGGAAGTCTCTCTCTGGAGCTCTTCACATATTTTCTGTTCAAATCACATTAGGTCAATATTATACACACCTTCTAGTTCTACCTCAACTTTGTCCATTTGGACATCTAACAGTATATCTTCTGTCTTCTTGGGGGTGGATAACCACCTCAATTTTTCAAATATAACCATGAGATTTCCAGGTTTGTACTGAACTTGCACTTTTATTAGCAGTCTTTGGAGTTGAGGCAGCATGCTGGTGGGTCACTTCTGTTAAGTCACTTCTAGTGGATTGTGGTCAGTGTTACAACAAATGAGGAGGGGTCAAATTGCGCTCCATCCTTGGCCTCCCCACATTTGACCAGAGCAAGTTTTTTTGTTTGAAAAGTATGTACTTGCTAATTCAGTGAGTTCTTAACTGTGTTTACGCACTGTGATCATAAAAGGACCAATAGGATATGTTTTCTTGAGTTTAACAAAGAAAGAGATTAGCTTTATTATTCCTAAACAAATCTAAGTAAGATAATAAAATAAGCACTAACTTTTGGACACACAAGGGAATCATCCCAGATTTGCACTAAATGCGGTAGCGGGTGGGGAAAACGATGTTTTACTCACCAATCACAATGGCAGCTTCTTGTGCCCTATTGTTTCAAACCCGACACATTAGTTATGCATTACTGGGAAACACGCCATCACATCATGACTTCATCACGGCAGGTGCCATATTTAAATTGCAAATGCATGTATACCTCTCAGTGCTTCCAGCCAGGACTGCTGCACAGAAGCCAGGATGGCCCCATGTAATAAACTTAATGTACTGAACAGGTTTCTTCTTAGAAACAGTAAAGTTTATTTCCAGAGCTCCTGAAGAAGCTACATACTTGAACCAGGTCCATAAATGGAAAAACTCCACCCCTAAGATTACCCACACGTAGGGCTGATTCATCAGTACAGTCATGTGATTCCTAAAGACAAAAAGGCTGCAGCCCCCCAGGTTTACTGATGTATCCCCCAAGTGCTTTTTGGACTTTGTGGAGGCCTGCCGTGATGTCCTCTGCCCTGCTCTGGCTTCAGGATAGGCAGCAACATCACCAATCCAGCATGGGAGGCAGTGGCAGTGTTGATCAGAGCCAATGTCCTGCAAAAGATGACAGCACCCAGTGCAGCTCCAGGATGAATGGTCTCATCCATTCCGCCAGGGTAACTCACTCTTCTCATCATTCTAAACTCTCACAATCACAAATCCATCACACATCCACAGGGATCTCACACAGCAAGGGACAACACCACTAATTCTAACACACCCTCATGTCTCCATCAGGCTTATATCCTTTCAAGCTCATGTCCTCATCTTGTCCATGGCTCCATTCACCAAACAAACACTCCACGCAGTGCCATGTCCCCTGCTCACACTCTCTCCTGTTTCCATGCAGGAGAAGCCTGCTCACATCAGCAGGGAGAGGCCCCAGACTGGTGTGGTGGTGGTGGTGGTGGTGGGGTGGGGGGGACGGGGTGGGGGGGTGTGGTGGGGGGCGGTGGGGGGGAGTTGTCCACATTTGGCCCCTCACTCACTTTGAGGAATGTGCCATCGCGCTGACTGGTGAGGACATGGATCATGCCTGCGGCGATAGTGAGGTTGGCAGCAAACACCTTTGTGGGGATGCTGCACCACACTGTCCCTCCCTCAATGCAAATGTGAGTGTGCTGCCTTGCACTAATTATCTCTACCATGGTTCACAGGGAGTTCAACCAAGTGCCCAACACCCTCAGCCAACCAGTCCTTCAGCTCCATCCACGACCTCACCTCCAGCCAAGAGGACACCTCCTCCATTGAAGAGCTAGAAATAAGCAGCCTGGAAGACCCATCACAACTCTTACCCATACCCTCCACCAGTGCAGAGACTCACACCTCGGTGGGACCTAAATCTAGAGCAAGGTCAGGTTCAGAACCTGGTGACCACCACATGGAGACATGTCTGCAGCAGCAGGAGGAGGTAGGTTCGGCTGAGCTCCCCAGCACTCGGAGGACTGCTGGGGAAGAGGCGTCTGTGAGGTCCGAGTCAGATGACAAGCCTCTGGATTTGGCCTTCCAACTCATCCTGGAGAAGGCAGGGGAACATCACGCAGAGCTGTTGGCAGCCCACAACAGAGTGGCACGCAAGTTGGAGGAGTGTGTCCGCCTGCTCTCTGATGAAGTGATGCCTACATACATGTGTATGGAGGTCCCATGGGGAGGATGGCAGATGTCATGGAGACCCTGGTCCAACAGAACGCGGACGTGTGTGCAGACCAGCACTCCATCGCGGAAGCCATGGGTGAGTTCCTGCAGTGGCAACACGAGGGACAAATGGGGCTCCTTGACGTCCTCCCAGGTGCTCCTTCCCCTCAAGGATTCAGGCTAGAGCTTCCGGGCACCTGAAGGGAGGATGAACAACAACTGAACACCCCTAGGTCAGCCACGCAGTAATCTCAGCGGCTGTCCTCTCCCTCTGAGTCCCCTTTGCCTGTAAGCTCCTCAACCTCATCCTCTGTCACAGTAGAGGAAGCAGCTGACCAATAATTTACTCTGGAGGGAGAAATGTGTGTGTGTGTGTGGCAGAGCCTTTCGGAGCCTCATGCACGTACGCTTTCATACACGTAGGTCCTTTCCCATATCTCACTCATCTCAATGTCCTGAGCATTTTCACTGCTGCCTGCTGGGGTTCATCTTCAGTTGTCCATCTGAGGTGAGCTGCATCTCTGCCCTCCCAATGATCACACTCCCATGCAGCACCTGATCTCACCCACCACAACTTTTGTTTCACTTTCGATTTGGACAGCATGGTGGCAATTCAGCTCCTCCTTTGCTTCCCCATCCTTTCCTATCCCCTAGTCACCCATTTCCTTCCCCCTATCACTGTTGACCCCCTGGAATCATCTTCCATCTCCCCTCTGTGACCTACCAGCCGCAACTCTTTTCCTTCGGGGATGTGTTGGTGAATGTGCATTTCCCTTCCTGATCGAAAATCCCACCTCCATCCACATTCACCTTTTCGACCTCCTCCTTCCACCGCCAGCGACTGTGCCTGCCTCCGTGTCTCCAATAACCATCCTCACCCTCCTTTCTACTGCCTTCATCGAACCCTCAACCTCCCACTGTACCACCTCACTCCGCCCTCATTCTCACTAATCCCTCGTACCATGCCCACCCTCAGTTCGCTCCCCAGGGGGCAGTCATGGACTCATCAGACCCTTCCCTTGGACATCCCCCTCCTCCGGACCCCTTCCTCCCTCTGGACGTTTTCCCCATTCCCCACCCCTGCCCCCCCAATGGACTCCCTCTCCTTAGTCACCCCCTCCTGCCCCTGACTCCTCCCCACACTTTATCCTTCCCACTCACTGAATCCTTCTGACACCCTTACTTCTTCTACAGCCCTTAGACCTTCCCCAACTCCCAAACCCTTCCGCCACCCTTATTCCCTCCCCTTTCTGCAGAGTTTCCTTCCTCCAGACTCACTCCCCTCTCCACACTCCTTCCTTCCCCGGTCTCTCTCCTCTCTTCACACTCCATCCCCCCTCTGAACTCCTTCCCTTACACCTACCTTCCCAGTTGCCATCTTCTCCCCATTACCCCAACCCCCCCGTACCCCATCCTCCCTCCCAACCTTCCATGACACTGTCATTCCCCCCACCAACCTCACCCCTTTGACACCTTCATTTCCCCCCCAACCTCCCCCAACACCTTCATTCCCCCAACCTCACTCCCATCAACTCCTTCATTCTCCCCCAACCTACCCTGACACCTTCCTTCCACCCCGAAACTCACCCGCTCGACACCTTCATCCTGCCCCTGCCAATCTCAGCCCCTCAACATCTTCATTCCCAACCTCAACCCCCCCAACACTACTTCCTCTCCTCGTTGATCCTAGACCTTCCTCTCCCATGCCCTGGTAAACCTTCCTCTTCCAAACACAGCTGGACCTTCCTCCTCACCCCCTCGACCATCATCTGTTGTGTGTAGACTGTCAACAGTGACTTTTCACCTTCCGTGAGCTGCTTTGCAGCAGAGCCATGTCCATGAGAATCCACCCAGCGTCCATGGACATTTCTCCAGGGTCCTGTTGCTGTCGGCTCCAGCATCTTTTGCTCCTTGGATATATGCAATATGAGCAAGATACTGGTGTGTTTTCCTGCTGACGTGGGCGAACGATTCAGTTGGGGCGGGGTGGGGGGGGGGGCGGGGGGTGGCCGGGCGGGAGATGATTCTGGGGGGCCGGCCTTATAATGAAACACAGATGCATCACAATAAGGTTCCAGATGTCCGATGGTGGAAAATGCGGCCCGCCATCAAGAGGTTAAGTGGAGGATCACAATGTTGTGAAAATGATTTTTGGCCTCCTCGCCATACTGTCCACTCACACCACCAAGAACTCTCGATGCCAGTTGACATGGATAGTTCCGCCCACAACCTCAAAGTTCAGACACATAAACGAATACAGATTAAAGAGTGCGGAACAATAGGTTGGCCAAATTAGACTCCATCAAAAAAAGTAAAAGGGCATACAGCCTGTAATTTGGTAACTCAGATAGCTTCAGGCTGAATCCAATGTCTTAATGCCTCCAAGTTAAAGATGGATTCATCTGAGCCGTTTGTCCTTCATGAGATGGTAGTGCTGGGTTGGATTCTTTCAAGAAATCTCACTGCAGCAGGGTGTCCCTGAATGATCACAGGCAGAAAACAGGGTTTGGAGTTTACCTGGTGGGTTGGAGAAAAAAGAATGGAGGAGAGATCCCACTTAGCTCTATTCCCTATGTTGCTTGTCGTCAGTTCTGTTGAGAAAACATGTGCTTAAAACAAAGGGCTTGCTTTTCATGTGACTTTCCTTCTTCAGTTCCCAGGAGGATTAAAAAAAAGAGACTTAGGTCGGGATTTTCCGGCCCTGTCACAGGGGGACCTGTCTATTGACCTGTGGTGGGGACTGGAAGATAAAAACAAAAAACTGCGGATGCTGGAAATCCAAAACAAAAACAGAAATACCTGGAAAAACTCAGCAGGTCTGGCGGAGAAGAACAAAGTTGACGTTTCAAGTCCTCATGACCCTTCAACAGAACTAAGTAAAAATAGGAGAGGGGTGAAATATAAGCTGGTGTTGGTGGGGGTGGGGTGGGGGGGGGGGAGGTTGTAGGGACAAGCAAACAGTGATCAGAGCAGATAACCAAAAGATGTCACAGACAAAAGAAAAAAGAGATGTTGCGCAAACTGGAGGAACAGCACCTCATCTTCCGACTAGGCACTTTACAGCCTTCCGGACTGAATATTGAGTTCAACAACTTTAGATCTTGAACTCCCTCCTCCATCCCCACCCTCTTTTCATTTTTTCCCCTTCCCTTTTGTTTTTTTCCCAATAATTTATATAGTTTTTTCTTTTCCCACCTATTCCCATTATTTTTAAATCTATACCTTTTATGCCCTTTTAGTCTTATTTCGCCCCACCCCCCACTAGAACTATCTGTATCTTGCGTGTCCTGCTATCCATTCTTAATTAGCACATTCTTTTAGATAATATCACCACCTTCAACACCTCTTTGTTCATTTGGCTGTGACATCTTTTGGTTATCTGCTCCGATCACTGCTTGCTTGTCCCTACAACCCCCCGCCCTCCACTTAAACGAGCTTATATTTCACCCTTCCTATTTTTACTTAGTTCTGTTGAAGGGTCATGAGGACTCGAAACGTCAACTTTGTTCTTCTCCGCCAATGCTGGCAGACCTGCTGAGTTTTTCCAGGTATTTCTGTTTTAGTGTAGGACTGGAAGATAGTGGTGGCGGGCGGATGTGGAAAATCTTGCCCTTTGTGTATTCTAAAGGTGACTTGGTTAGCTCATGCCTGGATGCTAAATTAGCCAGTATTCCATGGTCTTAGCGATTAATCTTAATGGTCCATCTCCAACAGTTGAGTACCTTAGATGATTGCCATAGATGCCCTGCTAATGAGACAAGAGATGTGAGTCTTTCACACTCCCTTAAAGTTATTGTCTTTGATGGGTTTTGGTGACAGACTGACGACACTCCAATGAATTGGAACGTGAAACATATAGTAATGCAAATTGGGATTAGCTATCTTGGGCTGTGAGTTCAAATCACTTTTGTCTCTGTATTTTTAATGTCTGCTTTCTAAAAATTCAATTCAGATTTCTAGCCAGTGGATTAAAAGTATATTTTTTTAGCATAAAGAACATCTTCGTGACATTAGTCTTGACAATAAAACCTTTGCCAAATAGGTGTGAATGGAATCTAATATACTGAAAACTGCTGCCAATATTTCTCATTTGATGTTTCAATAGTTCACTTAAGCAGGTGACAAACTTTTAGAAGCAAACATAATTGGTTGACCATCTTGTAATAGACATGCTCCATGACCCTTTTCTGAAGCCTCTACTTTGAGTGTAGTTTCTTTCCTTGGGTGGTAGCATTGTAAGCATGCATCAGCCAAAGTGATTGTTTAACAAATCAAACGCATATTGATGATGTTTATGCTACAAGAAAGGCATCTTTCTTGAGAAGTTCATGCAGTTATGATTCTTTCTCAGAGAAATTCAAGATATATGGTGCTAAAAAGTCAAACAGGCCCAAACACCTTCATAAATCTCCTTTGTCTTAAAAAGTAGGCATTGATTTACCTCCTCAACTTTACTGGGATCTGGTCCTATTCCAGTGTCAGAATACATTGAAATAAAGAAATTGATATGACTCATATTAATAGCAATTCTATTTACTATTGAACATGAGAGCTTCTCATCTAGCCATCTCCATTAGAATATGAAAATTCATGTCATGCTCTTACTTGGTACGTCCCATGGCAGCTATGTTATCTGCACTACAAACACAGCCAGGAACACTCTTGATTATGCTATCCATGTATTGTTGGAACAGGTCATGACCCACTGATGGGCCAAATGTTTAGCAGTAGCAAAGCATGCAGCCAGTAATTAGTGTCGGTGCAGCACCGAAAATGTACGCATGACCAGGCCATACAAAGATACTCTGCTGCCTGCATTACATCAAATTCACACAAGGTAATTGTGAATCAAAATCCAGGTGCCCGTTTTTGGTGGATATACAATTTAGCCTCCCCAAAAATGTCTTGCTTAATAGGGAGAACTCACGCACACATATCAGGAACACCTTTCCCAGCAGCTAAAATTTAGAGGGGCTATTTTAGTAAACAGTGAAAATAGGCTTTGCTCATAGCGTGGTCTTGTTTTAGCATCCAATTTTAGTCCTGATTGCTGATTGCCATAATTCAAATTTGCCTGTGGGTGCTCATACAGACAAGAAAAACAGACAACCCAAGCGCGAATTAGAAGCAATCTTCATGTAGAAGCATGATCTCCCCCACTCAATACATACATTTCCACCGAAGGTGGGCTCTGTGCTGGTTGACACACAAGGGAAGATTTCAGGATAGTGCAGGGACTAAGCGAGAGAGTGTGCAGCTTTACAGACATGGCACTGGAGGTTCTAGTGGAGGGGATCCAGAGAAGGAGGGAAGGTAGGGGGTAGGAGTCCATCTTAAACTGATGTTATTCTTTCCTGCAGCAATTGGGGCTATTCTCCCTAGTCACACGTCCTTTCCCATTGTTCTTGCAGACCAAGGGTGATATTTAACAAAATGTTGATGATCAAGCACTCTCTTTCTCCTGGTGACTCTTATAAGGTATTCAGTAAGATAACACAACACTCATTCTTTTCCTATGAAAACCTCAGAGGACTTCCAGAATAACTGTTGGTAGGGTGTTGGTGAAGTCTTGACACAGTTTCCCAGAAAAGTCTCCTGATGTGTTTCAAAAGTCCTCTTCAAACCTCCAGCAGCAAGTGAGTAATAAAGGGTGATATAACCTTAAGTAGCCTTTGAAATTCTCTGCAACTTGTTTATTCCTAATCAGGTGGTCACTGTTATAAGAGGAAGCATTGGCCACAAAAATGCCATGCAGCCTACTTGGTGAGCTCAAGCCAGCAAGTTAAGTGGCAATCAGCTCCTTTTAGGCAGCCTTTGCTAGCACAAGGTTCAACTCCTTTACCAAAGCAGCAAGTTGGGATAAACACAGGCTAAACCTTATCTCAGACATTTCAGCTTAAGGTCCCACTCTTACGAACTCAGAGGCTCTTTAGCATCTAAAGTATCTGGGGAAAATTCTTCAATAGATGTTTGGTGGGGGAGATCATGCTTCTCAAAATCATCAAATCAATGTTGTTGATGTACAAACAGTATTGAGGCATTTAGACAAACTCTTAGCAATTAGCAACCTAGGCCTGAGGACCAATGGCTGCAGAAGTAAAGCAGCCTTTGCTTAGTTACAACAAAAACATTAGTTAGATCATGACAACATTTGGCTATAAAATCTTTAGATTTTTAGGGTTGAACTGGAACAGCGTTGATCAGCTCTTTAGTATAAAGAACAGGATTGATTGGGAAATTAACACCGTGAATTCCTGCAGTGCATTTTGTAGGTGGTACACTATGCTGCCACTGTGCGTCAGTGATGGAGGGAGTGAATGGTTGGTGGATGGGGTGGCAATCAAGTGGGCTGCTTTGTCCTGGATGCTGTCAAGCTTCTTGTGTGTTGTTAGAGCTGCACTCATCCAGGCAAGTAGAGAGTATTCCATCACACTCCTGACTTGTGCCTTGTAGATGGTGGACAGGCTTTGAGGAGTCAGGAGGTGAGTTACTCGACGCATGATTCCGAGCCTCTGACCTGCTTTTGTAGCCACAGTATTTACATGGCTAGTCCAGTTCAGTTTCTGATCAATGGTAACCCCCAGGATGTGGATAGTGGGGGATTAAGCAATAGTAATGCCATTGAATGTCAAGGACTGGTGGTTAAAATTTGTTTTCTGGCGATGGTCATTGCCTGATGCTTGTGTAGCACGAATGTTACTCGCCACTTTCAGCCCAAGGTCTCCTGCATTTTTCAGCAGTGGCACCTTTCCCAGTGACAGTGTTATGGCCGGTGAAATTCAGGCCATTTTGTGTGTCACTAGTCACAATTTTTTTTAAAACAAAAGTTTTGTTGAAGTATTTTAAATAAAGTAACAGCTGGTGTGGATGTTGTTGCAAGCATATTTCAGGCAAGGCTATGGCTGTCATTTATTTGCCGCTCAGCAATTGGAAAATCTGAATTAATAACACATTGCTAGTCCCAAAAGACCTCAGTTGAAGAAGCAGTGCATGAGAATGTTGCTGCCAGTTATAAATGCTACAATGTAAGAGTACAATCACTTATTCTGATTAACGAAGCACAACAACAGGATCATGCCATTCATATCACATCTCCAAATGTTGCTAGGATACCTTCAGATGCACTGATGTCTCTTCAGACCTAAATCACTCAGGTCATTTTTAAACTCTGTGACCCATGAGAAAGGAGCTGTGTGGGAGATTAAACTAGGGGCAGCATTCAGTCCTATAGCTCACTACCACATTCTCACTGGTTGTAATTTTAAATCTAGAGGTTCAGGAGGTGTGAGAGGTCCTTGCCACAAGCCAGTGAGGGCCTTGTAAATATTTAAAATAGGGTTTGACTAGATCAAATGGCCCCTGGAACATGTGGTCACACATTCAGTGCCTGACGCTGGCTTCACCAGGTAAGTCTGACACCACATGGCAGAATATCTAGAAAATGGTCACTAAGTTATTTTATGTTCCGGCCCCCCAGGAGCTATCATAGAACTGAAATGCACTTAATTTTCACCTGTGGCTCAGACGGTAGCTCTTCCACCTTTGAGCCACAAAGTTCTGGCTTCAAGCCTTGCTCCAGGGCTTGAGCACACAAATCTATGCTGACACTCCAGTACTGAGGGAGCGAGATGAGAGATTAAACTCAAGACCCAGCTGTCTGTGTGGGTGGATGTGAAATATTTTTAAGAATTATCCCTGGTGTTATGGCAAATATTTATCCTTCAATCAACATCTACAAAAGACATCATCTGGTCATTATCACATTGCTGATTGTGGCAGTTTGATGCACGCATGTTGACTGCTGAATTTTGCAACAGGTGACTATGCGTCAAAAAATTCTTCATTGGCTGTAAAGTGCTTTGAGAAATCCAGTGGTCATTAAAAGCGCTATTTAAGTGCAAAAGCTGGGGGTAGAAGCACAGCAAAAGGAGCGGGAGTGGGGTCAAGCACAACAAAGGAAGCAGGGGAAGGACAGCAAAGAGGCCGGGGGGAAGGGGAAACACAACAAAAGGAGCAGGGGAGTGGGGTAAGCAAAGAGCAGTGGGGAAGTTGGGGAAGCACAGCAAAGGGAGCGGGATGGGGGGTGATGCTTTCTTCTGTGTTTGGTCTGCGTCATCTTTAATGCAGATAGCTGACACTGCATGTGCATATGTGCAGAGCCTTAAGTGTTTTACTCGTGGTGTCAACACTTGCAGCTTAGCTATATCGCTGTTGCTTCATTGTCCCCATGTTTGTTGAGTGAGGTCTGTTTTCCACGGTGTGTGACTTACAATTTTTATGAGTAAATGTGGGTGTGCATGAAAGGGTGGGCAAGATGTGGGATTGTTGTTTTCAAGTCATTTAAATCCCCTGTTCTTTAAATTTTGAAAAAAAAGCCTTCTGTGTCTCTGAGTTGAAAAAAAAACAATGCTTGCAATTGCAATAGTTGTTTGTTGGTATAAACCTAAATGCTATCATTATAGCATTATTGTTGTTTGAATGCTTTCACAATCTATCATTATCACAGTGGGAGCCTGAGAGTGCATGGTTTGATTGACAGCTCCAAGATGTTATTAAGGGATTAGCTGTCTTTGTGGGGCTATGAATACATATGTTTTTTTTTTGGATATAAAGTACTTGAATGGATTTAAATGTATTTGATGACCTTGTATCAATAAAAAATTATACGTATTTATGTATGTATATATATTTAACTCTGTAATAGATACTTAGAAATTTATTTTAACTCAGCATGGCTCCTGAGGTCTGCCCATTGGTGGATACTGGGTGAGTTGGCATGGAGGCTGTAAGGGCAAATGGTGATGGGTAGGGGCATGGGTTGGCATGAGTTGGCATTAAGTTGGCATAGGGGCTATAAGGGGGCTTGGGGATGGGTAGAGGGGCATAAGTTAATGTGGAAAATATGTGGGGCCATGGGATGTAGGTTAGTGGAGCATGGGTTGACACAAAGTCCATAAGGGACCATAGGGTTGGGTAGGGGGCATAGGTTGGCATGGAGGGTATGACAGACCACGGAAGGTGGTTGGGGTCTGAAAGGCCATGGATAGGGTTTAGGGATTGTGAGGGGATGTAAGGGGTGAGAGCGAGATGGCCCAACTGCTTTTTTTTCCAACTGGGGTGAAATCCCAGAGCAACAAAGCAGGCCTTTTAACCAGCCTGCCTCGGTGCTCAGCAGCCTCATGGCTGCCTCTGAATTGCATCAGGGGGTGATGGGCCCAACTCAAGCACACAGAAAATCCCCAACTCTGCGCACTAGTCTTGAGAGCGAAAATCTGGGCCAAGGATGGTTAATTTGTAAAAGGAATATAACAGTGCTGTGATACTGTTTATCATGGGCATTAGCTGGGAGGAGGTCACCTAGGTAGTGCCAAATTTTCATTTTGTAGAGGTGAAAAATGTACATTAAATCCAACATGGAGGCAAACAGAATTAACATGTGTGGGATGCTTGTAAAGAAGTTGAAAGCTCATGGAATTATTGGGAAGTAGTAGTGTGGACACAGAATGGGCTCAGTGTCAGGAAGCAAAGGATAGTGGATGGATCTTTTTCATACAGAAAGGTGGTTTGCAGTGGTGTTCACCAAGGGTCAGTTTTGGCTCAATACTGTTCAATTTATATAACTTAGACATGGGTGTAAAGCACAGCATTATAAAGTTTACAGATGATATGAAACTTGATAAAGTAGTTGATTGTGAGGAGGATAGTTGTGTAGCCTACAGAGAAGTACTATTCTTGTAGACTCTAGAGCTTTTAGCTGCTAAGGCTTTAAACTCTGAAATTCTCCCTTAAATTTCTATGCCCCTCTCAGTCTCTTTCTTCCTTTAATATTTTCATTTAAACCTACTTATCTGATAAAGCTTTTTGTTAATTGTCCAATTATCTTTTTCTGTGTCTCAATGCCAAAGATTGCTTGACAACACTTCTGTGAAGCATCTTGACATAAGGTATATTTCCTTCCTTATCATCTCTCCCTTGTCTCAATCCAGGGACTGGAGCGTGGAAATCAAGGTTTCAGTACTGTAGTGAGGAAGTGCTGCACTGTCAGAGGTGCTATTTCTTGGTTGAGATGCTAAATCATCTGCCCTCTCAAGTGGACATAAAAGATTGCATGATAATATTCCAAAGAAGAGCAGGGGAGTTATCCCTGCTTTCATGGCCAATATGTATCCCACAATTAACATCATAAAAATATATTATCTGGTCATTATCACTTTGTGGCTTGTAGGAGATTGCTGTGCGCAAGTTGGTTACCATGTTTCCGACATTATAATAGTAGCTACATTTCAATAGCACTTCATTGACGGAAACATTTTAGGATGTCCTGGGATCATGAAAGGCACTATATAAAACAAGCCTTTCTTTTTCTGAAATAAAAACAGAAAATGCTGGAAAAACTCAGCAGGTCTGACGGCATCTGTGGAGAGAGAAACGGAGTTGATGTTTTGAGTCTGTATGACTTCTTCAGAGCAGACTCAAAACGTCAACTCTGTTTCTCTCTCCACAGATGCTGTCAGACCTGTTGAGTTTTTCCAGCATTTTCTGTTTTTGTTTCAGATTTCCAACACCCACAGTATTTTGCTTTTAAGCCTTTCTTTTTCTGTCTTTGCTTTTCCATCTGCATCCTTTAAATCTCAGAACTTTGTCCAAGATCTTTGGTTAGCTCTCATGCTGTAGTCTTAATTGGGTCAGTGTTAATTTTTGGCTGATGGCACTTTTGTGACGTTCCTTTGAATATTTTTCTACATTAATAGCACTATATAAATGCAAGTTGTTTTTCTTGTAATTCCCTTTAATTTTATTACTGTATTCATGTGAAATATCTGATCCGTTTACCCAGTTATTGCTTCCATGAGCTGAAATCATTCAAGCCTCCTTAGTTGCATCTTCCTTATGTTATCTACTAAATTAAATTATCTCATGAATACATTCAGAATTTTTTGCACATTGAAATGGATAAATGATGTAGCAGAGAGAAAGAGGGAAGTAAAATGATTGTGAATAATCAGCTTGTTCTGGGGCAGCCAATTATAATCTTTGCTACAGTATAATTATGTTGTTCCTTTTTGAAGTGATACTAAGCCTTTTAAAATTCCTGTAATTATCTTAATCACAAACACACATACAAGCTATTAGACTGAATGATGATTCCAAAGCCTTCATTGGAGATCCCCTCAGATTTGAACAAAATGGCAGGAAGAAATTGAGAAAGGTTGAGAAAAAAGAAGTTACAGTTTTGTTTTCATACAATAGCTTGCATAGTTTCACAGCATACTATTATCATGTCATTACCAAGCATAATCCCAACACCCACACATGCATAGTTTAGGAGGGATCAATGTATAGTGAGGAGGACCAGAGATCTGAATTAATTATTTTTCCTGCTTAATTTATTGATACAGGAGTTAGCTACCTTGCAGATATTACTCCCTGGCTGAAATCAAATAACACAATAAGCAGTCATCAGGATCAAATCAGTGCGCATCCTGCCCACATGGCTTACAAATAATAGGGGAAGGTTTCTTATGTGTAGTGGAAATATAGTAAACATGCATATAAAGAAAAAGGTTCATGGTTTGTTATACCTAACATCAAGAAACTCTTCACCCCATGTGATACATTTATGAGCAGCAGCACTGAAAGGTCTTCATTATTCAAGATCTTAAAAATGAAGCTGAACATTTAATGAGCTCAGGTGACCTCAACCCTCAGGTGTTTGGTTTTCCATGTCAGAACAATAAAAAATATCACACTGAGGCAGTTAGGGTTGCTGTTATGAGACTGGGGTTGAGGTACATTTTTGGGTCAGATCTTTATATCTGGCCCATTTTACATTTAAACTGGTGATGCTTGATTGCTGATACTGGGTGCCAGCAATGGGTAATTTCTGAGCTTGAGATTTCCTTGTCTTGATAAGCAAAACACAAAGCACCAATTTATTTCTGAAGCAAAGAAAGCAGCTTTGAAAATTTCACACTGTAATGTCACCCTGCCACCAGACGATCCCTTTCCCTCATTATTTAATCTGAGTCTAGCTCCCTAAAATGCTAATTGTTCCCCATTGAAATAAACTCCAGTGATTTCGGAACATACTACTGGCAAGCAGCTTGTTGCTAAAAACCTACTGTAAACCATACTTAATTACTCAATAAGCAGTCATGTCATAAAACTTTTCAATGACATAGTTTCTTTTCTAAACTCAATTTGTGGCTCCAGAATTAACTTCAGAATCAGTTATATAAGCAGTTTCTAATTTTGTATCAACAAACTGAGTGTTATTCTAGCCCCTTTGGGTGGGGGTGTGGTGGGAAATCAATCTCCAACTTACAGAAACATTATTTTTCAGAGCTATCTAACAAAAGGTCTATTCTTCTAATTGCTGTACAAGGTAGTTAGATCATTTGGGTAGTTTCTGTTGTATCTGTTCAACCAGACAGGGCTGGCATGTGTGATAATATAGCTGACAATTAGCTCTGAGGCAGTGCACAGTGTTTTGTGGATGAAACTGATCACACCAGCATTTACATCGCAACCCCCTGAAAATCACAGAACTTGACAAATAATGCATTGGAGAAGGATGCAAGGCTTCTGATTATGTGTTTTCATATTATTAATGGTACTTTCAGGTCTCCAGAGTGGTACTTGTAAGGATTATTCAAAGATTATATTGAAGGTTTTCTCTTGTAGTAGCTCTTCCATACTCTTTTCAATTTTCTACACTATGGGCAGAATTTTGTCCTTGATGGGTGGGTGGGCCCAACCGACTTGGCGGTGGGCGGGCAGCCGATTGCCGCCGCCGAAACGGACCGCGCCATCATTTTAGTGGGCAGGCCAATTAAGGCCCGCCCAGTGGGTTAGCGACTCCTGTGTACAAGGGAAAATCGTTGCAGAGGCGGGCGTGCTCAGACCGCCTGTTCCAATGGGGAACCAGCAGTCTGTATAAAGAGTGGCCAGGAAGCCTCGTTGAGACAGTGCACCATGGCCACTCGAAGAGAGAGACAGGCTGCGCTCAGAGGACAGGAGCAGGAACAGGAAGAGGGGGACAGGCTGCAGGAGAGGCCAGCGGGGGCCCAGTGTGCCCCTCGCTTCTCAGATGCATGCCTTGCTGTCCTCCTCCAAGAGGTGTCCAGGATATTTTGTATCTGGAGGATGGGAGGAGGATGGCCCCCCATGTCACGAGGTAGGCGTGGAAGGAGGTGGGGGAGGCAGTAAGCACCCATGATGATATGCGGCACACAGGAATGCAGTGCCGCAAACGCTTCAATGATTTGTTGCGCTCTGGAAGGGTGAGTACCATGTCGGCCTTGACCATTTAACCCAGCAGGTAGCCTTAGGCTTTGAGCCCATCCGCATCCTCGTCTTCATGTCATTACTGCATTGGGCATTTGGTACACACTGAGTGGGCAAACAGATAATGACCATGCTTACATCAGTGGTTGAGAAGAAGATGGGTTCTCCCTGCAGCATATGTTGGTGTTTGTCGCATTTGAGTAGTCTGGGGGCAACCTGCAGGGGAGGCAGCTAGGCACATACTCAGAACTCCAACACATGTCTTATTGATGGTGATGAGATGGTGGAAGGGGACCCTCAATGTGTCGTGGCCCAAGAGCCATCTGCTGGTCTTGGCGCCGCACCTAGTTGCGCCTCCTTGCCATGGGCGCTAAGACTCATGTGTTATTCAAAGTGATGGAATCTGAATATGACCAAGGTGGCCGTTGGGGGAGGGGGATGGGAGCAGCCATACTATCTTCTGGAGACTGATCACCAGTAGTGTGGACAGGAGCCGCTGGAGGCCTCAGATGGGCCACTGTGGTTGGGGTGTGGCGTGCGCATGCAGAGCACATGAGCGATCAGCCCCAATAAATCCTCTTCTCTGTACTGCAGGCAAAAACTGAACACAAACTAAGAAGCACCAGAGGACTGGTGGTGGGCACGCCCTGCTCCAGCACCTCACCACCTTGGAGGAGCAGGCCAAAGAGCTGGGGAGAAGGCAGGCGGCCAGGGCGGCAGGTATTGGTGAGGCTGGGGTGTAGCAGCCAGGTATTTGAGGGCCACAGTCCCATCCACTCTGTCTCCCCATCATCCAAAGCACTGATGATTGCTGCAATCGTTAATGTAGCAACACTGTTCATTCACAGACTGATACAGTCAGACGTGTGGGTCGCACACAAAGCTCCCTCGGCCCCTTGAGGAATCGCGTCTCCAGCACCTTCCAAAGTTGCCTTATCCCATTTGTGACTGCTATCCCCATGGCCTAACATGCCATGGCATCGCTGCTGCAGATCCAAAGACGTTTTGCATCATAGGAGCTTTTGTACCTCCACCATAGATAAAAACAAAAAAACTGCGGATGCTGGAAATCCAAAACAAAAACAAAAACAGAATTACCTGGAAAAACTCAGCAGGTCCGGCAGCATCGGCGGATGAGAAAAGAGTTGACGTTTCGAGTCCTCATGACCCTTCGACAGAAGTTCTGTCGAAGGGTCATGAGGACTCGAAACGTCAACTCTTTTCTTCTCCGCCGATGCTGCCGGACCTGCTGAGTTTTTCCAGGTAATTCTGTTCTTGTTTTTGTTTTGTACCTCCACCACCCTTTCAGCCAGTGCGCCCTACATTACTCTGTCCAAAAGGTCCTCAGCACCTCACCTGTCAACCTCATGGCACTCAACTTAAATAAATGCCACCAGGTTAATCATCCCTGCGCCAAGGGGAAATGTTGCCTTCTGTCCACTGGTCTATGGCCCTCATAACGGTATGAAGGTCAATAATGTGACCTGTCAATCTCCTGTGCTCCACGGTAAATGTCACAAGTGTTTACAATGTTTCCTCATCACCGCAACTCTCCAGGCCAGCATACATCCAGGTCAGGATCCTCTGCACTCTCCCCATTCCAGTGGCACATAACATTCCATGTGGCATTCCTTAGACCATCTGACCAGCCTGTCTGTATGCGCGTCTAATGTTTGGGCCTCCTTTTGACTCTTTTCCACCCCACCAATGTTTGTCTTCTTAAGGTCTTGAAGGTTGATTGACTTATGGAAGCTGGGGGGGGAAAGGGGTGAAAAGTTTAACTGACTGAACGCTAACTGATGCACTGTCCTCGTTGTTAATTTCAGCATCACCACCGCATGGCCATGGCCAACAAGTCCGGAGTCCCCCCTCCACACCTGATGGCCAAGACGAGCAAATTGCGGCACATCATTTCAGCCAGCCAGGCACCAGCGCAGCGACAAACACTTCGGTGGGGAATGTAACGTTGGCTAATGTCCTGGGTCAGAGTGGAGAGGGCACTTCACAATCGTTGGAGGAGATGGCAGGGACACAGAGTGCCGATGGTGCCAGCAGCCGGAGGACTGCAGGGGACCAGGCACATACTGAATCCGGCACTGATGATGTGCCTCTGGAGTTGTCACCAATGCAGCAGCGGCATGAATCACATTTTCTTCTGGCAGGGTTGCATGAGGGTATGCTTCAGTTGGTCTTTGTGGTGGAGGAGTCCAGGCAGAGTGTAAGCAAAGGCATGAATCTCAGGACAGAGCTTCATGCTGTCGGAGATTAATCACACCGAGGCATCATTAATACATAGAAACCCCATTTATTACTTGTGCACAAGGGAGAACAATACAACGAGAGCTATTGTGCCGTCTCAAAGCAGGATACACAAACACGTGCTTAAAAGCATTTTACAACCAATCAGCAAATTTTGCACATCTCAATCCACTTATTTGCATACGTTAACTGACCAATCCATGTTTTAGTTAATTTCCATTCCTACACAACTGGTGCAGTGCCTACACACTTGGTTTATCACAACTTTGATTACATTCGGCCTGAGAGAGACACATATGGAATGTCTCAGGGCTCATCCTACAGTAGTCAAACAAGATGGTATTACTCTTCAAGGTTACAGTATTTTTCTCTTAGGCCTAAGCATTTAATTACATTCAAAAACAAAAATACCTGGAAAAACTCTGTTTTTCCAGGTTTTTTTTTGTTTTGGATTTCCAGCAGTTTTTTGCATTTAATTCAATTTCTCCATTAACCCTTTCAGTACTAAGTGGGGTCCCTATTTGTCTAGGCCACCACACTTCCCCCCTTTTGTCCTAAAAGGACAATCCACCGCCCTTAGCCAAGTTCTATGTATCCTAGTCGCCGGGCTTCTTCCTCAGTGGAATCCTGATTCCCGAGGAAAGGGAAGGAATAGATTGCTGGCTTGAATCAGCAAGGTAGGCACAGGAACCCAATGGCAACTCACCCACCCGAGTACTACCCTTGGTATAATTTCTCCTGATGCATAGCCAGGCCGGCCCTTAGCGACTACAAAGGTGGGCTCCCATCTCCAATTGGGAGTTCGATGAATGAGGGCCCCTGTATTAACTAGGGACCATGTAGAATCTGAGGGGAAAGCCAAAAAATGTATCACTGAGGAGGAGGGGTTAACAGGAAAATTACAAATACAACATTTAGTCCAATTAACTTGTGAGGCGACGGCCTGCAGTCGTTGAACCGCAAAATTGGTATTCCATGCCCCCACAAGGACCACGCAGGACAGGACCCAAATCAGAGTCAGCATTCTGACAGCTCAGTTAAAGTTCTTGCACAAGCACTTCCGTCCAAGGTCAGCGTCTGCTTGACGTGTGAAGCGTGGATCCACAAGGTTTGTCCTTCAACCTTCACGGCCGTATGGGTGGTGAGCAGGACTTGGAAAGGCCCCTCCCATCGAGGTTCCAAACAGTTCTTTTCTCCTGAATGTCTTTACCAGGACTTAGTCCTCGGGCTGGTATTGATGGCAATCTTCAATGGTGGGCTTTTTCTGAGCTTCTGCTACCTGTATATGCAAGCTCTTGAGAGAATTATTGAGCACTATACAGTATGTAATCATTCCCTCCTCCATAGCATGGATGCCCATTTCCCTAGCAGGCAAAGATGGGGCCACTGGGAGGGGCATAGGATATCCTATTACAACTTCATAAGGAGAGAGGGAGGTGGTACGGTTAGGGTGAGAGCGCATAGTCATGAGTGCCAAGGGTAGAGATTCAGGCCATTTCAAACCAGTTTCTTCACATAATTTAGCTAGTTTGTTTTTCAGAATACCATTTTGTCTTTCCACCGCCCAGTAGACTGGGGGTGGTATGGGCAGGAAAGGTGATGGTTGCATTGTAAGGCCTTCAACAGTTCCTTTATCACTTGAGCGGTAAAATGAGGCCCATTATCACTCGATAAAATCTCTGGTATCCCAAATCTGGGTATGTATTCACGCAACAACAAGTTTGCAACAATAACCGCATCATTCGTCGGGTGGGATACGCCTCTACCCATTGCGAGAACAAACATACTATAACTAAAACATAATTATATCCCATACATTTAGGCATTTTCATAAAGTCCATTTGTAGGTGTACAAACGAGCCCCATGGCTGGAGTCCCGTGTCAACTGTCACTATGGGCGTCTTGCCTGGGTTATGTCATTGACATAGGTATAACAGGTATTACTAATACAATACCTATTAGCATATTACTATTCACTATACATTCAACATTCATTCTATATACACGTGTTAAACCTCTGAGCTGGCAACCGGTCAAGTCATGATTCTTATCATAGCTGCTGCATACATCATTTCTGCTCGCTTCGTCTGAAATATCTTTCCCTATTTCAATTAATTTATTGATAGTCCCCACCTGGCTTTCAAGCACGGTAGCCAGGCTTTATTAACCAATGATGTCCCTATATTGAATATCATAGTGGCATCATTTATCAAGCTGCGTTTAACGCAGTTCCCTCCCAAGCCTGATCACATCTCGCCACTGAACTGAACTGCTTCAGTGATCAATTGGTGCGTCAGAGCAGTATAGAGTGCTTAGGTATGGGTTGAGCACCACTGGGGCAGGACGATTCCGAATATGTTCAAGATTATGAGTACCAGCTCATGGTGTACATTATCACACAAAACTTCTGATTAACCAGTACCAAACCATTCGTCGGTCCTGGATGCATAGTCGAACAAGATGGGTCAGTCGGTGTGGTTTGAGGGCCTTCAATTATCTCTACTTGGACTGTGAAAGTAGAGATGGGAGGTGGCTGGGTAGTGGCGGTCCTCCCTTAAAACATATTATAAATGCTCAAATCTGTCCCAATTAAAAGTTCCAGCTGGTGGGAAGCTCTCTCCTTTGAGTTCATTTAACCCAATCAGAAACATATTGGACAATTGCAGGACCATAATGGACATACATTTAAGCATTTGGGGTTCCCTTCATAGGGAGAACCTGGGGTTTCTTTGATGCCATATTTCCCATTTTTACTTAGTAATATATGCAAAAGAAAACACAGGAATTATTTACTTTACAACTCCGGGGACTCGAACCCCTGGGTATACTACCACTACTTTTTCACCTCCAGGGGACTCAAACCCCTGGGAATACTACTACTACTTTTTCCTCCAGGGGCTCAAACCCCTGGGAATACTACTACTATTTTTTTCCTCCAGGGGACTCGAACCCCTGGGAATACTACTACTACTTTTCACCTCCAGGGGACTTGAACCCCTGGGAATACTACTACTACTTTTATCCTCCAGTGGACTCGAACCCCTGGGAATACTACTACTACTTTTTCACCACCAGGGGACACAAACCCCTGGGTATACTACTACTAACTTACACTAAATTACTGGCCAAATTAATCTCCCAAATATTTAAATAGATGACTTACCCTGAGAGGCAGGCGAAGGCAGATCGCAGGTCAACGAACCCCAGAAGCCCAAGTGGGGCTGCCGCGAACTGAAGAGTCCTTGAACTGTGACGTCCTAACGCTGGCGCTCCATGACTCAACCCCAGGGATTAGTCATCTCGGTGGAACCTCTAGAAACTGTCGGAGATTAATCACACCGAGGCATCATTAATACATAGAAACCCCATTTATTACTTGTGCACAAGGGAGAACAATACAATGAGAGCTATTGTGCCGTCTCAAAACAGAATACACAATCACTTGCTTACAAGCATTTTACAAAAATCAATAAATTTTGCACATCTCAATCCACTTATTTGCATACGTTAACTGACCAATCCATGTTTTAGTTAATTTCCATTCCTACACAACAGGTGCAGTGCCTACACACTTGGTTTGTCACAACTTTGATTACATTTGGCCCGAGAGAGAGAGACACATGGAATGTCTCAGGGCTCATCCTACAGTAGTCAGACAAGATGGTATTGTTCTTCAAGGTTGCAGTATTTTTTTCTTAGGCCTAAACATTTAATTCAATTTCTCTATTAACCCTTTCAGTACTAAGTGGGTTCCCTATTTGTCTAGGCCACCACAACGCTTCCTCCACTGAGAGATTGGTGACTCTCATGGAGAGGGGCTTCAATTGGATTGAGACTCTTCTGATTGGGTTACGCTCTGTCCGGCAAACCCTCACCGTGGTAATGGCCAAGGGTGGTCATTCCCAATTTGGGAGATGTTCTGGACACTAAGTGTCGATGCTCGGTGCCCATGCATCTGCGGTGAGAAGGGAGAATTAATGTTACCTCACGGCGCAGCAGCTGCCTGTCATCGCTGCGAGCTCCTCTCAGGGCGCTCCAGATGAGGGCAGCAGCTCCTCCGCCCCTTTGCCAGTCAATATTGCATCCATTGAGGCTGTGACAACTGGGGAGGTCACCACCAAGGTCACCGATGCCAACAGGACAGCAGAGTCAGCAGGCTGTCTCACAAGCCACTCCAAGCAATGAGGCGGCACCTAGATGTAGCACCCACAAACGAAAGCATAAGGCACATTAGGCACTCCGTGGGTATGTCATTGGTGATTTTGTGTTGGCCTTAGATTAAGGAACAAATATTTATGTTTGTCATAGAGACATTTCTGCTTTATGTTGGACGGAATAAAGTCTATTTTCCTGACCATGGCTGAGGGTGTTTTCTTTGTGCTGCATTTGTATGTTTCACAGCCATCTCATGAGTGTGAGTTGACGTTGATGTTTCTGTACTAAGATCTTAGTTGCAGCTGATGAGGTGGAAGATGTGGCACCTAAGTGCCACATGCTGAAGTGCCAGACAATACTGGTCCTGCTGATCCAAGAGTGTGGAGCTATCTGAAGGTTCATTAGATTAAATTGTCCCAGGTGTCCCTGCCTTCTTGGTGTAGTAGCGGGTTGGCGTGCTGCCCATCATCATCGCCCTGTGCTTCCTCATCCTCTGAGGCACTGCTGGATTTATCATGTGCAGCCTCATCCACTGCGTCAAGATCTTCATCGTCAACTGCATCCCCCCTTTCCAGCGCAAGATTGTGCAGAGCACAGCAATGCTACCACTATCACAGAGACGCGATCTGGGGGGGTACTGGAGTGCGCCCTCTGAGCAGTCCAGGCAATGGAAGCGCATCTTGAGAAGACCGATGGCTCTCTCCACCATAGCCCTTGTGGCGCTGTGGCTCCTATTGTACCATTGCTCAGCTTCTGTTCTTGGATGGTGGAGAGGGGTCATGATCCACCTTCTGAGGGATAGCCCATGTCACCCAGCAGCCAATCATCCAGCCGAGCCGGAGCACTGAAGAGCCTGGGAGTGTCTGAGGGTGTGGGCATCGTGGGAGCTGTCTGGGTACTTTGCACATACTTGCAGAATCTGTATCCTGTGATCACATACTATCTGCACGTTCATGGAGTGGAAGCCCTTCCTGTTGACGAAAGCACCGGGCTCACCCGCTGATGCCTTGATGGCCACGTGTACAGTCTATAGCACTCTGGACACAGGGGAAGCCAGCAATGACCACGAAGCCTCTGGCTCGCTGTGTCTGACTGCCTGGTCACAGCGGAAGTTGATGAAGGTCAATGCATGTCTGAACAGAGCATCTGTAACCTGCTTGACACAAGTGTGGACAGCTGATTGGGAGACACTGCAAAGATCACCCACTGAGCCCTGGAAGGAGCCAGATGCATAGAAGTGGGGGGCAACTGTGAGTTTCAGAGCGGCTGGCATGGGGTGTCCACCCACACAGCAGAGATCTCAGGGCCAATCATCTGACAGATATAGTTGATTGTTTCCCTTGAGAGATGGAGCCTCCTTCGGCACTGCACCTCAGTCATATTGAGGTAGCTGCTTCGCCGCCTGTATACCCTGGCAGCAGGATAGTGGCGTCTTCTGCGGCCCCTTCCACCTTGGACAACCTCTTGGCCCTGCGCCCCTTGGGCCTGTGCCTGGCCTCCCAAAGGTGGCTCCCCTGGAGGCTGATTGTCCACTCCTGGCCTCCTCCTTATTCAATCTCTCCCTTCCTCCTCAGGGGAGCTGCCTCCAGTGGAGATGTCAGAACTTATACCCAGGCTAAATGGAGGCCTCCAGAAAGCTGCAGGCCCGATAAAGATAACTGCCTGCAGACTAGTTTCAAAGTACACAAAAAGCTCTTGGAAATCAATGTGAACTGCTAACAATCACACAGGCAAGTTTAAAACACTTTCTGCATTAAATACTTAATGAAAAACATGAACAACCCCTCTGAGTCCACATATCCCACCAGTGCATGAGTTTGAATAAAAAATCACCTACCCGCCTGCTCGTTGGGCCTGTGCACCAAGCCAAAGTTCGCACAGATCCCTTAAAATCATCGGCGATTGGCAAGTTAAGAGCCTTACCAAGGTCTTTAATTAATGGCGGGCGCGTGTCCTGCTGCATTGCACGCCCGTCGACCGAAATATCGTGATGTCGCGCGCTGACGTCAGAACGCTCACGCGACATTTTAAGCGCTGACGTGTGGGCTCCGCCACCCACACATCAGCCAGAAAAGTCTGCCCTGCGTTTTAGGTAATTTTCCACATATGGTTTGCTGGAAGAATTCTTTGAATTCTAGCAAGTCGTTAGATCTACAAAGAGTGGTGTCCACAGTTAGAATTGTCAAGAGCAGCAATTCAATTGGACTGAATTTTGCTGTTCAAAGGTGCTGTAATCAAGTGCTGAGAATCTGAGCTAATGCACAAAAATGTATTCTCTTTTCATTGATTCGGATTAACAGAACATTATTACATTTTACCCATACTTACACAATTCTTATTGGCATTTAACAAGAAGTGTCGCATGCTAACAAACATATCTGGCATTCATATTTCCTTGACACGGTTAGAACATGTTGCATGTCAATCAAAGGTAACATTTTCACATGTTTACCTTCTAAACACTTAATTCCATGAAGTGGGCACTCCTGTTTCAAGAGAAATTGGGGTTTCCCACTATTCTGCAGAGAAACAAATTGGGTGTCTGGCAGACCATGCATTGGTGCATTCAAGTTCAATGTAACCCTCATGCTCTCCCTACTCTCCCTGAATCCCCCTCACCACCCCCCACCCCCCTGCTGGTCGCTCTCCTCCAATTCCCTTCCCATCAGGCAGTATGCGATAATGTAATCATGTACTTTTGAAAGGTAGGAACATATTCAAGCAGATAACAGCAAAATACTGCAGATGCTGGAAATCTGAAACAAAAACAAAAATAGCTGGAAAAACTCAGCAGGTCTGACAGCATCTGTGGAGACTGTAACAGAGTTAACGTTTTGAGTCTGTTTGACCCTCCTTCAGAGCAGTGATACATGGTTGTTTTTCAGATAGGAGGAAGGGTCTTGGGGATGAGTGGGGGCATGGGTTTGGATAGGGGATATGAGGGGCCATTGGGAGTGGGTAGAGGGGAATTGGGTGACATGTGGGTATGAGGGGTTATGGAGTGGGTATAGGGGTATACGGTAGCATTGGGAGTATGAGGGGCCATAGTGGGTGGATAAAGGGGCATATAGTGCTATTGGGGTTATGAGGGGACATGGTATGTAGAAAGGCATAGAGTAGCATTGGCATTATGAGGGGGCATGACGGTGGGTAGAGGGACATAGGGTCTCATTGGGCTATGAGGGGCCATAGCGGGTGGGTGGGGAAGCATGAGATCGCATAGATTGGCATGGATGGGGCATGGGGAGTGTTTGGAGGATTAGGGGCTGCCAGGGGTGGGAGTTGGAAGGCTGTCATTTCGTTAATTTTTTCGATAACTTCAGCAAAGTGCCGGGGCAAAGAGGCAGTCCTTCTGCCCAAGTTGCCTCCACACCCGACAGCCTCCGCCCTCATCCTTGGGTGACTTCTAATCTGACCCACTACCAGGAAATGGCTGACAGGTTCACCAGGTTGGACACTAAGGGATTCAAGGGACATAGGGCCGGAAACTTCAGAAGGTAGAATGTTCTTATGGAATGGTAGAACAAGCTTGAGGGGCTGTTTAGCCTACCCCTGTTCATATCTCTTAAATTCTTATAACAATGAGCAGATTTTTCAAGGTACAGACATTGAGAAAGAGCTGCCCAGACACACACTTTCAGTGAGCGATGAGATCTTGATAGGATTAAGTTTCCCCCAGCCTTTTAACAGATCAAAAATCCTGTCGGGTGTTACAGGCACAAGAATTAAAATCACCTGGACCTCAAATTGATGTTAACAGCAAGCTTTAGATGCTCATACCGTCATCCACCTGAATCTTATTCTCAGTTAAAATGCCCCACCTGCCCCCTTTTAGCCATTTTGAACATTTCTCTATGTTGGGATTACAAATTTATTAAACCTTCTTCTTCTTAAGTTCTCTGCCCGAAGGCAGGTCTGACCCATAGCACCATTCCACAATGGGGTAGGGCAACATGGCTGGCACTGAATCCATCCAGGCAGAACAGCCCTACTTTGGCACCAATCTGTTCCACATCGACTGCCCAGCCAACTGAGCCAACCAGCCCCGTCGGGGAGTTAGAGTTGCTGTGGCAACATGCACTTTTACATGCATGTTGTAGCCTGGAGCAATGGATAATGATGGTAGGTGCCCCAACGTTCCTTCCATCACCCCACTCTTACTATCTCTGATTGGCATGTGTTGGAAGGATTTACAAGTTGATTATTCAACCTGTTTGGCCGTGTTATGAACATAAGTTTCATTACCATCAATTCCTGGGGTGGGGCTTTGGTTCAGAGGCAGGGATGCTAACCATTGTGCTTCAAGACATTTGTATTTATTAAACCTACTCAATCATGTTAGGTCCTGTTGAAATAGGAGCTCAAAATTCAACATGACCATTGAAAAGAAGTTGGGAAAATATTTTAAGTGATGCTGATGTATTAAGTTTGTGCCATTTACTAATTCCAGGCTGATAGCTTTGACAAATTTTTGTAAGGTTTGGTTGGCTGATTCTTGATTGGCTGCTTTCTCTCCTTGTCAAATAAGGTTTGGTGAATTTATCAGACAGATGGTTAATGAGAAAAGTGGCACAGAATATTTTTCATGTTACAGATTCTTTTAATGGTTGTAGTGCAGATTTACAGGATGGTGAAAGGTGCATATAAAACTTTTAATCATATTGAAAGGTGCCAAAAAATGATTTTATTGAAACATATAAGATTCTGAGGGGGCTTGACAGGGTAGATGTCGATAAGACGTTTCCACTTGTGGGGGTATCTCAAACTTGGGACGTAGTCACAAAATAACGGGACACATTTAAAACTGAGATGTGAAGGAATTTCTTCTCTCAGAGGGTAGTGAATGTCTGGAATTCTCCTTCCCAGAGAGTTGTGGAGGCTAGACCACTGAAAGTATTTAAAGAGTTGGGAGAAAGATTTTTGAAATATCGAGGAGTTGAGGGTTATGAGGAGCTGGCATGAAAGAGGAGTTGAGTCCTGGGGCAGATCAGCCATGATCTTATTGAATAGTGGGGCAAGCTTGAAGGATTGAATCGCCTACTCCTGCTCCTATTCCTTATGATCTTAGGTAAGGACTGAACTGCCATGCTGATGCATCAAGGAGAATTTCAATGCCAGGGTGGGAAGCTGACAGTATGTGCTGACCCAGGAGTGTCTACGGGGCACTAAGTGGAGATTAATTACCAGGTCTTTCAACATCTCACCATCAAGTTGCCTGAATTCCTAGCCCTGAAACTGTAAACTTATCTTTCAGGGACTCTGTGTTCCCCCAAAGGTTTTATTGAGCAGTTATCTACTTTGCGATCCCTCTTCACTAAATTGTTAAAATATTCTCGGTGTCCTTGGCATCCCACAGGACCCCTATTAGTATGTATTAATGAAACTAACAGGTGAGCCAGGCAGGCACTTCAGCAACCTTCAAAAACAGCTGAGTGAAACCTGCAGCAGAGGTGTGAATAGTCAAATAACATCTGATGATAACTCCCATTCTGCCTAGTTTCTGAAAGCGCTAAAATTTCAGTGTGTTTCAGTGGTTATGACTGTTTGATATGGAAGATTCTTTTTCTAATGTAAATTGTGTCTAACAACCTGGATTGCATTTCATGTGCCTTGGATTTTTGTCTCCTAGAGTTAGTCATTCAATTATTTAGCTATGAAATTGAGTTCACTAAATTTATTAATTAGTGGCATCCAGAAATATCAAGACAGCAAAGAAATATTTATTTACAGAAATCAAAATGGTTAAGAACAATTTTTTTTAAACTAATTATTTCTCTTCAGCATCTTGCCACTTTAGGAGAAATGTTTGAGTGTGCACAGATTGTTTGATTACAGAACAAATAATATCACTAATATATCTTAATTGCTAAATTGGTGATGTAGCTTCAGGCGAACATTTCTCTGTTCATGGTTCCCAACCTCCAATTCTTTTATATCTTAATAGCAACTTTTCGAGAAAGGCTAATTTTTCATAGGTATTATCATATTAACAGCATGGTTTTTGGAATGTCACGCTCATGCAGTTATACTCATGGATCTTTGGAAAATGGACACTTTATTTTAAAAAACAAAATGGAAGCTGGGCAATCTGCCATGAGACGAGATGGAGTTGATAGGTCAGGTGACCTCTTTTCTTGTCTGCCAATGCACAAGGATCCACATAAGGCTGGAAGTTAGCCTGCTTATCTTGACAGGTTATTAAAAATGCAAATAACCTTTTGTGCAAATTCCATTGGGAAGGCATTACAACGAAACAGATCTTTCCTGTGGATTTAATGGTGGTATTTGTCCAAGTGCTTGCAGTAACTAGTTCACAATTGCTCTACAGACGCCTTGGCTGCAGAATAGAATTCCGGGTGTGAAGTGAAACCTATTCTGTCACGAGATACAAATGGAGGAAACTCAAACACTATTTTATGTTATTTTATGCTAATGCTCAAGTTGTTAGAGACCATTGGGTGAACAATGAAAAATAGATACTATGGTCATCTGACGGAAGTCAGGTTATGTTAACATTTATTAACACCCATACTGGGAGTAGCCTCAGTCAGTAAGTCTGAGAAACAAAGAGACTCAGGGGGAGCAGATCCAGCCCAGCAAAGGAAGGACCCTGCCTAAAATACACTATCAGACAGAGGATTAGGGCTAGTCTTTTACCACTGATTTGAAGAACCAAACCAGATCTTCAGTACAGGGGTTCAACTGCACCTTGAATGGAATGAAGCCAGAAACCTGCTATTACAAGAAGTAAGCCACTGCAAATCTGTCATCAGAAACTTCTAAGCTCCATTTCTTCAGTGAGCCAAAAAGGAATCATCAGGCCTACAATGTTTCAAGCTTCTATCTTGAGTGACTTGAGTATAACAGTACATTTTTGGATCTTTTAAAAAATCTAGGTGTATGCTATCTGTTTTGTAATCATGGGCAGAACCTTTGGCTCGGCGAGCTGGGGGGCGGAACCCCGCTTGCCGAGGCACAGAATAATGTGGGGTGATGTTGGGCATGTGTCCTGACGCCGCCGTGCTACATTTAGATTTTCAGTTTGGCGAGCGCACAGCCGAGTCGGCTGCACGCCCACCAAACTGTCAAAGGCCTATTAAGGCCATTCAGAAAGCCAGTTAAGCAATTGCCTGAGCTGCCTGTCCAAGCTTAAGGCTGGCAGGCAGGCGAACAGCATTTTTCATGGAACCTCATCCACGAGCGGGATGAGGCTTCACGAATGATTTTAAATTTTCACAAACATTTTTATTAAAATTAATGCACATGTCCCAGCTCATGTGACAGTTTCACATGAGAGGACATGTCATGAAAATTTTTCACCACTTTGTTAGACTGTTTAAACTTAAAACTAATTTTCCTGAGGCACAGATTTCTACGCTCTTATACGTGCATGTGTGAGAGAGCTCAGTCCCGACTCAGGCAACCTCCCACCCACCCCCAATCTGCACAGGGAGCGCACAGTGTTTCCGGGTGTGCATCACGCTGGATGGCCTTAATTGACCCACCTACGTAAAATGGCGGTGCGGACCCGATCAGGGGGGCCAATCACGTCGGCGCCTGCTCGCGCCCACTCCCGCACCGCCCGCCCGATATGCAGAAAATTCTGCCCCTAGTATATGCCTGTGTGCATATATGAGTGGGTTCTATTTCAACTCCATTTGGTTGTTGAGAAATAAACATTTATTCTTCCTTCTTTAGAACTCACAAGAAAACTGAAGTGGGAATTTGGTAGGCCAGGAGCGTGAAAACTGGTGTGTGCAGATTAGAAGAGGTCAGAGCTGGTCTGAATTTGGTGAACTCATTATGATAGCCAGGGTACCTGTTTGAAGTGGTAAGGTAACTCTTTGGATGTGGTCCTGGGACACCTTTGGGAGAGTAAGGCACCTTTTAGAGTAGGTAAGGCACCCTCTGGGATTGTTGAAAGTAAACATGATTGTGCATAAACTCATTGGAACTGCCAAAGCTCATTGAAACTGTCAAAGATATCAATGGAGTTCAAATAAAAAGTCAGTGCTTGATATTTCATTCTGTCTGTTGACATAAGCCTGGGGTCTATCATTATAGGATTTGTGCTGCAATGACTTATTTTACAAAATAACATTCAGCACAGTGGAGTACATTGGTTGGTAAGAAACTGCCATTTAAATTGTCTTTAAATTGCTGTAAATTAGAAAAGTGCATTACCTTTAAAGAAGTAAATATATTTGGATTTAAGTGAAAAACACCAGGAATAAGGGAAAGTCAGGGCCAGTACAATAAAGTAATAGAAATAAACCAAAGTAAAATAAAGCTAAGCTATGGCAGGGCAGCTTGGTCGAGTGAAATGTGTGTCCTGTAATAAATGGGACATCATGGATGCTACCAATGGCCTAGACGACCACATGTGCAGTAAGTTCTGCCAGCTGCAGGTTTAGGAGCTCAAGTGGAGGCTGGAGTCACTGTGACATATCTGCGAGGCTGAGAGCCACATGGATAGCACATTCAAAGGGGTGATCACACTGCAGCTTAGGAGACTGGAGGCACAAAGGTGACTGCCAGCCAGTCCAAGAGAGATAGGCAAATAATGCAGGATTCCCTTTGTGTCCCTGCTCACAATTCGGTTTTCCACTTTGAAAGTTGGTTCCTCAGAGGAGTGCAGTCAGAGCTAAGTTTATGGCACCATGAGCGGCTTGACTGTACAGGAGGGGAGGAAAAATAACAAAGAGCAATAGTAATCAAGGATTCATTAGTTAGGGGATCACGGTGTTTCTGCGGCCGTAGATGTGACTCCAGCTTAGAATGTTGCCTTCTGGTGCCAGGATCAACGATGTCACTGAACGACTGCAGGACACTTTTCTGGGGGAGGGTGATTGGCCAGAGGTCGTTGTCCACGCAGGTACCAATGACCTAGGTAGAAAGGGGGCTGTGATCTTCCGTTCAAAATTTACGGAGCTAGGTCGAAAGTTAGCAAGCAAGACCTCAAATGTAGTAATCTCCGGACTATTCCCAGTGCCCCTTGCAAGCGAGTGCAGAAATAGGAGGATAAGGCAGATTAATGCGTGTCTGGAGAGATGGTGCAGCAAGGAGGGCTTTAGATTCCTGTGACACTAGGACTAGCTCTGGGGGGGATGACACCTGTACAAACTGGATGGGTGGCAGCTGAATGGGACTGAATTCCTTGCAGGGCATTTTGCTCACGCTGATGGAGGGGCTTTAAACTAACTCAGCAGGGGTATGGGAAGCAGGAGAGAATATTAGAGAGGAATACCAGGGTGCACAAAATACTGGGAGAGACAGATAGCACTAAAATAGAGAATAATAAGCTAATAGTTGGAGTTAGAGTAAGGGAGAAAGTCATGAAGTCTAAATCAGGGTTACTATGCATGTATGTGAATGCACGCAGTATAGTGAATAAGGCTGGGAAGTTACAGGCACAGATTGCAATGTGGAAATATGATTTTGTGGCTAGAACACAGACGTGGCTCAAGGAAGGGCAGGACTGGATGTTAAATATTTCTAGGTACAAGGTGTTCAGAAAAGATAGGAAAGGAAGAAAAGCAGGCTGGATGGCAGTATTGGTTAAGCAGTGCATTACAGTGCCGGAGAAAGAGATTGTCCCAGAGGGTTCAAGGACTGGATTAATTTGGCTAGAGCTAAGGAACAAAAAGGATGCAATTACATTGCTCGGTGTAGCCTATAGACTGCCACCTAAACTAATGAGAAAGGAAGGAAAGTAGAGGAACAAATCTGCAGGGAAATTACAGAGAGATGCAAACATTGTAGAGTTATTATAATGGGGGACTTTAACTGCCTGAACGTAGACTGCGACAGTGATAGTGTAAAGGCCAGAGAAGGCAAAGAGTCCCTAGGTTGTGTTCAGGAGAATTTTCTACAGAAGTATGTGTCCAGTCCAACAAGAAAAGATGCACTGTTGGACCTGGTTCTTAGAAATGAGGTGGGCCAAGTAGATCAAGTGTCAGTGGAGGAACACTTAGGAGACAGTGATCATTGTATCATAAGGTTTAGGATAACAGTAAAAAAGGACAATGGGCAATCCAGTGTAAGAGTAATTAATTGGGGGAGACCCAATTTCAATGGGGCAAGAATGGAACTGGGGCAGATAGACTGGAACCAAAGGTTGGCGAGAAAATCTGCATCTGAACAATGGGCTGCCTTCAAAGAAGAAATGGTTCGGGCACAGTCAAGGTATATTCCCTCAAAGGGGAAAAGTAGGGCAAACAAATCTAGAACTCCCTGGATGAAAAAGGAGATAGAAATTAAGATAAAGAAGAAAGAGTGTGCTTAGGAAAGGTATCAGGTGGAAAATGCAATTGAGAACCAAGCAGAATACAGAAGTTTCAGAGGAAGGTGATAAAGCAAATAAAAGAAGTAAAGAGAGGTTATGAGAAAAGACTGGCAGCCAACATAAAGGGGAATCCCAAAGTCTTCTATCAGTACACAAGTAGTAATTGGGTGGTAGAAGGAGGACTAGGGCCAATTAGTGACCAAAAAGGGGATTTACACATGTAGGCAGAGGGCATGGCTGAGCTGTTAAATGAATACTTTGCATCTGTCTTTACCAAGGAAGCAGATGCTACCGAGGTCACAGTGACAGAGATGGAAGCTCTGTCACTAGAAGAGGTCAAAATTGATAAGGAACAAAGAGGATGCAATTATATTTTTCGGCGTAGCCTATAGACTGCCAACTAGTGGGAAGGATGTAGAGGAACAAATCTGCAGGGAAATTACAGAGAGATGCAAACATTATAGAGTTGTTATAATGGGGGACTTTAATTTGCCCAGATGTAGACTGGGACAGTGGTAGTGTAAAGGCCAGGGAGGGGCAAAGAGTTCCTAGCTTGTGTTCAGGAGAATTTTCTACAGAAATATTTTCTACAAATGTCTGTACTTAGAGTTGACAAGGCACTGGGGCCAGATGAGAAGCATCCAAGGATCTTTAAGGAAGTGAGAGTGGAAATTACAGGGGCACTGATCATAATCTTTCCATCTTCCCTACACTCAGGGGAGGTGCCAGGGGACTGGAGAATTGCAAACATTACGCCCTTGTTCAAAAATGATTGTAGGATAAGCCCAACAATTACAGTGGTGGGGAAGCTTCTGGAGACTATTATTTGGATAGAATTAGTAGTCACATGGAAAAATGTGGGTTGATTAGGAAAAGCCAGCATAGATTTCTAAAGGGAAGATCATGTTCAACTAACTGGCTGGAGTATTTTGAAGAGTTAACAGAGAGGGTAGTGCTGTTGATGTGGTGTACATGGACTTTCAAAGGGCATTCAATGCAATGCCACACAACAGGCTTGTGAGAAAAGTTATCTGCCCATCTGAACATACTTTTACTGATAATGTACTTTTTATAATATTCTCCAGCAGCTGTCAGACTCAGTGCAATGTCATCTGCTAATTACTGCTGATGTACACGATGCAAGTTTCAACTGTGTTGATGTAATAAAAGGGACAGTGGCAATATGGATGCAAAATTGGCTGAGTAATAGAAAGCAAGAGTAATGGTCAATGGATATTTTTCAGGCTGGAGGAAGGTTTGTAGTGGAGTTCCTCAGGGGTTGGTCTTGGGACCCTTGCTTTTCCTGATATATATTAATGATCTAGACCTTTGTGTACAGGGGACAATTTCAAAGATTGCGGATGATACAAAACTTGGAAGCATTGTAAACTATGAGGAGGACCATATAGAACTTCAAAAGGACAAAGACAAGTTGGTGGAGTGGGCAGATGGAGTTCAATGCGAAGATGTGTGAGGTGATGAATTTTGGTAGGAAGAACATGGAGAGGCAATATAAAATAAGGCTTACAATTCTTAAGGGTGTGCAGGAGCAGAGGGTCATAGGTGTATGTGTGCATAGATCATTGAAAGTGGCAGGACAGGTGGAGAAAGCAGTTAATAAAGCATACAGTATCCTGAGTTTTATTAATGGGGGCATAGAGTACAAGAGCACCGATGTTATGATGAGCTTATATAAGACATTAGTTAGACCTCAGCTGGAGAATTGTGTACAGTTCTGGGCACCACACTATTGGAAGGATGTGAACACATTGGAAAGAATGCAAAAGAGGTTTACAAGAATGGTTCCAGGGATGAGAAACTTCAGCTATGAGGCTAGATTGGAGAGGTTGGGATTGTTCTCCTTGAAGATGAGAAGGCTAAGAAGAGATTTGATAGAGGTGTTCAAAATCATCAGGGGGCTGGACAGAGTGGATAGGGAGAAACTGTTCCCACATTTAAAAGGATCAAGAGTGAGAAGGCACAGATTTAAAGTGATTTGAAAAAGGAGTAAATGTAACTTGACAAAAAATTTTTTCACACAGCGAGTGGTTTAGGTCTGGAAGGCACTGCCTGGAAGTGTGGTGGAGGCAGGCTCAACTGAGGCATTCAAGAGGGCATTATTTGATTATTTGAATAGAAATAATGTGCAAGGGTGTGCAGAAAAGGCAAGAGAATGGCACAAAGTCATAATGCTCATTCGAAGAGCCAGTGCAGAAATGATAGACTGAATAGCCTCCTTCATTGATTTAAAATACTGACACCATCAATAGACAACATGGCTCCTGATGTTTGTCCATGGTGGATTATCAGGTGAGCTGGCATGCTGAAGGTAAGGGGAAGAGGTGGTGGATGGGGGCATGGTTAGGTATGAGTTGGCACTGAGTTGGCATAGGGGGTATGAGGGCCATGGGGTTGGGTAGAGAGATGTAGGTTGGCATATGGGGTATGAGGGGCCATGAAGAGTGGGTGAGGGTCATGAGGTGGAATAGGTTGGCATGGATGGGGCATCGGGAGTGTGTGGGTGGGAATGAGAGGGGTGAGGAGTGAGGGCTGGAGGGCTGTTTTTTTTGTTTTAATCATTTTTTAATTAATCATTTCAACAAAGTGCTGGGAACCATAGGCAGGCCTTCTGTCCTGTCTGCCTCCGCACCTGGCAACCTCCACATTCGTGCTGCGGATGGCGGTCCTGAATTCTAATCCAGCCTGCCTGGAACTGGCAGGTGGCCATTTTTAAAGGTTGGGTTCACAGAGCTGGGAGTTTTCCCGTCTCTGCACACCTGACCCTGGAGTGAAAATCTGGGCCTTATATTTGTATTTGCTCAACCATGTTATCAAAAAAAAGCCCAACCTAAATATCTTAATGTATTCTGCAGCATTCTTATAGGGGTTGCTCTGGGTCTTGCTGTAAAGCTTCAAGGAATTTAATAGGCCTTGAAAGGTCTTGCCTAGAACTAACACCCATTAAATTTTCTTGAGCAGGAACGTACTCCTACTGTTATCACAGTATAAGCAAACAGCAGCTCCCACTGCTTTAATTTTATATAAAGCGTTGATATATTTGAGCTGTTTAACTTAGGACCAACTGCTGTGTTATGCTTGGTGATAGAATCTGCAGTGCGTTTGCCAGTAAACATACTTTATCTTAGATTCAAGAAGGATTGTATGATTTATTTAAGGTTTACAGCTGCTGGCAATATCCAACACAATAAGCATTACAAGTAGACACACGCTTCTAAAATGGATATTCCATATCACCTAGACCCAGTGTGCAATGAGCAATGAATGCATTGCAATAATAAAGCAATTGGCATTGGATTAGATAAAGCCACTGCAGGCAATAAACACACTTACTAAACAGCAAGATATCAGCACCTGCGCCTCATTAACCATTCCAAACTGTCTCTTGTGCTTGGTGGCACAACGACAAGTTAAGAGCTGTGTGATTTATCACTGATAACATGACAGAAATGGATTAAGCTGTGGCTCCTCCCTACATAATATCTTCAAAAATAATACTTCAAGTAAATGTAAACATTCTGCTTATTATTTTCAATGTAAATAAGTTCTTGACAAGCATTTGTCAACCCAGAGAAAATCATTGTGTGGCTTAATAAAACACTATTTGCTGCTAATCAATTGAAAACTGCCCAAATCAACATATTTCCACCTAATAGCACTAATGCATAAATGTAGATGTCATCATCAATTGTCAATATGTTTTGGCTGTTGGAGTAAATATTGAGGGTCATAAGTGGCAGTTAAACTAAATGAAAATCATTAGCTTCTGATCTGGCAAAACTTTGATATTCAAATTCTCATCCTTATTTTCAAATCCCTTGATGGCCTTGCTTCTTCCAATCTTAACCTCCTCCATTCTACTGAGACTTCTGTATCCCTCCCATTCTGGTCTTTTACACATGCCCGATTTTCATCACTCCACTTTTGGCAGTCATGCCTTCAGCTGCCGAGGCCTGAAACTCTAGGACTTCCTTCCTGAAAATCTCCTTTCCTGTCCTCTCCTTTAAGATGCCCCATAAAACCTATCTCTTTGACCATCACCTTTCCTATTATCTCCATTTGTGTAACAGTGTCAAATGTTTGCATGACAATGCTTTTGTGAAACATCTTGGGATGTTTTACTACATTAAAAATCCTGTATAAATGCAAGTAGTCACTGTTTCGTTGCACTAAAATATTTTGGGGGTAATTTCTTTTGAACTAATTGGCACCCTAAAAATTGAAAATTGGGTCCTAAATGCATGTGTACACTTGTGAAAGGTAGCGCAATAGACACTGACCCAGATTTTTACTCCCAGGTTGGGTGCACAGAGACAGGAAAATTCCCAGCTTCACAACCCCAGGCCAGGATTTCCCAGCCCTATTGGCACTGGGCATCATGGAGGGTGGGGGAAGTGGGGGAGGGGGGGTGGAAACAATATGGCGTGAAAGCCAAAAATTGGTTTTATGCCGTCGTGAAACCAGTTTATGATCGTCTGCTCCACCTGTCAGTGGCGGGCTGCGTTTCTCATTACACATGTCGGGAACATCATTTTAATACATTTGCATCTCATTATAAACTCTGCGTACCAGATTCATCTCCCCATGTCAAATCTGACACCCACGTTGGCATGAATTCAGAATGGTGTGCTTCATGGCTGCCTTTAAAAGGCGTGCATTTGCCCACCTGAACTTTGAGAGGAATTTGGAGGAGAGTGCACGCAACCTTGTGCAGCGCTCACAAGCATCACCCATGCGACATCAAGAAGGAGGTGCTGGGTATTTGCAGGGGGCACAGGCAAGTCACTTTTTCCCAGCTGGCTTTCAATGCAGCGCCAGGCCAAAGGCCCAAATGTGGGTCAGACTCTGGGGGCGGGGAGACGGGGGTTGAGTTTGGGGCAATGTAGCACAGGCAGCCTGAAGGAGATATTCAAACACATGCCAGGACGTTGTGGGGGTGGGTGGGTGGTGGTGTGGGGATGGGGGGCAAGGCTCAGTTAATGCAAAAGCATGAAAGTTCCACCAAATGCTTGAGAACTTTTCACCGCTGGGCACAGGCTGCAAATTAATATGCATTTTAGGAGGTAGCAGAGCAACTGGCGACTGAGCAAGTTGTAGAATCCCCTTGTTAAAGGTGACCATGGCACAGTCACTGGGGGAGGTACTCACAGCCCGTTGCAATGTCTTTATTGAGGTTTGGACCAGTATCCCCAGTGGTTCAAGCTAACAGTGCAGCCTTGCAGTGCTGGCTAGGAGAATACCTGCACCAGAGCTTAGAGCACAGTATGAAGCCCAATGGCCGAAGCTGCCGTCGATCAGTCAAGTGGGGTGGGGTGGGGGTGGGTGGGGTTTTGGACAGGCAATGAGCGCACTATACACTGGCTATCCAAGTTGTGGTCAGCGGTCTCCTACATGCGTGAAGGGCCTTCAGACATAACCAAATGAGATTCTTAGGACACATATGTCAACCCACGTGTCTTTCTCTTTGATCCTGCAGGAGGAGAACATCTGAATCATGGAGCATGGTAAGTTACCGGTATGCCTCATGCCTTACAGAATCAGAGAAGAAGAGGAAAGTGGCAGAGGTGCCTGGCTCAGCAAAGGGAGGAGCACCTTCCACAAGATGAAGAGGCGGCAGGGCCTGCTGCGCATGCAGCTGAAGATCCACAGAGAGCTGTCACTTGTAGGTGCCCTGCTAGACCCAGGGTCTATAGACGGCACCTGTCATTCTGCAGATGACTGAGAACATGTGTCACTAAGGGCTGCACATGTCTAGGGAATTGGTTGGTCCTATATGCCACCTGCTGCAGGATTCGACGACACCGTGACATGGAGAGAATCCACTGCTAATGGCCGTGAAAGTGACCGCAGTGCTCAATTTTTATGCATGTGGCTCTTTCCAGGGCTCCACAACTGACCTGTGCTGGATTTCGCAAGCCTACACACACAAGTATATCCAGGAGGTCATGGATGCCATCTTCATGAAGGCTCAGAACTTAGCGCGTTTCGCCTGGGTCAGGAAAGCCAGGAAGCAAGAGTGGTGGGATGTCACAGATTTCAGGTTTCCAACAGGTGCAGAGTGCCATCGACTGCACTCATGTGGCGCTTAGATCTCAATGGCAAACAGCAGTCAACTACATCAACCGCAAGCACTTCCATTCGCCGAATATTCTGCTAGGGTGCGACCGCCACAAATGCACCCTAGAGGTCTGCGCATGATTCCTAGGGAGCACTCATGACTCCTACACCCTTAGCAGATCTCAAATCCCTGACATCATCCAGGGCCTACAGGAGTTGCAGGTTGGGCTCCTCGGGGACAAGAGCTACCCAAAGTAGACATGGCTGATGATGCCCATGCAGCAGCCTCAGACTGCAGTAGAGTGATGGTACCACAAGGCTCATGCTGCAAACTAGACTTTGGTGGAACAAATGATAGGCATCTTGAAAATGAGGTTCTGGTGCCTTGACAGGTCTAGTGGAGTACAGTCCCCAGAGCAAGTTGCGTATCATTGTCACTTGCTGTATGCTCCACAACCTGGCACTGTAATGAAGGGGATGGGGGGGGGGTGCGGGGTGGTGGGGTGCTGGCTGAGGAAGAGATGGAGGAGCTGCGCATATCCTCCAGTGAGGCAGATGTCAAAGCGGATGACGATGAAGTCCTCGAAGTCAAGGATGTTGTCAATGGGACCGTCAAACTTACCAGACGAGGCAGGCGCACTCAGGAGGCCCTCATAGTTGCAAGATTCATGGAGGATGATGACGAGATGCAGTGAGGACAGTCCTGACATCCTCACCTTGCATCTATGAATGTTTGACTCCTGTGTGGCTGATGGCAGTGCACATATCCTTGGTGCTGAGGCTCATGTCATGGAGATGCAATGGAGGCCCTAATAGTCACTTAGATTCCAGGAGGAGGATGCCAACATGCAGTGAGGACACTCCATTGATCTTCACATAACCTCTGTGAATGTTTGACTCCTGTCTGGCTGAGGGCAGCTCACTCGCGCTCTGTGATCAGGGTCATATCATGGAGATGGAGCCGTGAAAGTTTAAATGCCCCGATCCTTTGTCAGCCTTCAGCATCTGACCCCTTCAGGAGCACAGCATCACGGGTGACAGATCCTGAAGAGATGGGGGGGCATCTTTCTGGTGAGTTCTGCTGATATTGGCCTTTATGGTGTATAAGGTTTGCCTGGAGAATTCTGCTGACTTCCGGTTTTACTAAAATCATAGAAATCCCTGTTTAACTCTTACAGTCCCCCTTTTTGGATCTTGGCCTAGCCCAAGGTAGCCAATTCAGTGGTACTGTCCTTTCCCTTTATGCTTCGCCATCCATTGATACTGGCCAGGTATCCAGCTTAGGGTTGTAGATGTACTGGGTCAGTCCATCTGTACTCGTTGGCCCTTCAATTTAGGCCCCTGATTTAACACTTTGTTATCCCAACTTTTAAGTCCTCATCACCATTCCCTGTGCAATGCCCTGCTGCATGTAAAATATAAAATTAATAACAGTTGGGCAATAACCAGAGCACAGGAGATAATCCCAATTCACGGGCATATCTGTACATTCGATCCCCAATTCCACAGTTCCTCCCACCAGGTGGTAGCTGTCATCAGTTAAGGCTCAAGTCTGTTGCTGGAGTGTTTAATGTGTCCTATGCACTCGTTGGGCCTTATCCCAGATTAGGTTGAGGTGTTAGGAAAATAGTGGGATAGCACAGGAGAACTGGCTTAGGTTGTCTTTTACACTTTCCACAGCTTGAAAATTAACTGTTCATCGCTTATATATTTCAACCAGTTTCTACCTTCCCTACTCTTGCCGGCACCTGTGGGTGTAACCACACTGAATGGTTGTATACGAGGCTTGACTGGTTGTTCCCGTACCGGAACTCTTGCTGCCATGTGCTAATACAATATCTCCCATTACCCATGTATGGAACAAGGGTTGGCTCTTTTGCAGTCCATATAGTCTCCATTGTACAATTGGCTGTAACATTAAATCCGCACCTTGTCTCTTTTGCTTCATGTATTGGATGAGCACATACTGCTGAGGTGGCTTCTATACTGTATCCATCGAATGAAGTACTAACCATATTACCCTCTATCTCTACTGCGTATGGTGGTATATTGTGATATCTTACATAATAATTCCCCTTGATTACCCCTATATTCTCTACCCTATATAACGCCCTGCTGGGTGTTGACTTGAGTAAAATGGGTATCAACAAGACAGTGTCTATCAACATGTTATTACCTATTATACATTTGGCATCAGTTCCATACACACGTGTTAAGCCCCTGGGCTGGCAACAGCTCAAATCATGATTGTGTCATGAAAGGTTCAAAAGATGTGCATTTATTACCCATAAAGGGATCATATCCTCATGAATCTGTCTCAAATCTTCCCATCTTTGTTCAAGCACCCATGATCCACAAGCACTGCAGACATTGTTCCTCTTTGCATCATCCAAGATGTTCTTACCCATTCCTAATAATTTGTTAATGACCACATGACCCTCCAGCACAGCGAACCATTGAACTGAACTGCTTCTATCATTAACTGACCCATTAAGGCTGTCTACAGTGCTTGAGTATGAGTTGAGCACCATTAGGGCAGTGTTGTGTCAAGAGTGTTTGGGACCACAGGTACCAGCAAATGGTGTACATTATCATACAAGATCTTATTATCATGATTCAGCACAAGTCCATTTTCTTGTCCTGGGCTTAACGTCGGACAAGGTGGGTCAGTTGGCATGGTTTGTGGGGTTTTGAACGCATCTGCTGGGACTGATTGTCCTGTTGTCATGAAAGCTGGTGAAGTAGCTATAACGATCCTTTCTTTGGCTATACTCCCCGCATCCACTATTATCGTCCTGTGCCCATATTCATATATTATTTTCATTCGGACCACATTCGGTCCCATCCCTGATTCTTGTGGGGAGAATGAGTAAAAAACTGGGCATACACTGTCATGCATGCCAGCAAACAAAACCCTCCCATTCCTTATGTTTAAAACATACATTCGTTAGACTGGAGAATTTAACAAACTGGTCTCCCCAAGGAGTCCCCACCAACTGTCCACCTGTGTCAAGTCATTACTGCAGCCAAACTTAAGCGGACCCATACTGCAATGCAAAGTTGCTTGCTCTCCTATTGTTACGTTCAGTGTCCCATATTGGATGTTGCACTCCGTACTGCTTGTGATATACTGTAGGGCAGAATTTTCTCATGGGCATGCGGAGGCAGGCTTGCACGCTGATGCGCAGTGACGTCGGGCGTGTGTCCCGATGTCACCACGTGCCATCGTGGCATTTCGGTGGGAGGGCATGCGACGATCTCCGATGCGCGCCTGCCATTAATTAACGGGCCAGTTAAGGCCCTTGAGCCACCAATAGATGGCAATTTTTCAGGGCCTGCGTGATCTTCAGATCATTGCATGGGCACAACAGGCAGGCCGGTAGGCCACATTTTTAAAAACCTCATCCACGGGTGGGATAAGAGGGGCGAGTGGGGTTGTGAGTGGTCTTTAGTAGACATTTAATATTTAAACTTACTAATATTTGCCTGTGTGAGCAAGACAGCTTCAAGCCTCTTCAGAGCTGCTTTGACAGGAAAAACAGGCTTCAGGTCAGGACTCTGGAGTAAAGATCATTCTTGGGGCCTTGCTGGTTTATCCTGGGAACGGGGGTTGTACTCTCCACTGGAGGCACCTCCTCTGAGGAGCAAGAGAGGGCTAGAAGGGGGAGGGGGCCAGGAGTCCATGATCAGCCTCCAGCGGAGCCACCTTTGGGAGGAGAGGCACAGACAAAAGGGGCGCAGGCCCAACAGGAAGTGCAAGGCAGAAGGGGCCGCACAAGACATCACTATCCTGCTGCCTGGGTTTACAGGCGGCGAAGCAGCTACCCCAATATGTCTGAGGTGCAGTGCCGAAGGATTTCCCATCTCTCAAGGGAGACGGTGACCTCCATCTGTCAGATGATAGGCCCTGAGATCTGCGCCAACTGTGTGGGTGGGCACCCCATGCCAGTGGCATTGAAGGTCACAGCTGCCCTCAATTGCTATGCCTCCGGCTCTTTCCAGGGGTCAGTGGGTGATCTTTGCAGAGTTTCCCAGTCAGGTGTCCACACTTGTGTCAAGCAGGTGACAGACGCTCTGTTCAGGCATGCATTGGCTTTCATTCACTACTGCTGGGATAAGGCCAGCCAGACCGAGCAAGCCAGAGGCTTTGCAGCGATTGCTGGGTTCCCCCGCATCTGGGGTGCAATAGACTGCACACATGTGGCCATTAAGGTGCCAGTGGGTGAACCCGGTGCCTTCGTCAACAAGAAGGGCTTCCACTCCATGAACCTGCAGCTTGTGTGTGATCACAGGATGCTGATTCTACAAGTCGGTGCCAGGTACCCAGGCAGCTCTCCTCTCATGACGCTTACATCCTGAGACACTCCCAGGTGCCGAGGCTCTTCAGTGCTCCAGCCTGGCTGGATGGATGGCTGCTGGGTTACAAGGGATATCCCCTCAAAAGGTGGCTCATGATGCCTCTCTGCCATCCAAGAACAGAAGCTGAGTAGTGGTCCAATAGGAGCCATGGCACCACAAAGGCTGTGTTGGAGAGAACCATTGGTCTTCTCAAGATGTATTTCCAATGCCTGGATCATTCAGGGGGCGCACTGCAATACTCCCCCAGATCGTGTGTCACTGACAGTGGTTGCATGCAGCACTCTCCACAATCTGGCACTGGAAAGGGGGGACACAGCAGTGGAAAAAGATGTAGATGCAGTTGCTCCGGCTGCACATGATGAGTCCAGTAGTGTGTCCAAGGATGAGCGCACTCAGGAGAACGCTGAGGGGATAGACGCTGACCCAGGAAGCCTCCAGGGAGGGAGGGACACCCAGAGGGCTTTAATCCAATGAACCTTCAGCTAGCCCACCACAGATGGAGCTCCAACACACGCCAAGGGCTGCAGGCTCCATACTTGATACCTGAGAGCAACATCTGCCTGGTAAGGAACATTAACTATTTGCCTTGTTAATAAAACTCAACGACAAACAAGTCACTCATAACATCTCATACACCTGCAGAAGTAAGGAATCACCCTGAGCTATGTTCACAAATGAAGCAGTTAATGAATGTAACAAATAAAACAGAAAAGGGACTTGATTCAAATGTGTTGAGCTGTACACCAAATCATAATCAACTAATATTGGGGCAACATAAAACCGCCAGCGAGAAGCTCGTGGTGTGCCCAAGGTGCCTTAAGCTTACGTCTTTGGGTCCTACACCTAAGTGCTCCCCCCTCGCTGGCACTGGCATTCAAGACAGCCTGCTCACTCTGCTGTCCTGTTGGCCTTGATGACCTTGGTGGGCGTCCTCTGGTCCATGGAGCTTTGATGGCCCTGCCAGTTCCACGGCTGACATCTCCCCAGTTTCTGCCTCGGATTCCATGATCACTGGCAGAGGGGTGAAGGAGACGCTATCCTCATCTGGAGCACCCTGAGAGGAGCCATAGAGATGACAGGCAGCTCATGCACCAGCATGAGGTCGCTTTGGGCTTTCTTCTCACCATTGATGGATGGGCACCTAGCTGGGACACTTGGTGCCCAATCTATCTCCCACACTGACACTGACCAGCTGAAGCCATGCCACTATGAGGGCTTGCAGGTCCGAGCGCAACCCCAGGAAACCCTGGTTGTTCTCCTGGAGGAGCCTCTCCATGAGAGTCGCCACTTTCTCCATGGAGGAAGCATTGCACTCAGTTATGAGGGTCAATGCATTGCTGATGCCCCACATGGCCTCCTCCATCATAGGGACCATGCCACGCATAGCCTCATGTATCTCTGCCAGATCCTCCCGCAGACCTTCCATTTTCTCCTGCCTCATGGACGACTCCAAAGGCCCATCATCAGCCACCGATTGAACATGTTCCTAGTTCCCTGCAGCCCTCTGACTGCTGGCACTGTGGGCACTCTCTGTCTCTGCCTGTACCTGAACCGAGTGTGAAGTGCCCTCACCGCTGTGTCCGAGACACTAGCCGATGATGTAATCCCTTCCAAGGTGTTAGTAGCTGCGCTGGTGCCTGCCTGGCAGAGAAGGTGTGACGTTGGTGCTTGTAATTCTTCCTGGCCCTCAGGCATCAGAGGTGCCCCTCTGCCTCCTCGTCCCGGTCCTGCTCTGGTGATGCTGAAAGGAAGAACAAGGACATTTGATTAGTTCAAGTCGAGACAATGTTAGTGTGTATGCCTGGCCTCTGGATCATTCTGTGCTCCTCCTTCCATAATCAATGGGAAACCCATGTTGGAAGCTGACTTCACTAAACAGTCAACAATGGAATGGTTGCAAGGACAGACATGGTGACCTCAGTGCAGAGCACTCTTACTTCCCCTAGCAACCCAGCCTCACTGCCACCAGTGGACCTGCGTGCATGGTGCCTCTCCAGCTCCATCGCCTCCTGCTCACATCTGGTTATAATCACCCACTGTGCCTGGCCTCCGCCAGTCCACATCCACTCAGTGTTATTGTGTGCATTCTTATCTGAAAAGGAGAGAGGAGCATTGATTAGTCTACCCTGTACCTGGATTCCCATTGCATCCCTGCCACCCCCACCTGAGTGAAACATTGGAGGCTTCCAGTGAATCATGACCCTGGAGCAACCACACACTCCACCAAGCAGCCAGGGCTGACCCCCATTGCCCACATGCTGCCTCCATCACATTTGCCACCTACACAGTATAATCTTCCAAAGCAAGGACGCACAAGCACGTGGAACCCCGAGGGCAGCAGATGGATGGGTGCCCCACCACCTGGAAGCTCCCCTCCTAGCATGTCAGCAGCCTGACTTTGACATGTTTTGCAATTCCAGCACTGCATCTAGGTGCAGATCCTTGAGGTTGTCCCCAAAACAGTACTGTGGGTGTCAGTCTATCACATGCTGCAAGTGCAGAACCCATCTCAGCACAACCCTCTCTGGGGGAACTAAACATGGGCAATAAATGCTGCCCCACCCAGCGAAGGCCACATGCTGTGAATGATTCAATGTAGTAACTACATTCAGGGTTGGTGAGGGTAGGGGGCAGAGGGGGAAACCTAACTGCTGTGTTAAATGACCCATGCCAACACAGTACTCACTCTTTCCAAGCGCAAGAGGTTGTTGAAATGCTTGCAGCACTGAACCCAGGTGCATCACACCACGTTGTGTGAACTCACAATCTCTGCCACCTCCTCCCAGGCTTGTTTGGTCATGCTGGGGTCCTCCTCCTCCCGTCCCTTGGCACGAGGATCTCATGCCATGCTGCCACTTCCTCAAGGAGGACAGCAAAGCACTCATCTGAGAAGTGAGGGGCACAGCACCCCGCTGACCCGCCCTCCTGACTGGCCTGATCACCAGCAGCGGTCTGGGGAGCGCTTCTGCTGGCCATGGTTCACAGCCTTTGCAAGGTTGCAGGAGCATTCTTTAACCAGGCCACCAGGTCGCCATTGGACCCAGTGGTCATTTTAGTCCTGTTGCCGCCCGCCCCCTCCCACTGTCCTCAGGAGCCGCGTTGAATGCTGGGCGGGCCTTAATTGGCTCGCCCACATAAAATGGTGAGGCGGAGCCAATCTCGGACGGTGATTGACTCCATGCCTGACTGTGCCTGACAAGGAGAAAATTCTCCCCATAGCCTCATCTGTGGTGTTAGTCAGACAATATTCCCTGTTCCCTCTGCTAGGATTGCCAATCCCATGAGCATTGGTGTGGCAGCTAACATTCTTTAAATTAAACAAATGACGGTCCAGGCCATCACCAGTCGGTTACGATTAGTTCTAAAAAATAAGATCAGTTAGGAACATGCTTCAACTGTGACCAGTATTTCTAGTGCCACTTTCCTTTCAAGTGTCGCTAATCATTATAATCCAGTAAATTCCTATCCACCTGGCTGAAAGACCTGGTTTCTCAGGCATTACCTTCACCATTACATTATCCCTCAATTCTGGTATGTCCTGGGGGAGACCCACTCACTTCTTTCCTGGTCTCACCTCCAACCTCAATTCCTTAAGTTGTCTACAGAACTCAACAATGCACCTTCTTATCCTATCTTTCAATGGCTCGGGTATCTTCACTTCCAGTGGCAGTTGTCTCTCTGGGAGCCGCTTAAGTGTGCATGTGATCATGGTGTTAATCCTGTGGCCTTATTTTTTATAGCTCGCAGGCACATTAATATTGTCAGTGATACATTTAACCTTTACCCAGCTTTCCCTTTACCTGTATCCATCTTGTGGTAACTTTTTATTAAGTATTATTTTTCCTTACCCTTCAATTGCCTCAACTACAAATTCCTTATACTTTTACGTTTAAGTTTTTTTTACTCCCTCTGACCATGATCATCTTAAGATTCTCTTGAGGTCAGTTTCTCTATTGCCTTGATTGTTTAAAATGTTCCCTTACTTTTCAGGCCATATTAACCATTCCATGTCAACAGGGATCTCTGTCTCTAGATCTTTGCTTATCTCCCGCTGTGTGGTCCCAGTGTCTCAGGTGATGGCCAGATTATTAAATTCAGTTCCCTTAAAACAATTTGTATATTATGTCCTCTTTCCCTACCTCTATCTCCTACCCTTAAGTACTCCCTCTTACCATTTTACACATGTAAGCTACCATCTTATTTCTTTCAGGTGGCCTGGAGAGACTTTACAATCCAATAAAGTAGTCTCATAACTTTCTAAAAAGGAAATTAAACATTTTGATTTGATTCCAGGCATTAACATGATTTGCTTCCTTATCTTCTCCTCAACAATATTTTATTTTCTCAGAAATAACCCACTAGATTGTGTCTGACCTTTTTTTTATTTTAGAATTATCCCAGGTTCATTAACTCTGCCAAAAATTGGATTTCTGCCAAACTTTGTCAAGGTCTTGAGCTTAAATTTATAGTTTGGGAACAAACTTACACATACAAAAAGTTTGCAGCATTTGAATTAGTGTCAATTGTTGTCAAACCCTTTAAAAATAAAAATTCCATTTTGAGGACTTTATCAGGAGCCAAACGTCAAATTTTTAAACTTTGTAAGGACTGTAATTTACACTATCAAAATTGAAACAACCTTTTTCACATGTGTATAAATTTGTATCCAGATTAAAAGCCCCACATGTTTACCAACACATAGCCTTTGCCTTGGGTAGCATCCTAATTTTTCAAAAGTAATCTGCTGAATTCCACTGCACTTGTCACATCTCAAGATTGTCCCAAATTCAAATAACAGTGCTGTTGAGATGCAGATTTCCTTTCCTATTAAATTCATCTTTTCAAATGAAACCCATTTTCATCCATTGAAACCACTTAGACCATGTATTTATGCCCTTTGGTTTTTCTAGAATCCTTTTGAATTTCAGATTTTTTTTTAACAAAGGAAAACCCAGTTTTATCTTTACAATACATTGGAATTGCGATTTTGTCAGAAATCTCAGCTCAAACCTTATACTCAAAACATTGGAATGCTTGGGTATACACTTCCTTTAATCTAATATGAGGCTTTTGACTCTAAAGTGCTGAACTCCACACACAAATGACAATTTAGGGAAGAAAACACATTAAAGCTCACATACAAATAAATGCTTCCTTGCACACAAACACACAATTATAAAGGCAAGTATTTCCGTTCTTCTAACATTGAACTTAAATGACTTAAAACTTCATATTCTAAACAAAACTTCAAGTAACAGTGAGGGGAATAAAGGTCACTGCTCATTAACACCCCCTAGGGGTACCCGTCTCTTTTCTCTCCCCAGCACAAACAGCTCTTGTGACTTAGATCGATTCATTTTTAAGTAATTTACCAAAAATTCAGTGGGGCACCTTTCGGATCCCACTCATCCTTCCACATTTTCTTGATAATTTTCAACTGTCGTTCCGCTATAAATCTCGTGATAGTGCCCTTCCACCCCCAATCAATGTCTCTCTTTCTTCTTCCCTGACTGTATTTCACTTATTTACTCCTCGTGGATGCCACCGGCGTGGTCTTCTATTTCAGCCCCTGGGCAGATACCACCAGCGCGGATTTGGCTACATGTCAACCCCTGGGCCGATATCACCAGTGTGGATTTGGCTAACTTACGGCCGCTGTGCAGATACCACCAGCGCACATTTGGCCCTTTGCTAGCGGCCTCTCTTTTCTCAGCACTCCCTGTACTGAGTCCTTTTTTAGATTCTTTGATACTCAACCATCCTCAGGCTGGCTTACTGTATGGGTGGGAAATAAACTACACTCACCCATTTTGCAGCGTAGCTCCGATGGTTCAAGACAGGTATTCTGCCAACTATGCCAGATGTTGTGGTGCCTTCTAAGAATCGACCAAAGGAAACTCAGATACAGGTTAGTGATCATTTTATTCAACCAAATGCAAGGAGAGTCTGCCTTAGACTGGCTAAATCAGAACTGAATGGGACAGCCCACCATGAAAACCCGCCATTGTGGCCAGCGGGTAAAACGTCCTTTTTCCCAGCCGTTACCGCACTTTGTGCTAACCTGGGACAACTCCTTCCCCACTCTTTAAAAATGGCTGCCCTGTCCAAAGAGTGCCAGCCAGAATAGGAATCCGGGCAGGTCAGAGGCAGCCCTGGATTAGGTGACTCGGGGGCAGATTAAAAAGTGGGCCTTCTGAAAGACCCATTGAGAGGTAAGTCATCAATGGTGAAGTCCCTGTGCTTTGGAGGAGAAGTCACTGTCTTGTCAGGTGAACATCCAGGCTGCAAATGTTGTCCAACTGTTAGCTGACCCTGGAAAGGATGGCCCATCATAGGGGGTAGTTGTCATTGTTGCTATCTAATCAAAGTGTACTCTTCTGAATGACTTAAAGTATTGAGTGGATTCTCAAGACACAGCCATGGAGATGGCACCATCTTGCCACCATTACCTGGTTCAGATATTATGCAGGCATGTAATTAGCTGTCAAGACTCAGGCGGATGAATGACGAACAGTGCTGTGCTCATAATTCTGTTCACTTGCCCTCTAGCCAACCATCTATCAAGATGTGACCACACTGTTGACCTTTGACCAGGTCGCTCACAGCTGCACACTGTCATGTCACAACAGTGTGACTTAGGGTGAGGAAACCAGTAGGGCTTTCAATAGTTATGGAGTACAGCATGCTGCCTTGGAGTCACAGCCAGTACATACATGGCACCAAGCATTTGTGCAGAGCCATTTTCTCCACCAAACCTAACATTAATCATTGATGATATGGTGAAAATGGTGAGTAAGCACACAAAAGTGATTGATAGCATTGTAATCCGAATGACTCACTACCTTTTTCCCCTTATAGTTTTATTGATAGAATGTCACACAAAGATGACATGGGGGAAGGGATGGACCCAGCTTCCCCATGCTTTTCTGACCAGGACCTTTGAGTTTTGGTGCATTTGTGGCATGTCCATCCTCGATGTTCCTTCGCACAAAGCACTATGTGCCTTTCTCCAGCAGAATATTCTTCCTGGCACCCGGGTGCATGAGTCAGTAGAGGCAAAAATAATTACTCTATAAGACCAAGAGCCCTACCCTCCTACTCCCTTGGTAAAGGGAAGGCAGGTGGAATATTTTTTGTGCAACTTCTGGGGCTATGAATAAAATTTTAAAGCAAATTCTACAAAGGCTCCCTACCTCTCCAAAGATGTTCCCTGACTATCCAAAGACATACACCAAGTTCAGATCTGCTCTTACCAGGCCTACTTTGCACACTTCGAGCTCCACACTCTGAGCTCCCAAATCAGACTAGAGTGGAGACAGCTGATGGGTTAAATGGCCAGCTGCCTCCGTTAAGCACGCACGTGTGAAACCCTCATTCCTGCCCATGCACAAATGGGAAGTGCCATGTTCAGGGGCAGAACTTGTGTTTTTAGGGGTTCTGCTATTTCCGCCATGCTGGAGAAGTTCTCTGCCATGGCAAAAATCCGGGCCCCTATCTTGGTATGGTAGCTTGCATGTGTGCACCTAACAAACACTGGCAGAGTAGGTAGATTATGACATCAATAATGGTGCAATGCTGGTTTGACACCAGCATTACCAAATTCAAAAGCCATGTTCCAGCTAATGCCCTCTCTTCACCCAGAGCTTGAGCATGTGTTCAACAGCATAAAGGAGCCTCCCACCAGCGCTGATTAAAGGGATCATGAACTACATGCACGCTAGTTGTTGAATAGTTTCCATTGGCTGCTGACACAATTCTACAGATTTTGGGAGGGTTTCCATATTTGTCTAAATCTTCGATAACCAGCAGGAAGTTGCCTAGTTGCTGCTGTGTTTCTTAGTTTGAAGGCTTGTGCTGAAACAAATTGGCACTGGATAGGCCTTCCTCTTAGAATTGAGTGTTACCAGGAGAATGAAGAGACATCATGCAGAATAGAACAAGCTACTAGAAGAGGGAGGCGGAGAAGGGGGAGAAGCAGGAGGCATATGAGTGTTTTAAGGGAGAAATTGCCTTTCCTGAACTTCAGTGAGGAACAATGCTTGAGAAGCCTTTACTTTACAGAAGAGATTATGTCTGAACTGTTGCAGCTACAACTGCAACATCAAAGCAGGGCAAGGACCCCATTGTCTGTGGCTGTCAAGGTGTCTGTGGCTGAGACAGAGAATTATTTTGTGAATACCATCATTAATTGCTTCAGCACCAGTGACCATGTCCTCAGAAATGTCCCTTCCCATGACGATTAGCATTGTTTCCTCCATGGGTATTAAAACAGGTTGAGCAGAAGTGTTTTTACTCCATTTGTGCTTTGCTGCTGCCTGTTATTTTGCACCACCTTCTCTTGAAAGAATTAGTGCAATATGTCAGTGAGTATCCTGCAATATGTTTTAGTAATGTGGCTGTCATGGTTGAATAGCTGCCAGATGAGCTGTGAGCAGTGATTGCAAGGCTTGCAACAGTACTAAGTATGTGAGGGTGAGTAGAGCATATGAATGGTAGAGTTGAGTTTTGGTTGATAAAAATTTTTGGTAGATGAGTGATGGGGGTAGAATGAGTGAGACTAGTGGTGTAGGATATGGCATTTGAAGATGAGATCATTCTCCTTGCCAACTTTTGGGAGATATTAACCTTCATCCTCCATTGCATCCATATTCAACAAGCCACACTCCAGGCATTGACCTCCCTCTCTATTTTTTCTCACTGCCTCTGACCATGTGCCTTGTTGCAGCCACAATGTACCTTTCCTTTTAGAAGTGTACCGCCAGACACTCATGACATCAACCCTCCCCCCGCCATACCCATACTAATGCATGCAGCCAATGATGAACAATGTGGGTGGTGCTGACTGCAAACCAAAATCATTTAAACAGCAGGCAGTACATTTGTGCTGCCTGTAATGCTATGAATGGCTGTGGCTAAATTGCGCACTATGATTCCTACACCTTATATCTTCTCCCTCATTGGTTAATATTTAAGTGTCTCTTTTTTTAATTTCATTATTCATAGGCGATAAGCCACCTAATTATTTAAGAGCTTCCTACATATTTAATTTTCTCTCGAATCTCATTCCAATTTTAAAAAATGACCTATTCTTATTACAACAAAATAAAGATTAAGCGATACAACTATTGCAACACTCCTCACTCAGGTTCAGAATAAGAAGAAGGTGTTGATATCAGTTGCTTTGAATGCTGCGAATTATGAGGTAAATGGATTATCATACAACACTAGGATATCAGTGGCGGAGAGATTACCTGTATAAATCAGCAGCTCCATTTACAGGGCAGTACTATAGAGATGCTTGTTTCTTGGTTCAATTTAAAGGGTTCTATACTAACATGTATTCCGCCATCAGTCCTACTTGTGTTATACACTCAGGTTTAACTTTTTTGTTATTTATTTATTCTAATTCAACCTGCCATTACAGCAATTCATAACAGCAAACTTCAAAATAAAGAATGTATTTGTGTTTTGAGGAGCGGTGGATGGGGTTGTAGCGGTAGTGAGGAGGGAGCTAGTGATTGGAAGCTGGAGGGGACTAAATTAGGGGAAGCTAACTTGGGAATTATGGAAGCTGAAACAGACCTGGAGAAATTGAGGTAACGGGGACAATACAACCTTGTTCAGAAGGTAATGGTTAACTGTGTCAAGATGTGTACACATGGGGCAGAATTTTCTGGATGGCAGGGGACGGAGCGGCCGCAGACCCAATCGCCGCTCGCGAACAGCTTTGCACTGCCATTTTACGCAGGCGGGCCAATTAAGGCCCGCCCAGTGTACTTCATGACTCCCATGCATAGTGGGAGTGAGCAGGCGGCTGCGGGCGTGCTCAGCTCGCCTGGTCCAATGGTGACCTGACAGCCTGTGTAAAGGAAGGCCTGGCAGCCTTGGAAAGGCTGCTCGCAATGGCTGGGTGAAGGGCTCTGCAGAGGGGTAATGGAGGTGACGCAAGTCCGGCAGGTAGGCCAATGGAACAGGCCAGGCCGAAGGTAGACCATCGGGACAGGCCAGGCCGGAGGGTAGGGCATGGGCCAGTGTGCCCCTCGTTTTTCCGATGACTGCCTAGCTGCCCTCCTCGAGGAGGTGACAGCATGGCGGGAGGTGCTGGTTCCCCAGGAGGGGAAGAAGAGGCCTCCTGGGAGGAGGTAGCAGAGGTGTTAGGCTCCCACGACGTGGTGTGGCACACCTGGATCCAATGTCGCAGGTGCTTCAGTGACTTGTTGGCTCTGGAAAGGTGAGGACAATATTGGCATTGGTCACTTAACCCAGCAAGCCGGCTTTCTCCCCTGCTGCACCCTCCCCCCAATTTTGAGTGTGGTGACTGCATTGAATCATTGATGGCATGTGTCCTTTGTTGGGTGGGCCAGCAGATATTGCCCATGCCGAAGACAGCCTGAGAGGGTGATGAAGGGAATGTATTGTCCCTACAGCATGTGTTACACTGAGACCCACATGACTGGTGTGAGGGCAACCTGGAGGAGCTGCACCTAGGCGCTGTGTTTGAACTGCAGGAAGTGTCCAAGTTAGGGTGATGACATGCTGGGAGAGGAGCTTCAAGGTGGCGTGGCAGCGATTAATCTGCTGCCCTTTGCACTCCACGCACTTGTGCCTCCTTGCTATGCAAGGATATACCATGTGGTGCCTAATGTGATGTAGGCAGCATGTGGCCAAGGGGGTGGTGGGGGAAGTGGGGAACAGGCCTGCCATCTTTGTGGTGAGTGTTTAGCAGCAGCAGGGTGAGGAAACACTGGAGCCCTGAAATGTTCCACTCTGGCTGGGGTGGGCCGTCTGCGAAGAGAGTCCGTCTACAATTTGCACAAATCAATACTCTTCTCTCATTTTCAGGAGAAGAATGGTCATAATGTTGCAGAGCGTATGAGAGCTGCTGGCAGCCAGGTGCAGTTAGCCATTCTCAGCCGGTTTGAGCAGGAGGCATTGGATTCAGAGAGGTGCCATGTTCCCAACATGGCTTGACCATTGCTTATGGAAGGATGAGCACATAATGATCTGGAGGACAGGGAGGCACATTGTCATTGCCTCCACGTTAACTGATCCAATGTCCTTGTTCTTCCTTTCAGCATCAGTGGAGCAGGGCCGGGAGGAGGAGGCACAGGGACCCCCTCTCACACCTGAGGGCCCTGAAGTCTCATCAGCATCACATCATTTCTGCCAGGCAGGCACCAGTGCAGATACTAGCACTTCAGTGGGACGTGGAATATCAGCTAATGTCCCAGGGCACAGGGTTAAGGGCACTTCACAGTCTCTGGAGGAGCTGGCAGAGACAGAGAGTGCCCATGGCGCCAGCAGTTGGAGGACTGCAGGGAGCCAGGCACATGCTCAGTCAGTGGCTGATGATGTGCCTCTGGAGTCATCCGCAATGCAGCAAGTACAGGAAATGCGGCCGGGTGTATGGGAGCATCTGAGCAAGTTACATGAGGCTATGCTTGGCTTGGTCTCCATGGTGGAGGAGTCCATGCATACGATCACAGAAGCAATGAGCCACATGCCTGAGCACCATGCTTCCTCCATGGAGAGAGTGGCGACTCTCGTGGAGAGGCTCCTCCAGGAGACCCATCAGGACTTCCTGCGGATGCACTCTGGTCAGCAAACCCTCACATCAGCATTGACCTCAGCTGGTCAGTGCCAATGGGGGAGATGGTCTGGGCACCAAATTTCCCAGCTCGGTGCCCATCCATCCATGGTGAGCTGGGAGGTCCGAAGTGACCTTACATCAGCGCAGCAGCTGGCATCTCTGCGTGCAACTTTCAGGGCACTCCGAATGAGGGCGGCAGCTGCTCCACCCCTCTCCCAGTGACCGCAGCATCCGGTAAGGCTGTGCCGACTGGGGAGATGCCAGCTGTGGAACTGGCGGCTCCCTCCCAGACGGGGCCAACACAGGCTCCATGGGCCAGAGGACGACCGCCAAGGTCATCGAGGCCAACAGGAGAGCAGAGTAAGCAGGCTGTCGCAGATGCCACTCTGAGTGATGCAGCAGCACCAAGACGTAGCACCCGAAAGTGTAAACATAAGGCACCTTCGGCACACCAAGGGTTTATTACTGGTCCTTTTGTGTTGGCCTGAGATGGGGTCTTTATGATTGGCTTTGAATTGGAACAACATTGTCATTTTTTTGGCTTAAGTTTCTTTGCTTGTGATATTAAATTCAGACATGTGACCATAGCTGAGGATGGCCCTTTTCTTCCACATGTGCATGGTTTCCAAAAATGTTAGGAGTGCTTTGGGGGACCTTTAGTTTTATTAACAAGGCCCTTAGTTACTGTGAGGACTTTGTTTAATGTCTTATCCAGAACTTGGCACTTCTGACAGTGCAACACTCCCACAGTACTGCACTGAAGTATGCTTTCAATGAATTAATTGTATGTTTATAATCATATTTGCATCTTATTGGTTTTTTTGAGTATTTTGGAAAAGGAACTGCATAGTTAGTAATGAGAGATGTATAGGTTATGCTGGGTAGGCAGAATGTGGAACTGAGGCCACAATCAGATCAGCCGTGATCTTATTGAATGATGAGCAGGCTCGAGGCGCTGAATAGCCTATTCCCTCTCCTAATTTGTATGTTAGTATGTAAGTACTGCTAAAGAGCAGGGTCCTTACTATTAGCACGGCGTAAAAATTCAGCCCAACTGATCCTGCCAGTGATTATGCTCGATACAAGCCTCCTCCCATCCCTCTTCACCTAACCTGAACAGAATAATCTTCTTTTCCTTTCTCCCTCAATGGGCAGAATTTTCTGCCTGCCAGGCGGGTGAGCCTGATCCAATCTCCGGCGGGCGGGGAGCTGATCCCTGTCGGAAAAGCGGGCTCCGTCGCCATTTTACGTGGGCTGGCCAGTTAAGAGCGCATATCTCCCTGAGGCTAAGTGCTGCCTCAGGGAGACCGCTGACTGTTTTAAAAACATTAAAAATAGATTTAAAAAGCCCTTAACATGTCTCCCTCATGAGATGGGACACGTTTATAAATTACTCTAAAACTTTATTAAACTTTTAAAATCCCTACATGAAACCTCATCCCACTGGAGGATAAGGTTTCATGTTTTTTCTAGTTCCTGCTGGGGCTCCTGGCTGATCGGAGGCATGCCTGCACACGCCTGGTCCTGGACTTACCTCCAATGGGGGGAAAATTCTGCCCTTGAGAGAGTACACTCGTGACCCCAGTGAGCCCTCTTATCCTGCCCATGGATGAGGTTTATACAAATGTGTCCTACGCGCCTGCCTGTTGTGCCCGTACACTGACCCGAAGATTGCATGGGCACCAAAAAATAGGCTTCAATTGGTGAGTCAAGGGTCTTAAGTGGCCCATTAATTAATGGCGTGCCTGTAGTGGATATCATCACACGCCCGTCCAATGAAATATTGTGATGGCGCATGGTGACCACTGGACGCTCGCCCGACGTCACCGCGTGTCATTTTACACGCAGATGTGCAGGGCCTGCCCCTGCATGCCAACGGGAAAATTCTGGCCATGGTCTAGTTTGAGTCTCCACTGTAAAACTGAGGAATTGTTGCATTTTCTGATTTGCTATTCTCAGGATGAGACATTAAACTGTGCTCCAGGTGGATTTTAAAGACCCTACGGTAATATTTTTAGGTTCTCCTGGAATCCTGATGAACATTCTTCCTGCAATGAACAAAACAACATCAAATATTAATGAATTCATCATATATTTAATTACAGTTTATGCAGTCTTGTGCTGTGCAAACTGTTTACCTACAAATTCACAGTTCAAACTGACTCATTATATGTAACTGCTTTGAAATATTTCTGTGATGTAAAAAAATGTTTTGTAATTATAAGTGGCTTTTGAGTTTCTGCATCCACTAGATTGCTACAGGTGCAAATAGGTGTCAAGTTCACAAGCAGAAAAAAAAGTACCCGGAGTTTGGATAATGTTAGTCCGTCAAGTCTTTTTAAAACGTGAAGGTACCATCGAGGTAGGTCTTTGGTTCCTCTGAGTTAAGCATCATCAATTCTCTTGGTTTTGCTTCAAGCATAATGTTGTCAGGAATTAGAACCCATTGTTTCCTTTTGAGACTGTAGAGGATGAAGTTCATTGGATTCATTGCATCACCCACCGGAGTACATGACTTCTGTTTTGCTGAGCCAAGAAGATGTAGGCTCCTTTATTCAGCAAATAAACCCTCAAAGAATTGTACCACTACTGAGAGCAGCAGGTTGAGACAGAGATTTCTTGAGGGTTCCCATGCTTTTATCAGTTTATGTAGCTCCATTTGTTTTATGTGTGTCAGCCAAGGCTCAGTGGTAGCACTCTCAGGCCAATTATCCACTGCCTAACGTGAACTTGAGTCATGCTCCATCTTACTGAACAGAATTGTGGATCTTTTCTGTTCATACAATGTCTTTTAAGTAAGCAGTTATTATCAATAGAGAGAATAATGGATACTACTGCTATGTACAAATTTGGAGTGTCTACCTGCCCCATGTTGCAGAGTCTTCTAGCTATCCAGACAAGGTGACCCTCCATTCATAGACTCCATTTGTCCTTCTTTTGGTGTGAGGGGCTTATTCACACAAAAGGTAATTAAAATCTGGAACTGTCTACCCCAAAAAGCTGTTGAGACTAGCTCAATTAAAAATTTCAAAACTGAAGTTAATAGATTTTTGTTAGGCAGGGGCATTAAGGCTTAGGAACCAATGTGGGTAAATGGAATTAAGATACAAATCAGCCTTGATCTAATTGAATGGTGAAACCAATTCCAGAGACTGAAGGCCAGGACCTAACCCTGTTCCTATGTTCTGATTCAGGCATGAATATTAACATTGAGTCAGGCTCACACCCTGACTTTCAGGATAGCCGCTGAACTACTTTAAGGGCTTAAATATCTCTCTTGTTCCTTAATATTTATATATAATTAGTGGGCACCTAGTTACTTTATTCAAGGAACTGTAAATCTACAAATAAAATGTTGGTTACGCAGTTTATGTGAAATTATGTTTAGAAACCACTTTAATCTTCAATGGATGTATATCAAATTTCTGTGACTATTCTTTAAATGGAGGTGTTAACCTATTTATTTAATTGTTTTGTAATGCTATTTTGCTTTTAGATTCCAGCAGTTGCCTTAACTGTGGGAGGCATGTTTTCAATTCCAGGGGTGGTGGAAGCTCATTGTCTATTACCTGAGGGAGTACTGATGCTGACATTTGAAATTAATGTTACTTACATAGCTAGATGTCAAAATCAACACTTCTGCTGGCAGATCTGCAGTGGGTCTTTGCTTTTTTTGAAACACATTATTTTCAGAGAGTAATTGCCAACTTAGTTTTACTTTGTTGCTGGTCTTTGGTTATTTTTTGCAGATTTTGTACTGCCTCATTCCCTTTGCCTAGTTCTGAATTTCTTTGGGTTTTCCATGAATTTCTACTTGTACCTCTTTATCTTGAATGAAAGAAACAGCTTGCATTTATCTAACATTTTTCATGTTTTCAGAACACCATAGAGCACTTCACAGACAATTAAATAATTTTCAAATGTAGTCACTGCTTTAATGTAATAAATGTGGCAGCCAATTTGCACTCAGCAAGGTTCCATAAACAGCATGGAATAAATGACATAATAATCTGTTTTTAGCTGTTGATTGAGGGATAAGTATTGGGCAGGACAGCAGGAGATTTGCTTTCTCTTCGTTGAATACTGGGGTCCCTTATATCCACCTGAAAGGGTAGATGGTGCCTTTATTTAAATGTAATCTGAAAGACAACACGTCTGACAATGTAGCACACCCACAGTACTGTACTGCATTGGACTGTTAGTTTACAGGCTCAACTCACCAGATTATGGTCTAAACCTAAAACTTTCTGACTCAGACACAAGATTGCCCACACTGAATCAAAGCTAACACCTAGGTGAAATAGAGTAACTGGAATTCTTCAAATGAATAGTAAAAGTCAGGACAAGCATACAGCTTTAAATGTAACATGAGTAAATTACAGTTTGTAAACTCAAAATGCATTTGCTATAAATGCAAAATTAAACTGTTGACAACAAAAGCTATTATTTAATAATTACCAAACTCAAATAGTCAGCTAGAGATCTGTTTTTTTTTAATTCTTTGCCAACTTCCTCATTGTCTGAAGGCACTCACTCCCTGCTAAGGTATAGTTTACCTCATGCTGCGTACCTTCCAGTTCTTCCCCAAATATCCATTGTTCATGATCCCTGTTAATGAGTGTTGGCAGACTATTCTAACATGGAACAGAGGGCAGATGGCAAAAGTTCATTCTGTTCATACCTGATGTCCAACCACACTCACTTGTAGCAAAGATCTCTGTACAGTAATCAGGAATTTGAACTCTGGCCAATTTTCTATAACCTAACATGGGCACTGAAGTCAACTGCAATGACCCTAAAATCACCACAGCTGACATCATCTTAGCACAAACTGGAACTGAATGTGAAACTTTTATTGTTCTGCATTGCTCAGCTATCCAATAGATAAATTACTGAGCCATTAGGGCTCCTGTTTATTTTTACAGCCAAGGATGATAAGCAGGTTATATCATCTCAATCTATTTATGTATTGATTTAATTATTATTTTACTGATCTAAATTATCCATCTTTAGAATGTTTCACTATATAAGGTTTTGTTCTTAACCCTTCAACTTCTAATGATACAAATGGAATTTGGTTAATCTCAGCTCTAAATTCTGTCTACCTCAAATATCTGAACAATGCAGCATTGAGCTGTCACTTTGAAGTCATGGTGATAGGGATGGGAAGTAGTCAGCTCCCTGGAAGCTATTCTGCCATTAAAAAGGAACATTCTTGACACATCACACAATGCCAAGTTAAATATAGAAGAGGATTAGAGGGCCACTGTTTTCAGTCATGTCGAATAAGATTATACACTTGAAATGGAATGTTGCATGACCTTTTGGTGCATTGTTCGCCTCTGTCTCTATTTAAATGTTAGACAATTGTCTTCCTTTTGACAAGCTGTTCTGCTTTAGGCAAGTTAAACAGGAAGAGATGTATGCACTTCATAAAGGAGGAGCTGCTATAAAAGAGGACATGGTACCTGGTAAACAAAGTGAGACAAAATCATTCCTTTCTCTGTCTCAGTTTGTATTGACTTCGGGCCAACTTGGGCAGTATGCGCTACAAAAGCATTCAAAAATTTCTTACGTTGAAGTGGAAATTCTTGATGCTCAGACAAAGAAGCAGATTTGTGTCCTGGAAAAAGTAAGTGATTTTCTTTTTTAATTGCCTGGGCTACAGTGAGCCTTACTGGTACTTTACTAGACCTGCCTGTCAGGGAATTAGTGTGCTGATATGACATTGGGTGATTTCAAAAATACATCTTGGGTGTTAATGAGCAATGTCAGCAATGAGGAACATTAGGACTTAAAGAACAGCATTGGATATTAAATAATAGTTTGAATCAGACAAGGATGCTTGTTGATTGTGAAGTAATGATAACAGTATTTATATTGGACTTTGCTCATGGTGGAGATAAAAATAGTGAGGTAAAAATTTGTATTGGTAAAAAGCCAATCAAAATGATCTAACATCACAAAAGTGGACATGTGGAACACAATGTGGAAGAGGCAGTATATGCACAACAGTTTGCATCTGCCTTGGTGGCCTCAACAGGAACCTAATTCTAGCCCAGCTTCTAGCTTTGTTAAAGTGATGGGAGTCCCTCTTGTTCATGGCCCAGGGCTCCAATCAAACATAGGCCAAGTTTTTTCCTATGGTGTGCGGGCTGGGCGGGAGCGGGCAGGGGTGTGCACGGAGCCGATTGCTGCCTGCGATCGGCTGCACACCACCATTTTACGTGGGCGGGCCAATTAAGGTAATGTGCAGCCAATAGCATTCAGTGCTACCTGTGTGGGCAGAGAGAGGAGGGAGAGTTGGGGCTTGCGCTTTTTCGTGCATGCATGCAAAAGAGCGCAGCAATCTCCCTAAGTCATGGAGCTGCCTCAGGGGGATTGAATGTATAACAAAATAAAGGCAGAATCAAATGAAAAATGTATTCAAACATGTCCCCTCATGTCACATGAGTTGGTACATGTTTGTAAAGGTGGGAAAATATATTTACTTATTTTATAAAAGATTCAGGAAACCTCACCCCGCCCGTGGATGAGGTTTCCTGAGAAACGCGAAGACCGCTTGGGCTTCTCACCTGCCCGCCAACCTTAAGGTTGGACGGGCAGCATTCTTAAGGACTTTAATTAATTTCTTAATGGTCTTAATAGGCCCTTAACATTTCAGCGGGCGCACAGCCGACTCCGGTGTGTGCCCGCAAAATGAAGTATTGCGATGGCACAGGACGCACGCCCGATGTCAACGTGCGTCATTTTAAGTGTTGGCGTGTTGGGCCCGCACTCACATGCTGACCGGAATATTCTGCCCATAAACTTTAGATTTCCTTATTAAGCCCTTAACTGTTAATTGACATGAAACTAAGTTGACACTATATGCTGTCTAAAAAACACCCTGAGACCCCAGCATATGAGCACTTAACTGAGTCTCTAGAATTTCACAGTCTGTTATTTGAGTGAAGACGCTAATTTATTTCTTCTATAAAATTAGCAGGAAAGAAATTTCAGCTGAACATTTGAGCACTGATAAGCTGATATATCACAGGGTAATATTCCAACCTTTAAGTTACATTGTTACTTTATTTTTCATGTAATCAGTTTCACACCTATCTTGATAAAAGCAAAATACTGCAGATGCTGGAAATCTAAAATAAACACAGAAAATTCTGGAAGAACTCAGCAGGCCTGACAATATCTGTGCAGAGAGAAACAGAGTTAATGTTTTGAGTCCATATGACTTCTTCAGAGCTAAAGAGATGTAGAAATGCAGATAAAAAGTAAAAAATGTAGATAAAAGTAGAAATTCTACTTCTCTTTAGCTATGAAGAGGAGTCATACAGACTTGAAACTTTGGACAGGATTTTCCCCCCGTTGGGGGCAAAGTTCATGGGCAGGCGTGCAGAGGCGCGTTTCCGATCAGCGCCCTCAATCGGCGTGCGGCGCCATTTTAAGTGCGCAGGCCAATTAAGGCCCGCCCAATGCGACGTCCTTACAGAAGTGCTGTGCGCTCCCTGTGTGGACGAGGGGGAATCCCAAAATTGAGAGTGCTCTCTTTCACACATGCACACGAAAGAGCGCACTCATCTCCCTGAGGCTAAGTACTGCATCAGGGAGATCAGCTGTTTGTGACAGAAATTAAAAATAGAAAAAAAAAATTCCTGACATGACCCCTCATGTGACACTGTCACATGAGTTGGGACATGTCCATAATTTTAACAAAAACTTTATTAAAATTTTTAAACCCTACATGAAACCTCATCCCGCCCGTGGATGAGGTTTCATTTTTTTTCTAATTCCCACCGGGACTCCTGCCTGCCTGCCAACCTTAAGGTTGGACAGGCAGGTCCATTAATTGGTTTAATTACTCTGTCAATGGCCTCAATTGGCCATTGACAGGTCGGCAGGCACACAGCTGATTTTGCTGCATCCCTGCCTACCGGAAAATTTAAATGGGGCGTGGTGACTTTGGGGGTTCTGCCCGTTATCACCACGCGTTATTTTACGCATCAGTGAGTGGGCCCCACCTCCTGCTCACCGACAAGAAAATCCTGCCCAGTAACGCTGTTTCTCTCTCCACAGATGCTGCCAGACCTGAGTTTTCCAGCAGTTTCTGTTTTTATTTCACATCTAACTATATGTGTAGTGGACAGATACATACTAAGTAATAAACCTTTAAAGCTTTAAAGGCCCATTTTAATTGCTTAGGTTAGATTATATAGGAATATAGACCAAATTTATCTAATTTCTTTAGGTTGTTTTGAATTTTAGCAAAAGGGAAGATGCTGGAAAAAGAATGGTGCAAAAGAGTTGCACCATGAAATGGTTTCAGAAAAATAACATTTCTCCTGGTTTGAAAAAATTGGTAATTGAAATCCTGAAGAAGTGTCATTGTAGAACTTACTATGTGAGCAACAACTAAAGATTGTTTTGCCCGGCTGGAGAATCTAGAACTAGAGGGTTTTGTTTCAGGAAAACGTTTCGATCATTTAAGACTGAAATGAGGATGTTTTTTTTTAACTCAGGGAGTTTTGAATCTTTTGAATTCTCTACCCCAGAGAGCTGTGGATGCTCAGTCGTTCAGTATATTCACGACGGAAATAGCTTTTTGGGTCTCTAGGGGAAATCAAGGGATATGTGGATTGGACAGGAAGGTGGAGTTGGAGTTAAAGATCAGCCATGGACTTATTAAATAGTGGAGCAGGCTTGTATTTCTTATGTTGTTATGTTCATACATGAGTCCAATATCTTTTCACGCTCCAACCCTGGAGCTTGCCCGCTTATTGATGCAATCTTGGCTTTTTTTAACAGCACACCCATTATCTTGTCCCTTTCTTTTGCTGGGCATTTATTCATTCTATTGATAGGGTTTTTTATAAATACCTTTCCACTGCTTCACTGAAGAGAAGAATGAAAGAGGGTAGTGCAGTTGAGGTTATGCACAGTGACTTTCAAAAGGTGTTTGGTAAAGCTCTTCAACAGCACCTTCAAGAGCCATGACAATGACTACCTAAAGAACAAGTTCCACCACCTGCTAGTTCCCCTCCAAGTCACACACCATCCTGACCTGGAAATATACTGTTGTTTCTTCATCATCGCTGGATCAAAATCCTGGTACTCCTTACCTGAAAGCAGCGTGGGTGTACGAATACCACACAGATACAATGGTTCAACAAACTGGCTCACCGCTACCTTCTAAAGAATGATTAGTTATGGGCAAGAAATTCTGACCTTCCTGGTGATGCCAATATCCCATGAATGATTGAAAACAATTTGTTGCAGCATCATGCCTGTTTTCAGGCTACAACGTCACAGCAAGCTTTTTTGTTGTGATTGCAAATGCCTACTTCTTTGCCCTCTATTACAACAGAGATTAAACTTCAAAAGTATTTCATTGGCTATAAAATCCTTTGGGTGCCCTGAAATTGTGTAAGCTGCTATAAAAAAATCTAGTTCCTTTTTTGCCCCTTAACTTGTACAATTTAAATCCTGACAGACGAGTAAATGAAATGCATGTGCCAAAAAAGCTGGATCCTTTAACTTAGGTATTGGCGTCTATTGTCATCCCTAGAGTGCTGGCCTTGCAAAGTCAGCACAGAGCAATTGGTATGAAACCTCCTTGGTTAATATGTTAGATACACTAAATGACTAACTTTGCTTAGCCATCGGGGACATGAGTAATACATATGAAGAGGTGATTTTGGGTGATCAGGAGGAAGGCAGATGGTGTGAGCCCATTGACTGCACATTGGATACAACTTTCCTGGTCAAGCCTCAAAGAGTAGGGGTTAAATAGAGTTACCCAAACTGGCAAAAGGTGGGAAGCGGTTTCCCATAAGACTCAGTGCTTGCTCCACAGTGGTTCACCATGTACATAAATAATTTGGACTTAGGAATCAGAAATACTCCTGAGGTCCCCATCACAGATGTCATTCTCCAGTCAATTTGATAGACTCTACATGATATCAAGAAATGGCTGAAGGCACTGGATGCGGAAAGGCTATGAGCCCTGACAATATTCTGTCAATAGTACCGAAGACTTGTGACCTAGAACTGACCATGCACCTAGCCAAGCTGTTCCAGTACAGCTACAACACTGCATCTACCTGGCAATGTGGAAAATTGCCCCAGATATGTCCTGTTCAAAGAAAGCGTGACCATTCCAACACAGCCAATTACAGTCCCATCAGTCCTCCCTTGACCATCAGCAAAGTGATAGACGGCATCAGCGACAGGGATATCAAATGACACCTACTCAGTAATAACTTGTTCACTAAGGCTCAGTTTGGGTTCTGCCAGGGCCACTCAGCTCCTGACCTCATTACAGCCTTAGTCCAAACATGGACAAAAGCACTGAACTCAAGAGGTGAAGTGAGAGTGACTGCCCTTGACTTCAAGGCAGCTTTTGACTGAGTTTGGCATCAAGGAGCCCTAGCAGAACTGTAGTCAATGGGAATCAGGGGGAAAACTCCCCACTGTTTGGAGTCATACCAAAACAAAGGAAGGTGGTTGTGGTTGTTGGAAATCAATCATCTCTGTCCCAGAACATCACTGCAGGAATTCCTCAGGATAATTTCCTAGGCTCAACCTTCTCCAGATGTTTCATCTTTGACTTCTCTCCATCATAAGGTCAGAAGGGAGGATGTTCCCTGAAGACTGCACAATGTTCAGCACTATTTGCAACTCATCAGATACTGAAGCAATCCATGTCCATATATAGCATGACCTGAACAACATTCAAATTTGGGCTGATAAGTGGCAATTAACAATCACACTGCACAAGTTCCTGGAAATGACCATCTCCAACAAGAGAGAAACTAACCATCATCCTTAACCTTAAATTACTATCACTGAATCCCTCACTGTCAACATCCCAGGGATTATGGTTGACCAGAAACTGAACTGGACCAGCCATATAAATACTGTGGTTACAAAAGCAGGTCAGAAGCTGGGAATTCTGTGGAGAGTAATGCACCTCCTGATTCCCCAAAGCTTGTCCACCATCTAAAAGGCACAAGTCAAAAGTGTGATAGAATACTCTCCACTTTACTGGATGAGTGCAACTCCAATAACACTCATGAAGCTTGACACCGTCCAGGACAAAGCAGCCCGCTTGATTGGCACCCTATCCACCCACTTAAACACTCACTCCCTCCATTACTGATGCACAGTGGCTGCAGTGTGTATCAAATACAAGATGCACTGCAGCCACACACAAAGTCTCATTTGACAGCACCTTCCTAACCCACGACCACTACCATCTAGGACAAGGGCAGCAGTCACATGGGAACACCACCGCATGGAAGTTCCCCTCCAAGCTCCTCACCATCCTGACTTGGAAATATAGCGCCATTCCTTCACTGTCGCTGGGTCAAAATCCTGGAACTTGCTCCCTAACAGCACTGTGGGTACACCTACACCACATGGATTGCAGCGGTTCAAGAAGCCAGTTCGCCACCAGCATTCCAAGGGCAATTAGGGATGGGCAATAAATACTGGCCTATAGCTAGCGACACCCACATCTCATTAAAAAAAGTCACAATTTGCTGAAGACACCTATCTGGAGGGTATTGTTAATACTGAGGAGGACTGTGACAAACTACAAGGAGACATTAATAAATTTGCAGAATGATCCTTTTAATGGCAATCGATTTTGTGATAGAAAAGTACGGCTGATGCATTTTGGTAGGATACATAAGTATATATATTTCTTTTTCTCCTTGGAAAATAAGATGCTGAAAGGGTTAGAGGAGAAGAGAAGTCCTTATACACTAATCACACAAAATAGTGGCACAGGTTAATAAAGCCATATAAAAGGTGGACAAAGTGCTCGTAGCCATTTTTAGGAGCAAAGAATTGAAAAGCAGATATATAACTTGTACACTGGACTTTCTCCAGTCCAGAACTCTGAATTCTGGAAACACCAGTTATCTGGAATTCTTTTCAACAGGCCCCACAACTCACAGATTTGCCATTCACCATGGATCCTGGACCTAAGCAGCAAGAGGTAGATGGGGGTGAGTTCAAAGCACTCCTTAACTTTAGAAAGCACTTTTCTGAGTGAGTCCCGCATGTTTGTGCGCAGGCAGAGTCAGGCAAGGGTAACTCATTGACTGACTAATCTGGCTGGAGTGGAGGAAAAGCCAGGAGAATATCTCATTGAACCAGAAAGGTGGGAAGTGGCTTCAAACTTTGCTGTGCTTCTGCTCCTTCCTGCCTGTTGTACAGACTCCTTACCCCAGCTTGGGCAACTCTACTTCACAGGCACTGGCAACTAGACCAAAGAGCAGATGAGAGAGGCTGAATACAGTGTATGTGTGTGTGTATGGAGGGGGCAGAGGGGTGGGATAGGAGGGGGATGTAGGAGAGAGGCATTATGGCATTATAGTGTGTGTGTGTGTGTGTGTGTGTGTGTGTGTGTGTGTGAGTGTGTGTGGGGATATGGGAAGGGGATGTAGGAGAGGCATTACAGTGTGTGTGGGAGGTGGGGATTACTCTGTATGTATGCGTGTGTGTTTGTGTGTGTGTTGGGGGTGGGGAGGAGCAGGGAGAGGAGCTATTTACAATATGTGTGCATGGCCAGGATTTTTTTGCTTGTCAGGTGAGCGCACGCCAGACCTGAACGAGCATAAAATGACGCGCGATGATGCCAGGTGAGCATCCCTACGTCATCGCACACTCGCGTGATATTTCGGTCGGCGGGCGCAAGTGGCAGTCAGCAGCATGCCTACCGACAATTAATAGGCCTATTAGGGCCATTAACGCACCTATTAAATTAAATTTTTCACCACTCGTCCAACCTTATGGTTGGAGGGCAGGCAAAAAGGCTAAGCAGCCTTTGAACATTGTAGGAAACCTCATCCATGGGCAGGTTCCAAAAGAAATTAAAAATTAAATAAAAATTTTAACATTTCATTAATAACATGTCCCTGCTCATGTGACAGAGTCGCATGAGGGGACATGTTTTTTAATGTTTTAAAATTCTTTATTTTTGTTTTTTTAGATCTTCAGCTCCCTGAGGCAGCTCTCTGTGCTTCAGGGAGCTTTTATTCCATACTCGCCCTCCTTCCCCCCCAACCCGGAGGGAACGATCCCTGCAGAATGCCGACAGGGCGGGGTGAAGGGAAGGTGTGTTTGGTGGTGGCATCATGCTGAAGTTGGCAGAAATGGCGGAGGATGAACCTTTGAATGTGGAGGCTGGTGGGGTGATAAGTGAGTTCAAGGGGAACCCTACCATGGTTCTGGGTGGGAGAGGAAGGTGTAAGGCTGGAAGCATGAGAAATGGGCTGGACACTGTTGAGAGCCCTGTCAGCCACTGTAGTTGGAAAACCTCAGTTAAGGAAGAAGGAAGACATTTCAGAAGAACTGTTTTGAAAAGTGGCATCATCAGAACATGTGCAAAGGAGGCGAAGGAACTGAGAGAATGGCATGGAGCCCTTACAGGAAGCGGGGTGTTAGGAGCTGTAGTCGAGGTAGCTGTGGGAGTTGGTAGACACCCTGGTCCACTCCTCCATCACCCCCTACACCTCAACCCCTTCCCATGGCACCTTCCTATGCAATCGCAGAAGGTGCAACACCTGTCCCTTTACTTCCCCCTCCTCACCATCCAAGGGCCCAAACAGTCCTTTCAAGTGAAGCAGCATTTCACTTGTACTTCCCTCAATTTAGTCTACTGCATTCGCTGCTCCCAATGCGGTCTCCTCTACATTGGAGAGACCAAACGCAGACTGAGTGACCGCTTTGCGGAACACCTTCGGTCTGTCTGCAAGCATGACCCAGACCTCCCTGTCACTTGCCATTTCAACACTCCACCCTGCTCTCATGCCCATATGGCCATCCTTGGCCTGCTGCAATGTTCCAGTGAGGCTCAATGCAAACTGGAGGAACAGCACCTCATCTTCCGATTAAGCACTTTACAGCCTTCTGGAATTAACATTTGAGTTCAACAAATTCGGATCATTAACTCTCTCCTCCAATCCCACCCCCTTTCCGATCCCCCTTTTTTTCTAATAATTTATATATGTTTTTAATATATTTTTCTTTTCCCACCTATTTCTATTATTATTTAAAATTTTATTTCCATTCATTGTCTTATCTCCACCTTTTAGCCTATTCCAATCCCTTCCCCCTACCCCACCCCTACTAGGGCTATCTGTCACTTGCTCATCCTGCTTTCTACCCTTAATATCACCATTAGCACATCCTTTAGCTAATATCACCACCGTCAACACCCCTTTGTTCTTTTGTCTTGGCATCTTTGGCAATCTCCTCTTTGCCTCCACCTATCACTGGCCCTCTATCCAGCTCTTACCTGTCCCACCCCCTCAAACAGCTTATACTTCGCCTCGTTTCTATTTTTCCTTAGTTCTGATGAAGAGTCATACGGACTCGAAACGTTAACTGTTTTGCTCTCCGCAGATGCTGTCAGACCACATGATAATGATGGCCATCTTGCCTTACCTGCAAAAAAGCATTAAGAAAGGCAGGGGAAAGGCAGATCAATAGAGAAGCATTTTGAAACGGCCTCAACTCAGGGAAAGACAAAAAAAGGCATCTAATAACAGCTTCTGATCTGCTGTAAAGCAACTAGGCAGCTTAAAGTGCCACACCAGCAGAACAGAAGTAAGAAACCTTCTCTCCTCCCTGTAAACCCTAATTCCAACTACTAAGCTCACCTGTTAAAGCAACATCTGGGAATTCAACAGTGGAAGCCATCATAGCTACAAAGACAACCCTACAACCTCAAGGCCTTCACTTCAGACAAAGCAACATCTCAACTTCAAAACATTTCGGCCTGCACTGAGTATGCCCTAACCTTGATTTACATTTATAAGTATTGTTTGACCTTCAATTTTAACTAATATTTGTGTGTGTATTTGTTAGTAACTTTATCTTTCCTGAGTTAACTTCCAGAGCAATAGAGTGAAAAGCAACTTCTTTCTTTTTTGGGGAAACACCTTTAAAGTGCCCAAAACATTGGTCCAGGTGCAAAAAAAAAGATTAAAAAGGTTGGTACCAGGACTGTAAAATTATACCTATCAGGAAAAATTAAACAGGCTGTGTTTGGGGGGCTTTCATTCTTTCATTCTTTAGAAATGATTTGCTGGGGGCTTTAAGATTTTCACCGGAATCTTATGGCGCTATTGCGGTGGGGATGGGGTCTAAAATATGGTGAGCCATTCTAAACTCTATTGGGCAGAATTCTGCCCTTGATGGGGGCCCCACCGGCTTGGTAGTGGGCAGGCAGCTGATCGCCATTGCCGAAATGGGCGCCACCTTAATTGGCCTGCCCAGCGGGCCGCCCAGCGGGAAGCGCTATGCACTTCCTAAGCGGGCAGGGGAGGATTCCCCAACTGCCAGAATGCGGTCTTTCACGCATGCGCATGAAAGAGCGCACATGTCCCTGAGACTAAGTGCTGCCTCAGGGAGAGCGCTGACAGTGTTTGAAAGTTTAAAAATAGAAAAATAAAAAATTATTAACATGCCCCCCCTCATATGACAATGTCACACGAGATGGGGCATGTTAATAAATATCACAGAAACTTCATTAAAATTTTTTAAAACCGACATGAAACCTCATCCTGCCGGTGGATGAGGTTTCATGTTTTCTCAGAAGCCCGCCGGGGCTGCTGGTCTGTCCACCAACCTTAAGGTTGGACGGGCAGGGCCTTTAATTAATTTAACTACCCTGCAATGGCCTCAATCGCGCTGTCTCCCCGCCTTCCTGAATATTTAAATGGGACGGGATGACATCTGGGTTCCCCGAATGGGCCCCACCCCCAACTCGCCGATGGAAAAATTCAGCCCGTTCAGTTTAGCAGGAACATGAAATCTCACTGCCATAAAATTCCACCCTATGAAACAACTTGATGACACAGACTGGAGAAAATGTTTCCACTGTGTGGGAGATTAAAATGAAAGGCCATAAGTATACGATAGTAACAAATCTAGCAGTGAATTAAGGACAAAGCTCTTTATCCACAGATTAGTTAGAATGTGGAACTGGTCACCACATGAAACAGTTAAGAAAAGCAGCAAGACTCCACTTAAAGAAAAGCTGAATAAACACATGGGGCTAAGTTTTGCCGCCGGCGAGCAGGGGATGGGGCCCACTCACCGACGCATAAAATTTCACAGGATGACGCAGAACCCCCAATGTCATCCCACCCCATTTAAATTTTCAGGAAGGCGGGGGTGCGGCAAAATCATCTGCAGGCCCGCCGACCTGTCAATGGCCAATTGAGGCCATTGACAGGGTCATTGATGCAATTAAAGGACCTGCCCGTCCAACCTTAAGGTTGTCGAGTTGGCCAGGAGCCCCAGCGGGAACTAGAAAAAACATGAAACCTCATCCACCAGCGAGATGAGGTTTCATGTAGGGATTTAAAAACTTTAATAAAGTTTTAGTGTAATTTATAACCATGTCCCATCTCATGAGGAGGACGTGTCAAGGGCTTTTTTTTTCTATTTTTAATATTTTTAAAACTGTCAGCGATCTCCCTGAAGCAGCACTTAGTAAAATGGCGGCGGGGCCCACTTCTCCCCGCCTGCCAGAGATTGGGTCAGGCTCACCCGCCTGGCAGGCAGAAAATTCTGCCCATTGAGGGAGAAAGGAATAGAAGATTATTCTGTTCAGGTTAGGTGAAGAGGGATGGGAGGAGGCTTGTATCGAGCATAATCACTGGCAGGATCAGTTGGGCTGAATTTTTATGCCGTGCTAATAGTAAGGACCCTGCTCTTTAGCAGTACTTACATACTAACATACAAATTAGGAGAGGGAATAGGCTATTCAGCCCTTCAAGCCTGCTTGCCATTCAATAAGATCACGCGGATCTGATTGTGGCCTCAGTTCCACATTCTGCCTACCCCGCATAACCTATACATCTCTCATTACTAACTATGCAGTTCCTTTTCCAAAATACTCAAAAAACCTAATAAGATGCAAATATGATTATGAACATACAATTAATTCATTGTGCAGTACTGTGGGAGTGTTGCACTGTCAGAAGTGCCAAGTTCTGGATAAGACATTAAACAAAGTCCTCATCTGCACTTTCAGGTGGATCTAAAAATCTCTTCCCACTGTCTTGAACTATATTTATCTCTCAACCAACATCACCAACAATGTGTTATTTATCTCATTGATGTTTGTGGGAGTTTGCTGTTTGCAAATTGGTTGCTACATTTCCTACATTACAACAGTGACTATAGATATTGGCTGTAAAGTACTTTGAAACAGCCTGAGGTAATGAAAGGTTCCATTTTAATGCAAGGTCATTTATTCCTTCTTAATATGAAAAGGATTTGTGAAACAAGTTCACAACTCGGAATTTACCAAAGATTGGTTGTGTTGTTAGAGTGAAGATAATCTGTTTTATGATTATGAAATGGCCAGTCAAGAACAAGTGAAATAATTATTTGGAAAGACAAGAAATGTTTGGAAACTGAATTGAAAACAGAAAATGCCCAAAATGACATCAGGTCTCTCAATTAATGACAGTAAAAAGACAGGTGGATGTTTTAATTGGAATTCCTTCATTAGTACTCGGATCAGTTGTATTTTCAACATTTTCTGTTCCAAAATTAAATAATGACGTACTTAAAGAGTAAAATTCTTAATGACTTTTACCTGGATGGACCCTGATATTTAATGAAGATAAACTGTGTGTTTTCCCAGTTAAGTGTCAATTCCAGAATCAGAGAACCTTGAGCATTTGAAATAAAATTGAGGAGCAATCAGTGCTGAAGTACATCAGGAAGCAATTGATGAACATAGCGTGAATGTAGATGTAGGTTATCAAAGACTCTGTAGATTCTGTTTCTCCTGAAATGCATGGGTTGTGCCACATATGGATTATGGAATGTAAGCGTTGAACAAAGTGACTGATAATATACAATATGCTAGCGTAAAGAATAATTGAAATAAATAGCATTGATGCATTTAAGGGTAAGCCAGATTGCATGTGGGGCAAAAGGGAAAAAGAGGGAATGCCGGTAGGAATAACTGAGAAAGGAAAGAGTAGACTTCAGTGGAGCTTAAACACCAGTAGAGATCAGTTGGGCCAATTAGTCTGTTTCTGTGCTGTAGACTCAGTCTAACTTCTGGTCTCCACACGTTCGTACCCTGGAAGATGCATTTGGGGACCCCTCAGAAGTCCCAAGGACACTATGGGAGTAGCCTGGGAAATTTCAAATTACAATAGTAAATTCCCTTGTGTCTGTAACCATGTGAAACTCTGAGTTAAAGTCGAAGACTTGTCCCAGATTTGCACTAAGTGCAGTAGCAGACATGAAAAACGTTGTTTTACCTGCCGGCCGCAATGACGAGTTTTTGTGCCACACCGTCCCATTTCTGGCATGTCCTGCCTCATTAATTATGCATTCACTGGAAACGCTACAGATCACTGGCAGGTGGCCTCTGATTCGCCAACCCCTCTGTAGCCTTTAGTAATCTGGACACCGTATTTAAAGGACGCTCCTGCACAGAGCTGGCTGTCTCTGAGGGATTGGAAGCTGCTGGAAAGCCATGGCTGCCAAAGGGAAGAATTTAGCGACGCCTACCCCGGGTGCCTGCTGGGTGCAGTGGAGGCCTGTCCTGAAATCCTCTACTCCCACTCTGGGCAAAGACTAGCAAGCAAGGTCATCAATCCAGCATGGGAGGCGGTGGCAGCCGTGGTCAGCAGCAATGCCCTACAAAAGAGGAAAACTGCCCAGTGCCGAAAGAGGATGAATGATCTCCTCCGTTCCGCCAGGGTGAGTCATTCTTCTCTTCACTCTCAACTGACACACTCAGAAACCCACCAAACATCCACAGGGCCCTCACTCACTGCCAGTTCAAGGGACATCATTCACTTTCTCACACCTTCATCTGCCCTGTGGATTGTGTCCTCATCCCATCCAAGGCAGCACTCACCATTCACCTATACCAGGCATCCTTACCATGTGGCCTGGCAGGCATCCCACTTACGCACTCTCCATTTGTCTTCATGAAGGACAAACTGGCACACAACTTGAAGGGAGAGGTTGCAGACTGGTGGAGGAATGCCTTACATCACGGCCCTCACAGACTTTGAAAATAGACTCAGATAGCTGGCCAGTGATGATCTAGACCATTCCTGTGTTGACAGTGAGGTCAGCAGCGCTCAACCAACTGAGCATCCAACAGTGCAGCATCCATCAGGCAACCATGCTGTGAGTAACATGTCCCGTTTCACATGCCACTGCCATGCACTACTTATCTCTCTCTGCTTTCGCAGTCACATTTGGGAAGAAGCCGAAGAGGTCCACGACCCAGGTCCTTGACTCAAGGCTGGAAGACATGGAAGAAGAATCTGATGACACCCTAACTGAAGACCCATCACAGCACTCACCATACTCTCCGCCAGTGCAGAGATATTTACTTCGGTGGGACTTAGTCCTAGTGCAGCCTCAGGGGCAAAATCTGGTGAGCACACTACACTATCCGATCCACAGCAGGTGGTGGCAGGGACTTCAGAAGACTGCTGGAGGCTAGAAATCTGCTGAGTTCGAGTCAGATGACTCAAGCCCCTGGACTTGGTCATAACTCAGTTGCTGGAACTGCAGAGACAAGCTTGGAAACATCAGGAAGGGAAGTCCGCTGCACTCCTAAGATTGCAATGCACGATGGCGGAGTCCGTCTGCCCTCAGTCTGAGGTGATAGCGCTGGCATGCCAATGCACCAAGGTCAACACTGGTAGGATGGCAGCTGCCATGGTGACCTTGGTCCAGGGCATTGGCCTTGCATTGCTGCATGGGCTGAAGTCCATTGCTGACACCATAGTTAGCCTCCAACAGTGTCAACACGAGAGGAGTACAGGGCAGCTCGATCTCACTCCAGCTTCCCATTCTCCTCAAGGAGTCAGCCAGGAGCCATCGGGAAACCATAGGGAGGAGATTCAGCAGGTGCACATCCCTGGGACATCCACCAGGGTGACTCCGGGTGCGTCTGGCTGATCCAAATCCTCTCTTTCTGTTACCCCCACAGTTCCAGCTCAACAGGCTGAGGTGGGTGGAGCTGGCCCACAGCAGGATGCCCAAAGCAGGCTGGGGCCCTTGTAGAGGGTGTTGGTGTGTGTCGGCTTCACATCTGTCTTCTGAGCGGTCCGAATCGCTCCTACTCCCTAGGCTCTAGACCTTGGACTTATTTGGGGGTTGTGACAAAGTGCAGCAGACAATTGGTTTTGGTGCAAGAAAAAAAAACTGGGGTTACTGAAGTCACAAATGAACTTATATGATTAGGATTACACTGAGATTATACAGACCTACAAAGTATACTTAGTTAAGAATGGGGAACACATGGCATAATGAGGGAAAATCATGCTACTAATTCCCTTACCCTTGTCCCACCCCCAAAACCCAACTAAATTGAACTAGGAGAGGTCAGGGATCATGCTCACCAACCAGGGTTCCTTGACAGTTCAAAATCTAGCCAGGTAAGCCGATTGCAGTTTTGGGGTATGCTCTTTGTGTCCTCTGGGACCTGCCGTCCCCACATGGTCCTGGTCTGTGGAATCTGCGAAGGTTCTTCAGTTGGGTGGAGGGCGCGGTTATAGGTGATTGAACTTCATGGAGGGCTGCAGTTGCGGCCTTGTTGTCTTCGGTTGAGCCTGCCACCCAATGCCCCTCGCCATGATGTTGCCTGCGGGCCTGCAAACCTCCAGATCTCCTTCCTCCGCTTGGCTCAGCTATCTCTCCCTGCTTAAACTCTGCTTCAACCGCTCCAAGACTGCTCACCCTCCTCCCTTCATAACTGGTGGCCCAGTTATACTATTTTTCGAATTTCTTATCCGAATCCAAATCAAGGTTAGTTCTTTGTCTGATTTTGGTGGGATTCCCCAGGTGATTGTTGTCTCGTTGTTTTTAATGGACTAGCATGATGTTTATCATTGTCTTCCTGGCCCCGTAACTAGTCTTGAACTGCAAGCCATTGTAAATGTGGAGTATTGATAGGTTCGCATAATTGCATTGATTGCCGCCTTCCTGCCTTAGTAGTTAGTAGCGATTATTTATGCAAGATTTTGATGGGCTTTAGTTTCGTGTAAGATGAAGTCTTTCTCTGGGTTGATTGTTTTAAAGGGAAGAATGTGTATTCTGTCTCCTCTCGTCCTAGCCTCCTGTTTGCAGGGTTCTACACTTAACCCAGCAGTTGGGTCCTCTGCCATAAAAATCCAAAAGTGATATCCTTGTTGATGATATGAAAAATGTAGTAATTTTGAGAACCCTTCAGCCCTCCAGGTCTTGGCCCTTCAGAAGAGCCCCACCAAGGTCATCACAGATGGATCTTAGCAGTCAGCAGGCTGCCTCCACCTCCGTTGTGGAAGACGGGGGAGCAAAAGATGTGGTGGCAGGGTTAGGAATAGTAAGGAGATGTGGCTGCACAGATTTAGCTAACATTTTGAAGGAACCTTTGGAAAGAATAAGCAAATGACATTCACAAGGATGTAGAGCAGACTTTACACAGGTCACTCCCTTAATGAAGATTTTTGGAACTCTAATTCTCTGAAAAATACATCAACTTTTTACATGAGATCAAACGTCCAATTCTAACTGTTCAGGAAATTAAATAATGCAATAAGAAATTGATGCCATCGTATCCTGAGCTTTGTAAAATACTAAATATAGCATGAGTAGCACATAGAAGTGGGCTTTAGTCAGCCTCCTAAGTGAATATACAAATCATATCACATCACTGGTGCTTTATCTATAATATTTATATTCCCTGAACTGAAAAACGAGTTGCTTTAGACCAAGAAAGGTAACTGGAATTCTTTTGACCATTCCCTTTTCATTATGCTTTATTTGATAAAAATCTGTGACCTTTAATTCCATTTGTATTCCTGCAAACAAGTGTAGTAAAACAGTTCAACACAAGTGCTAAATTATTGCAGAATAAGATAACTTTAAATGTTTGATAGCTGAAGAAGACACGTTATATTCAAGATAAGTTAAATCTGTTAGCTTTAGAAAATGGAAAACCATTTAGTTTCAGGCAATTAGTCCTTAATGATTGAATGTATGACATAACATCAAAGAGCTTTGAAAATATCATACATGCTCTTCCTTGTTTTAGCAAAGTCACAATGACAATCCCTGTAATTTTGGTTTCTGCTACTACAATGCTAGTTATGAGTCATGAAGGTAGAATAACACACATCACTATGCTGACCATGCAAGAAATAGAGAGCTCTGGAATCATGGTTGTGTCATGAGAAAATTGAATCTATTTTCAGCCTTTTTATCATGATTGCCAGCAATAATGATCCTGTAAGGACTCCATCCCATTCTCTCAGTTCCTTCGCCTCCGTCGCATCTGTTCCGATGATGCTACATTCAAAAACAGTTCCTCTGACATGTCCTCCTTCTTCCTTAACCGAGGTTTTCCACCCACGGTCGTTGACAGGGCCCTCAACCGTGTCCGGCCCATCTCCCGCGCATCCGCCCTCACGCCGTCTCCTCCCTCCCAGAAACATGATAGGGTCCCCCTTGTCCTCACTTATCACCCCACCAGCCTCTGCGTTCAAAGGATCATCCTCCGCCATTTCCGCCAACTCCAGCATGATGCCACCACCAAACACATCTTCCCTTCACCCCCCTTATCAGCATTCCGTAGGGATCGCTCCCTCCGGGACACCCTGGTCCACTCCTCCATCACCCCCTACTCCTCAACCCCCTCCTATGGCACCACCCCATGCCCACGCAAAAGATGCAACACCTGCCCCTTCACTTCCTCTCTCCTCACCGTCCAAGGACCCAAACACTCCTTTCAAGTGAAGCAGCATTTCACTTGCATTTCCCCCAACTTAGTCTACTGCATTCGTTGCTCCCAATGTGGTCTCCTCTACACTGGAGAGACCAAACGTAAACTGGGCGACCGCTTTGCAGAACACCTGCGGTCTGTCCGCAAGAATGACCCAAACCTCCCTGTCGCTTGCCATTTTAACACTCCACCCTGCTCTCTTGCCCACATGTCTGTCCTTGGCTTGCTGCATTGTTCCAGTGAAGCCCAGCGCAAACTGGAGGAACAACACTTCATCTTACGACTAGGGACTTTACAGCCTTCCAGATTGAATATTGAATTCAACAACTTTAGGTCGTGAGCTCCCTCCCCCATCCCCACCCCCTTTCTGTTTCCCCCTTCCTTTTTTTTCCAATAAATTATAAAGATTTTCCTTTTCCCACCTATTTCCATTATAAAAAAAAAAACCACTAGAACTATACCTTGAGTGCCCTACCATCCATTCTTAATTAGCACATTCGTTTAGATAATATCACCAACTTTAACTTTAACACCTATGTGTTCTATTGTACTATTGTCGTTGACATCTTTTGATGATCTGCTTCTATCACTGCTTGTTTGTCCCTACAACCACATCCCCCCCCTCCACCTCTCTGTCTCTCTATCTCTCCGCCCCCCACACACACACCTTAAACCAGCTTATATTTCAACTCTTTCTTGGACTCGAACTCAAGTTCTGTCGAAGGGTCATGAGGACTCAAAACGTCAACTCTTTTCTTCTCCGCCGATGCTGCCAGACCTGCTGAGTTTTTCCAGGTAATTCTGTTTCTATAATGATCCCTTCATTACTTTCCGACTTTCACAAGAACACAAGAATTAAGAATAGGCGTAGGTCAATGCTGCTCGATTCGATAAGATCATTGCTTCAACTCCACTTTCCTGTCTGTCTTGTTGATCAAAAATTCATGTAACTCAGCTTTGAATATATTGAATGCCCCAGCCTCCACTGCTCTATGTAAAGGGAATTCCATAGACTAACAACCCTCCGAGAGAAAAAATTGCCCTCATCTCAGTTTAAGTCTTTAAACTCTGTCCCCTATGTCTACTTTCCCCCACATACTCTCAGCATCTATTCTATCAAGTGCCTTCAGGATCTTTTATGTTTCAATAGGGTCACTTCTGATCCTTCGAAACTCTAATAGATATAGGCCCAACCTGCTCAACCTTTCCTTTAAGTTAATCCCTTCATCCCAGGAATCTGTCAAGTGAACCTTCTCTGAACTGCTTCTCATGCAATTATATCCTTTCTTGAGTAAGACTTGACTTTTCCAACTCTCAGGCTTTTCCAAGTCTCAGGCTTTGGTTTAACAGTTGCACTCCTCTCAGTTCCACTTCAAACTTGAGCTCAAAATCTAGACTGACAGCCTGGTGCAATATTGAATGAGTACTGCACTGATCAAGGCATATTTTTCAAATGGGTCAAGTGGCCTCATTCTGTGCTGTAACCATCCATTGATTGCATGATTATAAATAAGACATTAAACCAATAACCTTCTCAGCGCTCTCAGATGAACATAAAAGGTTCTATGGCAGTAATCAAAGAACGGCAGGAAAGGTCTTCCTAGTGTCTTGGCCAATATTTAACCCTCAAACCAACATCAACGAAACAGTTATTTTTTTTAGGTGTTTATGGGATCTTGCTGCACACAAATTGACTGCTGTGTTCACAACATTACCACAGTGACTACATTTCAAAATTTCCAAAGGTATACATAGATGCAAGTTCCCTTTTTCTCTTTCACTCTCTTCACCAGAATTCTGACCTCCACTCTATATAATCCTTGCCTCTTCAAAGTACCTACTTTTTTCAGCCCGATTCTTGCTGACAAATTAATTCGCATTTCAGTTTTAAAATTAATCCATGGATTCACCTCACCTCACCTCTGCAGTCTTCTCCAATCCTAAATTCCAGCATGTGTTCTGGTATCTTTTGCAGCCAAGCTCATTTTCACCTTTGGTAGCAAACTATTAACCAGCCACAAAATATCAACAAACTACTGAAAGTGGTAGCATTTGTACACCTAGATGGACATTGTCAGATTACTTTCTCTGAATCTTTCAATTCTGAGATCATTGTTGCTCTATTATCTGTGATTATTGTTGCCACTGCTTTGCCTTGTGACCTTGTTCCCTACTTTCAGAGGACTCCTCACCTCCATACCTTTGACCATAGCTTGGGTTCCCAACCATTTTTCTCTTTACCACTATAGGTAATTTGAGGCATTTTTAATGTTGAAAGCACAGCATGAATACAAGTCTCAAAAAATATATATTTACATAGCATATTTCAAGGCTTAAAATGTTGCAAGCTGTTTCACAGTTGGGGTCCAGAACTAAGTAGAGCTATGTGCATAATGATTAAGAAACATGTTGAAAGCAAAATCAAACATTTTAGATCAATTGAATAATTTAATCCAAATTACATAGGTTTGATTGTGAAAGATAAACCAATGTAACGGTTTCATTGATAGCAAGACAAAATAAAAGCAAATCTATACATTATATACTTACAAGAAGGATATCTATCTGTGAACTATTAACCAGCCACAAAATATGAACAAATTACTGAAAGTGGTAGCATTTGTACACCTAGATGGACATTGTCAGATTACTTTCTCTGAATCTTTCAATTCTGAGATCATTGTGCAGTCATTCTCATAGTTCACATGCTGCTCCACCAATAGATGGCAATGTTACTCCATATATACTTCATGTTCACTGGAAAGTGGGTGGCATTTCATTTCTTATTAATATAAGAATTTTATGGGGTTATAAACATGAGATTCATAGGAGACATGTCTCCAAACTAGCCATAATTCTTTATGCGAATTCTTTGATGCTTTTTAAACTGACAACGCACCCAAAGCTTAGCTTTGATCTGCAGAATTCTGACAATCTGATCTAAACCATGACCTAAATCTTCCGAAGAAGCGGTAATCATTGTCGGATCACCGTTCTGCTTGAACATTCCTCCGATTCAATGCTGCTACACATTTCTTTTGAGACTTTCCGAGCCCAGCTTTCCCAGAAACGTGGATTACACCGTCTCTCAGAGTTCCATCACACAGGAGTAGAGTTGAGAGGAAGAAAGTTCACACCCACTTTTTATGGCACTTGCTGTCATATGTTAGGTTTAATGGTTCATTTTGAAGGCTAATGAATGGATGGGTGGATGAATGAATGAATAGGAAAGGAAGATAGGGTGAGTAGTTCAGTGAGGTAGGTAGGTATGTGGACAGGGTGGGTGAGGTGGATAAGTGGGTAGGGGGTAAGCAGGTAAGGTGATAGATGGCTGAGGCAGAAGGTGGGTGAGGTGGTAGGCATGGGAGTGGCAGATGGGTGAGGTAGAATTCGGGTGTGCGGGGTAGTCAGGTTGATCGGGGGGTAGTCAGGTGATTGAAGGGGTGTTGGGCCTGGTCGGGGGTGTCGTTAGTTGGTCGGAGGTGGTAGTTGGGTGGTTGGGGGCTATCAGGGAGCTCAGTGGGGGTTAGTTGGGTTGGATCAGGAAGATAGTCAGGGATCAATATGAGTGATTGGGGGATCAGTTCTGCAGCTATCCAAGAGTTAGACTAGGCTTTAATCTGTATAGTATTTCCTGAATAACTATTCAGATAAGAACATCGGAACTGTCCAAAGTCTCCGACTCTACCTCAGAGTCAGAGACATTCGCGGAAGGTCCCAAGGAGCAGCAGAATTGTCCATCAAAAGTTGGAACTTCCCAGGCAATTCCCCCATAGGTCTGCGTGTCAGGGCTTCCTCTGGGTCACAGAATCACAGTGCCGAAGAGGCCCTTCGGCTCATTGAGTCCGCACCAACGCGTGAGAAACACCTGACCTACCTACCTAATCTCATTTACCAGCACTTGGCCCATAGCTTTGAATGTTATGACAAGCCAAGTGCTCATCCAGGTACTTCTTAAAAGATGTGAGGCAACCCGCCTCCACCACCCACCCAGGCAGCGCATTCCAGACAGTCATCGCCATCTGGGTAAAAAAGTTTTCCCTCACACCCTTCTAAACCTCCTGCCCCTCACCTTGAACATGTGTCCCCTCATGACTGACACTTTAACTAAGGGGAACAGCTGCTCCCTATCCACCCTGTCCTTGCCCCTCATAATCTTGTACAACTCAATCAGGTTGCCCCTCAGTCTTCTCTGCTCCAATGAAAACAACCCAAGTCTATCCAACCTCTCTTCATAACTTAAATGTTTCATCCCAGGCAACATCCTGGTGAATCTCGTCTGCACCCCCTCCAGTGCAATCACATCCTTCCTATAATGTGGCGACCAGAACTACATACAGTACTCCAGCTGTGGCCTCACCAAGGTTCTATACAACTCCAACATGACCTCCCTACTTTTGTATTCTATGCCTCAATTGATAAAGGCAAGTGTCCCAAATACGTTTTTCACCATCCCACTAACATGCCCCTCCGCCTTCAGAGATCTATGGACACACACGCCAAGGTCCCTTTGTTCCCCAGAACATCCTAGTGTCATGCCGTTCATTGAATACTTCCTTATCAAATTACTCCTTCCAAAGTGTATCACCTCACATTTTGCAGGGTTAAATTCCACCTGCCTCTTATCTGCCTGTAGCCCAAAACACTCAACCTCAATGTTAACCACCTGGCCAATCTTTGTGTCATCCACCAATGTACTAATCCTACCCCCTACATAGTCACTTATGTTGTTTATATAAATGACGAATAATAGGGGACCCAGCACAGATCCCTGTGCTACGTCAATGGACACGGGCTTCTAGTCACTAAAGCAGCCTTCTGTCATTCTGTCATCACCCTCTGTCTCCTACAATAAGCCAATTATGAATCCACCTTATTAAATTACCCTGTATCCCATGTGCATTTGCCTCCTTTAAATGTCTCTCATATGGGACCTTGTCAAAGGTTTTGCTGAAATCCATATAAACTACATCAACTGCACTACCCTCATCTACACACCTGATCACCTCCTCAAAAAATTCAATCAAATTTGTTAGGCATGACCTCTCTCTGACAAAGACATGCTGACTATCCCTGATCAAACCTTGCCTCTCCAAGTGGAGATAAATTCTCTCCTTCAGAATTTTCTCCAATAGTTTCCTGACCACTGACGTGAGACTCACTGGCCTGTAGTTCCCTGGCTTATGTCTACAACCCTTCTTAAATAGCAGAGCCACATTAGCTGTTCTCCAGTCCTCTGGCACCTCCCGTGACCAGAGAGGAATTAAAAATTTGGGTCAGAGCCCCTGCGATCTCGTCCCTTGCCTCCCTCAGCAGTTTGGGACACAAATCATTTGGACCTGGACATTTGTCCACTTTTAAGCCTGCTGACACCTCCAATACCTTGTCACTCTCTATATCAATTTGCTCAAGAACCTCGCAATCCCTTTCCCCAAGTTCCATACCTTCATCCTCATTCTCTTGGGTGAAGACGGATGTGAATTATTTTTCCAACACTCTACCAATGTCCTCTGGCTCCACCCATAGATTGCCCCCTTGGTCCCTAATGGGCCCTACTCTTCCCCTGGTTATCCTCTTCCCATTGATATACTTATAGATCATCTTGGATTTTTCCTACTTTTACCAGCCAGAGCTTTCTCATATTGCCTCTTTGCTCCCTGAATTGCCTCCTTAAGCTCCACTCTGCACTTTCTGTTCTCCACTAATGCCTCCACTGATTTGCTCCCCTTGTATCTGTTAAAAGCCTCTCTTTTCCTTCTCATTGTATCCTGAATATCTCTGGTCATCCATGGTTCTCCAGGTTTGTTACTCCTTCCTGTCACCCTACAGGGAACAAGTTGAGCCTGTACCCTCCCCATTTTCCTTTTGAACACCACCCCCCCCCCCCCCCCCCAACTGCTCTTCTGTAGATTTCCCCACAAGTAGCTGTTCCCAGTCTACTTTGGCCAGACCCTGCCTTATTTTACTAAAATCCACTCTCCCCCAATCTAAGGCATTTTTTTGCAACTTGTCTATTTCTTTGTCCACAACAAACTTAAATTGTATGATGTTGTGGTCGCTATCACTCTTCTCAGCAAGGTCGTCCCCCTATTGCAGCGGCAGGTCGTACGGCACATCTCAAGCTACAATAATGCACAACACCCTTGGTGGACTATAATGCAGTGCTTCATCGCACCCATCGAGGCACTGGAACCTAATTTTTAAGATGCCTGTAGTTTGCTCCACCAAAGTACCAAAGTCCGGGTCATGGCATTAGCCTTGTTTTACCATTGCTCTGCTGCAGTCTGAGGCCGCCGCTTGGGTGTCATCAGCCACGTCCTCTGAAGATCCACCCTTGCAGTCCCTCTGAACCATGAAAGATGTCAGGGATCTGAGACCTGTAAAGGATGCAGGAGTCATGGGCGCTCCCTGGGAATTGCATGCAGATCTGTAGGATGTGTTTGTGGGGTTTGCACACAGCCAAACATTCAGTGAGTGAAAGCCCATGCAATTAACATGGTTGAGTGCTTGATGCCATGGAGATCTAAGTGCCACATGAGTGCAGTTGATGGCACCCTGCATTTGTGGAAAACCAGGGATCTGTGCAAATCCAAGTGCTCTTGCTTCCGAGCTTTCCTGATCCCAGGTGAAACGTACAAAGTTCTGTGCTTTTGTGAAGATGGCATCTGTGACCTCCTGTATACACTTGTGTCTGGAAGCTTGCGTGATCCCACATAGGTCACCTGTGGAGCCCTGGAAGGAGCAACTGGCGTAAGAATTGAGCATCACAGCCACTTTCATGGCCTCTGGCAGTGGATGCCCTCCACGTTCCCTTGGAGTCAAATCCTGCATATGTGTCCAACCAGTTCCGTGCGCAGTCTTCTGTGACACTGGTTCTCAGTCATCTGCAGGAATGACAAGCGCTGTCTATAGGCCCTGGGTCTAGCGAAGTGCCTACGAGTAATGGATCTTTGTGGATCTGCAGCAGCGTGAGCGGCAGGCCCTGCTGCCCCTTCACAGAGGTGCTTCTCCTTTTGCTAAGCCAGGTGCCTCTGTCACTTTCTTCTTCTTCTTCTCTGCTCCTTGTAAGCCATGAGGCATACCATTAAATCAGGCTCCTTGATATTGATGTTCTCCTCCTGCAGGATCAAAGAGAGAGATTAAGTCTGAAGACCCCTTCATACATGCAGGAGAGTGCTACCCACCACTTGGATGGCCAGTGAGAAGTGCACCCATTGGTTGTCTGAAACCCGACCAACCTCCACATCACTCCACTTGACCAATTGGCTACAGCTTCTGTCACTGGACTTCATGCTGTGCTCTCAGCTCAGACACAGGCATTCTCCTAACTCACACTGCAAGGCTGTGCTGTTAGCTTGAACCATGGGGGGATACTGGTCTAAACCTTAATAAAGACATTGCAAGAGGCTGTGAGCACCTCCCCCAGTGACTACACCATGATCACCTTTTGCAAGTGGATTCTATATCTTGCCCAGTTGGCCAATTGTTCTGCTGCCCCCTAAAAAGCATGTTAATTTGCACTCTGCAATGGTGCTGCCCTCAGGGTTCTTATTTGAGGTGCCCGCCATGCTAGGGTTGGTGTCAAGGTTGCCTGAGAGTGACGTGTCAGGCTTGCCTAGGACAGAAAGGGCAAATGGAGTGCAGCTGAGCTAACTGAGTGAAGACTTGGGCCAGGATTTTCTCTTTGGTGGGGGGAGCGGGGGGAGCGGGTGAGGGAGCGGGAGCTGGTGCGGGGGGGCATGGACCCGATCGCTGCCTGCAATCGAGTCCGCTCCGTCATTTTGATCCGGCATGGGTGGATCAATTAAGGCCTGCCCAGCGTATTTGCCGACTCCTGCAGATAGTGGGAGTGTGCGGGTGGCAGCGGGCATGCACAGACCATCAGATCTTATGATGACCTGGCAGTCTATTTAAAAGAGGGCCTTGCAGCCTTTTAAGCTGCTCACAATGGCCATTCTAGGCCGCACCAGACGGTTTCGGGTGTGCAGGCCAGGCTGGAGGGAAGGCCAGAGGAGTAGGCCAGGCTGGAGGGAAGGCCAGAGGAGCAGGGCAGGCTGCAGGGTAGGCCAGTGGGGGGTCAATGTGAGCCTCATTTTTCTGATGATTGCCTTGCTACCCTCCTTGAAGAGGTGGCAGCATGGCAGGAAGTGTTGGTTCCCCAGGATGGGAGGAGGAGGACCCCCCACATGACCAAACATGCCTGCAAGGAGGTGGCGGAGGTGGTGAGCCCCCGCGATGTGGTGTGGCGTACCTGTTTTTTTAATTATTTCTTATCTTGATCCAAATCAAGGCAGTTCTTTGTTTGATTTTGGTAGGCTTCCCCAGGTGATTGTTGTCTTGTTGTTTTTAATGGGATTGCATGATGTTTATCATTGTCTTCCTGCCCCCGTAACTGGTCTTGAACTGAAAGCCACTGTATGTGTGGAATATTGATGGGTTTGCATAATTGCATTGATTGTAGTCTTCCTGCCCCTTTGGTTAGTAGTGATTATTTATGCAAGAATTTGATGGGCTTTAGTTTTGTGTTGATTGTTTTAAAGGGAAGAATGTGTATTCTGTCTCCTCTCATTGTCTGGTTTCAGGTAAAAGTCTAAAAGTCATATCCTTGTTGATGATATGAGAAATGTGGGAATTTTGAGAACCCTTCAGGATCAAAGCATCCTGGGTCTCCCTGCCTCCTTGGAGTAGCCCCAGGTCAGTGTCTACCCCCCTCAGCATTTCCCTGTGCATGCTCATTCTCGGAATCACTGCTGGACTCATCGTGTGCAGCCGCGGAAGCTGCGTCAATGTCTTCATCGTCCACTGCGTCCCCCCTTTCCACCGCAATATTGTGAGCCTCTGCAATTGTCCAATAGGTTTGAGGTTCCCTCAGCTTTTTTGGATGAGAGTGGGGAATGCAGGGTGGGTGAGCAAACTGACCATGGCACCGTGGTACAGGAAGCCATCCAAGTGGGGCAGCAAAAAGGAGCATTGTGGTAGTGGGAACATTATAGTGAGGGCGATTGACACTGTTCTCTGTAGCAAAGAACGAGAACCCAGAAGGCTGTGTTACCTGCCCGGTGTCAGGGTTCAGGACATCTGCTCAGGGCTGGACAGGAAGTTGCAGTGGGAGGGGGAGGATCCAGTGGTCGTGCTCCCTGTAGTGACCAATGACAAATGCAGGATAAGGATGGATGCTCTGCATAGTTAGTGTGAGGAGCTAGGCACCAAATTAAGAAGCAGAACCTCAAAGGCTATAATTTCTGGACTATTACCTGTGCCACATGCAAATTGGCATAGGACAAATAAGATTAGAGAAATGAATGCATGGCTCAAAGACTGGTGTAGGAGAAGTGATTTCTCGTTTGTGCAGCAATAGCTCCAGCACTGGGGAAAGTGGGGTCTGTGCCTTTGGGACGTTCTACACCTGAACCATGCTGGAGCTGGTGTCCTTGTGAGCCTCAAAACTAGCGAAGCAAAAAGGGTTTTAAACTGTATAGTGGGGCCAAGAGATCAAATTTGGGAAGATGTGGTAAACCAAAGAGTAGAGACAAAGCAAGAGAGAAAGGTATTAATATGGGAAATGATAGACAGATTGTGACAGAACATATGGACAAGGAGCAGGAGTGGGCCATTCAGTCCCTCGACCCTGCTCCGTCATTTAATAAGATCATGGTTGACCTGATGGTAACCTCAAATCAACATCCCGCCTACCCCCGGTAACCTATCGCCCCCTAGCTTATCAAGAATCTCTCCACCAATGTCTTAAAAATATTCAAAGGCCTGAATATTGCCGTCAGTGTGCGGGGGCGGGCCTGAAGGCTGACACACAAAATGATGCAAGGTGACATCAGGCGTGCATCCCGACATCAGCGCATGTCATTTTGATCTTTCGTTCGGCGGGCGTGCACCGGAGGCAGCTGCGCGCCCGCTGAACTGTCAAAGGCCTGTTAAGGCCACTAAGAAAGTAATTTAGATAATTAACAGTGTTTCCCGTCCAACCTTAAGCTTGGTGGGCAGGCGAAGTGCTCAAGCGGCCTTCACGTTTTTCAGGAATCCTCATCCATGGGCAGGATGAGTTTTCCTGAAAATTTCATAAAATTATTAATTAATTTTTGCACAATTCATAAACATGTCCCAGCTCATGTGACACTGTCACATGAGGGGACAAGTCTAAATAATTTTTAACTTTATTATTTATAAATTTTTATTATGTGCTTTATCTCCTTGAGACAGCTCAGTGTCTCAGGGAAATTTCTAAGATCTTTTGCGCACATATGCGAAAGAACGCAGGCCCCGACTCTCCTTCCTCCCTCCACCCGCACAGGTAGCGCTGAGCACTACCGGCCGTGCATCACTCTGGGTGGGCCTTAATTGGCCTGCCCACATAAAATGGCGGCATGCAGCTGATCGCAGGCGGCACTTGGCTCCACGCCCGCCTCTGCCCAATCCCACCCAGCCCGTCCGACACAGGTAAGTTTCTGGCCAACAACTCTGCTTCCACTGCCTTTTCAGGAAGACAGTTCCAAAAACTCACAACCCTTTGAGAGAAAAAAATTCACCTCATCTCCATTTTAAATGAATGACCCCTTATTTTTTAAACAGTGACCCTTAATTATAGATTCTCTCACAAGAGGGAACATCCTCACCACAACCACCCTGTCAAGACCCCTCAGGATTTTATATGTTTCATTCAAATCAAAGGTACAAAGAGTGCAATTCTAGAACAAATCAGCAGAAAAGGCTAAATGCTACAAAATAATAAAAAGACAAAGCTAAAGGCTCTGTATCTAAACGCATCTAGAGTTCAACACAAAACAGGTTAACTGATAAAGCAAATAGAAATAAATAATTACAATCTGATAGCCATTACAGAGATATGGCTACAGGATAACATAGATTGGGACCTAAATATTTAAGGGTACATGACATTTAGGAAGGACAGGAAATATGGAAAAGGTGGAGGGGTGCCTCTGTGAATTAATGATGGTATTAGCACATTAGAGAGGGATGACCTAAGTTCAAGAAACCAGGATGTGGAAGCAGTTTGGGTTGAGATGAGAAATGATGGAGGCAAGCAGTCACTTGTGGGAGTGGTGTACAGGCCCTCTAATTGTAACTACACCGCAGGACAATGTACAGAAGAAGAGATAATGGGAGCTTGTCAGAAAGGTACGGCAACAATCATGGGGGATTTTAATTTACATATAGACTGGAAAATCAAAGTGGCAAAGGTAGCGTAGATGAAGAGTTCAAGGATGTTTTTAAAATAGTTTCTTAGAACAGCATGTTCTGGAACCAACCAGAGAGCAGGCTATACTAGGTCTGGTATTGAGCAATGAGAAAGGATTAATTGATAACCTCTTAGTGAAGGCACCCCTAGATAGCAGCGATCATAATATTATTGAATTTTACATTTGGTTAACTAAACAAGTTAAAGACAGTCTCAAACTTAAAGAAAAAGCATATAATTACACAAAGATAGGTCGCAGGTCCGAAGATTGGAAAGAATATAAAGAACAGCAAAGAAGACAAAAAGGTTAATTAGGAGAGAAAAATTAGAGTACGAGAGAAAATTAGCTAGTAATATAAAGATGGATAATAAGACTTTCTATAGATATATAAATAAGAAAAGAGTTAACAAAGAGAGCATTGGTCCTATAGAAGGTGCACTTGGGGAATTGATAGTGGAAGATAGGGAGATGGCAGATGAATTAAACAAGCATTTTGCTTTGGTCTTCACTATAGAGGACACAACATCTCGGAAATAGCTGTAAATCGGGAAATGGAAGGGAGGGAGGAACTCGGGGAAAAAATACAATCACCAGGGAAGTGGTATTGAGCAAATTGTTGGGGCTGTGAACTGACATATCCTCGGGTCTGGATGGACTTCACCCCAAGATCTTGAAAGAAGTGACTAATGGGGTAGTTGATGCACTGGTTTTAATTTTCCAAAATTCCCTAGATTTGGAAAGGTCCAATTACATTGGAAAATAACAAATGTAACTCCTTTATTCAAAAAGAGAGGGAGACAGAATGCAGAAAACTACAGGCCAGTTAGCTTAACTGATAAAACAAATAGAAATAAATAAGTGCGATCTGATAACCATTACAGAGACATGGCTACAGGATGACATTGATTGGGACCTGAATATTGAAGGGTATATGTCATTTAGGAAGGACAAGAAGTTAGGAAAAGGTGTTGTGGTGGTTCTGTGAATTAATGATGGTATTAGCACAAAAGAGAGGGATGACCTAAGTTCAGGAAACCAGGATGTAGAAGCAGTTTGCGTTGAGATGAAAAATGACAAAGGCAGGAAGTCACTTGTAAGATTGGTGTACAGGCCCCCTAATTGTAACTACACCGTAGGACAGAGTATAAAAGAAAAGATAATAGGAGCTTGTCAGAAAAGTACGGCAAATCAGAAGGGCAAAGGTAGCAGAGATGCGGAGTTCATAGAATGTCATAGGGAAAATGTTAGATGCTATTATTAAAGATGTTATAGCAGAGCACTTAGAAAAATTCAAGGGAATCAGGAAGAGTCGACATGGTTTTGTGAAAGGGAGATCATGATTAACCAATTTGTTGGAGTTCTTTGAAGGAGTCACATGTGCTGTGGATAAAGGGGAACTGGTGGACGTACTGTACTTAGATTTCCAGAAGGCATTTGATAAAGTGCCACATCAAGGGTCATTGCGGAAAATAAATGCTCATGGTATAGGGGTTAACATATTGGTGTGGATAGAAGATTGGCTAGCTAACAGGAAACAGAGAGTAGGCATAAATGGGTCTTTTTTGGTTGGCAGGAGCTGCCACAGGGATCACTGCTGGGGCCTGAATTTTTTATAGTTTATATAAATGACCTGGATGAAGGGACCGAAGGAATGGTTGCTAAATTTGCTGACAACACAAAGATAGTTAGGAAAGTAAATTGTGAAAGCAGACTTGCAAAATGACATAGATGGATTAAGTGTTTGGGCAAAGACCTGGCACATGCAGTGTAATGTGGGCAAATGTGAAATTGTTTATTTTGGCAGGAAGAATAAAAAAGAAGCTTATTATCTAAATGGTGAGAGACTGTAGAACTCTGAGATTCAGAGCGATTTGCATGTCCTAGTGCATGAATCACAAAAGGCCAAAATGCAGGTACGGCAAGTAATTAGGAAAGCTAATAGAATGTTATAATTTATTGTAAGGAGAATTGATTGCATAAGTAGGGAGGTTATACTTCAGTTGTACAGGGCATTAGTGAGACCGCATCTGGAGTACTGTGTACAGTATTGGTCTCCTTATCTAAGGAAAGATGTAAATGCGTTGGAAGCAGTTCAGAGAAGGTTTACTAAACTAACACCAGGAATGGGCGGGTTGTCTTATGGGGCAAGGTCAGACAGGTCAGGCTTGTAACCACTGGAATTTAGAAGAGTAAGAGGAGACTTGATTGAAACCTTTAAGATCCTGAGGGACCTTGACAGGATGGAAGTGGAGAGGATGTTTCATCTCATGGGAGAATCTAGAACAAGGGGTCACTGTTTGAAAATAAAGGGTCACTCATTTAAGACAGAGATGAGGAGAATTTTTTTCTCTCAGAGGATAGTGAGTCTTCGGAACTCTCTTTCTCAAAAAGCAGTGGAAGGGACAAAATGGCGATGGCGCAAATCTGGGATAATTCCACCCAGAATCTTTACAGTGCAGAATGGGGCCATTCAGCCCATCAAGTCTGCGCTGGTTCTCTGAAAGAGCATTCTACCTATTCCCACTCCCCTGCCTTATCCCTGTTAGCTTGCACATTCTTTCTTTCAGATAGCCATCTTTTTGAATACCTCAATTGAACCTGCCTCCACCACCCTCTCAGGAAGTTCATTCCAGATTCCAGCCACCCTCTGGGTGAAAAAAATTTTCTTCACACCACTTTTACTCCTTTTGTCAATTATCTAGGATCTGTACCCTCTAGTTCTTGACGCCCCCTTGAGTGGGAGCAGTTTCTCACTATTTACCCTGTCCATACCCCTCAAGAACTTGAATACCTCTATCAAGTCTCCTCTCAGCCTCTTTTTTCTAAGGAAAACAGTCCCAATTTATTCGCATATCTGTAGTTCTTTTTCCCTGGAATCATTCTTGTGAATCTTCTCTGTACTCTCTCTAGTGCCTTCACATCCTTCCTCAAGTATGGCGCCCAGAACTGGATGTAGTACTGCAGATGAGGCTAACTAGTGTCTTATACAAGTTCAACATGGCCTCCTTACTCTTGAACTCAATGCCCCTATTAATAAAGCCTAAGACACTATATGCTTTATTAACTACTTCCTCAACATGCCCTGCTATCTTCAATTACTTATGTACATATACACTGAGATTCCTCTGTTTCTGAACCTTCTTTAGAGTTTCTCCCTTTACTTTATACTGGCTATCCACATCCTTCCTGCCAAAATGAATTGCTTCACACTTCCCTGCATTGAACTTTATCTGCCAATTATCTACCCAATCCATCAACATGTCTATCTTTGTGAAGTTCAACACTATCCTGATCAGAGTTGACCATGTTTCCAATCTTCATATCGTCTGCAAATTTTGAAATCATGCCCTGAACACCACAGTCTAGATCATTAATATATATGAGGAAGAGCAAGGGTCCCTGAGGAACTCCATTACAAACTTTCCTCCAATCTGAAAAGCATCCACTGCTCTTTGTCTCCTGTCACCTAGCCAATTTCTTATCCAAGTACATCCCTTCTCTTTTATTCCATGAGCTAGAATTTTGCTCACAAGTCTGTGGTGTGGCAATGTATCAAATGCCTTTTGAAAATCCATAAACGCCACAACAACAGAATTGCCCTTACCAACATACTCTGTCAGCTCCTCAAAAAGTTAGTTTAACCTGATTTTCTCATAATGAATCCATGCTGGCTTTCCATAATTATCCTGCATTTGTCTAAGATTTTTTTATTCATTCATGGCATTGCTGGTTAGGGCAGCATTTATTGCCTATCCCTAGTTGCCCTTGAGAAGGTGGTGCTGAGCTGCCTTCTTGGACAGCTGCATCCACGTGGTGTAGGTACACACACAGTGCTGTTAGGGAGGGAGTCCCAGGACTTTGACCCAACAACAGGGAAGGAACGGGGATATATTTGCTAGTCAGGATGTTAAGTGGCTTGGAGGGGAAATTCCAGGTGGTGGTGTTCCTTTGTGCCTGCTGCCCTTGTCCTTCTAGACAGTCGTGGTTAATGATTTGTTAGGTGCTGTTTAAAGAGACTTGGTGAGTTTCTGCAGTGCACCTTGTACATGGTACACTCTGCTGCCACTGTGCATCAGTAGTGGAGGGAGTGAATGTTTGTGAATGGGGTGTCAATCAAGCTGGCTGCTTTGTCCTGGATGGTGTCAAGCTTTTTGAGTGTTGTTGGAGCTGCACTCATCCAGGCAAGTGGAGTGTATCCCATCACACTATTGACTTATGCCTTGTGATTGGTGGGCAGGCTCTGGGGAGTCAGGAGTTGAGTTACTCACCACAGGATTCCTAGCCTCTGATTGCTCTTGCAGCCGCAATATTTATATGGCTAGCCTAGTTCAGTTTCTGGTCAATGGTAACCCCAGGTTGTTGATAGCCAATTAGTGATTATTGATTTTGTTCTGAACTATAGGGCCCTTCGATCCAGCCACTCAGGGCCCTCATGCCCCATGCCAAGCTCTTCCCTTCCACCCACCCCCTCAGATCTCGCATGCCTCCTATGTCAAGCTGTGCCCTTCCACTCACCCCACGTCCACTCATGTTCCTTATGCCAAGCCCTGGCATTTCCATGCCCATTGACACTTTCTAAAACCAATGAACACCATAGTGTAAATTGTGTGTGTTTAAAAAAAAGCTTTAAAAATCTGTAATCTTTGATCACTTTCTCCTATGCTTGAAAAAAGTCTGGCCAAGCTGATAATAGTGTCATTCATGTAGACCATTTGAAGTTTCACAAACCACAAACACTTGAAGCCATTTACTTATGTCAACAAACATTGTGAATTGACCACCGAGATCAGATAACCTGAACTGTCAATTAAAGAATGTTTCCTCCGTGGAACAAGTGTTCTGATATTCTAATAGATGTCTGTGCTCTCAGCCAAGTGTATATAATGAGGCTTGGCTCATTATGTGCACTGGGGTGGGGCATGAGGTGGCATGGATAGGGAATTGGGAGTATTTGGAGGGTGAGGGGGTGTGAGGAGTGAAGGCTGGTGGGCCTTTGTGTTTCTTTTTCACTAACAAAATCTCACGGCAGCGAGGAGAGTCTTTTAAACAGCTCACCTCTGCATTCAGCAGCCCCTGTGATGCCTCTGCACTTCTTCCCAGGTCAGTTGGCCCAATTCTAGCCCACACCCGATACCCAGCAATACCTTGGTAGGCACTTTCTCCCAAGGTGGGGGGTTGCCGAGCCAGTACTTTTCCCAACTCCACATACCCACCTTGAGGATGAAAATCCTGGCCACTTTCTCTGTGTCCACTCAGTCAAAATCTTTCATTATTTTAAAAATCTCTGTTAAGTCACTCCCCAATTTTACCTTTTGAAGAGAAAAGGATTCCAGCCTGCCACTCATTTCTTGATAGGTATAACCATGCATTTCTGGCATCATCCTGCCACATTTTGTTGACAAGCATCCAAAATCAATTTGCACCAACACAAAAATGCCAGTACCACTTGTGTAAATATTGAGTATAAACAGTTTTTTGTTTTAAACAGTAGATATCAGAACGTCGTAAGAATTTCTCCTCCCCACATTCACATTCTTGATAATTGTCTAACTGAAATAAAAGGACTGCCGTTACTTGAAGTATATAGCTGTCAATGAATCAGTGGCATTATAATCTTTTATGAAAAAGCGTTACCTTTATTTGTGATAATCAAGAAGCTTGACATGCAAAGCTACAATGGTGCAACTGATAACATAGTAAAGCACTTATAGACTACTGTATGTATATTGTTCATAATGGAAAGTGACAAATACTTTCTCATGCTCATGTAGTTGCTCTTCCAGACTTTTAGAATGAATAAAATGATACATATGGCATCACTGTAAATCGACAAAGGAAAAATCATCTATTCGTACCTGGTCATAAGCATCATTAGTCAGAGTATTAGTAATTAATGGTGCAGGCAGAACAAGAATGACTCATAAACATGATTAATTTAGATGGCTTTGGGTGAACTGAGGTAGGATAATGCATGATTAATTCTTCACAGAGCTCTGTGTTTTGATGCATTTATTCCCCCAAGTGAAGCAATGCTATAATACACCTCACATATGTGGAAATAAAAATCATATCCCAAAGATGGCCCTCAGCTGTTTGTTTCTAACAGGTGAGTAAGGCATTTTTTGCAATTAAATGCTAAGGTCTCCCCTAACACTCAGTGTTTTAAACTGGGAAATGAATATTAAATAGTGCAGTGTGAAGTTCTGTCATCAGAAATGATTCCCACTGCTCCTTGTTGATTATTTATCAAAGTTCATCAACAGTCCATTTTAATTTGATTATGACATGTTTTTATTTTAAGAAGAAAAATCATCAAACATCTCTGGTCAGCTTGTGAAATGTTCATTGGATGGACGTTGAAGGGGAATTAGGAATAGTTAAAGAAAGTATGTAAAGGAATTAAGATTATTCTCTGTTGCAGTTTCTAACCTGAAATTTGTCACCGACATTCAATGAAGAAACAGTAGCTTATTGTCACAGGAGAAATAACAATTCCATCAAAAGAAAGATCATAAAATCAGGATCATGATTGGGAGCCCTTTTAAAAATCAGAAAGCAATTTAGTCGATGTTTTATTTCTGTTTGTTTAAATAGTAAGCAGTATCAGGAAAAGGAAGACTGTTATTTGAAAGCATCATTGAGCCTGACAACATGAGAGAGTCGAGTTATTGCAAAACACCTGATATTCTTGGTTCATTTCAGCCATCAGTGCCTTTCCTCGCTCTGTACCTGACTTCCTGCCCTGAAGTTAAGAGCACAAAATCTTATACCTAAAAATAAATTTAGACAAAACAACAAGTTGCATTCATAGGCCTGAATTTTTCAGTTGGCGGGCAGGCTCGGCGGGAGTGGGCTGGCGGGGGTGGGGATGGAGCCAACCGCCACCTGCAATCGGCTCCGCACCGCCATTTTACGAGGGCAGACCAATTAAGGCCCACCCAGCGTAAGATGCGAGCCATGCCTCAGAGAGATTGAAGGGCTTTTGAAATTATTAAATAAATGGATTAAAAATTTAATCAAACATGTCCCCTCATGTGACTGTCATTTGAGATGGGGTATGTTGTGATATTTCAGAAAAATTATTTATTTAATTAATGAAAGCTTTAGGAAACCTCATCCCGCTTGTGGATGAGGTTTCCTAAAAAACGTGAAGGTCGACAACCTTAACATTGGACGGGCAGCATTAACAATTACATTAATTACTTCCTAAATGGCTGTAAAAGGCCTTTTAAATATTGGCAGGCGCGTAGCCGACTCTGGCGCGCACCCGCCAAGCGAAACATTGTGAAACAGCACAATGACGTCAGAACGTACACCCAACATCATCGTGCATCATTTTACATGCCGGTGTGTCAAGCCCGCCCCGGCATGCTGACTGAAAAATCCTGCCCATAGAAAAACATCGCAAAGTGTTTTCATAGATGTCTAAATAGAAAATATCAGTTTTTGAGCTGAAGAAGGAGATATTAGGATAGGTGGAAAAAAGCTTGATTAAAGAGGTAGATTTTCAGGGGGTCTTAAGAGGCAAGGAGGTGGAGAAACAGAAAGGAATTCCTGAGTGTGGGACTAGGTGCCAATGGTTGGGTGATTGGGATGCTTGATGAAGGGGCCCTTTCTGGGGGTGCACTCTAATTTCTTGCTGCCACAAGGTTAAACTGGAGTCGGAGCTGAGAGAAAGGAGGAAGACCTCCTTGAGAAGCTGGCCGTTGGAACCCATGCCTGTTGCTGCGCTGTAACAGGGAAATGTCAGAGTCACTGGCTTAACATCACAGTCGCTGCATTTCAACATCAACACACAGGAATGTGAAATCTGGAATGAAGGCAACCGTTAAAGAGGCACATGTGCTGCATATATGGCATTCCATCAGTGGAGGCCTGTCATGTGCTTTCCAGAATTGGCATTCATAACGGGCCAAAGGGCATCCAGTCATTAATCCTGAGCAACTTATTGTCAATTAGTATGCCAGATCAGAGTTTGGAGCACTGAGCTAGGACAGGTAGCATATGTCATTTAAACCTTCTCCAAGCACTGTGGGATTGAGATGTTAGGTCTCAGGGATGGCATCTTGGTCACCTCGATGTGTGTATTAGTGCCTCGGCTACAAGGCTACATCACCCAGAAGGTCAGTAGGGCCGAAGCCACTGTAGACCATTACAGTTACTTTTGGTTCAAGAACTTCATTATTCTCACCCATTATTCATTAACCTATTCAGTCTATCATGTCAGACAGAAGGACAAAACAATTATGGATTCAGAACCCATTGTTGCTTTTTGAGGGTTCTAATCCAATGGAGGAGATGAAGAAGGGACAGGCAATGCCAAGCACAGCTCCAGGAATAGGTCCTGCCTGAGATCCAGGATGCAGGGAAACCACAGCAAGAAAATGAGGATCAGACCCAGAACACAGAAGCAACTCGCCAGGCCTAGTGTATACCGAAGAAGACTCTCCTATTTACAAATGAGTGAGAGACAATGCCATACATGTCTGTGCTTATCTTAAACTCTGGTAGATCACATCTGCCACATTCTTAGTATGGACCTAATGCCCCGTGGAGTGGGAGGCTATCCCCTGCAGTGAGTTTAAAGGTGATTGCAGTGCTCAATTTCTTTGATCCACAGGGAACCTATGCAGCATCTCGCAGTCAGCAAAACATAGGTGCATAAAGGAGATCACAGATGCTCTCTGTAGCAAGGCACATCAGTATGTGAGGTATGATAGCCAGGCTGTGAGATTCAATGGCTTCCCAAGAGTGCAGGGTGTACCCATGTGGCTTTAAGGGCTCCATGGCAGCAGCCCCTGATGTTTATCAACCGTAAAGGCTATTATTCCATCAATGTTCACATGGTGTATGATCATCAGAATCACATAATTCCCCTTTGAGCCAGATACCCTGGGAGTTGCCATGATTCATACATCCTGAGTCACTCCCAGGTGCCCCAGATATTCGAGGGGCCTGAGTGTCCACATAGATGATTCCTGGGGATTAGTGCTACCCACTGCAATGCTGGCTCATGGTACTTATGTGTTGTCCTCAGAGTGCTTCGGAGAAGAGGTACAACGTAGCTCACAGTTCCGTAATCAAGCAGACCATTGGCATTCTGAAGATGCGCTTCCGATGTTTGGACTGTTCAGGTGACACACTGTAGTACACTCCTGCCAGGGTGTCCCGCATCATCGTGGTGTGTTGTGCCCTTTACAACCTGGTGTTGCAATGAGATGATCCCTTGCCAGGGAGTGAAATAGAGGAGGATCAGAGCTCCTCAGAGGATGAAGACCAGGAGATTCAGGAACCTGAAAAGGATAATGAGGCACAGAACAAAGCCATCGAGGAAGCAAGATGTGGAAGATGTGCCCATGCCACTTTAATTGCTACCAGATTCCAAGAGGAGTAAAGTGAAGGCAATGAGGGATGGCCACATTTCTCCTGGTCCTGAATGCCATTCCATTGCATTGAAAAAGATATCCAACCAGTCAGATCGAGGACAGGTTCAATACTCAGACTTAGACATTCCAGCCTCATAATTGACCAGGCCATGGTCTCTTAGAAGGTTAGCGGTGCACTCTGTATGTGCTTGTTCTCAGAAATGAGAGTCTACACTACAGCAAGAACACTGCGGCAACTCATTTGAAGCAGACTTCACCACTTTAATGAGAAACTACAGTGGCCAGTGAGTGAGGACATGTTTGGGGATTTCCTCCCCCCATCCAGCTATTGTCCTTTGGCTCTACCACTGAGGCGACACAACTGCTGCTAATCATTCAAGGTTGCTGAGCTACCCTTACACAATGGTTTATCATCAGGAAGCAGGGTTGCAAGTGCTTTAACTGCACACTTCCAACAAGGATTTCAATTCATCTTTCATACGTCACACAAGGTTGTCAAAACTATCTTGGGTAAGGTTGACATCACAGGAATGTGAATCTCACAGAAGGACACTATCACGGAGTGGGAGGATGGCTAAACATCAAAATAACAGGATTCCAATGTACATTATCACAGCGCCTTCAGTTGACCAAGCCATTCACATAAACATCAAATGTACTTACAAATGTGCAATATTTTTACAGTGATGTAACACCCATGACCCAAAAGTGATTTCAATATTTTGTAACTTATCTAACCCTACCACTACGCCTGAGTGCAGCTCTGACATCTGCAGCAGAGGTGGAGGCAGCCTGCTAACTGTTACATCCTGATGTCTGTGATAGCCTTGGCGGATGTCCTCTGATAAGGCTCTCCTCCTGAGATTGAGCAGTTGGAGTGGATGGGGTCACAGACAGAGAGGACTCTGAGAGGCTGGATACCCTTGGAGCGTTCTGAGTGGAGGGCCCCAGGGTGCCTGGCTGATGCTTATCCTCCCTGTGGTGCCCAAGGGCCCCTCTCTGACTCTTGGTGCAGCTGGAGGGAGGTCAAGGTACATTGTCCCCCTCTCATGTAGGCATTGATGGTGTCCACAGTGCATGTGGCCATGGAGTCCAGGGCCGAGTGCAAATCCAGCAAAGCCTGCTGGACCAAGATGTCTGTGGTGGTCACCAACCTTCCCATGGTGACCTCAAGGTGTTTGCATTTCAGAGCCATGACATCAGACAGAACATGGACAAACTCCTCAACCCTTCGTTCTCATCGACTCAGTGACTGCTGCATCTCTGCTTGATGCTCTGCTGTCTGTTGTTGCACCTCCAGCATTCAGTTGGTGGCAGCTCACAGAGGCTCATCATCTGACACCTATTCAGTGGCTGGCTTGGATCCATCAGCCCTCCGAGTGCTTGAGACCTGGGCTGTCACTGCCTCTGAATGCTGGGGGTACGTGTCAGTGAGGTGTTTTCCAGCAGGTAATCCTGAGCCTAATCTAGAGCTATGACCTGTCATTAAGCTATTAATGAATATAATGTTTTGGAAAATATTTTTCTTTTTAAAATAGAGGTTTAGTCTGTGGGTGTGCATTAATTGGATTAAAGTCAGCTAGCCTGAGTGCTTTGATGTGTACTAGTTTTGACATGTAAGAGAGATAGCGTGTATTTGCATTTTTTGAATAGAGCATTCAAGAAGTGGGGTGAAAACTTGATGTTTTTCTAGCAGCTACCAAGAAATATGTTTATATTACTAATAAAATTGGTACTATGAAAGGTGAGACAATGAGAATTTGAATTCAATCAGTGATGGTAGATATAGCTTCAGCAGTTTTCGGGTGTGCAGAGCAGAGGCAAAGCGAGAGCAAAAGACAGCTGTAAGCCTCCAATTGGTCCAACTGGCTCCACAGTGAAAAGAACCTAATTTTGAATTTGTAAGGTGAAAATGATTTGCCTGGTATCTGGTTAAGTCACTGTTGCTGTTGCCTTAATGGACATTAGTTTGGGAATTTGTTATAAGTTATGATAGTAGTAATTTAAAGCCATGTGTACATATTTTAACCTGTGCAAATTAATAAAATGTTTCAATTAGTTTAAAGTAAAGCCTCGAGAACTGGTGGTCTGATTCCTGAATTTAGAGTCGCATCTCAAATATAACACCTAAAATTATAAGTTATGACAGTTGTTTAAAATTTCCCTCTGGAAATTTTTTAATAACTCTTGCTTTACCAACTGCATCAGTCATAGCTGACACACCAAGGTGTGTGTCTCTGTGCTGGTGGAGGATGCAGCTGAGCGCAGTGACGGTCCTTCCTTGGTGGCTCCTTCAGCTTTCTCATCCAAGGTGGTCCGAGGACTGGGGCTTTTGTTGGTCATCCTTGTCGGCCTCGATCTGCTGGTGCCTAAAAGAGAGAGAAGAGAGTCTTGGTTCATGAGCAGACAGATAACAAGACTGCATGTGACTCACTATGAATGTCAGGATGTGATGAGTTCAATGAGGTATGATCCATTCCAGGCTGCTGGGACAATCTGATCTTCTCTTCCCCACCGGAGTGATCCCTATCCACCCAGCCAGCTCGGCAGCATCCTCCTTGAACTGCATGAGGGGAACGATGTTGGCTGTCCCTCCCCCGGTCTGGGATCTTTCTCAGCTGTTACGTGCCAGCTTGCCCTGGATGAAGACAAAAGAAAGGAACATGAAGAAAAGGGATGGAGCAGAGGTTGGGAAAGATGCATGCCCCCAGTGTGTGTAGTGAACCCTCCCCAAAAGAGGCTGAGGATGGAGTGAGTAGCATGATAGATGAGACGGGGGTGATGTGAAAGTTTCTATGAGATGATCAGTGGTGATATGTGTCCACTGTTAATGGTTGTGTTAGATCCCTGAAGAGTACATGATGCCATGATGAGAGTTTAATATTGGAGGGAGCTGAAGGATGACTTAGCCTGGTAGAATGGATTAGATCATTCATTCTCTTTCTGCACTGGATGGCATTTTGGGTGCAGTGGCCAGCTGTGCTGACCTGCTCTGCTATGGCCTCCCAGGCCAGAGAGGTGAGGCTGGTACACTTCCTGGAGCTGTACCTGGGATAAAGCACATCCCTATGCTCCCGCACTCCTCTTATCAAGGCCTGGAGGGCATCAAGGTAGAAGTGGGGTGCAGCCTTCTTCCTGCGGCTTGCTGCCTTCTCTCTTTGGTCACCAAACATCTCAATACATCTCCTGAAACTGGGTGGGCTGGAGAGAGTAAGATGCGTGTGCTTCAGGTGGCATTTAAATATAGCACCTTGACCTTTGACCCCATCAGGTAATGGTGGGCCGGACGAATCAGCTCCTGACCACCAAGTGATTCAGAGAGATACTCGCCTGTGCATACTTAATAAGCTTCCAAGCGCAAAACCGGACACCATTTACTGCCATTCCAAGCAATGGGAAATGCGCTGCGAAACCCTCCCGCCACCGCATTTAGTTTCAGGAACATTGAGGGATTCAAAGCTAAAGTAAATCAGTGAGAACAGCAGTCATGAGTGAGTGGCACTTGGTTGCAAAATCGAATATCAGCAGCTTAGCTGAGGTTTATGGAGGGTGAAGGACAGAATTCATTAAAATGTTAAAAAGCCTTTACATATCTCATAATAAACATATGATTTTAATTCATGAGGTGTTGAATAGATTTATCAGTTACTGGTTGTCTGTTTCACCACGATTTGCTTTTTTGCAAACCTTCAATAAAGCCATCTCATTCACTATTAGCTTTACATGTCATCCAAATAACATTCTTTTTAAAATTACTATTTCTTGCAATATAATAAAAAGCTATAATGATAAATAATAAACTTGTCTGTTGAAATTACAATTATTATCAATAAGTATCAGATTCAAAGGAAGCCACTTGACACAGAATTGCTTCGGAGGCTCCGTGGAGTCCTTGAAGTCCCTATCACCCATCATGCTGCAAACAGTAGGCAGCTTCACCTGCAAGATTCAGTGTATCGAGTTCTTGAGGGTCTCATCAAAGCAGGAGGACCTGGAAGCACACTTAGGGTAAAAGATTTCCTGAATAAACAAACATGTTGAAAATTGCCTGCAAAGAAACAAGTGAGAGCCAGAGTGAAGATACCCCTTCACCTAAAAGCAGCTGATGGTCTCAGCTCCACAAAGAAACTGTTTTCACAACTTCAGTATGATCTTCATTGTCCCAGTTGTCCACCAAAGGCACCAAATAAGAGATTCTGAAAGCAGGTGAAGTTGTTCAATGAAGTTGAGAATGAAGAGGTTTTGGAGGAAACAGGGCCAAAAGCTAATCTCTTGCTTCATATTTTACAGATCCTCCCTTCGTTTACGATTGCAGATATAAAGCACAAGTTTCACAAAGCTTGTAAGTAACACTTTGGCTCTCTGATAGTTAAAAGGTGATTATGCAGTTATAGTCCAATAGACTCATAAGTGCAAGTAGAGACCATGCTTGAATAGATTACACAATAAAATGAAAGCCACAGAATGGTCTTGGAACAGAACTAAATGCAGAAGTCCTCATAAGCGTAAAGTTTTGATGGCTGACAATACACTTTAGGATGAACTAATAAGAGAGACAAATCAGAGGAAATTAGATAGTTGGTGAAAATTTGGAGTTTGTCCTCCAGATAAAGGGGCAACCAGACTTGTCATATAGGTGGATTTGTACTGAAGAGGTCCATGCAGGTGGGACTTACAAGGCTAAAGTGAAGCTAGTTGCTCGGGATTTCAAAGACCGACTGGAAAATACAGATCTTAGAGCAGACTTTCCCACAGCTAGTAATACAATCTTGAAAATCTTTTTAGATTTTTCGCCACATATGCATGGGAGTATATATCAATCGACATAAAACCCATCTTTTTGTAGGGAAATACTCTTCAGAGAGAAGTGTTTTTAAAACGACCCAAAGAGGTAGAAGGAAAACTATAGAAACTAAACAAATGCATCTGTGGCCTAAATGATGCTTCCAGGATGTGGTAATTTTCGGTAAAGTTGTTTTTGCTGAAAATAAGTTGTCTTTAACTAAAAGTCCATCTTGCAATGTTTTATTGCTACCAGAAAGGAAAACTTTAAGGTATCCATGTGATGAATGTTGATCACTTCTTATGGGATGGTACTGCAGAATTTGAGAAATGTGCTATTAATAAAGTTAGAATAAAATTGAAAGCTTGGCATGGTTTCGATATTAAGCAGAGTAGGTCTGGAATAACTTTAAATCAACAATCTTAGTTAAAGAGTGTTACTCACATTCCGATTAATCATACTTGGTCATCCTAGAAAGATGATGTCATATCTAAAGAAGAGACAGAGCAATTGCAAAGCTGGATTGGTCTGCTGAACTGTTTGGGCACTCAGACTGAATTTTACGCTCTCCTGCTGATGGGTTTGCAGGCAGGTGGGGGGGTGGTGAGCATAAAATTCCTCGGATGGACTTCCCACCATGTTCCTGCCCGCCCCAGCCTCTCTGCAATTTTATGCTGGGCCAAACGAGGCCTCAGACTTTGCCTCCGCCATTGCCTTATTTGAGGCCCTTCAGTGGATAATTATTGACCACTTAAGGACCATTTCCTACCCAGCCTCAATTTTTAGGTTGGTAGTTGGAGTTCCCATGCACCTCCATCTAACTTCAGGTGCCCCCTCCACCCACTTAACATCCAGTAGCCTCAGGACCTCCCACTTCCCCTGGCCTCTGCCAACACCCCAATCACCACCTTCCACCCCTCCAGGCCTCCCCTATCTTCATCACTCTGAGACTTCCAAAACTTACCTGTTCCTAACAACCCAGGGCTTAGACTAAGGGGGCTGCATGTACTGCAGCTTCTGGTGCTGCATGGACTAGAAAGCTGCTGATCAATCATATTGGCTGACAGCTCTATGAGGCAGGACTTCCTCTCGAGTGAGGGGCAGACTTCCTGCCTGCAGCCAATGAACGCTATTTGGAGTGTGAACTTGCTGCAGGGCAGACAGTGTCGGTGGGTGTGTGTTCCCCATCAACTCTTTGAATGGCGGGAAGGAAATCCCCACTATCCTAAAAATCCTGGCTCATGTTTTCAGGGGCCAGAATATAACGTTCATTGTGCAGGCACGCGCCCGACCCAACTGAGAGTAAAATTACTTGTGATGACGTCGGGCGAGTGTCCCGACATCATTGTGCACTCACGCGATATTTTAGTCAGCGGGGGTGCGCAGGAGACTATTAAGGCCATTAAAGATTTAAATAAATGTCATTTTTCGCTGCCTGTCCAGCCTTATGGTTGGCGGGCAGCCAAAAAGGCCAAGCGGCCTTTGCACTTTTTAGGGAACCTCATCCGCTGGTGGGATAAGGTTTCCAACAGCAATTAAAAATGAAAGAAAAATGTTAACATTTCATTAAGAACATGTTCCTGCTCATGCGATAGAATCACATGACGGGACATGTTTTATAACAAAGAACAAATAACAAAGAAAAGGACAGCACAGGAACAGGCCCTTCAGTCCTCCAAGCCTGCGCCGATCATATTGCCTGTCAACTAAAACATTTTGTACTTCCGGGGTCCGTATCCCTCTATTCCCATCCTATTCATGTATTTTTCAAGCTGCCTCTTAAAAGAACAAAAAAGAGAAAAGATCTTAAAACTCTTTATTTTTAATGTTCTAAACTCTTCATCTCCCTGCGGCAGCTCTGTGCCTGAGCGAGGTTTTCCAGTGCTCACCCACGCACATGTGCAGAGTTGCACTCTCACCCTCCTCCCACCCCACCCCCATCGACATAGTATGTGTTTCATGCTGGGTGGGTCTTAATTGGTGGAAAGAATGGAAATTTTAAAAATGAAATGAGCTGATGCCATTCATCGGCTGTCTGACCATTTTACAAAAATAAATTCACATTTGAAGAAATTGTTAACATCCTAGAGAGGGAATCTCACAATGAAACATGCTTTAACAGCATATAGAGAGTTTATTTTAATTTGTTTTGAAAATTTGCCTATGCATCTAAACTCTAATTTCTATTTAAAGAGAGAGAAGGGAATTGGTTAAATGTATAGTAATTGTGCTTAATTGCAGGCAGGTGTTGGGCATTAAGTGGGCATTCGCTTGTGCCCCTGTAAATACACTCAGCATCTGGTGCTGTGGGTTGTGGGGTGGGGTGGGTTGTGGGTGGGTCAGAGGACCTCCTCTTGGGCAGCTCCTGCGCCTGGCCATTAACAGGTCCAGGCAGTGGGCAGTCAAGGAGTCATTTGCCTGACTGCATGCCTCTCTTCCACAGCTACATCCATGCCTGGTATCTCTGAAGAGGGAGAATGCGGTGTCCACTGATATGCTTGAAGCCTTCCACGATCGTTGGGTCCTGGAGTGGGGGGTGTGGAGGTGATTGGGGGGTGGGTGGCAGGAGTGCAGCATCACCCCCAGGAAGTCACATTTGAATTTAAATTGATAAGTTGCCTTTAAGGTCTTTTTTCATTACAGTGGCTTAATAGTCAAATGTCCCTTTCCCCTTTCACTTGGGGCATGTAATTGGTTTCTGGATGCCAAAGAGAGATATAAATACACTCAGGCTGCAGTGGTGGTTGTTGGGTTAGGAGATGTAATTTGTAACTCTATAAATGCTTATAGAAAAGTACAAATGTTGACTCAAGTTCTATCCTTCACCACCTTATTTTCCGATCTATAACAATGACATTGTGATATTGCGATTTCAGATTTCAGAGTCAGAGTCATAGGGACACGGTTTTGAGCCCATCCCTCAGGGTAAGGAAAAGAGGTGGGTCAGGAGACAGAAACAGCCTCACCAGTTGGTGTGTCAGTACCGCAGTTGCATCCTGCCTCCAGCCATTTCTGTGGAGGTGGGATGGGGGAGATGGCAGGACTACCGACTCACATGCGGATAGTTACTGATCCAGCTCTTTAAGAGCCTATAGGGGTCAATTAAAATAGGCTGATTGGGATTTTCCAGGCAACCTCCAGGTTCCCGTAGGGGGTGGTGGCCAGCTTAGGCACCTGGAAACCGCTTCCTGGTGGTTCCACCCACGCCACAGTGTTAGCCTTTAAGAACCATTGTTTAATTTAAAATATAAAAAAAAATGGAGAGAGGGCATCTTGAAGGGCCTCAAACTTTATTTCAGGCTACTCCTCCTTTCAAGCTGAAAGACCTCTGATTGGCCTTCCAGGTTCGAGAGACCATCTCCAAGTCAATTAAGGGGGCAACCCCATGAAAATCACAAGAAGTGACTTTCCCATGTCCCCTCTGAAGCAGGTGTCAAGCCCAGGAAACAGTCCCGACCTCTGATTCCCATCCTCAGAGAGAAAATCCTGATCATAGAGTCAATACAACACAGAAGTAGCCCATTTGGTCTATGAGTCCATGCCTGTTCTCTACAGAGAACATTCAGGACAACATTCAGGCATGGGCTGACAAGTGGCAAGTAACATTCATGCCACACAAGTGCCAGGCAATGACCATCTCCAACAAGAGAGATTCAAACCACCTGCCCTTGACATTCAATGACATTACCATCATGGAGTCCCCCACTATCAACATCCTAGGGGTGACCTTTGACCAGAAATTGAACCGGACTAGCCATATAAATACTCTGGCTACAAGAGCAGGTCAGAGGCTAGGAATTCTGCGGTGACTAACTCACCCCTTGTTGCCCCAAAACCTGTCCACAAGGTCTAGTCACCACACTTTAGGAAGAATGCCCTCTCTCCAATTTTTAGTACCTTAAATTAAACAATATTCTCTGTTGAACAATCCATTCAGTCCCAACCCCTCATTCTATCCACAAAACCCCGCAAGTTTATTTCCCTCAAATGTCTAACCAATTTTGTTTTGAAATGATTTATCTTCTCTGCTTCAATCATCCTTCTAGGCAGTGAGTTCCAGGTCATTACCAATCACTACATAAAAAAGCCTTCCTCACATTCCTCCTGTGTCTCTTGCCCAAAATCTCAAATCTGTGTTCCCCAGTTGTTGTACCATCAGCTAAATGGAAGAACTTTTTTGTCTCCCTTATCTAAGCCTGTCATAATCTTGTAAAGCTCGATCAAATCTCTCCTCAGCCTCCTTTGCTCCAAGAGCAATACCAGTTTCTCCTGACTTAACCTTGAAACTAAATTCCCTCTTCCTTCGAACCATTCAGATGAATCTCCTTTGCACCCTCTGAAGCACCTTCATTATTCATACACTGTGGTGACTAGAATTAATAGACAGGTTTTGGGAAGACAAGAAGTGAGTTAGTCACCACAGAATTCCCAGCCCTGACCTGCTCTTGTAGCCACAGTATTTATATAGCTGGTTCAGTTCAGTTACTGGTCAATGGTAATGCCCAGAATGTGGATAGTGGGGGATTCTGTGATTATAATATCATTGAATGTCAAGGAGAGATCATTAGAGTCTCTCTTGTTGGAGATAGTCATTGCTTGGCATTTGTGTAGCATGAACGTTCCTTGCCACTTATCAACCCAAGCCTGAATGTCGCCCAGGTCTTGCTGCATATGGACACAGACTGCTTCAGGATTTGAGGATTCGAGAATGGTGCTGAACATTGTACAGTGAATATCCCCACTTTTGACCTTATAAGAGAGGAAGTTCATTGGTGAAGCATTTGGAGATGGTTGGGCCTAGGACACTAGGAACTCCTGCAGCCATGTCCTGGGGCTGAGATGATTGACCTCCTCAACTTTGAGCTAGGTATGACTCCAACTAGTGAGGAGTTTTCCCCCTAATCCCCATTAACTCCAATTTTGCTAGGGCTCCTTGATGCCACACTCGGTCAAATGCTGCCTTGGTATCGAAAGCAGTCACTCTCATCTCACCTCTTGTCCATGTTTGTTCCAAGGCTGTAATGAGGTCAGGTGCTGAGTGGCCCTGGCGGAACCCTAAATGATCACCAATGAGCAGGTTGTTGCTAAGCAAGTGCCATTTAATAGCACTGTTGATGACCCCTTCCATCACTTTACTGATGATCAAAAGTGGACTGATGGGGCAATAATTGGCTGGGCTTGATGTTTCATGCTTTTTGTATAGAGGACAAATCCAGGCAATTTTTCACATTTCTGGGTAGAGGCCAATATTGTAGATGTACCGGAACAGCTTGGCTAAGGGTTCAGCTAGTTCTAGAGAACAAATCTTTAGTACTATTGCTGGAATGTTGTCAGGACCCATAGCCTTTGCAATATCCAGTGCTTTCAGCTGTTTCTTGATATCACGTGGAGTGAATTGAATTGTCTGAAGACTGGCATCTGTGATGCTGGGGACCTCAGGAGGAGGCTGTGATGGATTATCCACTTGGCACTTCTGGCTGAAGATTCTAGCAAATGCTTCAATCTGATGTGCAGGCTTTCCCCATCATTGAGGATGGTGATATTTGTGGAGCCTCCTCCTCCAGTGAGTTGTTTAACTGTCCACCACCATTCACGACTGGATGTGGCAGGACTGCAGAGCTTAGATCTGATCTGTTGGTTGTGGGATCTCTTAGCTCTATCACATGCTGCTTTCACTAACTGGCATGAAAGTAGTCCTGTGATGGAGCTTCACCAGGTTGATACCTCATTTTTAGGTGCTGCTCTTGACATGCCCTCCTGCACTCATCATTCAACCAGGTTGATTCCCCAGCTTGATGGTGATCAGAGAGTGGAGATATGCCAGGCCATGAGGTTACGGATTGTAGTTGATTACAATTCTGCTGCAAATGATGACGCACAGCACCTTATGGATGCCCAACTCAGTTTTAATTTGCTACATCTATTCAAAAGCTATCCCATTTAGCACAGTGGTAGTGCACACAACACATTGGAGAGTATCCTCATTGTGAAGACAGGACTTTGTCTCCATAAGGACTGTGCAGTAGGCACTCTTACCAAAACTGCCAATGACAGGTGCTTCTTTGACAGGTAGATTGGTGAGGATGAGATCAAGTAGTTTCTTTCCTTCTTGTTGGTTCCCTCATCACCTGTCTTAGACCTAATCTAGCAACTATGTCCTTCAGGACTCTGGCAGCTCGGTCGTTAGTGGTGCTACCAAGCCACTCTTGATGATGGACATTGAAGCCCCCACCCAGAGTACATTCTGTGCCCTTGTCACCCTCAGAGCCCTTCTTCCAATTGGTATTCAACATGGAGGAGTGATGATTCATGAGCTGAGGGGCAGGGCAGTAGCTGGTAGTCAGCAGATTTTCTTGCCCATGCTTGAACTGATGCCATAAAACTTCATGGGGTCCAGAGTCAATATTCAGGACTCTCAGAGCAACTCTCTCCCAATGGTATACCACTGTGCCACCACCTCTGCTGGATCTATCTTGCTGGTGGGGAAGGACATGGTGATGGTAGTGTCTTGACATGTAAGGTATGATTCGGTGAGTATGATAAGTCAGGCTGGTGCTTGACCAGCCTGTGGGACAGCTCTCCCAGTTTTAATACAAAGACTCCAGATGTTATTCAGGAGGACTTTGCAAGGCCAACTGGGCCAGGTTTGCCTAGGCCAATGCAGGGTGTTCTGTCTAGTTTCATTCCTTTTTGTAGCCTTTGTACTGGGTTGATACAATTGAGCGGCTTGCTAGGCCATTTCAGGGGGCATTTAAGAGTCAACAACATGGCTGTGGGTCTGGAGCCAAGTGTAGGCTGGGCCAGGTAAGAACAGTGGATTTCCTTCCCTAAAGGACATTAGTGAATCAGATGGGTTTTTACGACAATTGACAATGGTTCCATGGTCCCCATTAGACTAGTTTTTAATTCCAGATCTATTAACTGATTTTAAATTCTACCAGCTACTGTGGTGGGATTTGAACACTGTTACAGTCCTTGGCCAGACCCCGGGATGTGGGAGGGAGGTCTAGTTATAGACCAATAACATTTTGTTTCAAGTAGTAAATGGTTGAGATTTAAAATACCTGCTTTTGGAATAAAGCCACATGATTTCATGGGTTTTGACCAAACAAAAGCACAATTTACTAAACAAGCTTAAAAAGATAAAACAGTTTATAATACCTAACGTTCAGAGCAAGCATGAGGTACATGTGAATTAATAGTCAAACTGTGTTGAACACAGCACACTACAGAAGCAACAAAAGAGAGGTTCAGTGAATTTCTCGAGAAATCACCCAGACATTAGTCCCGCTGTGAGTCAACCAATCTCAAAGAAACTTTGTCTTCTTCATGAGGCTTTTCAATCTCCACCTTTGAAGATCCTTCCTTGGAATTCTCTCCAAATATCTCTCCCACTCAGAAGGCTTTAACAATGGCCCACCTCACAGGGTTTCAAGCTCACCTTCTGAGGTTCACCCTGGATTCCCAAAATGACTCAACACTGGTTCACAAGCACACTTTCAGACCTATGGCCATGCTTCAAAGGGGTGCCTTTGCCTCCAACAACCCACAGTATGGAGTCAGTCTGCGAATTGCAACTCTTTCTTTAATTCAGAGTCAATTTCTTTGCTCCCTTCTTTTAATTTACTGACAGGGCCCAACCCTGCCCCTGTCTCTGTGACACTTCTTGGCTAGCAGACTGCATCAAACTGACTCCCTGAGAAGAGTTGTTCACTGACCCTTGAAGTGCTCTGGGGACCTATCAAAATACTCCCAGAGAGCCCCACTCTTGTTACTGGGCAGGAACCAACGTAACCAGAATTGAAACATCCTGTACCTTTGAATGTTACAATTTCCAGATCAATGGATTTCATGATAACCTCCAGGGCATTAACCTGGACCACAGGATCACTAGCCCAGTGACATTACCGCTACATCACTGCAATGTCAATCCTCTGCCTGTGGGTGCCCTCAGGCTTGCCATTTGCTTCATTAAATGGTCAGATTTCATCATATTTTCATGCCACTTTGACCTCCGTTGCACAGCCACCTCCTCTGAATAGTGGAGATTCTGGCAACACTGCAAAATTACTTTGCTCTTGGAAAATTACTGCTAATTGCCATTTAACAAACTTAATTCATTCACTGCCACTGCCAAGTGGGTTGCCATCACTGCACAAAAATCTGCCTTTGGGAAAAGGAGGAGGAGGCAGGAATATGTTGGGGACCTGGCATGACACATTTTTCCCTGATTTTCAAGGGCCTGGTTAAATACCCCCAGTTTCTCTCTATTTGCCTTATCTGTTCCCTTATTGCACTGAAAACTTCAATTGAATTATCCTTTACCCTTCTAAATTCCAGGGATTGCAACCTTGGTTTGTGTAATTTTTCCTTGTAATTTAACCCCTGAAGGCCTGGTAGCATTCTGGTAAACATACACTGCACTCCCTAAGGCCAATGTGCCCTTCCTAAGGTGTGGTGCCCAGAACTGCTCACAGTTCTTCACATGTGATCTAATCAGGGCTTTGTATAGCTGAAGCATAACTTCTAACCCCATAGTATTCTACTTCTCTAGACATAAAGGCCAACGTTGCATCAGCTGTTTTGATTATTTCTTGTACCTGATCATGCAATGTAATTGAAAATGCTCTGCAGCTGTGTTGTTTGTCTGTTTCATAAATTATTGATACCTCTTGATCATGAGGTGGTTTATTTAATGGCCTGTTCAATTTCCCTCTTTGAATTTTTGATTTTTTTTTTCACTTTTATTCTTTGTGCTATTTAAAGAACAGAACCAGTGGTTTGTGGCTCTGAATCAGTTGGTTTACGTCTTTTATGGTGCTTTATTAAAACAGTGTAATGTTCAGCAATGTAATTTGGTAGAGGCACTCACTGGTTTGTTGAGTGAGAAGCAGCATGATCGTCTCATCTCACTGTCTCTGCACTTTACATGTCATTGTAAATGCACTGAATTATATTCAACCATCATTACTAAAGAGCACTAAAGGGGATCTTCCATCCTTATTTTTTTACTCTTTTCTCCCCGAGGCAGCTCTGTGCCTCAGGGAAAATCTAAAGTGTGCACTCGCACCCAAGTGCGAAGTTCACGCTCGCCCTGCTCACACTCCCTACCCCCCCACTAACCCGCAGTCCTGAGCACTGTCGCTCATGTTTCACACTGGGTGAGCCTTAATTGGCCCACCAGCGTGAAATCACCTTGCGGCCTCAATTGCAGGCAGCGGTCAGGAAGCCAACCACCCCTGCCCACCCCCGCTGAGCCCACCCGACAAGGGTGAAATTCTGCCTGTTGTACATTGTAAATGACTGTTTGAACAAGTAATGAAGTGTTGATCTAATCTTAAATGAAGATCTTCCTTCATTTGCTAGTTGAAAGTGTTGACAAATTAATTTATGGAAGTTATTGGGTGAATGCTTTGTGAAACACCTTGGTTCTGTCCACAAGCATGACCCTGAGCTTCAAGGAGCCAGTAATTTTAATTCTCTACCTTGCTCTTGTTACTACCGGGATGGCAGGATGTGTGAATTATCGAGCCCCAATACTCCACAGGCTGTACCATTAATTTACATGTTTAATTTTCTCACCAAAATGGCCAATTGTGTACCTATACTTTTAGTGCCCATAAGGAAAGAGACTCTGACCAGGCTTCTTTCAAAAACTCAGAGTGATTAATTTATTTTTTAAACAAGACTTCTTTTAAAATGTTGCAAGTACTCATTAACACAGTTGTAATCGGGAAGTATAACTATCTATCTCTTCCTAAAGACTTTCCCCCAGCACACACACACACAAACACACAGACAAACAAAGGACAGACAGATAGAGTCTCCAGAGATGGGCTTTGGAAGGTAGGCATTATAAAATAAAGGGTAAAGTCCGCAGGATCTTGATGCTGTCGACTTGGAGTTCTCTTGTGTGCAGACAGGCTACTGATCCCAGTGGATGCCTGGAAGTTCTCACCACTGGTCTCAGCTTTGCAGGTCCAAATGCAGACTATTTACACTCTGATGAGGGTTCTCTGGCTACAGGTTGATAGCCACACATTATTTGAGGCAAGGTAGAGAGAGGGGGCCAGTCAAGGTAGCCTTCTTTCTCAGCTTGTTCTCCAACAAGACTCCCTTCAAAACAAGCAGGTTCACAACTTAAGTTTTTTCTTCTCTCTCCCATGTGATTGTCTTGTCTCTCTGCTTTTCATTAATTAAAGTTCTTTGCAGTTCAACACAAACAAAGTACCATATAGTTCAGGTGAATTTTTGGAAGAGGCCTGCTTGTTTATACTTCCAAGGTGAACTTATGACCTTTTAAGAGAAATCCCAGGTTAGCACCCACATGTCCAAATCATGCCAAATCCTTCCATTTTGTGAAAAAAAACTTCAGTCTTGAGATGTATGATTCTAATACTCTCACGCTGACATCGTTGTCCTTGGCCTGCTGCACTGTTCCAATGAAGCTCAACATAAGCTTCAGGAACAACACCTCATCTTTTGATTAAGCACTTAACCGCATTGTGGACTCAACGTTGAGTTCAACAATTTCAGGCTATAATTTATGCTCCATTTTGTTTCCCTTTTTTTGGTTGTTTTATTTCTTTTCTTTCGGTTAGCAGCACACCTGCCCTAGGCACACTTTTTGTTTCTTTGTTTCTTTTCTTGCCCCATCATCATTCCCTTGGGCCCTGGAAGATTTAACTTTTCTGTCAGTCAATCTTTCTGTCTTCCACTCTATCGTAGACCTTCCTTTTGTCCTCACCCCTTGCTCAAAGCCAGTTACAAATCTAACTTTTCTCAGTTCTGATGAAAGGTCACAAACCTGGAATGTTAACTCTGTTTCTCTCCACAGATGCTGCCGTAACCTGCTGAGTATTTCCAGAATTATCAGTTTTTATTTAAGTTATGCACTAATTGACTGGCCGAATACTGCTCTCAGGCAAGAGGAGGATAGCTCTAGTTTAGTGCGAGTGCTCTCTCTGCGGAATCAGAAAGTTATGAGTTCATGTTCAACTTCAGAGACTTGAGTATGTAATCTAGGCTGTTACTTTAGCTGTCATCTTTTCAGTAAAATGTTAAATGATATCTTCCTCCTCAGGTGCATGTAAAAGATCCTACGACACTATTGTAAATAAAACAGAGCAGGGGAGTTCTTCCTGCTGTCCTAACTAATACTTATCATTCAGCCAAACTCACTAAAGCAGATTACCTGGTCTTTATCTCTTTGTTGTTTATAGGACTTTGCTGTGCACAAATTGACAACCATGTTTTTTTACATTACAACAGTGACTAAACTTCAAAAGTACTCTACTGGTTGTAAAGTTGCTTTATAAAAGCAAGTCATTCTTTCTACATTTGTTATTTTCTTTCATGTTGAACCTCAATATAAAAGTAGAAAAAAATACAAATAAAGTGCCTTTTCAGCAGTCAGGCATTACTTTGGAAAAAAATGTATTGATTAATGACAAAGAAAGAAGATTGTAGAATAAATGGTTCTTGCACTGGAAGACATTGGCCTTGAAATTGCACTGGAGGACATTAACCCAGTCTTGATTTGAAATTCTTTTTCAATTACATTAATAATAGAATAAACAAATAAAATAACTAGGTAAGCATGTCTGCTAAAACAGCAGTGGAAAATTTTGGGGGAATGAATTAACATTCAGATGCTGGTATCACACAGCCACGATTACTTGCTAAGTAGAATATTTTTCTTATCCCACAATATTAATGGTTAGCTCCGTGAGAAAAGGTAATGGGTAAATGGTCTAAATCAATGCGTCGTGAATTTCATAAGGCCTGCCAGAAACATTGGGCACGATTTTTACCTCGTCGGGCGGGCACGGCTGGCGGGCCTGGGAGCAGATGCAAAGCCATGCGCCGCTCGCGATTGGGCTCCGACATTGATTCCAAGCTGGCTGGGGTGGGGGCGAGAGGAGGGCAATCGCAGATGTTTGCGCATGCGTGCGGATGTGTGCACTGAAAGCTCCCTGAATAACAGAGCTGTCTCAGGGAGCTGAAGATTTTTAAAAATGCAAATAAAGATTTTACAAATGTTAAAAACACGTCCCCTCATGTGACTCTGTCACGTGAGCAGGGACATGTTATAAATGATATTTCAACATTTTAATTTTATTTTTAATTCCTGTTGGAAACCTCATCCCGCCTATGGATGAGGTTTCATAAAAAATCTAAAGGCCGTCTGGCCCCTAGGAAGGGGCAAAAAATATAATCAGAAGAGTGCAGCAGAAATCATAACCAGAATAAGCAATAATGGAAAAAAGTTAAAGTTTAAGGCTCTTTACCTGAATGCACACAGCATTTGCAACAAGATGGATGAGTTGATGGCACAAATAAAAAAAAAATGGATATGACTTGATGGCTATTACAGAGACGTGGTTGCAGGGTGACCAAGACAGAGAACTCAAAATTCAAGGGTGTTCGACATTCTGGAATAATAGGCAATGAGAAAAAGGAGGTGGGGTAGCTTTGTTAATGAAGGAAGGTATCAGTGCGGTGGTCAGTAGTGACACTGGTGCAATGGATCGTGATGTGGAATCAGTTTGGGTGGAAATAAGGAATAGCAGGGGGAAGAAGTCATGTGTGAGAGTTATCTATAGGCCCCCAAAGGACAAAGTAAAAATCAGGAAGTAATGGAGGCGTGTAAGAAGGGTGCTACAATTGTCATGGGTGATTTTAATCTGCACATTGACTGGACAAATCAGATTTCCAGGGGTGACATAGAAGATGAATTTGTAGAGTGTATCAGGGATTGTTTCTTCGAGCAATACATTGCAGAACCTACCCGGGACATAATAATTATGAAAGGGGTTATAGACCAGTTGAGTGAGTGGGCAAAATACTTGGCAGATGGAGTTTAATGTAGGAAAGTGTGAGTTCATGCACTTTCGTAGGAAGAATCAAAAGGCAGACTATTATTTAAATGGAGAGAGTCTCCAAAAAAGTGCAACACAGAGGGATCTGGGTGTTCTTGTACATAAAACACAAAAAGTTAGGATGCAGGTGCAGCAAGTAATTGAGAAGGCAAATGGAATTTTGGTCTGTATTGCTGTGGGGTTGGAGTTTAAAAATAGGAAGCCTTGTTACAACTTCTCGGGGTGTTGATGAGGCTGCGCCTGAAGCACTGTGAATTTAAGAAAGGATATACTGGCATTGGATGCAGATTCACTAGACTGATTCCTGGGATGAAGGGGTTGACTTATCAAAAACAGCAAAACAGGCTAGGTCTTTATTCATTAGAGTTTAGAAGAATGAGGGGTGATCTTATTGAAATGTATAAGCTTCTGAGGGGGCTTGACAGGGTAGATGTTGAGAAGATGTTTCCACTAGTGGGAAATCGTGAACCAAGGGACATAGGGCAGAAACTTCACCCCCGTTGGGGGGGTTATGCAAGGGCGGGCAGGGACGGGGGTGGGCACGAACCCAATTGGCGCCAGGCCACCATTTTACGTGGGCGGGCCAATTAAGGCCCATTCAGAATGACACGTGCCCGGAAGTACTGAGTGCTCCCTGTACAGGTGGTGGGGGGGATTCCCGGAGTTGGGGCCTGCGCTCTTTTTTGCATGTGTGCCAAAGAGCGCAGAAATCACCCTGAGGCACCTCGGCCTCAGGGGGATTAGTTTAAGTTGTGCAACATTGAAGAAAGGTAAAAAAAAATTAAGGACATGTCCCTTCATGTGAATAAAAACAAAAAAACTGCGGATGCTGGAAATCCAAAACAAAAACAGAATTACCTGGAAAAACTCAGCAGGTCTGGCAGCATCAGCGGAGAAGAAAAGAGTTGACGTTTCGAGTCCTCATGACCCTTCGACAGAACTTGAGCCAACTCGGCTGCGTGCCCGCTGAACTGACAATCTAAATGATATAAGGTGACATCGGGACGCACACGTCTGACATCATCACGTGTCACTTTACATGTCGGCGAGCGCGCCCCACCTCCTCTCACCAACCCGAAAATTCTTTCCATAGTTACAGAATAAGGGAATGCTCATTTAAAACTGAGGTGCGAAGGAATTTCTTTTCTCAGAGGGTAGCGAATATCTGGAATTCTCTACCCCAGAGAGTTGTGGAGGCTCGATCACTGAAAGTGTTTAAAGAGGTGGTAGATAGATTTTTGAAATATCGGGGAGTTGAGGGCTATGAAGGGCTGGCACAAAGAGGAGCTGAGGCCTGGGGCAGATTAGCCATGATCTTATTGAATGGTGGGGCAGGCCTAAGGGGCCGAATGGCCTTCTCCTGCTCCTATTTCTTATGTTCTTCTGATTCGTCTGCCCGCCAACTGTAAGGTTGGATGGGCAGTGAAAAATTGCATTCAAATGTGACTTTAATGGCCTGTTAATTGTCGGCGGGCGCACTACCAATTCCCGTGCACGCCCACCTGTGCGAGTGCACGATGACGTTGGGACACTCCCCTATGCCATTGCACATCATATTACACTTGAGCAGATTGGGCACGCGTCTGCCCGCTCAGTGAAATATCCTGCCCATAGAAGCAAAGCAAATAGGAGCAGGAGTAGGTCATTGGCCCTTCGAGTCTGCTCCACCATTCAGTAGGCAGGGTTTTTCGGTTGTTGGATGGGCGTGGATGGGTGGGCTGGGAACAGCCAGGAAATGGTCTGCTGCCCATGATCGCCCCCTGGCTGCAATTTCACACTAGCTAGCTCACTATTGTGTGCTATTTTACGCCTGACCGGGTCAGGCGTACACCCGTCTGCGGGATGTAAATCCTGCCCAATATGATCATGACTGATCATCTATCTCAATGCCATACTCCTGCCCGCTCCCCATACTCCTTGACATATTTAGAGTTTAGAGGTCTGTCTATTTCCCTCTTAAATACATTCAGTGATTTGGCCTCCACAGCCTTCTGTGATAGAGAATTCCACAGGTTTACCACCCTCTGAGTGAAGAAATTTCTCCTCCTCTCAGTCCCAGATAGCCTACCCCATATCCTGAGACCGTGACCCCTTGTTCTATATGCCCCCAGCCAGAGGAAAAATTATCACCACTTCCAGCCTGAACTGCCCTGTCAGTATTTTATACGTTTCAATGAAATCACCTCTCATTCTTATAAACTCCAGTGAATACAAACTTAGTCGACCCAATCTCTCCTCGTTTGACAATCCTGCCATCCCAGGAATCAGCCTGGTGAACCTTTGCTGCACTCCCTCTATGGCAAGAACATGCTTTCTTAGGTAAGGAGACCAAAACTGCACACAATATCCAGATGTGGTCTCAGCAAGACCCTGTACAGCTGCAGTAAGACATCCTTGTTCCTGCACTCAAGTCCTCTTGCAATGAAGGCTGACATACCATTTCCCTTCCTAACTGCTTGCTGCACCTGCATGCTTGCTTTCAGTGATTGGTGTACAAGGACACCCAGGTCCCTTTGTACATCAACATTTCCCAATCTATCACCCATTAAATAATACTCTGCCATTCTGTTTTCCCTACCGAAGTGGATAAGTTCACACTTATCCACATTATGTTACATCTGCCATGTATTTGCTGTTATGATACCAGCTGATGTTACCAGTGGACAAGTCAGATCCAAGGGTGGAACCCGGTTCGATAGGTCTAAACTTTTCATTTTTGTTTAGATACATGGAAAGGAGTCAACTGATAAACTTTTAACAAAAGAATAAAACATTTATTAAACAAGAAAATATGAACCAAATTACGATACTCCTTTGCCTCCAACTATATCTTTACAGATACAGACAGATTTGTAAGGATAACATAAGTTACAAAAACTATCTTATACTCTTAGGGTTCCCAGCGAGTACACAGTCCATGTAAACCAACATGCGACCTGTGGTCAGACATGCCACACTCTGAAACCAAGTGACAGATGTCACCCCAACAGCATGAATCTCTAAGGTAAAAGCAAAAACCTGCGGATGCTGGAAATCCAAAACAAAAAAAAATACCTGAAAAAACTCAGCAGGTCTGACAGCATCTGCGGAGAGGAACGCAGTTAACATTTCGAGTCCATATGACTCTTCAACAGAACTGTTAAAGAATCATACGGACTTGAAACATTAACTGTATTCCTCTTGCAGATGCTGTCAGACCTGCTGAGTTTTTCCAGGTACTTTTGTTTTTGCTATGAATCTATTGTCAAATCCCCCCAGATGATTGCCACACAGCAAGCCATCCAGTCTCACTGAACTCCTTCTTTCACACGAGGGCTTCCAATCTCCGCTTTTGAAGAACTCGCTCTGGAAGTTTCTCCCAAACAATGCTTTCTCTCAGATGGCTTCCACAAGTATCCATCTCCAGGGTCCTGAACTCTCCTTCCGATGCTCCTCTCCCCTGAACCACCACATGCATTTAATCTTCTTTCCATGCACTCTCAAATGCTCAGCCATGCCAACAGAATACCACTGCTTCACATGCCCATGGTAATGAGTTACAGGCTGTCAGCTATCCTCTTAGATCTTCCGGCTTCTTGCGTACCTGTATTGTTTTAAATCTGTGTCCTGCAGCTTTCTTCTCTTTAAGCTTGAAGCTTTTCTCTGCTCCTCACTCTTAACTTCACTTAACAGTTTTCTGTCCTTGCACTTTGACATAACTGTCCTTGACCTTTTTGTCCCAGTCCCTCGTTTGGGACTTTCTTCTTTAGTTTCTGGAACCTGCTCCTGCAGTTTCCTCTCCTGTCTAGACCCTCTGGAATCCTGGCTTCAACTTTAGTTTGGGACTTGCATTCTGTCAGTCTACTGTCCAGCCTCTCTGGAATCCTGGCTTCAACTGAACTCACATTACTTTTCTGTCTCTGTGGGGCCTCCTGTTGCTAGGCAGCAACATAGTTTTTTTTATCTAACCTTGTTTGTTTTGCTTTTGCTTCAAGAATCGTAAAATCTAATTAAAATGCAGGCATCCTTTAAAGTGAAACTAAAACTCGGGTTTCATCCTTTCAACCCACAAATACAGAAATACAGTTCAAACTTAAACATTAAAGATACACCTTATTCCTTACACACCAAAATACACATATACAAAATACACATATAATTACTTAAAACTATCTCTATTTTCTAACATTGCCCACTCAATCAACTTGTCTATGTCGCCATGAGGACTCTTAACATCCTCTTCACCACTCACATTCCCAACTAGTTTTGTGTCATCAGCAAACGTGAAAATGTTACATTGGGTTCCCTCATCCAAATCATTGATATATATTGTGAATAGCTGGGACCCAATCACTGATCCTTGTGATACCCCACTAGAGTGGCATGGAAAGATTTTTCCAATTGACTTCAGCATCTCCAGACCTGGTGGATAAAACATTGACAGATATCTGCACTAAATGATACTCATCAGAAAGTGAGACTATTCAGTAACAGATGCAATCAACATCAGGTTCAGTTTAGAGATGTCCTTCCCTTTTCCCTTATGGAACAATAAACTGCTGTCACTCACTGTCATTGATAACACATAAAGAATGGTTATTTGAGTAAGCTGCAGGATGTTGTGTACATGCATGGATCTGTAGTCACTGGGCAGGATTTTTTGGTTGTTGGGTGGGTGCGGCGGGTGGGACTGGGAGCGGCTGCGAAACAGCCCGCTGCCCACGTTCAGTCCCCAAGCGCGATTTCACACTGACTGGCCAATTAACGGCCAGCCAGCATGAAAGGCACGCTGAGAAGCTCAAGGCAGGGAGCTGCCTCAGGGATATGAAGATTTGTAGAAACAGAAATAAAGATTTTAAAAAGGAGCAAAACATGTTCCCACGCATGACTCAGTCACATGAGCTGGGAAATATTAAAAATTATTTCTAAAAATGTTTATTTTTTATTTATTGTTGGTAACCTCATCCCGCCTGTGGATGAGGTTTCATAAAAAATCCAAAGGCCACCTGGCTGATTCGCCCACCCACCAACTGTATGGTTGGGTGGGCCACGAAAATTTGATTTTAATTAATTAATTAAGGGCCTTAAAAAGCCTCTTAATTGTCGGTGGGCATGCTGCCGACTCTCGTGCGTGCCCGCCGACTGAAATATCACCTGAGTGTGCAATGACCTTGGAACATTCGCCTGACATCATCGCGTGCTATTTTACACTTAATCGGGTCGGGTAAGCGCCTGCCCGCAGGATGTAAAATCCTGCCCACTATCTTCAGAAGAGAAAGGGTGTAAATGGAAGGAAAAATGCCCGGTCCATTACTAATTATGTTTTATGCTATTATTTGCCACCGTCGGATATTTAGTTATAAATAAACATTCCAGATGAGAAAAAGTAGTTTAGATTTTTCTGATCGGGGCTTTAAAACTGCATTAAAATGTGTTTAATATTTTCTTGGGGACATTGTGTTTTGTTTTTTTTTAAGCAGGAATAAACTGAATACTCCTAATTATGAATGCTGTGACACTGAAATCAGTCAAATGATTTAATTAATGTTAAGAAATATTAATTGTTGTTTTTGCCACCCTTGTGTTTCTTATAGGTCCCCAGTGGTATCCTTCACGTGTTGGCCTTCACCTGGAATGCAGTAAGTTTTACTATAACAGCTTGTTATAGAAATTGCTTCATTACAATTTAACATGGAAATGTGATGACAGACACTTATGTCGTTAAATTAATGGCAACTTGATACTAAATTACTTGAACAGTTATTTAAGTTTGAACAGTTGGTGTGATTGGCAGATATTAGCCCTTGTTTTTGAATGGCCCATGTTGGGATCTAGATATAGAAACAAGAGTTGGCCAGTCATCACCTCGAGCCTTTTCTCCCATTCAATTAGACCATGGTTGTTCTGCATTTTAACTCCATTTATCCGCATTTAATCTATACCCCTTGATATCCTTACCCAACATGAGTCCATTGATCTCAGTCTTGAAAATTTCAATTGATTCAGTATCCACTATTTGGAGGAGGTGAGGGGTGGGCAGATTTATTGATTTTCCCTAACCTTTGTGTCAAAATATACTTCCTAACTTCATTCCTAAATGCCCTAGCTTTACTTTTAGTTTTAAGATTATGCCCACGAAAATATTTAATTTCTTTGCATCTACCCTGTCAAATCCCTTCAACATTTTACATACCTCAATTAGATCACCCCTCAACATTGTTACCTCAAGGGAATACAAATCAGGTTTATGCAATTTGCCCTTAAAATTGAACCCTACATGCCTTTGTATAATTCTGGTGAATCTGCATGTATCTCTGCAAGGCTCTTGAGGTCCAAAACCGAATGCAGTGTTCACCAGCTGGAGCTTCGAATTTTTATTTTGTATTTCAATATATTTAGCATCACAGCTGAAATTCCATTAGCCTTTTTCATTACTTTTTCTACCTGTGTATTGTATTGTGGTGAATTTTGTACATGGGCACCAAAATCACACCGGCACTGTGGGTGGTTTATCAATGGCTGCAGGGCAAGGTCTTGCTTGGGGAAGGGGAGAAGTGCCCTCAAGCAAGGGAAGAGGCAGCAATACGAGAGCTGTGGGAAGAGGGTATCCCAGGGTGTGTAGTGGGGCACATGTTGAACTGTGCAAGTGATCTCAAAATGGTGAGGGCTGAGGAGGCAGTTTCCAGAGGAGGTGAGGCCAGATGGACATGTGAGAGTATGTGTGTGAGGATGGGTGGTGATGTCCCTTGAGCTGACAGTGAATGAGATGCCAGTGAATGTGTGATGGGTATGAGTGCATGAATTTAGAGTGATGAGATGGTTGCCATACCCTGGCTGCAGGAATAAGATCATTCATCCTCTATCTGCATTGGATGACCAACCTCTTCTGTGCAGCATTGGCACTGACCGTTGCTGCCACTGCCTGCCAAGCCCCTTCTGTCCCTCCTGCGGCCAGAACAGGGATAAAGGACATTACAGCAAGCCTCCAAGGCATCCAAAAGGCGCTCAAAGGCTCAGTCTTCTTGCCTTTCTGGTCCATGTCTTCTTTGCTGCAGTTCTGGGCTGGAAGCAAAGAGGCGGCTATACTTTAAATGTGGTTCCTGGAGTGATGAAGTGGCGAGGTGACGACATGGCGGGCAAATAAGAGCTCTCCCACCTCGGAAACAGCGTGTTTCCTGGGAATGTATAAATAACACGGTGGGTTTGGGACAATACGGCTTGAAGCACTGCCACTGCGGCTGGTGGGTAAAACCTGCCTGCTACCGCACTTATTGCAAATCTGGGATGATTCCACCCTGGATTTTATTGGCCATAGTTTTACTCAACTCATGTGGTTTATTCATGTTCCTTTGTAACTTCCTGTTTCCATCTACACAACTTTTTTGTGCCTGGAAGAGAAGACATTCACATGCCTCTCGATCTATAAAAGAAGAACAGCTTATCCTGCTGCAATGGCACAAGGAAATGTGTATTCAGTTCTGTAATTTATAAATATAAATCAGATTGCACCATCTGAAAAAATATCATAGAGTAAATATGTTTTTAGAAATTAGTGCTATGAAAAATTATGGCCAGGATTTTTCCCTCTTTGGGCGGGCTTGGAGGGGGCTGGCAGGAGTGGTCAGGAAGACAACCATTGCCCACGATTGGCACCGGACCACGCTTTCACGCTGATGGGCCAATTAAGGGCCGCCCAGCGTGAAACATGCACAGCGGCGCTGTCTGTGCGGTGGGGGAGGTGGGAGAGGGCGAGCACAAACTTTGCACATGTGAGCAGGTGCATGCTGGAAAAGCTCCCTGAGGTACAGAGCTGCCACAGGGATATGAACAGTTGTGAAAGTAAAAAATTAAGAATTTTAAGGTGTTAAAAAACATGTCCCCCTCATGTGACTGTGTCACATGAGCAGGGACATGTTCTTAATGAATTGTTAAAATTTTTATTTCATTTTTAATTACTGTTGGAAACCTCATCCCATCCGTGGATGAGTTTTCCTGAAAAGTGCAAAGGCCGCTTGATCTTTCTACCTGACCAACAACCGTAATGTTGGATGGGTAGTGAAAAATAACATTTGATTAAATCTTTAATGGCCTTAGTAGGCCTTTTAATTGTCAGTGGGCACATTGCCAGCTTCCGCGTGCACCCACCAACCGCAATATCATGCAAGTCCGTGATGACATCGGGAGGCTCGGCCAACATCATCGTGCATCATTTTACACTCGGTCGGGGCGGGTGCGCACTCACCCGATGAGTGTTATATTCTGGCCTATGTTACATAGAAACATAGGGCACAATTTAATGTATGACGTGCGGGTGGTGGACCCTGCAAGTCAGCGCTTAAAATGTTGCGCGCTGACGTCGGGCAAATGTGCCGATGTCAGCGCGCGCCATTGCGATATTTAGCAGGGCAGGTGCGCGATGAAGTGTGACATGCGCCCGCCATTAATTAAAGGCCTTGTTAAGGCCCTTAACTCAGCAATCAATGCTGATTTTGAGGTGCCAGTGCGATCTTCAGCTCAGCGCACAGGCGCAGCGGGCAGGTGGGTAAGTGACTTTTTAACAAAACTCATCCACAGGCGGGATACGTGGGCTCAGAGAGGTTGTTGATGTTTTATCTGAAGTATTTATTGCAGAAAGTGTTTTAAACTTGCCTGTGTGATTGTTACCAGTTCAGATCAATTTCCAACAGCTTTCTCTGTACTTTGAAGCTTCAGCTCACCAGTCTGCAGTCAGTAATCTTTATCGGGCCTGCAGCTTTTCAGAGGCCTCCATTTAGCCTGGGAGTATGGGTTCTGAAATCTCCACTGGAGGCAGCTCCTCTGAGGAGGAAGGGAGGGTTAGAATAAAGAGGAGGCCAGGAGAGGACAATCAGCCTCCAGAGGAGCTACCTTTGGGAGGCCAGGCGCAGGCACAAGGGGTGCAGGGCCAAGAGGTTGTCCAAGGTGGAAAGGGCCACAGAAGATGCCACTATCCTGCTGCCAGGGTATACAGGCAGCGAAGCAGCTACCTCAATATGACTGAGGTGCAGTGCCGAAGGAGGCTCAGACTGTCAAGGGGGACAGTGAACTATATCTGTCAGATGATTGGCCCTGAGATCTCCTCTAACTGTGTGGGTGGACACCTCATGCCAGCGACTCTGAAGCTCACAGTTGCCCTCCACTTCTATGCATCTGGCTCCTTCCAGGGCTCAGTGGGTGATCTTTGTGGTGTCTCCCAATCAACTGTTCACAGTTGTGTCAAGCAGGTTACAGACGCTCTGTTCAGATGGGCATTAACCTTCATCCACAACTGATGGGACCAGGCAAGTCAGGCACATTGAGCCAGAGGCTTCGCAGCCATTGCTGGATTCTCCCGTGTCCAGGGTGCAATAGACTGTACACATGCGGCCATCAAGGCGCCAGCAGGTGAGCCCGGTGCCATCATCAACAGGAAGGGCTTCCACTCCATGAATGTGCAGATAGTGTGTGATCACAGGATGCAGATTCTGCAAGTCTGTGCAAGGTACCCAGGCAGCACCCACAACGCCTACATCCTCAGACACTCCCAGGTGCCAGGGCTCTTCAGTGCTCCGGCTCGGCTGGATGGATGGCTGCTGGGTGACAAGGGCTATCCCCTCATAAAGTGGCTCATGACGCTTCTCTGCCATCCAAGAACAGAAGCTGAGCAGCGGTACAATAGGAGCCACGGCATCACAAGGGCTGTGGCGGAGAGAACTATCGGTCTTCTCAAGATGTGCTTCTGATGCCTGGACTGCTCAGGGGCCACACAACAGTAACCCCAGATCGCATCTCTGTGATAGTGGTAGTATGCTGCGCTCTTCACAATCTTGCGCTGGAAAGGGGGGATGCAGTTGATGATGAAGATCTTGACGCAGTGGATGAGGCTGCACATGATGAATCCAGCAGTGGTTCAGAGGATGAGGACGCACAGGGTGATGATGAGGGGCAGCACGCCGACCCACTACTACACCAAGGAGGCAGGGACATCCAGGACACTTTAATCCAGCGAAGCTTCAGCTAGCTCCACACACATGGATCTGCAGGACCAGCCTTGACTGGCGCTTCCACACGTGGCACTTAGGTGCTACATCTTCCACCTCATCAGCTGCAACTAAGGGCTTAGTACAGAAACATCAATGTCCACTCAAACACTCATGAGATGTCTGTGAAACATACAAATGCAGCACAAAGGAAACACCCTCAGCAATGGTCAGAAATGTGGACTTTATTGCCACCAAAATAAGCAACAAACATCGCTCTGACGCAGATAATGAAACAAACCCTAATCTAGGGCCAACACAAAATTACCAGTGACAAACCTGTGGAGTGCCCAACGTGTCTTATGCTTACGTTTGCGGGTGCTATGTCTAGGTGCCGCTCCTTCGCTCGGAGTGGCTTGTGAGACAGCCTGCTCACTCTGCTTTCCTGTTGGCCTTGATGACTTTGGCGGTCATCCTCTGGCCTGTGGAGCCTGTGCTGGCCCTGCCTGGGAGGGAGTGACCAGTTCCAGAACAGGCACCTCCCCAGTTGTTGCAGCCTCAACAGATGCAACGGTCACTGGCAGAGGGGCAGAGAAGCTGCTGCCCTCATCCGGAGTGCCCTGAGAGGAGCTCACAACGGCGACAGGCAGCTGCTGTGCCGACATGATGTCACATTGGACCTCCCTGCTTATTGCAGATGGATGGGCGCCAAGCGGCGACACCTGGTGCCCAAAAACACCTCCCACATTGCGAATAACCATCTGTGGCCATTAGCACTGTGAGGGCTTGTAGGTCAGAGAGTAACCCAATCAAATGATTACCAATCTGTTGGAGGCCCCTCTCCATGAGAGTCTCCAATCTCTCAATGGAGGAACCTGAAGCTCTGTCCTGAGGTTCATGCCATTACTAACACTCTGCCTGGATTCCTTCACCACAGAGACCAAGTGAAGCACACCCTTATGCAACCCTGCCAGATGCTCCAGCGCACCCTGCCACTTGTCCTGCAGCTGCTGCATGGCTGACATCTCCAGAGGCACATCATTACTGCCCGACTCATGTGCCTGGTCCCTTGCAGTCTTCCGGCTGCTGGCGCCATCGGCACCTTCTGTCCCTGCCATCTCCTCCAACGATTGTGAAGTGCCCTCTCCACTATGCCCTGGTACACTAGCCGACATAATTCCCACCGATGCGGTAGTCACTGCTGCGTTGGTGCCTGGCTCACTGACATGATGTGATGCAAGTTGCAAGTGACGCCCCTCAGGTGTGGAGGGGGGGGCTCTGGACTTCGTGCTGGTGACCATGCTGTGGTGATGCTGAAATTAACAACAAGGACAGTGCATCAGTTAGCGTTCTGTCAGGAGCATCTTTCATCCCTTTCCCCCCAGGCTCATAATACGCTCAACCTTCAAGAACCTAAGGAGACGAACATTGGTGGGGTGGAAAATAGTCAAGTGCAGGCCCAAACATTAGACACGCATACAGACAGGCTGGTCAGTGGCCTAATGAATACCACCTGGAATGTTATATGGATAAGTGTGCGGTTAAGGATTTGGGCAAGACAAACAAGGTAGGGAATACATGAATAACAGTAGGACCGTGGGAAGTCACGACGAATACAGGGACCTTGCTGGGCAGACCCGTTAAGGTAGCAGAACAGGAACATAAGGCGTTTAACAAGGTCAAAGCCAAACTTGCCTTTACTAGCCAAGGAATAGAATGTAGGAAAAGGGAGGTCAAGTTGCAAGTGTAGAAAACGCTGTCGAGACCACAGCTACATTTCTGCATTCAGCTGTGACCTGCGCTTCATGGGAGGGATGGCATTGGAGTGGGGAGAGCGCAGAGGGTCCTGACCAGGATGCATGCTGGCCTGGAGAGTTGGAGTTATGAGGAAACATTACATACACTTGCTGTGGAGCACAGGAGATTGACAGGTCACATTATTGACCTTCATACCGTTATGAGGGGCATAGAACGGGTGGACAGAAGGCAACATTTCCCCTTGGTGCAGGGATGACTAATGTGGTGGCATTTATTTAAGTTGAGTGCCATGAGGTTGACAGGTGAGGTACTGAGGACCTTTTGGACAGAGTAATGTGGGGCACACAGGCTGAAAGGGTGGTGGAGGTACACACCCTCCTAAGATGTAATAAGTCTTTGGATGTGCAGCAGCGATGCCATGGCATGTTAGGCCATGGGGATAGTGGTCACAAATGGGATAAGGCAACTTTGGAAGGTGCTAGAGACGCACCTCCTCAAGGGGCCGAGGGACCTTTATGTATAACCCACACATCTGACTGTATCAGTCTGTGAATGAGCAGTGTTGCTGCATTAATGATTGCAGCAAACATCAATGCTTTGGATGGTGGGAAGACAGAATGGATGGGACTGTGGGCCTCAAATACCTGGTCGCTGCACCCCAGCCTTGCCGACACCTGCCGACCTGGCCATTTGACTCCTCCCCAGCTCCATGGCCTGCTCCTCAAAGGTGGTGAGGCTCTGCGGCATGGCGTACCCACCTCCAGTCTGCTGACGCTACTGGATATTGCTCTCAGTTTTTGCCTGCAGAACAGAGAAGAGGATTTACTGGGGCTGATCATTCATGTACTCTGCACGCGCACGCTGCACCCCAACCACAGTGGCCCTTCTGAGGCCTCCAGCGTTTCCTGTCCACACTTCTGGTGATCAGTTCCTAGAAGATAGTACGGCTGCTCCCAACCCCCTCTCCCAACAGCCACCTTGGACACATTCGGCGTCCATCACTTTGAATAACACATGGATCTTAGCGCCCCTGGCAAGGAGGCGCAACTAGGTGCGGCACTGAGGCCAGCAGATGGCTCTTGGCCACAACACCTTGAGGCTCCCCTTCCACCATCTCATCACCATCAATAAGACATGTGTTGGAGTTCTGAGTATGTGTCTAGCGGCCTCCCCTGCAGGTTGCCCCCAGACTATTCAAATGCAACAAACACCAACATATGCTGCAGGGAGAACCCATCTTCTCCTCAACTACTAAGGCTGACGTAAGCATGGTCACTATCTGTTTGCCCACCCAGCATGCGCCAAATGCCCAATGCAGTATCGACACTAAGGGGTGGGGGAGGGAGCCTCAAAGGCCAAGACTACCTGCTGGGTTAAATGGCCAAGGCTGACATGATACTCACCCTTCCAGAGCGCAACAAATCATTGAAGTGCTTGCGGCACTGGGTCCCTGTGCACTGCACAGCATCTTGAGAACTTACAGCCTCTGCCATCTCCTGCCATGCCTGCCTGGTCATGTGGGGGGCCCTCCTCCTTCCAACACCTCCCGACGTTGTGACGCCTCTTCGAGGAGGGCAGCAAGGCAGGCATCAGAGAACTGAGGGGCACATTGGCCCCCGTTGGCCTACCCTGCAGCCTGCCCCCCTCCTCCTCTGCCCTGCCCTCCTCTAGAGCCCGCTGTGCAGACTGGTTGCTGGCCAAGGTGAACAGCCTAAAGGAGGCTGTCTGGCCTTTCTTTATACAGACTGCTGGTTCCCCATTGGAACCGACGTACATTTGAAATTCCTGCTGTACACAGGAGTCTGCAATGCGCTGGGCAGGCCTTAATTGGCCTGCCCGCACAAATGACGGCACAGCCTGTTTCGCCGGCATAGATCGGCTACGCACCCGCTGCCAAAAATTCTGCCCATAGAAAATATACATCACAGAATGAGACCATTTAGGCCATCCTGTCTGTGCCATTTGAACAAGATCATTTCATATCTTCATACACATTTTGTCCCCCCCTGGGGAATGGTGGGGAAACGTTGGAAGAATTAGCAAACTGATTGTCAATGTGTTGAACAGCATTACAAATGCTCCTGTCAACAAGTCCTGGAGTGGTATTTGAACTTAGGTTTTAGGCTGAGATGCAGGGACACTACCTACTGAGCCAGAAAGCAGCAACAGTCATAAGATTAGTATTCAGCCTAATACAACTTTCCATTGTCCATGAAAATCAAATTACATCCATAAATTACATAGGGGCGTTTTGAACTTTTTAAGGAAGAGCTGTGTATTTTCAAAGAAATACAGGCAAAGACACTGAGCAAAAGATGGCTGATAATGTAAAGTGACCACTTTGTGGAAAATTCCTATGGATTATAATGACAGATCTGTACTGAGAGAAAATGGAATGCCACATCTGAAAAGGTCATATGGCCATCTTCAAGCAGAGACACTTGGAAGGGAGATAGGGAAGATTCAAAAGACAACATTAATCTCCTGTGGCAACAGAGACAAAAGACTGATTTGCACTCCTCAGCAGTCTCTCAAAAATCCATCTATTGTTGACTTATATCTCAGAATGTGTAAATAGTTTTGAGATGGGTGCAAGATAGCTATTTCCCTTCCTGAAATATACAGGAAAAATGGGTTATAAAGATAGCTGGAGAGCAGTGTGGTATGAGATAAAAACAAAAAACTGCGGATGCTGGAAATCCAAAACAAAAACAGAATTACCTGGAAAAACTCAGCAGCTCTGGCAGCATCGGCGGAGAAGAAAAGAGTTGACGTTTTGAGTCCTCATGACTCTTCAATCTCCGCCGATACTGCCAGACCTGCTGAGTTTTTCCAGGTAATTCTGTTTTTGTTGAGCAGTGTGGTATGTTCTGGTGCACTGTGAGAATGATAGCACAAAAAGGCCAATTAGTCACCCCTGCAATTGCAGGCGAAGTCACTTTCTCTCTCTCTATCTCTGTTGCTGGAGGCAAAGCTCAGCAGGAGCCACAATCTAAAGGAAATAGGACAGCTTTTCATCCACCCGACAGATCCAAGTGTCTTCAAACCAACTGTGAAACATTTCTGAACTGTGTGTATATGTGTTGCATTTTTATGATTCTTTTCTTGGGTTTTAGTGGGCAACATTATCCCCCTGTCGGGGGGGATATGCGGGAGTGGGCATGGGTGGGTGGGTTCCCGATCGGTACCCCCGGTTGGGGCCACACCGCCAGTTTACATGGGTGGGCCAATTAAGGCCCGCGCAGCATGACGTACACCAGGAAGCGCTATGTGTTCCCTGTGCGGTCGGTTGGGGATTCCCTGAGCTAGGAGTGCGCTTTTTCATGCATGTGTGCGAAAGTGTGCACAGATCTCCCTGAGGCAAGTTGCTGCCTCAGGGGGATCGGCTCAGACTTGAAACTTTAAATAAAGATCAGGAAAAAATTTTGCTGCCATGTCCCCTCATGTGACACTGTCACATGAGCTGGGACATGTCCATTACTTTTATTTTAACAAATTTTAAAATCCCTCATGAAACCTCATCCTGCCCGTGGATGAGGTTTCATGTTTCTTCAGAAGCCCACCAGGTCTCCTGGCCTGCCTGCCAACCTTAAGGTTGGATGGGCAGATGCACTAATGGGCACAATTTTGCTGTTGGTGAGTAGGGGGTGGGGCCCGCTCGCCGATGTGTAAAATGATGCGGGATGACGTCGGGCGGAACCCCCGACATCACCCCTCCCCATTTAAATTTTCAGGAAGGCAGGGCCGCAGCAAAATCAGCTGTGCGTCCGCCGACCTGTCAATGGCCAATTGGGCAGGCCAGGAGCAGCAGCGGAGAATAGAAAAACATGAAACCTCATCCACCGGTGGGATGTGGTTTCATGCAGGGTTCTAAAAAGTTTAATAAAGTTTTACTGTAATTTACTGAGAGCGCACTGCCTCTGTCACCTCTTGCCATGCCTGCTTGGTAACGTGGGGGGGCCCTCCTCCTTCCATCCTCAGGAAACAACACCTCCCGACAGGAAGGAAAGAAGAAAGACATTGGAGCACAATATTTATAACTGTGTTGTTGAGCCTTTAGTCCTTGTTGAAAATATAAAATGGTGTATGTTCTCTTGGGTTATAATTTTTTGATCACTTTTCTATTTTTTTTTCTATTTTTAATCTTTTTAAAAGTGTAAGCGATCTCCCTGAGGCTGCACTTAGCCTCAGGGAGATGTACGTTCTTTCATGCGCATGCATGAAATCACAAAAGAGCGTACTCACACTTTTGGGGAATTCCATCGCCCCCCCCCCACCCCCCCACCCACACAGGAAGCACATAATGCTTCCTGCCAGACGTCATGCTGGGTGGGCCTTAATTGGCCCTCCCACGTAAAATGGCGGCGCGGCCTGCTTCTCCAGCATGGATCGGCTCCCCGCCCGCCGGAGATTGGGTCGGGCCCACCCGCCCAACTGGCAGAAAATTCTGCCTAATTACTTCAATTACTTTTTAAATTAATATGTCCTTAATAGGTCGTTGACAGGTCACCGGGCGCGCATCTGAGTCGGGAGCTCCACCTGACATCACCCCGCATCATTTTACGTGTTGGTGAGTGGGCCCCGCCTGCGCTCACCGACCAGAAAATGCAGCCCAGTAAGCAACAAACCTACTCATTCTTTGACTCAAGAAAGCCTAGTTAAATTGGCTCCTTCTGAAAAATAAATACATTTGGACTGGGAAAAGGTATCCATGGGGGAAGTGATTGATCCCTTTTAAATTAACCTTGTTAAGACCAACCGAGGGGGTTGAACAAAGAAGGGGAGCCAGCGCATTCCTCCACACCTGGTAGCATAACAAAACTGGGATCCTGAAAATATTTGGGGAAAGGAAAGGTGTAAGCTTGAATTTCTTCCTTTTCTTCTGATGCTTACTAATCTTTGGGTGCTATAAGAATGGCGAATAGTTCTGTTTACCTTCAATAGACACAAGGTGCAGCAAAGTTCCTGATCAGCTGGGCTGGGAAAAAAAAGACATTGGAGGAAAGAACAGTAGGCTAACAAAAGGGCAATGTAACAGGAATGAAAGAAGAAAGACTTTGGAGCAAGACATTTATAACTGTGTTGTTGAGCCTTTATGTCCCTGTTGAAAATATAAAAATGGTGTACGTTCCTCTTGGGTTATAATTTTTTGATCACTTTTCTATGTAAAAGATTTGGGAATGGGTTACACTGAAGTGTTTGCATTTAAATTCAAGTGAGTCCTCAAAGGGTTAGAATCCAGCTGACATTTGATGCTGAAGAAGACTTGTGAAGTCAAGCTAGATTTGCCAATAGGGACAAAAGAGATATTTTAATCTCATATTAGAGCTAGCCAGCAAGTGTCTACACCTAATATCATTGACATGATTCTGTTCATTGAGCTCAGGGGGGATTAGCTGCCAGGGTAGCCTGGTAAGAATCCACTTGCAAAGGAGAAATGGAGGGTTTAATTGACTCTCACCTGACTTCTGATTAGGAGAGAATTCACATGGCACACATCCCTCCCTGTTAATGCAAGGAGAATAAAACTCAAACAAACACAGATAGGAGAAGGGCAGGATGGTCTGTTAAGGGACAGCATTAAAAAAAAGCTAAGAATCTTATTGTAAAACTAAGGTTGGTTAAGCATACGCTGGCATTATTCAAAGCAAGTGTTAATCAGTACAGTAACCCAGGACTAGTTTTTAAGGTTTTTCTTTTCTTATTTGCGATGGATAACAAATTTTTGAATTGTGAAGTAAGTGAACTTTAATAGTATTTTCACTTGCTGGCTGTAACATAGAACAGCAAGATGATTTGCATCTGGCTTCATCTCTAAAATATTTCCATGCAGCCTGATAAAAGATTGCATAAATATATGATAAGATTGGATCACAAGGCCCTTTCTTTATAAACCAAGCCATGCTATTTTACAATTAGATATTGACCAGTTGAGATTCATTCCTAAACCAGGCCACTTAAATGATCACTTGGTGTGATCAGAGCTGTTAAACCCAAGGGAATATTTAAGGCAAATCCCATATCTGTAGCAGTTTGTTAAAGTTAAACTCAAAAGTGGTCTAGTTAAAAAACTACCTGCATGAAAACAAATGTAAAAAGCCCTTCAAATAAATAGATTCTTCCATTTGATGTTAGCATGAAGATGTCTATCTACATTGTGAATGAAAACATATCTTGAAAATCAATGTATCTTTTCTATCAAATATATGTTGCTATTTTCTTGCATTGACTGAAAATGTCTTCCAATAAAACAGAGCTCATGAAAAGGTATTGACATATGCTGATTTTACAAAATATTCTTTATGTTCATACTTCCTGAAGAACAGGATAGATGTAGGGTTGGTATCAGTGTAACAAAAGTGAAGCATTTAAGATGTAGCATGGCAGTGCTTCTTTCATTCTGTCTTGGTATATAAAGGGTTAAAAACTAGTTACAGTTGCAAAAAATCAGTTCCAGCCTAATTTGCTTCAACTGCTGCAAACAGTAGTCAATTTGCTTGTACCTAATATCCAAGGGAGAAATCAAACCAATTCAACATTTTGAGATTTATTTAAAAATGTGCCTGATTGACAACTTTTTAAACTTAGTAGACAATTATTTTGACCTTCTTGGTCCCAGTTACTTTTATGATGGCATTTTATGAGGTACAAAAGGTGGTACAATAATAATTCTAAAATGAAAGGGACTGAACAGAGTATAGAGCCGGAAATGTTGCTTTAAGCATGACAGATAAAGGGAAAACTAAAAGATGTGAAGTAATTAGATCAGGAGAAAAAAATAAGAAAAGTGTGAGAAAAATCATGGCAGCAGAAGACTGGTTAGGGAGCATGGCCCACAGAACTGTTCCTTATACAAACACCCAGAGAATAGGAACAAAGTGAATGAGTTGCAGGCGCAAATTCAATTTATAGGAATTTTCTGGCCCTGCAGCAGTGGGTTCCCACACGGCGGATGTGGCTAGTCATTCAAACGCCCATTGACTTCAGCAGGACCAGAAGATCCCACCGACAGGAGGGGCCACAAAATTGGCTCACTGTGGATCTTCAGCTGCGTGCGCAGCAGGCCCTACTGCCCTTTCTTCTTGAGGGATGTGTTATTCGCTTTGCCAAGCCAGACGCCTCTTCTGTTCTCTTCTGCTTCTTCTCTGGCCTCTGTAAACTATGAGGCATACAACTAAATCACCAGGCTCCATGACCCCGACATTCTCCTCCTGCAGGATCAAAGAGAGAGAGAGACGCATGGGTTAGCTTGGGTGTACTAAGAACCACTCTTGGTTAAGTCAGAAGGCCCCTTCACACATTCGGGAAAGTGCTAGCATCCACTAGGATGGCCAGTGTTTAGTGCACTTGTTGGCTGTCTAAAACCCCACTCACCTCTACCCCACTCCACTTGACCAATCGGCAGCAGCTTCGGTCACTGGACTGCATACAGTGCTCTCAGCTCAGAGAAACAGGCATTCCTCTGATCCACACTGTGAGGTTGTGCTGCTAGCTTAAACTATGATGGATACTGGTCCAAACCTTAATAAAAAATATTTCAAGGGGCTGTGAGCACCTTCACCAGTGACTGCGCCATGGCCACCTTTGGCAAGGGGATTTGTTCAAGGGAATACCAGCTCGGTGTATGCAATTTGTCCTCATAGTTTAACCCTCTAACCTCAGTATTATTTTGGTGAAATGTTCCCTTGTTAACTGCTTCGATCTTTTGCACAAGGCTCTGTTGCAGCACCAAATGTTTCTCTCAGAATATGTTTGGGTAACCCTTAACTCAGGGGTCGTAATGTTTCCTACCTAAAAATCAAGAAGCAAGTAGTAAATGTCGGCCAATTACTTTGCTGCCCCCTAAAACGCACATTAATTTACAGTCTGTGACCGTGGGGTGGAAATTTCTGGAGCATTTCATGCTTTTGCGTTGCTGGCGGGAGGGGGGTGGGGGTTGGGGGCAGAAAAGATTCAGAAGCCCAACCCAAGAATGTCAATGGACCTGCTGCTAAACGGTCTCAGCTGCAGAAGAATGCTCACTTTTGACAAGCTTTTCCAAGCGTGTGGCTACTTCCCTCACCCACCCCACCCCCAACCCCCAGCAATTGCTTGAGTATTTCCTTCATTGTATCTGTGCTGCCTTGCCCCCCCAAACACCCCACACCCTTCTCCCCACCTCACCCTGGTCTGACCCGCACTGGAGCCTTTGTCCCAGCACCGCGCTGAAAGCCAGTCGGGATAAAAGCGACGTGTCTGACCCCCGCGAATACATGGCGCCTCTTCCTTATGTTCAACGGGCAATGCTCACGTGTGCTGCACAACTTTGTGTGCACTCACCTCTGAGTTCCCCTCGAAGTCCAGGTCACCAGGTGCATGCCTTTTAAAGGCAGTCGTGAAGCATGCTGTTCTGAAGTCATGCTGATCGATGTGGGCGGTAAATTTGACATGGGGGATGATTCCGGTGAGCAGGGCTTATAATTAGATGGAAATGTTTTAAAATGACATTCTCGATGTGCTAGAGCGGAAAACGCGACTTGCCAACGACGGATGGTGCAAATGATTGCAAACTGGTTTCACAATGGCGTAAACCGATTTTTGGCCTTCTCACCATTTTGACCACCCCCACCCCCCCCGCCCGCCCTCCATGACACGTGATGCCAATGGAGCCGGACAATTCTGGCCATGGACTCATTATTAGATTGCTACCAGATCCAGGGAAATTCCTTTCTCACTCGGCTAACCAGTTCCATACATTTTCATCTCATGGGAAAAAAAAATTATGATCATGTCATTATGAAGCTGTGCATACTTCAAAAAAAGCTGATTTTAGTGTAAAATGTATATTTTTAAACTATAATAACCAGTAAAACAGTATTTCTTGTTTTCCCTCAGGCAATCTAATTTGCTATTCTCTCAGTTTCCTTTTTTCTTTCATTTTACTTTTTCTAAACACTAAGTACTATTGTATCTGTATCAACCATTATTTTCTACTTCAACTTTTTAGTCTCCTGCCTGCTTGTCTCACTGTGGGTGGGAACAGCATTGACAAAATTGGTCTCAATTGTGTTGAAAACTGGTTCTCATGGCTCGCTGTTCAGCCAAAGAAATGACAAAGAACTCAAGATTGCAGGATAAACAGCACAAGATCAATTGCTTGTGTATTTTTGCAGCAAACAGAAAGAGGCTGTCAACTGTTAACAGCCCCTAAAGTACAGGTGAATGAACATTTTGTCGTCTTTGTGCTGTGGTTAAATATTACCAGTGCATGGTACCAAAGGGAGCACAAGATCAGCAAGTAGGGAGCTCATATCACATTTACTACTTGCTTCTTGCTTTTTAGGTAGGAAACATTACGACCCCTGAGTTAATGGTTACCCAAACATATTCTGAGAGAAACATTTGGTGCTGCAACAAAGCCTTGTGCAAAAGATCGAAGCAGTTAACAAGGGAACATTTCACCAGAATAATAATGAGGTTAGAAGGTTAAACTATGAGGAGAAATTGCATACACTGAGCTGGTATTCTCTTGAACAAAGTGTCTTGGGGTGATCTGATTGAGATTTTAAAATGTTAAAAGGACTTGATAGGGCGCGTTCTCTGTTGGGAAAGTCAAGAACAAGGGCATGTAATCTTAAAATTAGAGTCAAGCCATTCAGGAGTGAAATTGTGAAGCACTTTTACACAAAGAGTACTAGATATTGGAACACCCTCCTCCTAAAGGCTGCTGATACTGGGATAATTTGTGCTTTCATGACTGAGATAGGTAGACTTTGTTGAAAAAGGGTATCAAGGGCAATGGAGTCATGGTGGGAAAATGGAGTTGAGGTAGGATCAGCCATGACCTTGAATGGTAATTGAAGTGGCCTTGAGGGGCTGAATGGCTTACTCCCATTGCCAATGTTTATGTATTCCTGGTGCTTGGCGGCTTCAGCTGATCTAGGAGTGCTCATGCAACATCTAGGGTTGAGAGACATATAACTGAGTTAGAGCTCAGCCAGGATCTGACTAGCTTCACAACTTCTCCTTCAATAATAAGAGTGAGAGACACTAATAATAGGTAAAACATCCAGAAAAGTAGTATGAGAAATGGTCAGCAGAAAAAGGAAAGAGAAGCATTCGGGAAATTGTTTAATTACGTGCTCATAAATGCATACTTGGCCTCACTTTAAAGTACAGTAAGTGTTTACCTGTAGTCCCAGAAGGAAAAGAAAAAGTAAAAATTGGGAAATAAGAATACTTGTCTGAACTGGTCTTGTATGCCTTAAAATGGAACAGCAGTGAAAACTGGAAAATAAGAGTACTGGTCTGAACTGTTTTTTCCTTCTGGGGTAACTGAAGGTATAGCCTATCCTGCTGTCTATCAGGGGTCATGTGATGTTCTGGGAGGCTCCGACCAATGACCCCTAAGCGTGGGTAATCCAGGAGTGGGACTTCCTGACAAGAATCCTGATCGAGCATGTAGTACATGCTCTGTGATAAAGTTTATCTGTTTCTTGTTGAAACCTATCTGCTCCATCAAGTCATTACAATCCCATAAAAATGTTCCAAACAAAAATGATTTTGCCTTTAATCATTTTTATGTAAGATAGACATGACTGCACTTTTCAAAAGTGTTTAACCGTTGTTATTAAAGTTTAGAAATGAAAATGAAATGCTCTGTAGAAAGAGATTACCCCAAAATAATTCACTTTTTAAAGGAGTTCTTAAACTGTTTGAATGTATACTATTTCCTTATTTTTGTGGAAGTCATTTAACTTGCACATGATTTATAAAATAAGCAAGTAAATGTTCCTGTGCAATTGCCAGTGCCAGTGCAAATTATGGACAAAAAACTATGCAAAGAGTGACTTGAACTGATCTTTAAATAGTTTCACATGTTGAGCTGTAGTATTGCCTACACTTGCTTGGTTCTGCGATACATGGATGTTACTTCGTGCTTATGATTCACATGGGGGATTCAAATATGAATAAATCTATGTTTAAACTTTCCATTTGCATTGTATTTTAAAAAGCAGGATGAACAAGGATTGAAGGATTGTCATCATTGCAGCAGCTGCTTAGCATCATCTGCTGCCCCCACTGATGAGACCAAAATTTTGTCATAGGCAGGGTTACGGAAGTGGTGGTAGGAGGAAACATATCCCATTAACATCACATGACACATATGGAAGTGCCAGTGTTCTGTGCTAACACACAATCTAACAGAACATTCATCAGCCAGGCTTCTACGGCCCAGCCATGGCATGTCTCCCTCCGGCGGATGAGATGAGCCATTTAAATCTCCATTCAGTTCGACAGAACAGTAATGTCCCGCCAGGCAGAAAGGGGCTGTAAAATAGTGGCCACATTGTGTGAAAAATGGAAGAGGAGATTCCATATTGTTGTATCAAAGGAAATAAACAACAGATTATTTCAAGAACAAATTAAACCTTAGACTAATAAAGGCCAAAGGAACTAATCAAATCCATGAACCAAATAGTTCTACAAGTTTGTACTTCAAACATTGAAAATATTGCTTTAAGAAACTTACTCCAATATTGTAAACATTCTGTCTATAATGCTCCATAAAGCACAAATGTGCATTTAAATGTAGGGCAGTATTTTACAGCAAGGTTGCGACAGGGAGGGGTCGGAAAATCAGCCAACCGTTCAAAAGCCCATTGACTTTGGTGGGACTGGAAGATCCCACCAGTGGGAGCGGCCATAAATTTCCACCCATAGAGTGGAAGTTAATCCCAGGATGCAGGTTAGAAGATGATGGGGATGGGGGGAGCGGTGAGAAGGCACAGATGGAGAGCCTGTTGCCTTTCCCCACACCCCACTTAATCAGGACTGAGAAAGATTGAGGTCGGCCTTGTCCTCTCTGAGGCCAGTTGAGGCCCTTAAGTGGCCAATTCAAGGCCCTTCTTGGTGGGGCATCGTGTGTCCTTCGGATGTCCTGCTAACAGCAAGGATCACTCCTGCTGAAAACACCCCAGCCCTCCCAACCAGCCCTCCATATCAAGACCCGGTCACCGCTGGGGCCTACTTGAGCAGCCCCCAGTGAGCCTGCCCCACTTACCTCTCTTCCCGAACTCCAGTGCTGGTCCTGATCCCAGGATTACTACTTCCCAGGAGTGGCCAGCAATCCTGGGTGTCCTGCTGGGTCTGAAAAATTGCTGGTCCTGTGATTGGCCTGCAGCTTTTGGAGGCATGATCCTTGCCTTCAAAGGCCAGGTATCCAACAGCAGGCAAGTAAGTGTCTGACTGGCTTTTAATCTCATTGGGGCTCTCGAAGATGGCCGCACAGGGTTGCCACTGATTTTCCAGCTAATGGACAAGGGACAGGGCCATGGCTGCGGTCATTAAGTGCAGCACATACAGCAGACAGCTCTCCACCCTAGGAAGCAAAGTTGGTGTGGAGCTGACCCCATTCCATACCAGCCTGCCCACAACCATAACATGCTGTGGGCAGGCTAGGGCTGAGTGGAACTTCCACCCCTCACTGGGGATGAAGCCCCACCCTCGGCAGCTGCTAGCCAATTGGATTAGCCAGCAGCTCTATCAGTTCCAGCAGCACCAAGAGCACATTAATGGACACTGCTGGAACTGCAATAGGAGGAGGAAGGAGGCCCATGGGCTGCCTGAAAGATACGCCAGGGGTGGTGGGAAGGGAGGGTTTGGGCAGTTCGGGGAGGGGGTTGAGGGAGGTGTGTTTAACCTCCAGGTGGGTAAGAAGAAAGTGGGGGGTGGGTGCAGGGTTCTAGCTTTGGAGGGGCCTCCCCCAAAAGGAAAAGGGCAGCACCTGAAGATAGAACCCCCTTCCTTCCCTCCCTTTGAAGAGATAATTTAAGAAATTGGACTGCCCACTCCCATCCAACTGCCCACACAAAACATTTTATGACCTGGGCAGCATTTTATCAGGGTTAATTGGCTTGGTAACAGTTTAATTGACCCTTGATTATCTATTTAAATATGGTGGGCAGGCTGCCAATTTTGGCACTTACACCAGATTATGGGGTGAGTTCGGGGGTGGGTGGGTGGGTGGGAAAGTGGTGGGGTGGGCACCTGCCTTATTTTACACTCCTCCCTGCTGCTTAAAACAGGTCTGGTGGGAGCACATAAAATGCAGCCCATAGTTTCAGGTTTAAAAGCCAAACATAATTTGCTTATCTTACTGTCCATATTTGCAACTCTCACATTCTCATCTGTTCAGTGTACTGTCTGAAAATTTTCACTTTAGTTTTTCTGAGTTTTACGTATCCCAGCCTATAATTCCTTAACCTTGCATTTGATTGTCCTAAATTGGGGTGATGTGTGATTCATATGACTGGAGATATTGGGGATACAAAGAACTTTGCATGAGCTATTTGAGTTTCTGTGTCCTAATACCACACAGTGCAATTCCATCCAGGCATGGAACATTGGCAGCAAGTTGGTTCAATTTTTAATGTATTTAGCTGTCAAACTGCAGAAGAGCTGCTGCCAACAAGTAGATCCTTGGGTGTCCCTAATGCTCAAAAGTGAGTGCAAAATTGAAACACATCTGTTGAAGATTTTGTTTGTATATCCAGGGAAAAGGTTAGGCTCTGTTATGTCTGCTTTTTAGCTGCTATGTGACCTTCTAACACTCAAGTATTGGGCCTGAGGTGCACAACATACTTCTGACAGGAAGTGAATTGGGTACCATCTTGATAATGGGGTGTTGCAGACACACGCATAGTGATTTCTGGCAGCCTAGTGGTAATATTACTGGATTAATAAATCACAACCTATTTCATGTATAAGGACATCTGTACTTCTTCAGTGTTCACTTGGTGAGAGTCTTTATTGAACTGACCTAAGATGTCTGCCCCCAGAGGCAGTCTCATGGCAGAGTGATGTGACTATGGCAAGCAAGTTAGTCAGCAGAGCATTGCATTCCCGAAACCCAAACATCCCCTTTCTCGTATAAAAAAAAAAGATGCCATCAACCTCCTTTTCATATCAAAAAAGGTCTCAATTTTCCCAGTGAGTAAAAGATACATTTAAATGCTTAGCCCTGGATGACTGTGAATTGTCCAAACTGCCCACTATATACCCACTGTTCTCATGCGTTGTCAGCTGTTTGGTCTACAGTCAGTCTCTGCGCATGCTTGGAAACAGTCTTTAAATCATGTCGGTCTCTTAATGGAATGCGTGCGCATTGACATTTGCTGTTCATCTGGGTGATGTACCTTGTCTGGAGAGTATCGTTCCCGTGGCACTTGTTGTCTTGGTGACTGTTGTTATTCCACTGCCGTTGTTGGGGACTCATTGCCCTCTGGGATTGATTGTAGTTCTATGCTCAGTAGAGCTGGTCAGATCCCTTCTTTCTGACTGCCTGATTACTGTGAAGGAGCAGCTTCACTACTTGTTCAGATATGCCTGCGATTGCGCCAGCATATTTGGTTGTTCACTTTCACTGCATACGATTGAGATGACAATTTCTCTATGCATGTGCCACGTTTCCACATAGGCTGGTTCCTGTTGACAACAGTGAATCTTTGCGCCCTGACTGGCTCTCCAATGCTCAGCTCTGGTAATAGTTTGGAAGTCTCATCAAACTGAAATTTTCTGACGTTTCACCTTGATCTTTTCACTCTCGCCTGTTGCTACTTCTGGTTTCAGGAGCTTTTTAGCTATTGGAAGAGTAGTTTGTGTGCAGCATGACATCAGCCTCTGGACCAGGCCTTCGGTCAGAGTGTTTCTCCACTAAAGGATCACTTTGGAGAGATCAGTGCTAGATTTGCTCAATTTGTGGATGACACCTTTGGCGATTTTCATTGTCACCTCAGCCTTACCATTCGACTGGGGAGAGTGCAGAGATAATGGGTAGAATTTTGCTGTTGGCGAGCAGTGGGTGGGGCCCACTCGCTGGCGCATAAAATGACGCAGGATGACATCGGGCGGAACCCCCGACGTCATCCCCCACCATTTAAATTTTCAGGAAGGCGGGGGCGCAGCAAAATCAGCTGCGGGCCCACCAACCTGTCAATGGCCAATTGAGGCCATTGACAGGATCATTTAAACAATTAAAGGACCTGCCTGTCCAACTTGAAGGTTGGTGGGCAGGCCAGGAGTCCTGGCGGCAACTAGAGAAAACATGAAACCTCATCACCGGCGAGATGAGGTTTCATGCAGGGTTCTAAAAAGTTTAATTAAGTTTTACTGTAATTTATGAACATTGTCACATGAGGGGAACATGTTAGGGAATTTTATTTTTCTGTTTTTAATCTTTTTAAAATGTAAGCGATCTCCCTGAGGCAGCCTTTAGCCTCAGGGAGATGTGTGCTTTTCCGTGTGCATGTGTGAAAGAGCGCATTCTCGTTTTTGGCAAATCTGCCGCCCCTGCCCGCAAAGGGAGGGCATAGCGCTTCCCGCCGGACGTCACGCTGGGTGGGCCTTAATTGGCCCGCACATGTAATATGGCGGCAGGACCCACTTCTCCAGTGGGGATCGGCTCCCCGCCCATCAGAGATTGAGTCGGGCCAGCCCGCCCGATAGAGAGAAAGTTCTGCCCTATGTGTAGTGCTGACTTTCCCAATCCTTTGTGAATCGGCTGAATTCTTCACTTCTCTGGAATGCCGTACCGACTGAAGTGGGCTTTCACACATTCCACTAGTTCTTTCATCATCGTTGAAGTTAGCTAGTCTAACTCCCAGTAGTCGGAATAGTAGTCTACAGTGACAAGATAATCAATCCCTGCCAAAATGAAAAGGTCGACTTCCAGCTTCATCCCTAGTCTGCCTGGGATGTCATGCGTTCTTAATGGCCCTCTAGCTTGTTTAGCTTGGTACTCATTACATACACCGCACTAGTCAATGTGGTCCTTAATCTCACTGCTCATGTTTGGCCAGTAGAACACATCTCTTGCCTTTCTCACAGTTGATTCAGTTCCTTGATGAATTGTATGGATGCACTTCAGCATCTCTCCTCTCATCTCCTTAAGGAAGATGACTCTGAGCAGAATTTTGCCCTTGCTGGGCAGGCGGGCCACACCAGCTCGGCAGCGCGTGGGCAGCCGAACTCCGCCAGCGAAACGGGGCCTGCTGCCATTTTGAGTGGGTGGGCCAATTAAGGCCCGCCCAGCGGCCTGCCCAACAGGAAGTGCTGAGTGCTTTCTGTGCAGGGGTGGGGGGATTCCCCAGCTGTCAAAGTGCGCTCTTTCGCGCATGCGCTCAGAGAAGCGCATTGCTCCCTGAGACTAAGTGCTGTCTCAGGGAGATTACTGACAGGTAAAAAAAACTCCAAAAATAGAGAAATATTAAAATTATTAACATGTTCCCCTCATGTGACAATGTCACACGAGATGGGACATGTTAATAAGAAACACATAAAGTTTATGAAACTTTTTAAAAATGGACATGAAACCTTATCCCGCCAGTGGATGAAGTTTCATGTATAATCAGGAGCCCGCTGGGGCTCCTGGCCTGCCTGCCAGCCTTAAGGTTGGACGGGCAGGTCTTTAACAATCTTAATTAGCCTGTCAATGGCCTTAGTTGGCCATTGATATGTCGGCAGGCAGACAGCTGATTTCGCCATCCGCCTGCCTCCCTTAAAATTTAAAGGGACCGAGATGACGTCGGGGGTTCCTCCCGATGTCATCTCGCGTCATTTTCCCATCGACGAGCGGGCCCGCCCCCAAATTGCCAATGGGAAAATCCTAGCCTCTATTTTCTTTGTACTAGGTGCCATCTTGGGTTGTCAGTTCATCTTGGTATGTCCAAATGCTCTTGTGACCATGGGTGTGCCCTTTATTCTCTCAGGCCATCCTTTCAGCACCACTTCCTGTAGCACTTGTAAAGTTGCATCTTGTTGGGTAGTTCTTTGATTTAAGCAAGGCTCTTGTTTGGCAGTTTCAATGTCTCTGCTGGGTTGATGGCTTCCAGGTCATGTCTAGTTGCTGCTTCACACTAAATCTGGAAGATTTTGCATTCTGTTGTAGCCTCCCCAATTTTCTTCATGGGGAGCGCTGCTCTCGACAGTGTGTCAACAATGTACATCTGTTTTCCTCGCTTGTGTGTCATGTCCAGATAATATCTTTGTAAACGAAATAACATTCTTTGCAGTCACTTTGGAGCAGATAGCAGTGGTTTGCAAAAATATGCTTTGAAGAGGCTTGTAGCCAGACTCCACTGTTATTTTGTCTCTCTCAAGCAGGTAGGATGAAAATGTTCACAGACAAATCAATAGCCAGGCACTCTTTCTCAATCTGAGTGTAGTGTCATTCAGTTTGCATTAGTGTCCTGGATGCAAATGTGACCAGTTATCCTGGCTGCAGAGTTGCTCCCAGACCTGTCACACTGGCGTCATATGGTAAGGTGACTTCGTCATTGACATCATAATACTTCAGCACTGGCACTGTTGTCACCAGTTGCTTGATTTTAGCTGCCTCTTGTTCTGTTCACCAATACCACAGCACATCCTTGGCCATGAGCTTGTGTAATGGTTCACATTCTGCTGAAAATTAGGCAACAATTTTGTTAGATAGTACATGAATCCAACAAATCGTTGCACTGCTTTCACATCTGTTGGTTGCTGCATTGTGGCTACAACTCTCACCATGTCAGGATCTGGGCAAAGACATTTTGCTGTCAATACGTGATCTATGTACTTGACAACAGGCATCTTCAGTAGCAATTTTTTCTTGTTCAACTTCAGATTCAGCTGGTGAGCTCTTTCCAGCAATCGTATTAAATTCTGATCATGGCTTCTTCCATGTATCTCCACATTTATAGACTAGTAGATCATCCACTATGGCATCCACTCCGGGGAGATCACTGACAATCTCATGCTGTCTGCATCGATACTCTTCTGGAACTGTGGAAATGCCAAACGTCATGCACAACCATCTGTCTCTCCTGAACACCATCCAGAATGTTGTTGGAAAATTGCAGCTCCCATCCAGCTTCACTTCCAGTAACCATCTTTCGCATTCAGGATAGTGAATATCTTTGCCTTGGCAAGTTGCGGCAAAATTCCTTTGACGGTTGGCATGGGGTAGTGAGATCTCTACAGTGCTTTATTTAGATCCTTTGGGTCTAAGCATGTTTTCAGCTTTCCAGCTTGTTTCATGCTATCACGCCGCTAATCCAGTCTGTAGGAGTTGTCTCTTTTTTGCTTCTTTTCCAGCTCCTCTATCTTGTCCCTTAGGCTTGACTTGACGGCAGCTGGGACTCTTCTCAGCAGATGCTGAATTGGTCTTACACTCTCATCTACTTCTAGATGATATTTTCCTGGTAGACATCCCAACTCTGCAAACACATCTTTGTACTCCCCTAGCGTCTGTTCTACCGTCAATGGTTTTGTTTGCTGTGACACGTTGTGAATCTCTGTTGGCATATTCAGAGGTTACCAGTCCAAGCTTTAGACTGGCTTCAGTTGAAATGAGTGGCCACTGTGTCCCATTTATGACCTGGGAATCTAGATCTTCCTTCTTGCCATTGCATTGGGCTCTCAGACTAATTTTTCCTCACAGCGTGAGTATAGTCCCTTCATATAGCCTCAAACTTACTTTTCAGAGTTTCATTTTTAGATCACCATGTTGAGCTACTTCGCACAGGTCTGTGAAGGTCATTATGTGCCTAATGCATCAGTATCTATTTGACATTTCTTCTTCACTTGATACTTTCGTTCTGCGGTCATCATTGTAAGAGTCACAAACCACTTGTCACCTATAGACTTGGCTGAACCAATCTGTTGTATTGTGTATAGTCCTTCATCAGACTTTTCTGCTGATATCTCTCCAGTGGCCATCTGTATAGGTTTGTTTTACTTTCTTCTAGTAAAACACTCGTGTGCAAAATGATTTTGCTTCCTGAAGCTAAAACACTGCTTTTCCCATGCTGGGCAATTCTTCTTCTCCTGTTTATGCTGTCTTCCGCAGTATTTGCATCCTGCCCTTTGTCTGCGAATGCTTCTGGATTATTTCTCAGCATAATGTATCTCCTGGTTTGCTCTGCCATACTTACACTCTAGCTGATGTTTCACAGCTTCCACAGTTCTGCACAAATCTATCACTTTTTTTAGCATTAGTTTCTCATCTTTCAATAGATTTGCTGTCACTGATGGGTCTCTCATGCCTAAAACCAATCTTTTAGCTGTCCAAATACACATGATCCTGCGAGCTGTGTTACTGCCATGACGTAAGATTCAATGGTCTCATTTTCACTCTGAATTCTAGATAACTTTCATATGTAGTATTCACTCAGGGTTCAAAATTGTGCATTCAACGCTTTCAACATCTCTGACATCTTTTTTCTTGGCTCATCTGTTAGATTTAGGGCAGTTTACACTGTGTAGCAGTCCCTCCTGAGCAGTGTTAGAAGTGTGGCTACTCTTATTGGTTCAGGCTTGTTAACTAAACCTGCTGCAATCTCATAATTTTGCCATTGTAAGTGGAAAAATGGCTAGTTTTGCCATGCATCATTTTTCAAACGGACTGGAGATGGGATTGGAAAATTCACTGCAGCCATTGTTTACTCACTCAGTAATTTACTTGCAACCTCAGTCTCTTTTCCCTTTGTCCTTTTTCTCTGCAGCCAGTAATTTCGCTCGCTGTCTGTGTGTGCTTTTCTTTTGTCCTTTTTTTACAGCTTTTTTGCAGATTTTTCTTTTCTGTGTGCCTTTCTGAGCTATCTCTCTTGCAGCCCTTGTCTGCTTTCCTTTGTTCTTTTCAGCAGCTTTTTTGCAGAGTTGAACCTTCTATGTTCCTGGGTTGTCAGTGTCTTCTCTGCTCCTTTTGCAGGGTTCACAAATCTATTTTTTTCCTTTGCTTCTGTACACCATGTTTCATGCATAATGACAGCAGTACTTCTTCAGTATGTGCTCAGTGGGAGCCTTTATTGAACTGACCTAAGATGTCTGCCCCAGAGGCAGCCTCATAGCCGAGTCACATGACTATGGCAAACCAGTTAGTCAATACATCATTGCATTTCTAAAATCCAAACAGAGATCGCGACTAATGATTTGGAGACAACTGTTCAAATCCCAGCATGGCGGCTAGAGATTTTATATTAAATAAATTTGGAATAAAAAGCTGGTATTAATATTGATAACCATGGAGCTACCAGATTGTTCTAAAAACCCATCTGGTTCCCTAATGGCCTTCAGGGAAGGAAGTGTGCTGTCTTTATTTGGTCTAATGTTTATGTGACTTCAGACCCACAACATTGTGGTTAACTCTAGCTGCATTCTGAAATGGCTGAGCAAACCATTCAGTTGCTCAAAAGGTGGCTCAGCACCTTCTTAATGGCAATTAGAGGTGGGCAATAAATACTGGCCTTGTCAAAGATGCCCACATCCTATGAATGAATTAAAGTATATATATATACGTATGCAGAGGAGGCAAAGTGCATTGTCTGAAAACTTTGGCCTCACTCTCTTACATGTTCAAAGTATCACAACCCAGATTGACTTTGAAACAACTCCCACCACTCCCTGCAGTCACAATGCACGACTTCTTTAAGAGATCAGGCTGCCTTCAAGTAATGCTAACCAATGCAATATTGAGCCCCCTGCTGATGTGTGCAGCCAATAAACAGCATGGGGAGAACTGGCTGTGCATAGGATTCATTTAATAAAACACGCAGTAACAATTTAATGAGCTGCCAATATTGAAATGAGCAGGTGCAGTTTAATTGCAATTCCTTGCCTGTTTGTGGAGGTTAGCTAATTTCTCCCCTTAGGTGTCTTAGAGTGATGCTTACCTCAAAAGGAGAGGTTTGAAACTGCGGGCGGAGTTTTCTATTTTTGAAACTCAGAACGGTGGCGGACGGGTTTCACATGTTTATCACTTTGCGCAGAATGGCAGGAAATTGCATCCGATGCTATGCTTGCAAGCTCATTAATTATACACAAGCGAATATCTCTCTGAATCACATGATGGGTCAGGAGCTGATTCGTCCATCCTGCAGTCACCTGGTGGGGATGAAGGTCGAGGTGCCATATTTAAACACCAGCCAAGCACAAACGTCTCACTCTCTCCAGCCTGCCTGCCTCCAGGAGACTGGTAGAGATGTCTGCCACCCAAAAGAAGAAGACTGCAAGCCAAAAGAGGAAGGCACTTCAGCCAAAATGCACTCCAGGCCTTGATAAAAGGAGTGCATACACACAGTGATGTGCTTTATCCCAGGGACTGCTCCAAAAAGTATACCAGCCTCACCTCTCCAGCCCGGGAGCCCATCGCAGAGCAGGTCAGCATGGCTGGCCAGTGCACCCAAATTGCCCTCCAGTGTAGGAAGAGGATGAATGATCTTATCCACACTGCCAGGATAAGTCATCCTTCAACTCCCCCCAATATCAAGCTCTCATCATGGCATCATGTCCTCAAAAGGCTACTCTCTTCAGGGATCTCACACAGCCATTAGCGGGGGATACATATCGCCATTGATTGTTTCATGGAAACCTTTACATCACCACTATCCCATCTATCATGCTGTGCACACTGCATTCTCAGCCCTGTCTGCGGATAGCTTAGCATACAGAGGGGATATGAACCTTTCCCATGCCTTCTCAACACATGCCTTTCTTTTGTTTTCACCCAGGGCAGCCTTGCCCATGACAGCCATAAAAAAGTCTAGGGGAGGGATGGGAGACATAATTGCCCTCACGGAATTCGAGGAGGATGCTGCTGAGATTGCTGTGGAGAACAGGGATCGCTCCCATAGGGAAGGGGAGATCAGATTTTCTCAGCAACCCAGTACGAATCATACACTTCATCATTTCATCACATCCTGACAATCACAGTGACATGCAATCTTGTAATCTGCATAAAATAAAAGTATAATACTGTGGATGCTGGAAATCAGAAATATAAACAGAAAATGCTGGAAAAACTCAGCAGGTCTGACTGCATCTGTGGAGAGGGAAACAGATTTAACATTTTGAGTCCGTATGACTTTTCTTCAGGAAGAAGGGTCATTCAGACTTGAAATATTAACTCTGTTTCTTATTCCATAGGTGTTGTCAGACCTGCTGAGTTTTTCCAGCACATTCTGTTCTTATTAGCTTATAATCTGCATGCTTATCAACTAAAAATCTCTTGTCTCTCTTATAGGCACAAACAGATCAAGGCCCACAAGGCTGCCCACCCTAAGTCCCGGCCCCCAGACCACATCCAAAGAGGAAGTTGAGGAAGAACTGTCACAGCACTCACCCATACCCTCCACAACTAGACTAGTAATCTAGAGGCCTTGGGTCATAGTTTCAAATCCCATCATGGCAGCAGGGTTCTGTTTGGATTCTATTAATAAAATCCAGAATTAAAAGCTACTGTCAGTAATGATGACCATAAAACCAATGTTGATTGTTGTAAAAACCCACCTGCTTCACTACTGTCCTTTATGGGAGGAAATCTGCTGTCCTTACCTGGTCTGCCCTACATGTAACTCCAGACCCACAGTAATGTGACTGACTCTCAACTGCCTTCTGAAATAGCCTAACAACCTACTTGGTCAAGGGCAATTAGGGATGGGCAATAAATGCTGGTCTTGCCATTGATGCCCACATCCCATGAAAGAATTTTTTTTAAAAACAGCGCAGAAACACACACCTCAGCGAGGCATAGCACTAGATTAGGCTTGGGCTCACCTACTGGAGAACACTTCACTGACACGTCTCCACAACAGTCAGAGGCAGGGACAGACCAGGTTTCCAGCACCCAGAGGGCTGCTGGGGACTTGGGTCCATTCAGTCCAAGTCAGATGATGAGCCTCTGTGAGTGGCCACTAAATCACTGTTGGAGACACAACGACAGACAGAACATTAGGCATAGATTCTGCAGTCACTCAACAGACTAGAACGAATGATGGAGGAGTCTGCCTGTCTTCTGTCTGATGTCGTGGCTCCGACATACAAGCACCTCAAGATCACCATAGGAAAGTTGGTGACCACCATGGCCACCTTGGTCCAGCAGGTTTTGCTGGATTTGCACTTGGCCCTGGACTCCATGGCTATACACCCTGGTGGGCACCATCAATGTGTAGGTGAGAGGAAGACAAAGCGCCTTGACCTCCCTCCAGGTGCAGCTTCTCCTCAGTGAGTCAGGGTGGGGCCCTCAGGCACCCTCAGGGAGGATGAGCATCAGCCGGACACCCTGGGACCTCCTCTCACAATGCTCAAAGGGCATTCAGCCATTCAGAGTCCTCTCTGCCTGTGACCCCATCCACTCCAACAACTCAGGCCGAGGAGGGTGCATCTGCCCCGGAGCAGGAGACCCTAATCATGACTACCCCCCCCCCAACCCCCACCCCCAGGCCTCATGCCCCAGAGGACATCTGCCAAGGTCATGACAAACATCTACTGCAGCTGCCAGGACTGCACCCAGGCATAGCAGAAGGGTTAGGAAAATTAAGGAATACTGAAATCTTTTTGATTCATGGGTGTGCTACCACTGTAAAAATATTGCATTTTTGATGTTTGATGTTTATGTGAATGGCTTGGTCAACTGAAGGCATTGTAATTATGTGCATTTGAAACCACTTATTTTGAAGTTTAGCCATCGTTTCCCTCAGTGATAGTATTCTTCTGTAAGATTAACGTTCATGGCCTGAATTTCTTCCACGTCAAGCAGGCTGTCTGCGATCGGCTCCGTTCCATGATTTCATGCGGGCTTGCACCTTCTAGCCTCATGAAGCACCAGGCCATGATCTCTAAGAAGGTCAGTGGTGTCCTCTGTACATGTTTGTTCTAGGAAGTAAGAGTCCACTCAACAATGAGAACACTGCAAAAACTCACTTGAAGCAGCCGTCGCCACATTAATGAGAAACTACAGCAGCCAGTGAGATGAGGACATGTTTGGGGATTTGCTCCTATCGTCCAGCTCTTGTCCTTCAGCTCTACCACTGAGGCGACACAATTTCTTCCACGTCAAGCAGGCTGTCTGCGATCGGCTCCGTTCCATGATTTCATGTGGGCAGGCCAATTAAGGCCCACCCTGTGGGATCGCTAGTGGTAGCGCTGAGTGCTACCTGTGTGGGCGGGCAAGGAGGGAGAGCGGGCCTGGCACACAGTTCATGCATGTGTATGAAAGAGCACTTCAATCTCCCTGAGGTCTGGCCGGGTGGTTAACAGTGAGGTTGAGTGTCTTGGGCTACAGGAAGATATAGACGGGATGGTCAAATGGGAAGATAAGTGGCAGATGGAATTTAACCCTGAAAAGTGTGAGGTGATACACTTTGGAAGGAGTAATTTGACACGGAAGTATTCAATGAGCGCATGACACTAGAAAGTTCTGAGGAAGAAAGGGACCTTGGCGTGTGTGTTCATAGATCTCTGAAGGCGGAGGGGCATGTTAGCGGGGTGGTGAAAAAGGCATTTAGGACACGTCTTTATCAATCGAGGCATAGATTACAAAAGTAGGGAGGTCATGTTGGAGTTGAATAGAACCTTGGTGAGGCCACAGCTGGAGTATGGTGTGCAGTTCTGGTCGCCACATTATAGGGATGATGTGATTGCACTGGAGGAGGTGCAGAGGAGATTCACCAGGATGTTGCCTGGGGTGAAACATTTAAGTTATGAAGAGAGGTTGGATAGACTTGGGTTGTTTTCGTATGAAGACTGAGGGGCGGCCTGATCGAGGTGTACAAGATTATGAAGGGCATGGACAGGGTGGATAGGGAGCAGCTGTTTCCCTTAGTTGAAGGGTCAGCCATGAGGGGACACAAGTTCAAGGTGAGGGGCAGGAGGTTTAGGGGGGATGTGAGGAAAAATTTTTTTACCCAGAGGGTGGTGACTGTCTGGAATGCACTGCCTGGGTGGGTAGTGGAGGTGGGTTGCCTCACATCCTTTAAAAAGTACCTGGATGAGCACTTGGCATAACATTCAAGGATATGGGCCAAGTGCTGGTAAATAGGATTAGGTGGGTAGGTCAGGTGTTTCTCACGCGTCGGTGCAGACTCGATGGGCCGAAGGGCCTCTTCTGCACTGTGTGATTCTGTGAGACATGGAAGCCACAAAGCGCTTTTTGAAAAAATTAATAATTAAAAATTCAATGAAACATGTCCCCTCATGTGATTGTGTCACATGAGATGACACATGTTTTTAACTTCAAAGGAAAGTTTTTATTTAATTTGTAATAGCTTTAGGAAACCCCATCCCACTCGTAGATGAGGATTCCTAAAAAATATAAAGGCCACTTTGTCTTTTCACCTGCCCGCCAACCGTTAGGTTGGGCGGGCGGTGTAAACTTCAACTTAATTATCTTGTTCACGGCTTTAATAGGCCTTTCAATTATCGGCGGGTGTGCAGCCAAAAAATGTGTTGAAATATTTATTGGAAGTGTGCAATTAAAGTGCTTGTAACCCTTCTTCCTGATGATACACCATTATGTAAGGGTAGCTCAGCAGCTTTGAGTGATTAGAGGCAGAACAAGCATGTTGACTTTCATAGAGTTCCCCATTACCCTCATGACTGAAGACTACAACACTATCTCCCTTCCCATCCACATTTTCCCAACCCCTCCAATGAGTCCCCATACAACCCTCCTCTCTTGTGCCACACTAACACCCCTCACCTGTCCTATTGCAGACTCTGCATGCATCCCTTCCCAACCATACATGTGGTATCCCATTCAGCCCCTTGTTTGTCTGTGTTTTAGTTTCAAACTCCAGCTTTCCACCCCTCGGTCTCTCCTCTGCCTTCCATTGCTCCCCTTCCTCCTTCACCCCCTTGCGAAGCCTTCCTGCCCTCTGTCTTTGATCGTGCCCCCTTCCCCCATACACCTTGCAAAGCCTTTTTTTTCATTCATGGGATGCAGAAGTTGCTGGCTAGGCAAACATTTATTGTCATTCCCTAACTGCTCTTGTTCAGAGGACATTTGAGAGTCAACCACATTGCTGTGGGTCTGGAGTCACATGTAAGCCAGACCAGGTAAGGACCGGAGATTTCCTTCCCTAAAGGACATTAGTGAACCAGATGGGTTTGTAAAACAATTGACAATGGTTTCATGGTCATCAGCAGACTTTTAATTCCAGATTTTTATTGAATTTAAATTCCACCATCAGCCGTAGTGGGATTGGAACCTGGGTCCCCAGAGCATTATCCTGAGTCTCTGGACTCCAGTGACTATACCATTACACCATCACCTCCCCTTTGCCCACCATGTGCTTGCGATCCTCCCCCCCGCCCCCACCGTACACCCTGCCCCACACACACTCGGGTTGAAATGCTTGTCTCTCAATGCTCAGCCCTGTATGAGTACCATTGCACAATGTGGTCCTTCTGGACAACGGTGGCACCCACCTGGAGCAGGTCACCCCTACACCCACTGCATCACCCGCACTCCAGCCGTAGTACTGATCTCTGACAGAATTTTGTGCCCTGCCTGTGTGTTGCTGCACAGTGGTATCTTTTTGACTATCAAGGCAAGGAGCAGACCAAACCTACAACCCAGCAGTGTAGCATTCCACTGGCATCACAATGAGACCAGTGCAGCGCTGTGGCAGGTAGGCTATGTATATTGCTTTAATCTTGAAATTGCGAGCGAAGTGAAGTCTGCCACTTATTTTCCAATTGAGATTCAGACTGACGTGATTTCCACTGGCAAGATTGGAAGGTGGTACATGATTCCGGTGAGCGGCTGATTTAATAAGCATTCAGGAGATGGGAATGATTACAAATAGAATTCACATCACTAGTCAGTGGAATACCTAACCCGCCATTAACCCACCATTGGAAGAATTGCAACTATTTTTATACCGACAAGTTTCCGACTTTCTGGCTCCTGCTAGATTATCCACTCCGACCCGCCACAAAACTCGACGGGGGCAGGATGGGAAAATTCTGCCCTACAGATTGGGAGAGCCATCCACTCCATGCCACCTTCGCCCCACATCTTCCCATCCAACATCCACCCTCAGGTAATGTTGACAATGTTGAGGGACATTGAGGGACACCATCCTCTACAAAGCTGCACAGGCCCTGGAGACTTTCAGTCCTGACCTTTCAAAAACCCATTGGCACTGGGCACTTTTGGAATAGAATAAATCAAATCCAGCAATAAATTTCCATATATTTTTGTGCACTAAATATGTATGCTGTTCTGATTTAATTCCCCTTGCCTGTAAAAGTCATGAAGCTACCATATATATTCCCCTGCTGGGATTAACAGTAATAAGTCCTAACCACAGAGAAGCTTTAGGATTGTTTTAAATTGTATACACTGTTTTATGAACTAGCTACATGGATTAATGAAAAATATTGCACAACTGGATAGCTTACACAAATCAATTGATTTGATAAATTACCCAGGACAAAGCAAATCACCTGCTTCAATTAGGAGCTATCCGATAAAGATTCTTGCATTTGGCAAAATTATAAAAGCTCAGGGCATAGGGCCGCATTATGGCTTTTAAAAGAAACAGCTTTTCAGGCATACATGTTACTTTCATTTAACAAATATTCAAGTAATAGTGTAAGCGAATTAATTATCTAGGAAAAATCTTACGCATTGGCGCACTTCATATATTAAAAGATCTTAACTCTCGTCAGCCTTTTTCATTAAAATTCCTATGTTTGCATTTATAATGGGAACTGTCTGGCTGTGAAAATGGACTGTGTTATGCCATTGGTGATGGAACAAAGGAAGATCCAAACTCAGAAAATGGTGTGTACCATGTTTGTGGACACTTCTGGCATGGCCTACCTCGCGCCCCATACTGGAAAGTGTTCCGGCTGCTTTGACACACTTCTTTGAAGCTAAGAACACGCAAGTCTACTGAACACCAATACTAATCATTCACAGCTCAACATATGTTCAGCTACAATAGGAACCCCTAACTAGCCATATTTAAAGGGACAGGCATCCAACTTGCAGGCGAGATGCTTTTGATTTACCTCCGCTAATAGGAAAAAAATGGGTAAGCACTGTGGATAATATTGGAGGTGTTGTAGTGAGTTACTGGGTCAGACAAATACTTGTTGCTAATCCAAACTCAGCAACAGTGGGAGGGGGGCCTGCAGTGGGTGGGGGACAGAGGATTTGGTGGCCTGTATACATAAACCGTACAAGGTGTGGAGACTGTATTTCCAGTGCCCTTGGGTGGACAACATGTCAGACAAATAGAACAGAGACTGGAGGGAGGAAGTGTAGGGCTCTTCACAGAAAGCTCTGCCCATCATGGGTTTTCAGGGCACACTTTTTCTACCTTCACCTTGGATCAATGCTTGAAGTCTCTTAGATTCACCAAGAAAATGGTTACATGACTGTGCCATCTCGTTCAGCAGGGCCTTCAACCTCATAGTAACCCCACAGCCACTCCCCAGAGGAATGAGCATCCTCACAATGGCATTATTTCCATTATAAGGTTAGTAGTGGCAGTGTTCGCTGTCAATTCGACAGTTATTGCACTGTGTTCAGTCCCATTCACAATTCCTTGGATAACAGTCAGTCTTACACTGATAAGTAACTGACTAGTAACGGTCATATTTTCTGCTAATTCCCAATGACTTCAATTTTACTGGGGCTTCTTGCAGCACACTTGGTCAAATGATATCTTGATGTCAAGGGCAGTCGTTCTCACCTCACCTCTTGAATTCAGCTCTTCCTTCATGTTTGAATCAAGGCCATAAAGAGGTTTGGGGCTGAGTGGTCCTGGCAAGACCCAAACTGATACCAGTGTGCAGGTTATTGGTGAGTAAGCGCCATTTGATAATACTGTCAATGACACCTTCCATTACATTTCTGATGATTGAGAGTAGGCTGTTGGGCAGGTATTTGGTAGGATTGGATTTGTCCTGCTTTTTGTGGAAGTTACATACTTGAACTATTTTTCATTATGCGGGTAGATACCATTGTTGTAGCTGCACTGGAACAGCTAATTCTGGAGCATGGGTCTTCAGCAGCACTACAATTGGGAGTTGCCAAGGCCCATAGATTTTGCTCTATCCAGTATACCCAGCCATTTCTTGAAATCGCATGGAATGAGTCAAATTGACTGAAGACTGGTACTTGTGGTGGTGTGAACCTCAGGAGGAGGTTAAGATGGATCATCCACTTAGCATTTCTGGATGAGGATGTTTGAGTTTTATTTTGCTTATTGAGGAACATGACTTGGATGGAGAGAGAGGAGGAAGGGGGAAATTTTACAGCATCCAGGGCAGGTGTGTAGCTGCACAAGTGTGTATTTTCATTAAGTGAACTCCCACTAACCCTATATATTCTAAGAGAGTCAGTGTCAGAGGTCACCTGAAGATGTGATCTCAACGTAATTGTATGAATCACCATCTTGATGAATTTCGAGCTCAATGCCCTGATGTGCAACTCAATTTCATTTTTTGGTTCCTTAAACCCTGGGGCTGGTATTGTCTTAAGGTATGGAATTGGAGCATTGAGGAAATAACCCTGAATGCACATGCTGAATATGTGCCTCAATTTACTTCCATTTATTAAATTGTTCAGTGGAGGATCCAACAACTACTCCTGTCCATCAGACTTCCCCTTTAGTTAGTAGTATTATCCCTCTCAGATTTTAATGAAATTGCATATTGTTACTGCTATTAAGCTGATTAATTCAAGTGACTACACCTCCTGCCCCACAGGATGGCTTCCTGTGTGAGATTTATACCAAAATACAAAAAAGCATTAGATTATACTTTATAATTGAATGTGTTACCCTGCACTTAGCAATCAAATAACTGTGGCACCTGGATAGAGGACTAATCCATCAATATTCCTTTTAAAAGGAAACAGATATTGTTCAAAACAAATTGGACTGAAAAGAAAAGTTGTTGAACAAGTTGCTCTACTTCCTTTCCCAATGGTTACTGAGCAGTGATTTGAGACCTGGCTTCAATAATTTCACACATCACTGGAAGTGCTGAAAGTAAGCCAAGCTCTTTTCACTCCTAAGTGGGCCTTTTCCTTCCAGCTCTGCTGTTTCTGCTGTGCAATTAACCAGAAAAGCAGCACACTGGACTGATGCCTGAAGAAGTAGAAAGATTTTGGTAAGTTTGAGCAAGTTTTGGATTTAGCTGAATCTGTTCTTTGGTACCCTATGTCCAACTGTGTACATCAACATTTTTCATTCATCTCTCACTATTCTGGTGGGCCACAATTTCTAAATAAATTATTTGTTTAAATTATTGAATGTATTGCAATTAAGTGTGGATTCGTCTTAGTCCTATCATTGAGGTGATGAAGTAGATAATTAACACTGTCGGTATAATAGAGTTTGATGCCTGGCACCAAATAGTGAATTATGCGTAGGATGCCAGGCAGTATGGTATTGGAATTAGCAACAGTATAGGATACATTTAATGAGGTACTGCTGTCAGCCCAGACTCTTGTTCAACATGGGTACAGATTTGGACAATCCAGAGGTTTAATACACAAAACAGAAAAGGTAGAAGGAGGGGGATACAGAAGGAAGTCATTTGGGTCATAGGGTCAATGCTGGCGCTCTGCAGAAGCAACCTACTTTGTCCAGCTCCCCTGCTTCCTCCCCTTAGCCCTGCAAATCTTTTCTCTTCAGGTGCTTATCCAATTCCCTTTTGAAAGCTATGACTGAAGCTGCCTCCAACCCCCTCTCAGGCAGTGCATTCCAGATCTTAACCATTCAATGCATAAAACACCTTTCCTTATGCTGCCTTTGTTTCTTTTTCCAGGAACCTGAAGTGGATGTTGTCTGATTCTTGACCCTTCCACCAACCAGAATAGTTTCTCTCAATCTTCTCTGTCTAGTTACCTCATGATTTTGAACACCACTATCAGTTTCCTCTCAACCCTCTCTTTTCTAGGGATAACAATCTCAGTTTCTTAAATAATCCACATGACAGAAGTCGTTCATCCCTGAAACGATTCTTGTAAATCTTTTCTACATTCTCTCTAAAGCCTTCATGTCCTCCCTAAAGTATTGTGGCCAGAAGCGTACAACAATACCTGAATTGAGGCCAAATCAGTGTTGTACAAAAATGTTCAACATAATTTTCTTGTGTTTGTACTCTGTGCCTCCATTTTTACAGCCCAAGATTGCATATGACTTTTAACTACCTTTCTAACCTGCCCTGCCACCTTCAATGATTTGTCCACAGTTACCCACAGGTCTCTTTGATACTGCATTATCTTTAGAATTGTATCCTTCATTATATATTGCATTTCTTCACTTTTCCTACCAAAATGCATCACTTCACACTTCCCGCATTAAAATTCATCAGCCATGTGTCTGCCCATTCCACCAGCCTGTCTAAAACCTCTTGAAGTTAATCACTAATCTCTTCACAGTTCACAATATTTCCATTTCTTTTACCATCTGCAAATTTTGAAGTTGTGCCCTCTACACCCGAGTTTAAGTCGTTAATATGGATCAAGAAAAGCAATGGTTCTAGTACAGACCCCCTGGAAACCCCACTATATAGCTTCCTCCAGTCCAAAAAAAATGTTAGGCACAACTCACTATTTCCTGTCAGTCAGTCAATTTAGTATTTAGGCTGCCACTCTCCCTTTTGCTTCAACTTTGCTGACAAGCCAATCATGTGGCTCTTTATCAGACACTTTTGGAAGTCCAGTTAAACCACATTAACTGTGCTTCCCACAGCAATTGTCTTTGTTATCTCATCAAATAACTCAAACAAGTTAGTTAAACACAATTTGCCCTTAACAAATCTTTGCTGTCTTTCTTTAATTACTCCACAGTTGTTCAAATGTAAGGTGTAAACTTCTGGCCTTCACAGACTTCTCTATGGTTCTGATATGACAATTATGAGAATTAAACACAAATGTCTTTACTAGATTTTGTAGGAATACCAGTTAGGAATACCAGTTGGTCACAAATATGTTACAAGAAGTTATACCCAGTGAGCAGTCACCTCCTGTTGATTGTACTCTTCAGGAACTGACTGAATTGCACAAATGCAGTGTCATAATTTCCGAATAAATTATAGGGTACATTTAATGAGGTACTGCTGTCAGCCCAGACTCTTGCTCAACATGGGTGCAAATTTGGACAATCCAGAGGTTTAAAACACAAAACGGAAAAGGTAGAAGGAGGGGGTACAGAAGGAAGCCATTTGGGTCACAGGGACAATGCTGGTGCTCTGCAGAAGCAATCTACTTTGTCCAACTCGCCTGCTTCCTCCCCTTAGCCCTGCAAATCTTTTCTCTTCAGGTGCTTATCCAATTCCCTTTTGAAAGATATGACTGAAGCTGCCTCCACCCCCTCTATACTTTTCTTGCCGAGGTGGGCATGGATGTTTCATCATACTGCCCTATCAAAATCCAAACTAAGTTACAATTGTCCAATAAAATGTTGAAAAATGTATCCGGGAGGTTAAATCCCACCTTAAAACTGTCCATCTGTCTTAAACCACTTTGTATAGTAAAACTTGTTTGTGGAATCAGCTACTCTACATTTCAAAAGAAGACAAATCAACATCATCAATCGATGTCAACTTGTGTCATCATCTTGCTGCTTTCAAACAAGCTTCACACCATTTAAATTAGCTGAATCTCTGTGGTTGGGTTCTATAACCCCTTTGAAACAGACATCAGGGCCTGGATTTTCACTGACTTGGGTTGACCCCTAAGTCCTTTAAAAATAGTGGGCGGGTCTGAATTATGGGAGTCCTGAATCCATTCCTGGGTTGTCTAATTTTCAGGATTGCCTTTAAAGGGTGTGGACTGCTTCCTGTCAGAAGCGCCAATCCGGCACTACTGAGCTGGCCAGTTTCATTGCAGCGATTGGTATCTCCTGCTCCTCAGCAATTTTCATGGAGTCAGGTTTTTAAAGAGTTGTGGTTCACATCGTCTTAGAGAATTCATGAACCCTAGCATGCATGAAGGGACATTTTAAGAGGTAAGTTCAAAGGGTCCCCCTCATGCTCCCTATGCCATATTACATGCCCCCACCCACCCCCTCAGACCCCTCATGCTCCCTATACCAATTCTGCCCTTCATCTCCCATGTCCCCTCATGCCCCCTATGCTAAACCCGCCCCTCCACACACCGCCTCAGGCCTCTCATGCCCCTTATGCCAAGCTCTGCCTTTGCACCCACCCCCAGGTCCTCCCATGCGCCCTGTGTCTATCTTAAAAGCTAGGGGTTACTTTACTTCAAAAAGGCGTTTAGTTTTGCAAAGCATGCTGGTAAGATTTGTCAGTTTCTTTACAACAAAAGACATTCCATATTTCATTCAATCCATAGGGACCTCCTGGGTTGGATAGCCTCGCAAGTCTCAACCATAAGTTTCAATTAAAATAATACTATCACTTCTTACAAAAGTGACCATTAATCCTGCCCTTGGTCACTGTTTCTCAAAGCTTTACCACCATCTCCTCCTCAGCTATCTCCTCTCCTCATTGCAGCATCAGGTTGTGAAGGGCACAGCAGATGACGATGATACGTAATACCCTCTGTGGACTATATTGCAGGGCTCCACCAGACTGGTCCAGGTACGGGAACCTCATTTTCAACATTCCAATGGTCTGCTCCACCAAATTGCGAGTTGCAGCATAAGCCTCGATATACCTTCGCTCTGCTGCAGTCTGAGGCTGCTGCAGGGGTGTCATCAGCCATGTCCTCTGCAGGTAGCCCTTGTCCCTAAACAGCCATCCCTGCAGCGTCTGTGGACCCTGGAAGACATCAGTGATCTAAGACCTATTGAGAATGTAGGAATCATGGACACTCCCTGGGAACTGTGCGCAGACCTATAGGATGCATTTGTGGTGGTCGCACACCGGTTGAACATTCAGTGAGTGGAAGACCTTGCGGTTGACATAGTTGACCATTTGTTTCTATGGAGAACTGAGCACCATGTGAGTGGCACCCTGCTCATGCTGCAATTCGCACTTTGGTGAAGCAATCCATCGGAATGTTGAAACTGAGGTTCCGGTGCCTGGGCCAGTCTGGACAGCAATACAGTCCACAGAGGGTATCATGCATCATCATTGCCTGCAGTGCCCTTCAAAACCTGGTGCTGCAACAGAGAGAGGAACTGGCTGAGGAGGAGATGGAGGAGCTGCACATCACTGACGTAGATTCTCATATTGCATCTGCTGAGGACTTGAAACGTCAACTCTTTTCTTTTCCGCCAATGCTGCCAGACCTGCTGAGTTTTTCTAGGTAACTCTGTTTTTGTTTGGCATCTGTAAATGTCTGACTCTTGTCTGATGGCAGCTCACTTGCGCTCTGTGAAAAAGGTCATATCATGGAGATGCAGCAGGGTAATTTTAACTTCTCCTGATCCTATGGTATCATTCTTGAGCTGAAACCTTCAGGACCACACTGTCACCAGACGTAGATGCTGATGAGATGGTGGGGGCAGCTGCACCTCAAAGGTGCTGGGGGCACACACAGAAAATGGCGGAACTCTGTGCCGCTGTTGCAGGATATTCTGGCAGCTATGAAAAGCCCCATCGAGGTGCAGGCATCACTGATGTGACTCGTGGCAGTGAAGGTACATCTTCAGCATGCTTGGAAAGTTGCATAAAGCACAGGGAGGGGGCACTGGACTGAGACACCTGCCTATATCTTGTGCAGGGACCAAGGTTTCACATCTTGGTGACAAAAACACTGCTCATCAGAATAAGGAGCCATAGGCGAGGAGATATTCTTGGGAGTTTATTAACAAAGTGAACATTATATACAAGTGATTAACACCCATGCCCAGGTTGTGCAATTACATCTTCTTATCTGTCCCTATTTTTGTTAATTTAATTTTATTGTCTTGACTCAAAAGAGTTACGTCTTAACCTTTCTAACCTTGTCGCTACATCTTGGGGCCCCCTCAACATCCACAGCGGAGGTGGAGCAAGCGTGCTGACTGTTGCACCCTGTCTGTGATGTGCTTGAAAGGCATCTTCTGGTGGGCTGAGACCTGCTTTTGGTATCATGCTGTGTGGCAGTGGCACCCTCCTAGGCCTGTGGAGCTGGAGCTGCTGAGGTCACAGGAAGAGGGGACTCAGATGGGCTGGACACTCCCAGAGTCACCTGTGTAGATAGCCCTGGGGTGACAAGCTGCAGATCCTCCTCCCTAAGGGTGCCCAAGGGCCTCTGGGTGACCCCTTGAGGAGACGGGGAAGCAGGAAGTAAATCAAGCTGCCCCACACCCCTCTCATGTTGATACTGTTGGAGGCCAACTATGGTTTCAGCGATGGAGTTCAGCCTGTGAAGCAGTGCAGGACTGATATCCTGGACCAAGGTCCCCATGGCAGCCGCCATCCTGCCAGTGTTGACCTCGGTGTGTTGGCATGCTGGCACTATCACATCAGACTGAAGGCAGACATACTCTTTTGTCATGCCTTGCAATCTGAGGAGTGCAGCGGACATCCCTTCCTAATGTTCCCTAGCTTGCCTTTGCAGCTCCAGCAACTGTGACATGACCGAGTCCAGAGTCTCGTTATCACTCAGCAGATTTCTGGTCTCCAACAGTCCTCCAAGTGCCAGAAACCTGGGAAAACCCTGCTGCCTCCTTCTGTGGATCAGAAAGTGCAATCCACTCACCAGCCTGTGACCCCAAGGCTACTGTAAAGCTTGGTCCCACAGAGGTGTATACCTCTGCGCTCGTGGAGGGTGTGGGTGAGCACTGTGACAGGCCTTCAATGAAGGTCCCTTCAGGTTCTTCTTCAGAGGTTTCTTAGGGGCTTGACTGGAGACCCTGGGCCATGGACCCACTCCGCTGTTTCCCAAATGTGCCTGTGAAAGCAAGGGGAGATAATTAGTGCATGGCAATGGCCTGTGAAACATGATACATCACTCACAGCATGGTTGCCTGATGGATGTTGCATTGCTGGATCCTCACTTGGCAGAGCACTGCCGACCTCACTGTCAGCACAGGAATGGTCTAGATCCTCGCCAGCCAGCTGGATGAGACTATTTCCTAAGTCCACGAGGATCTTGATGTCAGACATTCCTCCACCGGTCTGCGACCTCTCCCTTTTGTTGCATTGCAGCTTATCCAGCATGAATACAGGTGGAGAGAGTGCAAGCAGGACGCCTCTCAGGACAGAATTATCCAAGATTTGCACTAAGTGCAGTAGCGGGCTGGAAAAAGAATATTTTACCCATCGGCTTTTCACGCTGTCTCATCCCATTCCCACCTTATTAATTATGCCTTCCCAGGAAACACGCCATTTTGCCAGTAGGCAGCTGCCAATTCACCAGCCACGCCATCACCTTGCTGCTTCATCATGCTGGGCGCCATATTTAAAGTGCAGTCATGCACACACCTCTCAGTACTTCAGCCCTGGGCTGCTGCACAGGAGCCATAAACCTGAAAGGCAAGAAGACTGCAGTGCCCTGATTCAGTAACGCATTGCTGGAACGTCTTCTGGACACCCTTGGAGTCCACTGCAATCTCCTTTATCTTCGGTCTAGCTGCAAGAGGCCCATCAGTGTCACCAATCAGACTTGGGAGGTGGTGGCAGTGGTGCTCAGTGCAAACACTGCACAAGAGAGGTTGGCCACCCAGTGCAGACAGAGGATGAATTATCTCATCCAGGGTAAGGCAACCATCTTATCACTCTAAAATCACACACTCAAGCCCACCACACATTCACTGGCATCTCACTCACTACCAGATCAAGGGACATCACCGTTCACTCTCTCACATACACCCTCACATCTCTATCTGGCTTCATCTCCTCTGGAGACTACCTCCTCAACTCTCAACCGCTTAAGGCCACTTGCGCAGATCACCATGTCCTCTCACACACCCAGGGATACCCCTCCTTCCACAGTACAGCATGCGCTCTCCCACCTCTTCCCTTGTCTGAGGCCACTTCTCCCCGTTCCCCAAACAAACCATAGCCCTTCAGCCGTTGAAAAGCCACTCCCGCCTTACGGCCAGCCTCATAAGTAGACACCTGCCCATGAGCACCCCGAAAAATGCAGTGGTGCTGCCTGTGAAGCCTGGTACTGATGACCATAAGTGCTGCCGAAAGCCAGGTAGGCAATCAAACCTCAAAGTCCTGAGCAAAGTGCAGCTCACCAGTCGCTTATGTTCAGCTGTGAAACGGGTTGGCGTGCAATCATGCTGACGTGCCTGAATGATCCAGCATAGGGGGTGAATCCAGTGAGCTGAGCTTATAATGCTGTGCAGATGAATTACAGTTAAGTTCCTGATGTGCAACAGTGGGAAACGTGGCCCGCTATTGATGGATGGAGCAGATGATTGCAAATTAGTTTCACGACGTCATGAAACCGATTTTTGGCCTTCCCACATATTGTCCACTCAAGCCCAACATGACGCGAGTGGGCACAGAAAATTCCGCCCTCAGGTTTACGTTCAGCCTCTTCTTAAATGGCTCAAGGCTTCAAACATTCCATGTAGCAATGAGTTCCACATAATCACCATTTATGCTTCTAAATGAGCAACATTTTTCTAATCTTGGTTTAGTTTGACAGTTGCAGTAAAGAAATGGTTACAATGTTCACTCTGTCTTTACTGAAGTTATGACAAAAATATAACACTGTTCCTGGTCTTGCCTGTTCACAGCTGGTCCTGTACTGAAAGAAACCAAAGTCATTAAGAATCTTGCAGCATCCTCCATCATTACATTATACTTCAGAGATCTGGGGACACAAATAAGCTGGATCACGGTAATGTATAACAGCACCTTAGCATTAAGAACCACACTGTCCAATGTAGCCCAACCTATAGAATGGTGTTTTGTCTTCTGCATCAGGTCAGGAGACCATCTACCACCAAGTTCCATGCAGTGTCCAGGGCAAGGTGAAAAATTAGATAAAAGTCCTCCGCTCTTCTAGAGGAAATAAAATCTTGTAAATTGCTTTCTAGACAATCTAAATTGGTTCAGGAGAAAACTTATATTAATTGGTACTTAACTCTTGTATATTGCGATCGCTGTCCCAGCCAGAATTGAGACTAGTTTTCCTTTGAAGGTACATTGGGACATAGGAAGTGTTAGATGAACAAGAATCAATAAATAGAAATACTCAGCCTAGTGCCTAATGAAAAAAAAAGAGGTTTTTACATATGTTGACATTCTGTCCTTGCTTGCAGAAAATGGAAATTGCAGGAATCAATGCAAAACTTTGTTGATGTCCATCACATTTGCCTCATATAAGGGGTATACTTATGTGTTACACAGAGAGGTCCATTTTCTCCATAATTTTCCTTGTGGAACCTTTGCCAAAGAATCAAAAAATTCTGAGGCGGGTAATTCTTATCTCCCAGAAACTAACCTTGGATACTGTCTTTAAGTTAACCTGTTATGAACAGCCCCTGCAAACTAAGCATTACTTAGGTCAGATCTGAAAAAAACTTTTGGATCCCTAGGCTCAGATTGCTGACTCTCAGCAGCCTCCAGACCTGGGTGGATAGTAAATTCTTTTAACTATAGTGCATATGGATCATAACAACTACCTATTTTGTTGGGTTAGTAAACCAAGCTCTCAAACAAATTAAAATATTCAACGACTCTTACAACACTGACATCCATTAAAAACGTTTAAAGGTAAACAACAGTGTTGATGATGGGAATACGGAATTCTGAGGCTTCGTATAATCTTTTGATGGTGATTGCACATCATTTGAATGGCAAGGGTGTAGTAATTTTATTTGTTAATAAAATGGAGAGGCTTTCTGCTGCAGCTCAAATCCCAGTTTGTTTGCAGTGAGTAGGGTCTTATGCTTGGGCAATGTTACGTGGCTGGTAAGATTAGCTTTGCCACTCCAGCTGGTGTTTGATGCCACAAATGAACCTGATGTATGTTGACAAGTAACAGAATAGGCCATCTGTCATCTCAATGATGCACCAATGAACAGTACACTGCCCGATCCAAGTGATGCCTGCTCTTGGCACCTGGAAGAAGCCGGTGGCATAGAAGGTTGAAAATACATTCAGAATGTTGCTCTGTTGATGCAGGACTGGTGATAGGAATTAACAAGGCCTTACACATTGTTCTTCACCCAAATCCAAGAAGTTGTCATGTAGCGAGTCCTGAAGTTTACATCCTATGATTTGAACCTTCAGGGCTATTGTTCGCTGCTCTTGTTGTTTCTCCTCTGCCAAAATATTCAGCATTGAAAGACGTAATATGACATGCCGGCTAACTCATCAGGAGATTTCCAGCAACACGTCCTGCTCTTCTGACAACCAGAATTCTCCCAGACCGCACCAGGCCTTTAACATCTGTCATATTTTGTAGAATTAACCAAAATGTGGGAATGAAGTAAATCTCAACTAATGTCACATTCAAACATTTAACAATCAAATTAAAGGTTGATTCTTAATTAAAATCCATTACAACTTAATATTCCAGGTTCAGGAATAGGAGTAAAAGATCATCAGCTCAGAAATTCCTCAAGTCAAGATCCCAGCAATTATACCTTTATCACACCTCCAGTGTTGACCCTTTTTAGAGCTTAGATGGTTAATAGGAGGGTTCTTCAATAAATTGTGGTAAGAAGGTACCAACCCCACCCTGGTCATTTGTGTGGCATCCACCAGGTACATGTTTAGCATCCATCTGGCCCAAACAGGGTGTAGCTGAGGAAACTGAGTGAAGATTGGAATTTGGTGAAGGGGGAGTTTAAAGTATTATTTTTGTTCTTAAAATCGATCCCAGTCTGTAATTAGCAGTAACTGGAAAGTACTGTATAAACAGGCTAAGTTCTTTCTTTCTTGCAGTTTAGACAGGGTAAACTCACTCTCAGCTGTAGGAGCTGAGTAGATAATTTGCTAACGGGTTGAATCTGGTTACTGTAGCCTCAGTTCAGTTTACTATAAACACAGGGTTCTTTTGTGCAGTCAAGGGCACGTGCGGACGTGCTTCTGATCAACGCCCCAGATCAGAGGCACTGTGCCAATTTACGTGGACAAGCCAATTAAGGCCCGTCCAGCGTGACGTCCGCACGGAAGTGCTATGCACTCCCTGTGCAGGCAGGGGGTGATCCTTAAAATCGAGAGTACACTCTTTCGTGCATGCACACAAAAGAATGCACTCATCTCCCTGAGGCTAAGTGCTGCCTCAGGGAGATCGGGTCTACTTTCAAAAATATTAAAAATAAAAAAAATAAATTTCCCTTACATGTCCCCTCATGTGACAATGTCACATGAGTTGGGACATGTTCATAATTTCCAAAAAAACTTTATTAAAATTTTTAAAACCCTACATGAAACATCATCCCGCCCATGGATGAGGTTTCGTGTTTTTTCCAGTTTCCGCCAACAACCTTAAGGTTGGACAGGCAGGTCCATTAATTACTTTAATTGACCCTGTCAATGGCCTCATTGACAGTTCGGCAGTCGCGCAGCTGATTTCGCTGTGCCCCTACCTTCCTTAAAATTTAAATGGGGCACGATGACTTTGGGAGTTCCACCCGACGTCACCGTGTGTCATTTTACGCGTCAGCCAGCGGGCCCCGCCCCTGCTCACCAATGGTAAAATCCAGTCCTTGATGTTTGGTGAGAAGGGGGCTTGGGAAAGGAGGCATTCATTTCCTTTTTCCAACTTTCTCACCCTGTAGGAATTGGTTCTTACTCTACTATGGTGAGTATCTGGTAAATGAATAAGTTCTATTCTATCCCTAAGGTTTAAAATAGTGCACAAATTGATGGTAAAGTTAATAAAATATATAAGAATCCAACATAAATAAGTGATTAATATAACTAAGTAATTATTTAAAACAATTAAGGATGGCAGGAGAAGTAATGTGTCAAGGCTGCAGCATGTAGGACCTCCTGGATAATATTGTGATCCAGGGCAAACATGCCCTGGGCAAATATTTGTGGTTGAGGAACTCCAGCTCTGAGTCATTGAGCTGGAGGCTGAGCTGCAGACTCTGCGACACATCAGGGAGGGGCAAGCTACTTGGGTGCTTTGTACCAGGAGGCAGTCACACCACTTAGGATAATGCCTTATGATTTAGTCAGTGGCCAGGGACAGAAGGGGGTGACTGCAAATGAGGCAGTTGAGGGGACCCAGAGGGCTGAGGTGCAAGTGTATGAGCCTCTGCAATTGTTCAATGGATTTGAGGTTCTCTCAGTTTGTTTGGATTAGAATGGGGGCTGCAGGGTGGATGACCAAACTGACCATGGCACCATGGTACAGGAAGCCATTCAAGTGGGGGGAGCAAAAAGGAATGTAGTAGGGACAGCATAGTGAGGGGAATCAACACTGTTCTCTGTATCAAAGAGCGAGAGTCCAGGTAGCTCTGTTGACGCCCGGTGCCAGGGTTTGTGACGTCTGCTCAGGGCTGGAGAGGAACTTGCAGCGGGAGGGGAAGGATCCAGTTGTCGTGGTCCATGTAGGCACCAGTGACATCGGTAGAGCTAGGAACGAAGTTCTATGTAGAAAGTATGAAGAGCTGGACACGAAATTGAAGGGCAGAACCACAAAGGTTATAAACTCTGGATTATTACCTGAGCCATGTGCAAATTGGGTACATAAAATTAGAGAGGTGACTATGTGGCTCAAGGACTGATCTGGGAGAAGTGGGTTCTGGTTTGTGGAGCACTGGCAGCAGTACTGGGGAAAATGGAGGCTGTTCCGCCTAACAAGGGAAGTAGAGAGGGTTTTATACTTAATAGTGGGGGCAAGCGATCAAAAGTGGAAAGGTGTGCTAGAGAAAGCATAGAGACAAGGTAAAAGAGGAAAATAGTAATGTGGGAAATGAGGGTCAGTGAATGGCATGGAGGGACAGAGAGAAAAAACTGAAGAATGTACCAAGAATCAAGGCTAGATGTCATAAAGATAACAAGAAGAATAAACTAAAGGCTCTGTATCTTAATGTGCGTAGTATTCATAACAAAGTAATCAAATTGATAGTGCACCTTGAAGTAAATCAATATGATCTGATGGCCATTATGGAGACATGGCTGCAAGATGACAAGGATTGGTCCTGAATATTGAGGGATATAAGACCCTCAAGAAGAGTAGGAAGCCATGTAAAGGTGGAGAGGTAGCACTGTTAATCAAGGATGGGATTTGTGCAATTGTTAGAGATGACCTTGGTTCAGGGGATCAGGACACAGAATTGGTTTGGGTGGAGATGAGGAATAGTAGGGGAAAGAAATCACTAGTGGGAGTGGTCTATGGGCCCCCTAACAGTAACCACAATGTAGGACAAAGTGTACAAGAAGAAATATTAGATGCTTGTGACAAAGGGAAAGCAATAATCATAGGTGACTTCAACCTACATATAAACTGGAAAAATCGGATTGGCAGTAGTAGCCTGGATGAGGCGTTCATAGAATGCTTTCAAGATATTTTCTTAGAGCAGCAAGTTCTGGAACCAACCAGAGAGCAGGTTAGATTAGACTTGGTATTGTGTAATGTGATAGGATTAATTAATGGCCTCAAAGTGAAGGCATCCCTAGACATCAGCGACCACAATATGATTGAATTTTACATCCAGTTTGAAAGGAAGAATAGTGGGTCTAAAACTAGTATTTTAAGCCTAACCAAGGGCAACTATGTGGGCATGAAAGCTGAGCTAGCTGAAGTGAACTGTGATACTTGTTAGGGGAGAGATTAATAGACAGGCAGATATTTAAGGGGATATTTCAGAATACTCAGAATAAGATTGAAACCTGGAATGAGTGGATTGTCATATGAGGATAGGTTGGACAGGCTGGACTTGTTTCCACTGGAGTTTAGATGAGTGAGGGGTGACTTGATTGAAGTATATGAGACAGAAACATAGAACCATAGATACTAGGAGCAGGAGTAGGCCATTCGGCCCTTTGAGCCTGACCCGCCATTCATTATGATCATGGCTGATATCCAACTCAATAGCCTGTTCCCGCTTTCTCCCCATACCCTTTGATCCCTTTCGCACTAAGAGCTATATCTAACTCCTTCTTGAAAACATATAATGTTTTAGTCTCAACTACTTTCTGTGGTAATGAATTCCACAGGCTCACCACTCTCTGGGTAAAGAAATTTCTCTTCATCTCAATCCTAAATGGTCTACCCCATATCCTCAGACTATGACCCTGGTTCTGGACTCCCCCACCATCGGGAATATCCTCCCTGCATCTACCCTGACTAGTCCTGTTGGAATTTTATAGGTTTTTATGAGATCCCCCTCATTCTTCTGAACTCCAGCAAATAAAATCCTAATAGACTCAATCTCTTCTCAAATGTCAGTCCCACCATTCCAGAAATCAGTCAGGTAAACCTTCGCTGCACTCCCTCTATAGTAAGTACATTCTTCCTCAGATAAAGAGCCCAAAACTGCACACAATATTCCAGGTGTTGTCTCACCAAGGCCCTGTACAATTGCAGCAAGACATCTCTGTTCCTGTACTCAAATCCTCTGGCTATGAAGGCCAACATACCATTTGCCTTCTTTACCGCCTGCTGCAACTGCATGCTTACCTTCAGCATCTCATTGCACATTCCCCTCTCTCAATTTATAGCCTTTCAGATAATAATCTGCCTTCCTGTTTTTGCTACCAAAATGGATAACCTCACATTTATCCACATTATACTGCATCTGCCAAGCATTTGGCCAATCACTCAGCTTGTCCAAATCGCCTGAATAGTCTTGGCAAGGTGGACATGGAAAGGATGTTTCCTCTTGTGGTGAATCCAGAATTAGTGGGGACTGTTTTAAAATTAGGGGTTGTCCTTATAGGATAGAGATGAGGAGAGATTTTTTTCTCCCAGGGTGTTGTGCAACTTTTGAACACTGCCTCAGTAGGCGGTGGAGGCAGGGTTATTGAATATTTTTAAGGCAGAGGTAGGTAGATTCTTGTTAGGCAAGGGAATCAAAGATTATCGGGCTGGATGGGAATGTGGAACTTGAAATACAAACAGATCAGCCATGATCTTATAGAATGGCAGGCTCGAGGGGCCGAATGGCTCACTCCTATTTCATATTTTTATATGTTCGTATGTTTAGCACTCGCCTGGCTATGCCCAGTACCCCTCTGACCCATTCTCAGCACTCACCTGTCTCATGTTCAGTGCCACCTGACTCATGCACAACACCTGCACCACGGCCATGGAAACTCCAGTCATGGTATTTCACAATGGGAAGTGGTTTCCTAGTCATCCACCTCACTCCAACCTCATCCACGTTTTCCTCAACTAAACTATGGGTGACAATCTGACGCAATGTTTTTTTTTAAACAAAATTTATGTCTTCTTGGCTCTAGTCCACTTACCTGACTTGGATCCCGGGCGAAGCCGGTGCACCTCCATGCACATGACATTCCAGTTTTTGCACAAGTGTCAATTCCCATCAGAGGAGCAAGAATAGAATCTCCAACATTAGGGAATCTTTGTCTATCACCTGCCCCAAGACATCTGTTATTAAGATTTTTTATCTCTAAATACTTTATGCTAATCTATTAACAGTTACTGATAACAGTTATTGAGCATCTTGTGTAAATTATCATTTATCAAATGAACTGCGTGCAGAAAGTTAGAACGAGGATTCGTTGGCGGTTTCAATATTTCCTTAACATTTAATAACTGTAATCAACAGATTAATTATTAGGTGGCTAATTTTGTCCATGTATTTTCTGATATTTTTTGAACTTCTAAAGGAAAGCTTTTAAGTTATTAATAACTAGCCATTTCTGGAAATTGAATAATTTCTTTTTTTCTTATTCATTCTTGGAATGTGGGCTTCCCTGGCTGGACTAGCATTTATTGCCCATCCCTGGTTGCCCTTAAAAAGATGGTGGTGAGCTGCCTTCTTGAACCAATGTAGCCCATGTGGTGTAGATACACCCACAGTGCTGATAGGAAGGGAGTTCCAGGGATTTATCCAGCAACAGTGAAGGAACGGTGATGTACTTCCAAGCCAGGATGGTGAGTGACTTGGGGGTAGCTTCTAGGTGGTGGTGTTCCCCCATCTATCTGCTTCCCTTGTCTTTCCAGACGGTAATGGTCATGGGTTTAGAAGGTGCTGTCTAAGGAGCCTTGGTAAATTCCTGCAGTGCATCTTGTAGATGGTACACACTGCTGCTACTGTGCATCGGTGGAGGAGGAAGTGAATGTTTGTGGAAGGGGTGCCAATCAAGCAGGCTGCTTTCTCCTGGATTATGTCAAGCTTCTTAAGTGTTGTGGGAGCTGCACTCATCCAGGCAAGTGGAGAGTATTCCATCACATTTGTAGCTGGTGGACAGCCTTTGGGGAGTCAAAAGGTGAGTTACTCACCCAGGATTCCTAGCCTCTGACCTGGTCTTGCAGCCATATAATTTATGTGGCTAGTCCAGTTCAGTTTCTGGTCAATGGTGACCCCAAGGATGTTGATAGTGCGGGATTCAGTGATGGTAATGCCATTGAACATCAAGGGTCGATGGTTAGATTCTCTCTTGTTGGAGATGGTCATTGTCTGTCACTTGTGTGGCACAAATGTTACTTGCCACTTGTCAGCCCAAACCTGGATATTGTCCTGCTGCATTTGACATGGACTGCTTCGGTATCTAAGAGTCACAAATGGTACTGAACATTGTGCAATCATCAGCGAACATCCCCATTTCTGACCTTATGATGGGAGGAAGGTCACAATGAAGCAGCTGAAGATAGCTGGGCCGAGGACAGTCTGATGTAGCAAACCACCCTAATTGTAGTTAAATAGGGAAGAGAGCTTAACCATCACACCAGGGCTCTGAGGTTAGGAAGAGATAAATTAAGGATGATTTTAAAATTTGATGTGGGTTGCTGAGACCACAACAGGAGTATTCTGTCCAGTTTTGAGAACCTAGTTTTTAAGTGGATATCTTAGATGTTACATGTACGGTTTACATTGGGAGCACTGATATGGAAAGACAGTGTACTATAAATGATTCTGAAAAGTGTGGATGAGCAGCAATACCTTGGTGTCCGTATAGACCCTTAAAGGTTGCAGAGTAAGCTGGAGTAAATGACAAGGTAAAGTAGTTAAAAAAAAGTATTTTGGTTTATAAAATAGGAATAGAATATATAAGCAAAGAAATCATGGGTGGAATTTTATGGCCCTGCTGCTGTGCAGGTGGGCCGCAAAATGTGGCGAACCATTCAAAAGTCTGTTGACTTTGGTGGGACCATAAAATCCCACTGACTTAAAATTCCTGTAATTTTCTAAATCACTGGTTAGGCCTCAACTGGATAACTATGAAAAATTCTGGCCACCACAGTTTAGTGAGGATTAAAAGGCCTTAGAAAGGTACAGACGAGGTTCACAAGAATGTTACCAGGATTTTACCAAGGATGAGAAACCCCACTTGCCCCGTAAACTAAAATATTAAAGTCTTTCATCTTCCATGAACGTAGAAACATGGAAGTTGGTTCTTTAAAGAGTCCAGGCCCACAGGACTAAATCTGATCCCTCATTGGTAATCCCCAGATTAGTCCATATACACCAGTCAGAGAGCAACTATTTTCCAGTTTTCTAGACCTCGAGCATTAAAGCAAATCAAATCATCTTTGAATAAAATGAACAGGCAAGGGTTTCACAGGCCAAAGGAAAAGAGCTCACAGGCTGGTTTATTTCACAAGCTACCTCTTGGACACTCCGGGTGAAAAGTAATTATAATTTGTATAGTTAAAGGAGTAGCACAAAGGAGTTGTACTGAATCACTCTTGCCAATAGTTCAGATTCATTGTTGCCTGCCTAGAAATCTTGATACAATTATTTTTTCAAATAAATCTTTTCTGAAACCTCAAAAATAGCCAATGAAGCTGAAGTACATTGCTTCTCTTTTTAGGTGTTTCTGACAGAATATACTGGGTGTCTCTTAATCTACCTGTTGTTTTATTTTCGCTTACTTAACCTGTATGGTATGGAGGATATAGACCATTGCAGCCGCCAGCCCGTGGTGCAGTAAGTAATTTCTACCTTTTTCTTTTATCACTCTGAGGTTTCTGATGTGCCTCTTGATGGTGTTATTATAATAATATAATACCTTGAGCTTATTTACTGTACAAGACACAAAACACAAACCTCTCATAAGGGATTAGGTAAACACCTTGTGAGATTATTTATTAAGACTAGACACATGAGAACATGTATACATAGTTATAAAAATTTAAGACAGTAGAGCTGTGTGCATGCACTGTTCAAAGCAAAGGTGAAACTAAGGCTGGATCACCTGACAATTTTCCCTTCTAGTTATGTCATGATGCTATCCATTAAAAAGAAAGGGGGTGGTGTAATATGCCTTTAAAGATACTTTCTCCCTTCCAAAGAAATATAAATATTTACAATGCATGTTCCTGGTTACTTACCATTACGTAAGTACACAGAACTGATGAATCTATGAGTCTCTAAAGCATATAGGTAATCTGCTGGTATGCCTAGATCTTGTGATGGTAACTTTGTCTGGAGGTTTCTTTAATCGCTCACAGTGATCTGTAGGATTGTCATTTTTGGATGTTGTTCCTGGTTGCATTTTGACCTTGTCCTAGATGCAAAAGTTCTGTATGGTGGTTGAGGAGCTGGAATGAATCTGATTTGTCCTCAGTTACGTCTCACCATTGCACCTTCGTGTGTAATCACTTCATGGGACCTTAGTTCCGAACAAATCCTTGTCACCTTAGCTGGTTGTCAGGTACCTTCTGTGAGATCCTGGAAGTAAAATTGTGGTCCTAACTGTAAACTTGGCAGTTCTGTGCCCACATTTTCATCATGTATGTTGGTCATCTTCTCTAGGTATTTTCAAAGTTGCTTTCTCGTTTCTGAGAGAGTACAATGAGTAAGAGCAGGTAATTTTTTATGCATTAGTTTGCCAAACATGAGCTCAGCCAGTGATGGAATAGTTGCACTTAGAAGTGGCACTCTCAGATGTAACATTGCAATGTGTAGGCATTGCTTAGCCTATGTACATTTGAGAATTAAGGATTTCATTGTGCAACTCATTCATTCAGCTAGGCTGTTAGATCTAGGGTTATGGGGAAAAAGTAGTGTGATTGATATTTCACTTTTCACACATATCCTGAAATGGCTTACCAACAAATTGTGGACTGTTATCCATAATGATCCCGTTTGGCACACCAAATAACTGAAAATAACACTTAGGCCAGAATCTTCCATTCGGTGTGCAGGCACATGCCCGACATGCTGGAATGTAAAATGACATGTGATGACATCGGGCCTGCGTCCTGACATCATCGGGAACTCGCGCAATATTTCATTTGGCAGGCGCACGCTGGAGTCGGCTGCGTACCCGTCGATAATTGAAAGGCCATTAACAAGGTGATTGAGTTGAATTTTCCTCTGCCTGTCCAACCTTATGTTTGGCGGGCAGACGAAAAGGGCAAGCAGCCTTTACGTTTTTTAGGAAACCTCATCCACGAGCAGGATGAGGTTTCCTTAAGCTAATACTAATTAAATAAAAACTTTCTTTTCAAAATAAAAACATGTCCCATCTCATGTGATGCAGCCACATCAGGGGATAGGTTTCATTAAATTTTTAATGTCTTTAGCTATTTTTTTTTAAAGTGCTTCAATCCCCCTGAGGCAGCTCCGTGCCTCAGGGAGATTGAAGCACTTTTTTGTATGCATGTGTGAACTGCACATTGGATCAAACTCTCCCTCCTCCCCCCACCTGCACGGGTAGTGCTCAGCGCTACTGCTTGCGATCCATGTGCGGAGCTGATCGTGGGCAGCAGTCGGCTCCACGAACGCCCCAGCTCGCTCCTGCCGAGCCCATCCAATGAATGTAAAATTCTGGTCATAGAGTGTATGCAGCAGTGCTTGAGGAATTGTGCAATTGTCATATAATGGGGCACTTGCTAAAGTAGTCGATGATCGCGATGAAGTCAGTGCTGTGGACATGAAAGAGGTTGGATACAATTTTAAACCAAGAATGGGTAGGAATTTCATATGTAATCAGTGGTGCTTTGTGCTGACCTGACATATGCTCTTGACATGCCTCACACTTCTTGATGATGATTTCAATGTCATTATTCATACCCCACCAATAGAGTGTCTCTCTTGCATGTCCTCTTGTCCAATTATGCCCATGTGTGAGTGATGAAGAATATCAGGTCACGAAGCTTTTAGTATGATGATTTGCCTGCCTTTAAAAATGACCTAGCTCATTCTGATAAGGCCAAAATGGTTTCACGTGTTCGTGGACATGCTGAATTGAATCAGGCCATCCTTCAATGATTTTCCACAACTTTTGCTGCCTCTTCTCGTAGATGCTGGCATTTGCGTTGGAGAAAATGTAACAGATAAATTGACAGTCTTGAATTCTCCTGCAAGTGTAACATTGAAACTCCCTTGAAACTGGAAATTTTGTCAAAACGTTCTAGCTATTTCAATATTAGGTCATGAACTGAGGTGATAGGAGTAGTTCCTGAGGTTGATCTACCAGGCAATGCCTGACTGATCCCATGGATTGTCACTAGTGTGAAGTCACAACATGCCAGTAGACCAGCAACTCTGGTCCTTTAGTTTCCACAATGTAGAACATTTTTGACATCCAGGTGGATTGATTGTGCCTGCACTGCATGAGTATGGATCCTGCACAAGGAATTAGTGAGCTGTTGTACGCTGAAAGTTGCACAGGGGATATGTAGTGGATACATGTCTTTTAGAATTCACAGAGGTAGTATATTGACACTTGCGCCTGTGTCAATCTTGGCCAATAATGAATATTAAAGAGCTTTCTTGGGACAGATAATTTTTCAAGCATTTTGGATGGTGTAATGGCATTTACATTTTCCACGAGATTGATGGTGTGAAACATATGTTCACCACCCTTTGTCTCGTGCACACCATTGTCATTTTCTGGTTTGTCAATCACCTCATGTATATGTTTCTGGTGGGATATTGGATGGTCATTCTTATTGCTTGACGGTACCCATTATGTAAGGTCTGTTTGGATCAGTGCACGGCTCTTTGTAGCTGCACCAGCTTTTGTTCTAGTGCACTGCTGCTGCTAATGGCCCCTTCTGCCACATGCCTTGCAGAATTCTTGGCGCATGCAGAAGCTACACCTTCCACATGTCTTGCTAGGTTTAAGGTCTGGTGAGTGCGTCAACAATCAAGGTTGTACTAAGGACCATAAGCATTGTCGACCTGCAAAGATTGTTTCATATTTATATCCATCCTTGAGGAAATCTTTGTTGCTATATGTTTTAGGCTTGTCTAGCAGATCTTTATGGAACACTTCCATGGGAGTGGAAGCGATAACCAACTCAGCATTTCTGTCTGCTAGCTCTGCATATGAAAAATTACAATATGTACCCTTTTCTCTCCATCTGCTAATGAAATGTTCTATGGAGCTGTAGGCACTTGTCAAAACGACACAACTCTGATGACATGCTGATGAAAATGGAAATTTAACCCGGTTATGAACTGGTCTTCCGATGTAGTCCATATACAAAAACAGAATTACCTGGAAAAACTCAGCAGGTCTGGCAGCATCGGCGGAGAAGAAAAAAGTTGACGTTTTGAGTCCTCATGACTCTTCCACAGAGCCGTAGTCCATATGTTGTGGGGACCCTTTGTCTCTTCATCTGTTTAACCTTGAGGCGTTTAGCCTGTGCAGACCTTCATTCCCAGTAACTAGGTGAATTTTTATGGCTTGCTTGTCTGGTTCCGATACACCTGAATCAAGAAACCATAGATAAAAACAAAAAACTGCGGATGCTGGAAATCCAAAACAAAAACAGAATTACCTGGAAAAACTCAGCAGGCTGGCAGCATCGGCGGAGAAGAAGAGAGTTGACGTTTCGAGTCCTCATGACCCTTCAACAGAACTGATCTTTCTTTAAAAGGAGAGGGAAATATAAGCTGGTCAAACCAGCTTATATTTCCCTCTCCTTGTAAAGAAAGATCAGTTCTGTTGAAGGGTCATGAGGACTCGAAACGTCAACTCTTTTCTTCTCTGCCGATGCTGCCAGACCTGCTGAGTTTTTCCAGGTAATTCTGTTTTTGTTCAAGAAACCATAGTTCTGTATCCTTTTAAAATATTTTGAATTTGGTCAGTAGGTCAGCTGCATTCCAATTAAACTGGGGAATTTTGCGGAATTTCTGACAATATCCCTTTGACCTCCTTCTTCTGTGGTACCTGGGATGAGTGTCACTATAGCCCCTTTCATACACTTTTCCAAAAATCTATGCACAAAGACGACTTGTGGTGGGAGTGCACCACAGATTCATGGCGTATTTACTTTTGATTCAATTTATTGATCAGCAGCACCTGAAGACACCTATCATAACCACAACCTTCTCTGGCCCAATTTTTATGACAGTTTTTCTTTCTTTGTTTGCTTCTTCATTGCTTGCTATCGAGCTGGCACCCAAGGAGCCCTGGAAACAACCGCAGGTGAAAAAATTCAGTGGCAGCGTCACCTTGAAGGCCACTGACATGGGGTTCCCGCCAAATCTACATGGCTGCAGGTCTTGCCGCACAATCCCACACATCTCTGTGACCGCTTCCTGGGACAACATCTCTGTCAGTCATCTCTGGCATTACCTGTCCGCCATTTACAGATAGTTAGTTGGCTGCCAACAGCTCTCCTTTGTCTCATCCTCTCCTCCATGCCCCTGAGGTTACAAGAATATTGGGTGTACCAGATCCACAGTGAATGGACCATGTTAATTGTGTGATGAAGGCAGGCAATGAATTAGGACCATGTTAATTGTGTGATGAAGGCAGGCAGTGAATTAGGACCATGTTAATTGTGTGATGAAGGCAGGCAATGAATTAGCACCTCTGTGTATATGGCTCTCATCCATGCTGAGCAATGAGATTTTCATGTCCTCCCATGGGCCACATCCAAAACTCCTCCCAAACCTCCCACTTCCTCCTCATTGCCTCCTATTAGTTGGACTCCTGCCAATATAATCATAAGTTCGGAAAAATGTTATCCTGTTACAATGACAGTAAGCATGCCATCTCTTCCGCTTAACCCTACCCCCTTCACTGTAGACATTCATCCTTGATCCTATACCCTCTCTCCATCATCCTTGATGTGGCCTTACAATCTTTTGACTTGCAGTCTGAGACCTTCCATTATTTCTTCCTCCAGCTGGACCGGCCCTCTTACTGCATCAACCTCCTTGCTCTGTAACTGTGGACTTTCCCCATGACAGATGTCTTTCCCTTCAACACTCAGGGGGTGACATTGGACAGACAGAACCCGTCCTTTACGCCCCTCATTTTGCATTTCCTGATGGCCCCCCTTCCGACCACACCCAAGACTGCAGGCACTAACATATCCTGACCCAACCCCACTTCCTCGCAGCTCTTTTGAACCTATAGATGCCCTTAATCCAATCCTCCTCATGCCAAATCACCCTTGCTGCTTCAAACCCTTTATCCAAGCTGCCTGTCTCCTGCCCTGAACCACAGGTTTCCACAAAAACAACAGTTCACCTCTGTTCACCTGAGACCCAAATGGACAAACTTGACTGGTGCATGCCACCGCTAAACAACCATGAAATCAATACCATGAGTTTCTCATGTGTCACTGGCTTAATATTGAAGGCAGGACTTAATTTGAAAAAGTTTTAAGACAACGGGTGGCATTTTCTGATCCTGCCTGCCACAGAGGTTGTCCAGTCCTGCTGAAAGTCAATTGACTTTTGGCTGGGCTACCGAACCTCCCAAAGTGGGTCCCTCCATGATAGAGCCAGAAAATTCCAACCAATGGGTATTCATGGGATGTGAATATATTGAAAATGGGGACCCACCACCAGATGGCAAGAGGCTCATCCCACCGCTTCAATGTTACTGACTTAATTCTACATCTCAACCTGCCGTCAAGAAACCGAGATTTTGGCTCCTGCCTAATTAAGTCTGCCTCAACCGTCACATTTCCCGTTCCTAGAGGCCCCATTAAATAACTCCCATGTTCTGGTGGATTGTAACTGGTGGGTTGGTGTCTTCTGCAATATGTTGCCTCATTGTCTTGACCTCCAATTATTGCTGATCCTCTTTGTCATTCATAACAATGGTATAGAGATGTATGCCCACGGGGAATGCCATTCTGTCTCCAGACTTCTTTTGATCATGTTGCAGAGAGGTGTGAGGCTGTAGGATTGTGAGGAGGTCAAGTGCGAATCTTAGCAATGATGAAGCAGGAAATTCCTGGGCATACCACCACCAGCTGAATGGCAGCCCTCTGCAGGGCATGGGGACAAGGATCTTCAAAGCTACCAAAAGGGTTGATAAATTTGTATCAACTGCATTAGTGGCACATCAATGAAGTATAAGCGGCATAATGCGTTAAGTGGGTTTCCTCAATCTTTCTTTCTTAACAACATAAGTGCTGAAGATGATGAGGAAATTCAGTACCTATGAATTATTATTGCTGCTTTTTGAAAGATTAAGTTTCCAAACACTTTTGGCTTATTCAGGTATTGGGCAATGCTTGCATGGTGGTTTATGGTCTATCCATTTTTGTATCAACCATATAATGTGGGGGTGTGACAAGGCCCTCACTGAAGGACATCAATGAAAATGAAGCCTTGGTAATGTTTCTGATTGTTTTGATAAATCAACACCGATATTTTTAATTTGCTGCTGTTGATAGATCCACTGTGATGTTTTAGAATTATTTTTGACAGGATTCACTTGGCAATTTGGATCATTGGCAAGAAGTTCCGTTTATCAGATTGGCCACAGAACAAAACTTAGGTTTGATCGACCATATTATAATCTTTCTAAGGTTTCCTCATTTATTTTGCATAAGGGCATACTTCTTTAATGACAGAGGATATTCAACAGAGATAAATGTTTCGTGAGGATGAACAAATAATTATGTTTGGCTCTGCTTTCTACAGACAAAAGTTAATGATCAGAAGCACACCATAAGTTTTTCTTTTAGAACCCATTCATTTGGACTAGCATGTTCAAAATACTAAGACTAGTTTCTCTCAGCTTTTTCATCAATGATTGAAGTGAAGTGAAAATCCATTTAAACATAAAGAGCTGCTTATCTCAAAAACCCAGATTGATTAAGAGCATCATACATAAAGAAAAAAAAGAAAACCTTTAATTTCTAGAGGGCTTTTTGTGACCTGATCACATCTCAGCCGGTGAAGTACTTTTTTTACAGCTAGTGAATTATTTTTGAAGTTTAATCACTTGTGTAATTTAGGGCAACAAATTTGTGCCCAGAAAGGTCCCATGAAAAGCAATAACATCTATTTTAGTGATGTGGGTTGAAGGAACAAAGTTGGACAGGACGCCAGGGGAACTCCCCTGCTCTTTTCCAATTGTGCTGTAGGATTTTTGATATCTACCTGATAGGGCTGATGGGGCCTTGGTTTAACAGTTGACCTGAAAGATGTCACCTTTAACAATGTTACACATGCTTAGTACTGCACTAAAGAGCCAACCTAGATTAAAGCACAGTCCAATGAGACCAGAAGACACTAGAAACCCTGGAGGGCTCCAGGTTCACCTGGTTTTACAGTTGTCCATCAACCACTGTGGTTAGAAAGCTTCTGGGAAAAATAAGGGCAAAATCCATGACCTGAAAGAAGAAAGAGATCAATGAGAAACATTTGGAAGGTTCCCAGAAAGGAAAAGATCACCAGAAGTCAGGAAAGATATTAAAGTGAAGCAGGGAGAAAGGGGAATTAACAAAATGGATCAGCCAGAAATGAAGATTAGATACACCTGCAAATTTGTTATGGTGCCGAGCCAAGAGGATTGGGAAGGGAAAATCACAGTGAGAAGGTGGGAAGGAACAGAGTGGCGGCTACAAACAAACTTTAATCCTCCTGAGTGGAGAAGTGCAGTTGAACTCTTATGCTGCAATTCCATGACCATGGCTGCAGGAAGATAGGCAAGAGAGAGATTAGGGACAGAATTTAGTGCCCTCCCCCGCCACCCAGAAGGGAAAAACACTAAATACTGGGAAATAAGGATACTTGTCCGAACAGGTCTTGTGTACCTCAAAATGGAACACCAGTAAAACTGGGAAATAAGAATACTGGTCTGAACTGCTTTATACCTTCTGGGCATTTAATTGGGCAGGAGAGCGGCGGGTGGGGACATGGCTGTCTTCCTGCCTCCACCCTGATTAAGTTCATGGCGGGAAGGCCTATGGATGGCCATTCCATCTCAAATTGAGGCCCTTAAGTGGACAATTAATGTCCACTTAACAGCCTCATCCCACCACAGCTGGAATTAACCCAATGTTGAAGGGGGAAACTTGCCATGCTGGGGTCACAACAAGCCAATCCGTGTTAGGTTGCTTGCGGGTCCCTGGGGTGGGAGAGCCTCATTCAAAGGCTGACCGACTTTCAAAGTGGCTGCCCCACAGTGATAATACCCTCCAGGAGGCCTTAACAAGCTCAGTGTGGGATTCCCGCCCCTCAGTGGAAAGAAGTTCCTTCCTTGAGAGCTGTCGGACAACTATTACAGTCCCAGCAGTGCCAGAACTTAGTAGTGGGGGCTGCTGGGACTACAGGGGATAGCATGGATACTGGAATCAGATATGTCTAGGATTTTTGGGCGGGCAGTGATTGACTACACTAGAGTTGGATGGAAGGGTGGTGTGTGGGGCGTCAGAATTTGGAGGCCTGGGGAGGGAGGCACAAATAGCGGTACCATCTTGGGGTAGTGCCTCAGTGCACACAGAGCACCCAGAAAGAAGATACCCCTCCCCACCCACTTTCCCTCATGCAGTTTCACCCAAGTTGGTGAAAAAGCAGCCTGCCCAATCTTGTCAGCCTTTCACTGCCAACCATATTATGGCAGCAGAGGTGGGACTAGATGCTTAACTGCCCCTTAATTGGGTCTCAATAACCTAAAGGTGGGTGAACTAGCCCTACCCACCCACTGTATTTTGGGGAACAGTTTGGGGGTGGGTGTGAAAGCGGTGGGCTCACCACCATCATATTTTACATGCCCCCCTGCCAAAAACACACCTAGCGAAGGGTGCGTAAAATTCAGCCCCCGAATTGGGGGATGGGTAGCCTGACATAAGGGAGGCCCAAGGCATCCTTATGAGTCCAAATGCACACTCAAACCTCTACTGGCCCTCAAAGAGACCTAAATTAAAACTTTGAAAACTAAACTCCTGGGTCTCTTCTCGTGCAGGATTCAGCTCCAAAGAGGCTTGCCTAAGGGATAATATTGGTACACGCAGAATGGCAGCGGGATTAGAGTGGGTATGTGACTCACATCATTTTAACTTGCTCCCCCTCCACCTGGTATCTGCCAAGTGTGGGTAATTAAATTTGAAGCCATTGTTCCAAAGCATTTGGGGAAGATAAAAAATTTGGAGAATGCTGGAGATCAGCTTATTCACATTAGGGGTGAAATTGCCCCACATTTGCACTAAGTGCAGTAGCAGGCGGAGAAAATGACATTTTACCCGTCGGCTGCAATGGTGGCTTCTCACTCCGTATTGTCTCAAACCAGCCGCATTAATTATGCATTCCAGGGAAACACGCCATTTCCATGGCGGGCGGGCTGTCACCTCGCTGCTTCATCATGCCAGGCGCCACATTTAAAGCGCAGCCACACGCACACCTCTTCCAGCCCAGGACTGCTGTACTGAAGACAGGATGGTCCCGAAACGCAAAAAGACTGCAGCCCCCTGCTTCAATGACATGTCCCTTTTGAACTTCATGGAGTCCCACCCTGATATCCTCTACCCCATCTCTGGCCGCAGGATGGGCAGCTGCATCACCAATCCAGCACGGGAGGTGGCAGCAGCAGTGGTCAGCGCCAACGCCCTGCAAAAGAGGACAGCCAACCTGTGCTGCTACAGGATGAATTGTCTCATCCGTTCCACCAGCGTAACTCACTCTTCTCCTCACTCTCAACTCACACACTCACAAACCCATCACACATCCACAGGGATCTCACACCTCAAGGGACAACACCACTAACTCTCGCACACACACTCCTATCTCCATCAGGCCCATACTCTCTCGAGCTCACGTCCTCATCTTGTCCATGGCTCCGTTCACCACACAAACACTCCACACAGTGCCATGTGCCCTGCTCACACTCTCTCCATCTGTTTCCATGCAGGAGAAACCTGCTCACATCAACAGTGAGAGGTCCCAGACTGGGGGTGGAGTGCCCCAAATTAGGCCCCTCACTCACTTTGAGGAATTTGCCTTTGTGCTGACTGATGAGGATGTAGACATGCGGTGATGGTGATTTCAGCGGCGAACATGCTCATGAGGATCCTGCACCACATAATTCCTCTCTCAATGCAACTGTGAGTGCTCTCTCTTCCTGATTTTGAAGCTGCTGATGTACACTAATTATCTCTACTTTGGTTCACAGGGAGCTCTGCCAGGTGACCAACATCTTCAGCCAGCCAATCCCTCAGCTCCATCCACATCCTCACCTCCAGCCAAGGGGACACCTCCTCTGTTGAGGAGCTGGAAATAAGCAGCCTGGAAGACCCATCACAGCACTTACCACACCCTCCACCAACACAGAGATACATACCTCGGTGGGACCTAGATCTAGAGCAGTCTTGGATTCACAATCTGGTGGTCACCGCATGGACACGTGTCAGCAGCAGGAGAAGGCAAGTTCAGCTGAGCTCCCCAGAGCTCGGAGGACTGCTGGGGGAGAGACATCTGTGAGGTCCAAGTCAGATGACGAGTCTCAGGATTTGGCCTTCCAACTCATCCTGGAGAGTCAGCAGGAGTGGAAACATCACGCAAAGCTGTTGGGAGCCCTCAGTGGAGTGAGAGGAGTGTATCCACCTGCTCACTGGTGAAGTGGTGCCCACATGAGCCCAGATGGAGGTCTCCATGGGGAGGATGGTGGACGCCATAGAGACTCTAGTCCAGCAGAATGCAGAGATGGGTGCAGACCTGCACTCCATCGCAGTAGCCGTGGGTGAGTTATTGCAGTGGCAATGCAAGAGAGGATCGGGGCACCTTAACATCCCTCCAGGTGCTCCTCCCCCTCAAGGAGTCAGGCCAGGCATCTGAAGGGAAGAGAAACGGCAGGATCCGTGTCTGCCTCCGAATCCCCACCAACCACCCTCACCATCCCTTCTACCACTACCGTCAAACTCTCACCCTCTCACCCTACTACCTCACTCTGACCTCGTTCATTCTCATCATTCCACACCCACCCTCAGCTCGCTTCCCAGGAGGCAGCAGTGGGCTCATCAGAGCCCTCCCTTGTACATTCACCTGGGTATCCCCCCGCCCCCACCCCCCCACCGCCTATGGACCTCTTCCCCCATTCCTCCATTCCCCACCTCCCAGATATTTCCCCTTGGTCTTCCCTCCTCCCAGACTATACCCCCATTTAGCCCTTCCCCTTTCTTGACCCATTCAGAAACTCTTACTTCTTCCACCACCTTTAGTCCTTCCCCCCTCCTGACTATTTCCTCCAGGCTTTATTCTTCCTCCAGCACTACTCCTTCCCCCTTCTTGCCCCCTTCAGGCACCATTACTTTTTCCACGACCTTTAGTCTTTTCCCCTTCCCAACTCCTCCATCCACCCTTACTTCTTCCTCCAGCATTACTCCCTCCCCTCACTACACTCCTTCCTCACCCCAGATTCCCTCCCCTATCAACATCCCTTCACCCCCTGGACTCCCTGCCCTCTCTGCACTCCTTCCCCTCTCTGAACTCCTTCCCTTACACTTTCCATCCCCTTACACCTACCTTCCCCGTTGCCATTGTCTCCCTTGTTTCCCGTCCTCCCTCCATACTCCCTCTCCCTCCCCCAAACCTTCACCCCCACGCCTTCATTCCCCCCTCCCAACCTCACCTCAACCTGACAGCTGTTCCACTCCCAATTGATCCTAAACCTTCCTCTCCTAGCCCCTGGTACATCTTCCTCTCCCAAACACAGTTGTACCTTCCTCTCCAACCCCTTGACCATCATCCATTGTGAGCAGACCCTCAAAAGTGACTTTCCATCTTCTGTGAGCTGCTTCACAGCAGAACTATGTCCATGAAAATCCACCCAGCATGGTCTGGACATTCCTCCAGTGTGTCATTGCTGTCGGGCTCCAGGATCTTCTGCTCCTTTGATGTCCGCGATGTCAGAAGGCTCTAGTTGTAAGCCCAGACTTCAGCACATCACACTTGTCAAGACATGTTCTGCACCAGTGTTCAATCACGCCAACGTTGGTGGATGATTCCAGTGGGCTGGCCTTATAATAATATGCAGATGTATTACAATGAGGTTCCTGATGTCCGATGGAGGCGAATGCGGCCCGCCATTGATGGGCTGAGCAGACGATTGAAAACTAGTTTCACAACTATGTGAAACCAATTTCTGGCCTTCTCGCCATGTTGTCCGCTCACACTGCTGAGCATGCGGAGTACCGAAAATTCTGCCCTTGGTTGAGGGAACAGTACTCCAAAATGCAAAGGTAGAAAGTACATATTTAAGAATTTAGAAAAAAAAAAATCTTTGGTAGCTCCTTGACGTGATTAATTTAGTAAAATGTGAATGAATGCTTCCTATGTCATTATCTTCAGTGCTATCCTTTTCTTACTTACCTTTCTGTATTAGTTCATTGCCCTGTCTTCCTCCAAAACCAAGAAACACAATAATGTTTGCAGAATTCTCATCTTTTGGCAGCTATGTTCTTCAGTGTTCAACAAGGCATTTTTGGCCAGGCATTGTCCAATGGTCAGGAGTGAACTAACTTCAATTTGTTTTACATTTGTCTGCAGAAGCGCATGTTATTAATGAAACTTGATAGGCCCCAGTTGCATTGGTCTGTTGATTAAATATTGTCTGGAAAATAACCTAATCATGGAAAGACAAATATGAGTTGATAGTTATTGACAAGCTGGCCAGAATTTGAGATTTTGTGGGATTAGACATAATCAAGACCAGTAAACCGGTTTCTTTCAAAATGTACTTTTATGTCAAAAAACCCTGTGTTTGTTAGCTGAAAATTCCTGTGCATACTGAAGGGACAATTCCATCAGTTCAATTTGTCAGCAGTGAGCCGAGCACATTGGCCATGCATGTCCCATGAAACAACTAATTGTTAGAAAATCATCTGCATCAGCCAAGGCTTCTCAACAGCATGAACTTGGAAAATAATCCCAATGCATGGCTTTTGGAGCACACAGATGCTCAACATGGCTGCCAACTCTTCCACCCAGCCCTTCCTGCAATGATCGATTTAGATCCAAAAGCAAGCAGTTTCCATCCTCCATCTCCTTTTCTAACCTGGCTAAAAGCTACAATTATTGTGTGCAGACCAGTTGAGGAAATTTTGACCTTGAAATTTTTTGCATCCATTTTATGACCAAAAATGGGTGCAACACGGATCTGTTTCAGTCATCATCCTGCACCCCAAGGACACCTCATTCAACTTTGGGCTGGGTGTTTGCAGACACCGAAAAATTATTTCAAATTTGAAAAGAAGTGTTTTTGCAAAATCTATTTGCATGTCTAACAAATAGCATTTATGTGGCCTCTACAAGCAGAGTGTTTGTACATGTGTACTGATTTTTTTAAAGAAGCATTTGGGAATATTGTGTGCAATAAGTGAATTGGCCGCAGTAGAGTATGCAGTAGATGTTCAGGACACTAACCATGTTTTCATTGCTGATTTGCGTCATGGGCTTGAGTCCCATCGCTCAGTTTCTGCCCTGGGCACTCCTTGGTATTTGAATACAACATGAAGTTTGATTGCTCGGGATCAGTTGATATTGCTAAATACCAGCCGGAATTTAGTGGTCCTGTCGCTGCAGGGATGGAGCCATAAAATGCACCGAGCCATTCTAAACTTCATTAACTTCAGCGGGACCATAAACTCCTGCTGTCTTACAATTCCAACCATCATCACTTTCAGCATATTATCATGAAACTTGAGCAAGACAGGGGAGGCAGAATTTGACTCTAAGGATGGAGCAAATATATAAAGTTATGAGAGAGAATGAATTAATGACAAGATAATTTTGAACTGATCAGAAGTCCCTGCTGGGACAAGATTCATCTACAGTAAGCTAACCTGAGAGACTTGTTTATTTCCATGTACTTGCACCCTTCCCGTATAGAAGAGTGTCAAGTAGTGGAAAAATTTGCAAGTTGATTAGCAATCTGACAGGATACAATATGAATGATCCTTCCATGTCCACCACCATTATTAAATCAATCAGTATGGTTAGACCTATATGATTGGAGAATTTTCTGGGCTGACACAGCCCACATGATGAAGTGTATTCCCTAGATCCACCAGACATCTGAATCCCCACTTGATGCCAGCACAGAATCCAGTGTCAGAGCTCCAATTTCCACTGACCAGGGTGGTCGAGAACCAGATTTCAACACTGCAGTGCCTGACGAATAGAAGACCACAACCATTAAGCCACAGGCTGACTTCCACTTGAGAGAATGACTGCTTGTTAGACAGATGTGTGTGTTATGAACTGTGTTAATGAGCAGGTTAGAAATTGGATGATTAGACTGTTTCCCAGAGTTTCAATGGGATCCTTTTATGACAGATAAAGATCTCTCCTTTATCTTGGGAGATTATATTGCCATCTGTGACTAATGCCTTTGGCTCAAATGAAGTTTAAGTTTCTGTAGAATTTGTTCGCCTGCCAACTGGAGACAATTTCTGGAATCAAATATACCATCCAGATTCCAATATAGTGAGTGGTACGACAGAAACCTAGATTTAAGTATTCGTATAACATCTCAAGTGACAAGAAATGGGCATTCAATCCTGAATCAATAGCAATGTACAAACATCTTTACAAATGTATGCTTCCTTTCCAAATTACTTGTGTATTTTCTCTTCCTCCACCTTGTCTTTAAGCTTGGCTTGCATCTGCCATTCTCTTCACTACATCAAGCAAATCTTCGAAACTCTCTTTGTGCACAGCCTATCCAATGGAAACACTGCTCTAAAGAAGATGCTGAAGGTAAGCATTAGCACAGCTCAGTACTCAGTCATTAGCAAATCTTATATGCTATATTACACTTTCATTTTTCCCACTACAGCAGTTTAATAGTGCAGTCACACTGTTTTCTAACATTATTCCTTTCTTCAATGCTTTATCTCCAAGATTGGATTAAAATCCAATGATATCAGGAGGTAGTTTCAATAAATCTTTATCTGAATCATATATGGTGAAGCTTTAAGTTTTGTTTTTCAGAGAACCGTTACAATGTCATGAAGGACGGCGCTGATGCTGACTAAAGGATAATACAGAGCACAGACTGGCATGTAATCTGTCTTTTATTTCCCAGAGGATTTATCCCATTTATTCTCAAAAGAAATGAGAGGCATATTGCTTTGCACGGCCAGTTTTTGCTACATATATATGTTAGGCTTTTTTCAATAAATAAAAGCAAGCTGTTTAGAGCCTTTTCAATGAAAGTCTGGTACAGTTTGTAATCAAAAATGGGCATAATGATTTACATATATATGTTACAAAAAAGTAGTTTTCTTTGCAGGTTTAACTGCATGTTTTGTTAATGCAATAAAGCAATATGGGTGAGAGACAATGTGATCTGCAGTGTCATCTCACTGTAGAAACCAGGGCTGGAGTCAATAAGAAGCCATCAAATGTTATACAAACAGTTAAAATCCTTAATATGCCACCATCTTTTAGAATGATTGGAACACAGAATTAACTTAAAATACGGAGAATATATGAAAGGTTTACTTTTAACGGAAAACATTACAATGTATTCCCTTACTATATTTTATAATTTGCAACATTTTATATTTGAAAAAAGTAGATACAGTTAAACAGTTAAGTAAGAGAGTTTATTACTCCTTAGTAGAAACATAAGAATTGATTTTAAGTTGGGAAGGTTTGATGTGTGGGAGCCAGGCAGCAGACCCAGGAACATGAAGGAACATAGGAACAGGACTACGACATTCTGCCTTTTGAACCTGTTGTGCCTTTCCATTTAATTAGATCATGTTTGGTGTGATTCTTAAATCCATTGACCTATCATTGGTCAATATCTCTTCATAACTTTGTCTAACAAAAATCCAAATATCTCAGTTAGGGATTTTTAAAAATAAACTTCCTCAAAAAGCTGAGGTTAGAGAGATCCAGATTTTCACCATATTTTGTGTGAAAATGTGCTTTTAGACATCTGGCTCTAACTTTAAGATTCTGTCCTCTTGCTCTGGACTCCCCCTCGAGGAAATAGTTTTGCCCTATCTACCCTAAAAATCCTTCAAACATCTTAAAGCACTCAATTAACTAGCTCTACCACCTTCCATACTGAAGTGCTGGCAGGATTACAAGCCTTGTCTATGTAACTGAGACTCAGAAGTTAACCCCTTTAACCCCAGCATCATTTTGGTGGATCTGCACTCCCCTGCCACCTGAAAGTCCAGCATATCATTCAGGAGTTGTGGTGCCCAGAACTTGTACTACTTCAGCTTAACCATAGATTTTTACAACTGCAGCATATGTTCTGTTATATTTTTATTATTCATAAAGAACTAGGAACTAATTATAATATGAATATATATCCCAGGCTGCCACATTCACTGTTGTACTGGAGTCATTTGCCAAGTAACAACGTTCTTTAGATCTTTAGGTCATTAGTGTGTATCAGAAAAAGCAATGGTCCCAACATAAACGCCTGAGGACTTCCACTACAAACCTTCCACTAGTCGGAAAAGCATTAACCACTACTCGCTGTTTCCTGTCATTCAGCCAATTTAGTATCCATATTGCTATTTTCCTTTTTATTTCATCAGCCAAAACTTTGCTCACAAATCCACTGTGCAGTGCTGTATCAAATGCCTTTTGCAAGTCTTTGTATACCATATCAACAGCATTGCCCTCATTAACCCTCGCTGTCAGATCTTCAAAACACTTCAGCAAGTTAGTTAAACATGATTTCCCCTTAAGAAATCTATGCTGGTTTTCCTTAACTAACCTGACCATTGATTTTGCCCCTAAATATTGTTTCTCGAAGTTTCCCCACCATTGACATGAAACTGACTGGCCTGTAGTTGCTGGGCTTAATTTTATACCCTGTTCTGAGCAAGGAAGACTGAAAAATTATGGCCAGTGCCTTGAAATTTCATCTCTCACTTCCCTCAGTATCCTTCAATTTCATTTGGTCCTGGTACCTTATCAACTTTAAGGACAGATAGCCTATACAATGCCTCCTCCTTATCAATTTTAAACCCTTCTAGTGACTGAATTACCTCTTCCTTTCAGCATGTACTAGGCAGAATCTTCTTCCTTGGTAAAGAGAGGTTCAAAGTATTAATTTGGTGTGTTAGTAATGACCTCTGCCTCTATGCATAAATCACTTTGTTGGTCTCTAATCAGCCCCACTCCTCTTTTTATCACCCTTTTCCTATTTATAGGCTTACAGAAGACCTTGCAATTCCCTTTTATGTTATCTGCCCGGCTCTTTACATACTCCCCCTTTTCTGCTTTTCTTTCTTTTTTCACAACCCCTCTGAACCTGTTATATTCTGCCTGGTGGGGCAAGGAAGAATGTCCCAAATCCATCCCCGCCAGAATGGGGATCAAACCCCATGCTGTTGGCACCAATCTGATCCGCACCAGCCATCCAGCCAACTGAGTCAACTGGCTCCCCCCCAAGGAGTCCAAGTTGCTGTGGCAACATACACTTTTATGTGTATGTTGTAAACAGCCTGGACTATGATAAGGATCGTGGAGGCCCCAATTTCTTTCCATCATGTGGCTAACCAAGAATCTCTCTGGCTCTTAATGCCTGTCCAACAACAATGGTTTATGTTGGAAGGAATTACAAGCTGATACTCAACATGTTTGGCTGTGTTATGAATGCACCTTCCTTGGCCATCAAGTCCTGGAGTAGGACTTAAACCTGGAGCTTCTGGCACAGAGGCACGGATGTTAGCACTTCACCACAAGACTTGGGATTAAGCTAAACACAGACAAAAACATTGTGAAGTTGAGAGAATGCCATGCATTCGGTCTGATACACACACCTAACTGAGTCAAGCTAAATCCTGAAAAAGTCACAGCTGGGACTGACCTGAGATGGAAATTCCAAGAAACAAGAAAGAGTTGAGAAGTTTCCTTGCTTTGATCCAGTACTTGGGCTCTTTCATAACTCATGTCAGACTGCACAGTAAACCTGTGAGAACTGATGAAAGAAGATGTTGATTATCAGTGTCAGAGTCACATGAGAGAAGTTTCAACAAACGTTATGAAGTAGCCTTCAAAGAGACAAGCCTGTCACAGAAGGAAACTTGTCACTCTGCAATTAGATGCTTCTTCAATATGGACTGGGAGCAGCCCTGGTACAAGAGGGAAAACAGATATCACTCACACCCTAAGCTGTAACATCAGCTGAGACCAGATATGTCAACATAGAAAGAAAGATTTTGATAGTCATGCATGGATGTAATGAGTTCTATATGTACATCTCTATGGGAGAAAGCTTATAGTGGAGAGTGATCATCATTCAATCGAGCAGATATGCAAAAAAGAATCTGTGTTAAGTACCAGTAAGAGCCAGAGATTAATCTTGAGGCTTCAAAATTACTATTTCACTGTGAATTAAGCCAGGGAGAGAAATGGTGCTAGCAGAGGTCCATCTCAGTTGCCATGGGAAAAACATGAGATATAAGATCTGGGTGTAAAGATTCATCACCTAGTGAATGGAACACCACTGAAACTGAATCAAATTAGAGATGAGACCAGCAAATAATAAGAGTTACAAGTGCTCTCTCAGCAAGTGATCCAGGGTTGGCCTAAGATATAGCAAGCACAGCCAGCAATACAGCAGTATTTGTCTATCAGAGATGGCATCATGCTATCAGATGGCATTCTGCTAGCCATATCCAGACCAATCTTACTCAAAACGATGCAGGAAGAACCACTCCAGAAGATAGACAAAGGCCACATGGGAACGGAGAAGTGTAACCTCAAAGCCAAGTCAGCTGTGGGCGGGATAGGCATCTGCAAAGGCATCGAAAGAATGGTGTATACATGCAGTGTATACCAGAAGTACAAAAATACACAGAAGAAAGAGATGATAGTAACTGAAGTACCACCCAGACCATAGCATAACGTGGGAGCTGATTTATTCACATTCAATGAAGAATGGTATTTGTTGTTGCAGAATACTACTCAATGTTCCCTTTTATCTGAAAGGTGAAAGATTTGAGAGCTACAAAAAGCATGTAGCAGAACTATGAGTTCTGTTTGCTGAGCAAGATATTCCTGAAAGAATAATGTCTGACAATGGAGCCCAATTCACTTCCAGAGAAGTTAAGGAATTTGCTGAACATTATAGGTTTAATGTCATCACCTCATCACTACATTGCCCAAGGAGATGCAGGTTTATAGAAAAATAATTCCAGATGGTCAAGTGAACCTGCACAAAATTCTGAGAGACAAAGGAAGTTCCACTCCTTGCCTTATTGTTACTCCAATCTGCACCTCTCAAGCATGACATGAAATGGCCTGCAGAACTGTTGAATGTAGAAATTATAAGACAATTCTGCCAAGCAAGATACTCCCTCCAAGTGACCAGGAGGAAGTAAGGCAACAAGTCACTAATGTACAGGTAGAAAGGAAGTTCCAGTAACACTGGTACCAGCTGGAAATAAGAACAGTTCAGAACTGGCATTCCAGTAGAAATTACTAGTGATGGTACCAGTAAGCTGGATGGTGGTGCCAGCAATTCTGGCAGGCCAGTAGGAAATGCCAGTAATACTGGTGATATAGCTAGTACTGGTCTGAACTGGTTATTTTTCCAGTTTATCCACTGGTCTTTCAACTGAAGTCAATAACTCCCCCTTCCAATGTATATTTTTTTGGATGGTAATGCTCAATATTAATAAGTGTGATTCTGCAGATTGTCAAACAAAATACTCAGAATAAAAGTATGCATAAAAACTGTACAAATTTTATTGTGAAAAATGCCAAGCACACAAAATTAAAATTCCTCATTGATCACAGGGGGGAGAAAACACTCATAATGAAAGTTTCAGTAAAGAGTCAACAACTTTATTCCTGGAAAAGAAGTGAGAAAACACAAATATCTCTTGCGCATTATCATAATGCTGATTGATTTCAGGTCGAATTTGCTCACAGTTCAGATCCATTATTTTCTCTGTTATATAACTGATCAGCTTGCTTTGCCCCTTTGAGACCTCATCCTTGCTCAACCCCTTCTTCAAATGATGAGTGAAATGTGCTGCAGATGGGGAAAGAAAAGGTAAAACATAAGCTTTGATTCATTTAAACTGTTAAACAAATAGCAAGTTTAGTTGTCCTCTGGCCTGTCATGCATGCCCACTGCTGCTCACTGAGCTCCAGACCACCCTGCAATTGAACCTGCAGGGGCTCAAAAAACATGGCAGTGGTCTGCGTGCAAGATCTGTAATGCAGACTAAATTACAGTGCATATCAGACTGCATGAATGCAGATGATGTATGTCACCCCCTGTGATATCCACCACTTTTAAGGATGCATTGTGTGTGAATTGGCATGGGTTTTATCGGGAACATTCAGAAAATCATTCCTTCCCAACTATTAGAGTGTAAAGCACCTCTGCACATGCACTAGCCCCAGTTGTGTGAATAAATGTGGGTATAGCTTCAATCTTGCAGGCCTGGGCAGGGTTGTTGCTCTGAGAGACATGGGCATGGGCTGCAGTGTCCCCACACGTGATTGCTGTGGGCCTCGGGCTGCAACAGAAAGCAAGTGAAATAGCGTGTATGGCTCTTCAGCACTAAAATAGCTGTTGCATAAGGATTGCAGTTATCTAAATGCATATACTCTGCTTGCAGTTGCTGAAAAATTGCTCCTGGAGTCTACAGTTGAGCCTCAATAGCTCCTCCAAACTTTCCTGGAGGCCTTGATTGATCCCGGAAAACTCCTCCAGCTTCTGCTGGAGGGCTGCCTTGTCTGCCTCGAACCTCTGAATGATCAGTAGTTCTTCCCAGTTCTGGGGGTTTCTGCACAATCTTCCGGTTGCATTGCTGCCTTGGAAGTACTAGCTTTATTACTTTTGGTCACTAGATGTTGGAACATCACACTTCTCAATTTCTTGCGTTGGGTGGCATGTGTTCAGGCAATTTTATCCTTCTATCAGAAAAAAGTAATTTGGTATTCACAAGGTTGTTGGCATTTTTGATGTGAGCATGCTTACAAGCTCCATGCACTATTTGCTTTTAGGCAGATACCCAGAAGGAAAAGTAATTCAGACCGGTACTCTTATTTCCCAGTTTTCACTGGTGTTCCATTTTAAGGTATACAAGATCAGTTCAGACCAGTATTCTTATTTCCCAGTTTTCACTGTTTTTCCATTCTGGGTAATTGTTTATGTAGGTCTATGAGAATACAATATTAGCTAACGCGATGATAAACAGTAAGTAGAGAGCTGCACTTGTATCCTGGTCTCAGTAGCATCTTCCAAAGCCGTCTTTGCTTGAAGGGTTGTGAGGGGTACATCATTGGTACTGGCCACTCTCTACAGTGATGTCCCAAACATTTGGGAATTGGATGCATGTTGATTCCTTTTGCTCCTTGAGACCTTCGCTGGATTCTGTAGACGAAGAGAAGCCTCAACATGTCTCAAAGACACACTTAATTTGCAATGGCCTTGAGCACAAAATTTCAGCTTTTCCACTGAGATTTACCTCCAAGCAAAAGGATCTGTCCTAAAAGACATCATCCGAAATCTGGTTCTCCTTGCCCGAATCGTAGCCAATCGAGGTGCCGCCCCTCACCTGGAGTCAGCTTATCTTATACACCTTTAACTCATAGTGGGTCTTGTGCAGGACAAAATCCTGCAGACTTGCTTATCATCCAGGAATCGGACGTAAGCAAACTTTGCTGCACCAGCCATTCTTGGTTCCTAGAGATATGGATTGGATTGATTGGAGAAATCATTGCCAAAAATAAGCTCTTTTCTCCTGTGTTTCAAAAAGCATGTCTCCATTATCCCCACTCTATGACAGAATTTTGCCCTCTGTTGGCGTGCAGGCCCCACCAGCTCGGCAGCAGGTGAACAGCCGACCCCTGCCACCGAAAAAGGGCCCATCGCTATTTTGAGTGGGCGGGCCAATTAAGGTTTATTATGCGCTTCCTCTGCAGGGGGGAAGGGAATCCCCAGCTGTCAAAGTGTGCTCTTTTGCGCATGTGCGCGAAAGAGTGCACTGCTCCCTGAGGCAAAGTTCTGTTTCAGGGAGATTCGTGACAGGTAAGTAAAGACTGAAAGTAGAAAAATATTAAAATTATTAACACGTTCCCCTCATGTGACAATGTCACACGAGATGGGACATGTTAATAATAATGCTTAAAATTTATTACATTTTTAAAAAACAGACATGAAACTTCATCCTGCCAGTGTCTGAAGTTTCATGAATAATCTGGAGCCCGCTGGGGCTCCTGGCCTGCCTACCAGCCTTACGTTTGGATGGGCAGGTAATTAATTATCTTAACTAGCCTGTCAATGGCCTCAATTTAAAGGGACCGGGATGACGTCAGGGATTCCTCCCGATGTCATCCCGCGTCATTTTCCCCTCGGCAAGTGGGCCCTGTCCCCAAATCGCTGAGGGGAAATCCTGGCCTATATCTCTCCTCAGCTAACCAATCCCCCCTTCCCACCTGGAGGGCTTTCTGCCCCCTATCTCTCTTCAGCCTTCAAACTCTCCTCCTCTCTCCTTCCACCTCCAAGCTGTCACCTCTCTCTCTCTCTCTCTCTCCAGTCTTAACTCTCTATCCCCTCTCCCTCCAGCCTCCAAACTCTCCCCCTCCCTCCAGCCTCCAAAATCTCCCCCAATACCCCTCTCTCCACTAAACTGTCCCCCATCCCACTCCCTCCAGCCTCATGGCCTTGGGCCCCAATGATGCAGCCGAATTCCAGGGCCTCTCCCTGATTCAGGCCTCCCCTGGGGGAAAGAGTAAGGGTGAAAGGGTAAGGGGTTGGGGGGGGCGGTGGTGGTTGGCCAGTGGAAGCAGCAAGTTAAGAACTGAAAGAACTTCTTGCCAGAATTACAAAGTCAGTGATTGAGTAAAGAGGGGTGAGAGAAGCATTCACTGATGTTTGGTGAATTGACAGTGGGTGCAATATAGCTGAAGACGGCTGAGAAGTACTGGTACCTGAACTGGTGGCCACTCGGAAACTGGAAGCCTCAACTGGAATTCAGAATGGTTCAAAAGAATTGACAGTTTATTAGTCGCTTCCATTAAAATCCAGTTGAGACCAGTTAAGCACCAGTTAGTGTCAGTTCAGCCCAGTTCAGGCTTCAACTGCTCTGAACTGCTTTTTCCCTCTGGGAAGGTGATCAGCATTTCAACAAGCATGCTTGTTCAAAAAGCATAATTTACCGAAAGGACAAACTGTATATGTACAGGAGCCAATTATGAAAACCTGGAACCCACAAAAGTTGTTGATGAATCTGAGACTCAAAGGCCATATAGCATTGAGACCGAAACTGGTAAGCTGATGCGGAGGAGCATCATTCAACCTACACCTGAGCCAGAAGAGTAGAAAAGATTATCAACCATACCAGCAATATCACAAACCAATGAGGCAATATCAACAGCATCATTAACAAGTGGTGCAACATCAACAATGTCACTATCATGTGACACATTAGCAACATGAAGCATGACACTTACAACGCCAGGAGCAACATGCACAAAAACACCTGTGCAGCATGCCAACTCACTACTAATAGTGATGAACGCCAAATATACAAGATAGAGACACAATATCCTACCACCCAAGTAAAAACATGAATGTTTTTTTCCTGAGAAAACAATCTATTACAGATTTTTAAAGGGTTCTGTTTATTTATAAAAGTCAATTGTTAATCTTCTTTACTTCAGCAAAATAAGTTAATGATTGATATGGAGGCAATGTATATTTTTTAAAGAAATAGGGAAGCTACATTAGTAAATTATTCGTAAAGGACCAGGAATTCATTTTAAAGTGAACATATATCTCAGAGTGCCACATTCACTTCACTGAAGTCATGTGCTGAGTAATAATGTAACAATCTGTCATTCCACCAGCCACATGGAGAGCTGAAAGAAATACACTCAGTGAAGCTCCAGCATTTTAAGTCTAAAGTGTAATTATGTCCAATTTATGGCAATCAGAAGACATAATGCCTTCTGCCCCTTGTGTTCCAGCCCGCTTGAAATAAAAGCCTGCATTCCATTAGCCTTCTTATTTTTTTGTGCCTTCCCAATTGCTTTTCACAATGTTTGTACATAGAACCCTATAAATCTCTCTGTTCACCCATAGTTCCTAGTTCCATTTAGAAAATACTCTGTTTTGTCTTTCTTAAATATAAAATAGATGACTTCACACTTCTCAACACTGAATTCCATTTTGCGTAGATTTGCCCGCTCACTTAATTTACTAAAGTCCTTTTGCAACGTTTTGCTACCATCCATACTATTTACTGTGCCACCTAACTGAAGGTAGTGAGATCAGGCCTATTTTAATTTCAGGATCTGATTTACATTTTTTAAATCAATCTCTTGCCCAAAGCTGGCTGGAAGGCTGTCAGGGCCAGGAGCAAACGTGGGAATTAATGTGGAGCCTTATGTCGCTGAGGGTTGAGGAGATCAATTTCCAGCATAAGGTGAGTGCTGGGGAGGGACTTTCAGATGCCAGTCAAGGAAGAAGAGGCAAAGACAGTGTTGGAAACACTCCAGCTTCCCCTGGCCCATAGGGTTCCACATAAATTCACATTTTTTAAACCTATCTTGTTCTCATCTGGCCACTGTACAGACTGCCACACCACAGTTGAGTTGTGCTGACTTTGTGCAGGCCTTCTGAATCTGCGAATTAATATGAGATTGCAATGCCAATGGTGTCATCAGGCTGCAGCTTTTAGATTGAAATCAGACCCCTGCCTGTCAAACGCAAAAGCATTGGCTGTCTTCACAGTCGATGAAGGTAACATATCACTGGGCAGAAATGGTGCAGAGAAATTTAAGTGTCCATGTATAAGAATCATTAATGCTAGTGGACGGTCATGAAGAATAAATAAAAGAACTCATGAAATGCTAGTCTTTATCTGAGGAGCTTTGGGATACAAAATAAGTTTTGTATAAAGCTTTGGTTGAGCTTGGATGATATTAACCCCACATACCTATTGTTACTATTTAAAATTGACTTCATAGGAACAGGGAATATCACTTGGCCCAACATGCTGGCTGAACCATTCTGGTAAACTTTCAATTCAAAGTTTGCTGTCTTTTCTATATTGCCAGCTTTCATAAATAGGTTTCCACCTCCCTTTTACTCACATCAGTGGATTTTACAGCTACAATGTGCTACAGTCATGCAAGCATTCATCTGGGGGAATTTTTGCTGCATTGAAAGTTAAGACAGATTACCTTGAATTCCAAGAAATTACTGTTTAGAAAGTGTTGGCTGAATTTCACAGGTCCCACTGGGCAGGGGATTCAGCATTCCGAAACTTGTGGTACTTAGTTTATCAGTCTGTCCTCACTCAAGATTCACAACCCCTATTTTGCTGGAGGTCTGTAAATCATATATTAGACCCTGTAAAATTTCAGGTACCTCATGAAAAGAGGCTCTGGCTTTTGGTACAAGTCATTGAGTTGCTTAACCAGTGTTTCTTGAAAGGACTGCTACAGATCGTTCACAGGGACAGCAGAGGCAAGGGGTTCTTTTTATATGGAAAGGGACAGCATCAGTGGCCCAGCCACCGTTGATCTCTTCATTCTCTCTATCCTGATTGTCATTTATCCTTTCAGCTGCAAATTCCAGGACAGCTCCACAAAGGAGCCGAAGAATTTCCCACACCTCCCCCCTCCCATTCATCAGTAAACTGCTTGGGTGCACTACCTCAACACTTGCAGCTCATTGATACCACACAAATGAATCCCCAGCATTAATAATCTGGCCTTTCCATAAAGGCCTGCTTCAATACCCACTCTGTGCCCATGCAATGAAAGTTAAATTGTTCTCACCTGATTTCGAGCAATCCATGTTGATAACACCCCTTCAACAGAGATCAGAAGAAGAGGTGCACAGGCACGAACCAGGGTCCTCAAATAGACAATATAAAACCAATATCTCAGCATAGGAAATCATGTTTGATACCAGCTTATCTTCAGTGCTTGATGAGATGTCCATTCATGAGTTGAGCATATAGTTTCCCCAAGTTAACGTGTACAACATGTAATATTTAAAGAATCAGGAAGACCCTACCAGCTAGGTGAGTTATCTTTTCTCAAAGCATTTTCCCTTGGTAACTGGTAAACTGAAATATTCATATAATCAATATCAGTATACTGACAGTGTAAGGAGGATAAACAGAGCCACTATTAAAGGAAAGGTTGAAAATCTAATTTGCTCCCCAGAAGGCAAAATAACAGTTTGGACCAGTGCTCCTATTTCCCAGTTTTTACTGATGTTCCATGTTAAGGTATACAAGACCAGTTCGGGCCAGAATCCTTATTTCCCAGGTTTTACTGTTTTTTCCTTCTGGGTCTGAGGCTAAGTTTTCACTCAAGGCTAATGAGCAGAGAAGGTGGATCATTTAAAGGGAAGGTAATACTTGGGCAAATCAACCTTGATCCAGGATCTTCAAAACGGAGAGGAGGCAGTGATGAATAATTCCATGGACCAGCTTTCATTACCCACTCACATTCCTTGAAGGCATTGGAATATCATTCTTTTCATGAGGTGCAAATATTAATTAGATATTATATAATTATTTTTATTTTATTTTTAAATAAACTAAATGGGTACTCAGCAAGGGAAAATAACTAGGTTTAAATTGTTTTGAATTGCACACAGTAATATTGCAAATTGGAAGGTCAGACAATGAAGGACAGAAAATTTAATTTAATTTCCTCACAAAATATATTGATCAATATTTCTTCATATTGATAGATGCAGGCACTTGAAGGAATAATGACGTAAATCACATCTGCTTTCAGAAACTGTATCAATCAATTTTGCTGATTTTAATTGTTAAAGCTGATAATATTTTCTTGAAGATCAACTTGTTTCAAAGCAATTTTAAAGCCATAAAGAGTGTTTAAGAATATTGCTATTTTTTATTTCCAGGGCTGTGCCTTTTATTGGGGATTCACCATTTGGATGGCTTATTATATCAATCACCCTCTATACACACCTCCCAGTAGGTACAGCATTTATTGCATGATTTAGGATTCAGCTGTCAAGAATTGTTTTCCAATTTTATGTTTCATTTTAGATTTTGCAAATGCTTATTCAATAAGTAATTCAGCGAATAAAGTGATTTGTTTCATCCATGTGCCAAAGATGCTTATACCAGTACTATAATTGATAGTAATCAGTGAAGTATAAATGATAAGGATTGTGATCACTATCCCCAGTTGTGGAGAATTATACAGTGACTACCCTTCAAAAGTAATTAATCAATGATGAGGTGCTTTGGGACATGCTGGCGACATCATATATGAAAGTGCTTTCCTTTTTGTCTCTTTTCTTTACATTTACTTTGTTTATTGTTAGCTTATTGAAGGTGTTAGATTTCTTTTGAATAGTGCTTGATGGTCCCATCAACTATATTGAAGTATGCAACTGTGGACAAGTACACCTTCCATCCAAAGTAACATATTTTGATTTGTTCTGGACAAGAAAGTTTTATTGTAAGGATAAGTTTAGGGGAATATCATGCCCACCAGTCTACAGCTGTTCAGACAATCTAGGGAAGTGGGAGGTGTAATTGGACAGCACTCGCCCAGCATTCTGGCTGGAGTATTTACTTGGACACAATCAGTGCCAGTCAAGTAGGAGACAGATAGTGCAGTCTTCAAAGGAAAACAGAAAATGCTTAAAATACTCATAAGTTAGGTATCATCTGCGGTGAGAGAATCAGAGTTATCATTTCAGGTCAATGACATTTCATCAGAACATAAATAAATTATCAATATAACAGGTTTTAAACAAGTACAGAGGCAGGAAAAGTGTATGTTGGGGCTAAAATAAAAGCAAAAATTGCTGGAAAATCTCAGCAGGTCTGACAGCATCTGTGGAGAGTGAAAAAGAGTTAACATTTCGGGCCGTATAACTCTTTAGAGCTAAAGCAAAGTAGAAGTGTGATGGATGTTGTACTGTTTAAAAGGGGGTGGAGCAAGTGGAGCAAGATAGAAGGTCAGGGATAGATGGGAACTAAGGAGAGATCAACAAAGATGTAATGGACACAAGACAAAGGGAATGTTAATGGTAGTGGTCAGGACTAAAGAAGGTGCTGATTGTGGCAGAATGTGTTAATAGAAGAACAAAGGTGAGCACTTTGTGAAAGCACAACATAGGGAGGAATTGTATGGCCCCTTCTCGGCGGGGGTGGGGCTGTAAAATGCGACAAGCCATTCAAAAGCTCATTGGCTTCTGCGGGACTATAAAATCCCGCCATCTAAAATTACGACCATAGAAACAGCCATGGGGGGCTGCGGTGAAAGGATAAAAAATGAATGAATCAATAAAAATAAATAATAAAAGTGAAAAGACATTAAAATTAAAATTGACAAAAAAAAATTGCTTCCAATTTCCATGCCTCTCTTCCCTTCACATTGGTCCATCTCCGACACTTCCCTTCCTTGACCTCTCTGTCTCCATTTTCAATGATAATCTGTCCACCAATGTTCATTACAAGCCCACCGACTCACACAGCTACCTCGATTACAGCTCCTCACACCCTGCTTCCTGTAAAGACTCCATCCCATTCTCCCATTCTCCCAGTTCCTCTGCCTCCATCGCATCTGTCCCAGTGATGCTACCTTCCAAAACTATGCTTCTGTCATGTCTTCCTTTCTCCTAAACCGAGGATCCCCCCACTGCCCCCCTGTGATTGACAGGGCCCTCAATCAGATCTCCCGCACCTCTGCCCACACCTCTTTGCTTTCTTCCCAGAGCCAGGATAGGGTCCCTTTTGTCCTCAATGTTCACCCCATCAGCCTCTGCATTCAAAGGATTATCCTCTGCCATTTCTGCCAATTCCAGCATGAAACCAACGCCAAACACATGTTCTCCCCACTCCCCTGTCAGCATTCCATAGGGACCGTTCCCTCTGGGACACCCTGGTCCGCTCCTCCATCACCCCATCTCCTCATCCCTTTCTCATATCACCTTTCCATGCAACCGCAGAAGGCACAATATCTGCTCCTTTACCTCCTCCCTCCTCACTGTCCAGACACTGTCCAAACACTCCTTTCGGGTGAAGCAGCACTTCACTTGCACCTCCTTCTCAGAGCTATTATTATATGGGGAATTTTGTTTGACAAGGGGAGAGGAGGCTGAGCTGTTGCATTGAACTCAGGGGCAGAATATTAAGCTCGGCAGGTGGGCGCATACACAACCCAGCCAAGTGTAAAATGACTCTCGATGACGTCAGGCGAGAGCGCCAATGTCATCATGCAGACCTGCGATATTTAGTTCGGCGGTTGCATGTCAGAGTCGGCAATTAAATTCAAACTTACACTGCCCAGCCAACCTAATGGTTGGCGAGCAGGCAAAAAGGCCAAGCGGCCTTTGCACTTATTAGGAAACCTCATCCAAGGGTAGGATGAGATTTCCTAAAGCAAATAAAAATTTCAAATAAAAACTTTACACTTGAATTAAAGATATGTCCCTGCTCATGTGACAGAGTCACACGAGTGGACATGTTTTATGACATTTTTATTTTCTTTATTTTTTTTTTATAAACAGTGCTTCATCTCCCTGAGGCACAGAGCTGCCTCAGGGAGAATACTCAGCATTCATTCACACGCATGTGCAAAGTTTGCGCTCCGCCCGTTCGCCCTCCTCCCCCCACCCACACAGGCAGTACTGAGTGCTGCCTTTCATGTCTCATGCTGGACAGGCCTTAATTGGCCCACCAGCATGAAATCGCTGTACAGTGCTGATCACGGGCAGCGGTCGGCTTCCTGAACGCCCACACTGAGCCCGCACGCCAAGGGCAAAATTCTGCCCCAGGTGGCGGTTGCCCAGGAAGTTTGGGACATGGCTATCCGAGGAAGGGAGGTCAGGTTGTGGCGGCCGTAAGAAGGGTCGTGGGGGACAGAGGGAGGAAGCTAGATCACAGAGGGAAGGTCAATCTCTGCTGAAGGCAGCTCAAGCATGATAGAGAGGCAGTTAAGGGTGGTCGAAGACAGGTCAACGGTGAGGCTAGGGGAATTGTGGGTAACTATGCAGGTCAAGTGCGATAGAGGGAGAGTCGAGGATGATGGTTGGCAGGGGTGGCAGACAGTTGATCAAGGGTGATGGTAGGTGGCTCGAGGGTCAGAGATGACAGGGGCTAGAGTGATGAATGGAGGATCGAGGGTGATGGAGAGAAGGTCAAAGGTGACTGAGTGAAGTTGCAGGGTGATGGTTTGCAGCTCCAGGGATCCACGTGTGGCAGGTGGGATGTGGGTGGCAACAGTTCAAATTCAAAATATCCTATCAGGCAGGATTGCAGGGAGTGGACGCCTGTCCAGATTACATTTAAATATGGCGCCCAGATCATCAACCACATGAGGCAATGGCAGGGTTGGGAACTCACTGCCCACCCACATTGCACAATTGGCCATGCTCTTTGGGCTGCCATGTGATTGCGCTTGGCCAACCGCCTCTCGTCCACTAAGAAGTCCCACTCACTTCCAGTCCCCTGGCCGAGAGATTCGCTGCTGCAACAAGATTCCATAAAGGGAATCTTTCAGGTTGGGTTCACTGTTCATGTTGCTGCCAAATAAATCTACCATCGTGGGAAATCAGGGAGAAAGGTCTTCAGTGGCAGGAGTTACAGATACACAAAGTAAGATGGTTGTGGTTGTTGGAGGCCAATCATCTTCAGGACATCACTGCAGCAGTTTTTTAGGGCAGTGTCCTGGATCCAACTATGTCCAGCTGCTTCATCAGTGACCTTCCCTTCAACATGAGGCCTGAAGTTCTGATGGGTACACAGTGTTCAGTCTCACTCAGATAATGAAGCCATCTGTGCCTTCATGCTTGGGCTGATAAGTGGCAAATAACATTGACGACAGGCAATGACCAGCTCCAATGAGAATTAACCACCTTCTTCTGATATTCAAAGGCATTACCTTCACTGAATTATCCATTATTCACATCCTGCAAATCACCATTGATCAGAAAGTTCACAAGGTCAGTCACAAATACAGTGACTGCAAGAGCAGATTAGAGGCTGGAAATTATGCAGCGAGTATCTTACCTCCTGACTCCCCAAAGCCTGTCCGTCATTTACAAGGAACAAGTCAGGAGTCTGCTTGAATACTCACCACTTGCTTGGATAAGTGCTGCTGCAGTGACACTAAAGAAGATTGACCACATTCAGGTCAAAGCAGCCCACTTGATTTGTGCCCCATCCATCACCTTAAACATTCCTTTCCCCCACCACAACTGCACTGTAGCAACAGTATGCACCATGAAGCCTCATTTGACAGCACCTTTGGAACCCATGACCTCTACCATCTAGAAGGACAAGGATGGCAGGTGCTTTGGAAAACCACCATCAGTCAAGTTCCCCTTCAAGTCATACAACTTCCCGACTTGAAAAGATGTTTATCATTTGTTTGCTTTGTCAAAATCCTGTAACTCTCTGGCTGACAGCACTGTGGATCTACCTACACCAACTGCAGGGGTTCAAGAGGCAGCTCACCATCACCTTCTCAAGGGCCATAAAGGATCAACAACAAATAATGGCCTAGCCAGTGACACTCACCTCCCATGAATGAATAAAATAATAATAGTAATTGCAAAATGAAACAGGAAATGTTTTACAAAGACATATAAGGAAAGGGTTGCTCAAGATAGGATCATTGAGACTTTACGCATGATTTTTACTTCATCGCGCGGGTGCAGTGGACAGGCCTGGGAGCGGGCGTGAAACCAACCACCACCCGCGATCGGGCGCCGGCTGCGATTTCACACTGGCTAGTCAATTAATGGCCGGCCAGCGTGAAAGGTGCACTCAGAGCCTCAGCACTGCTGGGGTGGGGGTGGGCAAGCGCTGAATTGTGTGCATGCATGGGAATGCGCTCAGTGAAAGCTCCCAGAAGGCACAGAACTGCCTCAGGGAGCTGAAGATTTTTAACATTACAAATAAGGAGTTGAAAAATAAGGAAAGCGTGTTCTCTCATGTGACTCTGTCACACGAGCAGGGACATGTTAAAAATGAGTTTTAAAAGTTTTTATTTATTTTTTAATCACTGTTCAAAACCTCATCCCACTTGTGGATGAGGTTTTGCAAAGGCTGCTTGGCCTATTTGTCCGCTTGCCAACCGTCAGGGAAAAATTAAATTAAACTAATTAATTAATGGGCTTTACAGCCCTCTTCTTTGTCGACGGGCATGCTGCCTTGGCCCGTGCCTGCCGACTAAAATACCGCATGAGTACATGATGACAATGGGGCGCTCGCCTGACATCTTCACGTGCTATTTCACGCTCATGTGTGTCAGGTGCACGCCCACATGCCAAGCTGAAAATCCTGGCCTTTATTTTCAAAAATAAATGCCCTCAGTGTGTCATTTTAATAAAATTGAAAATGGACTTTGTGCAATAATCTAAAATCAGCTTTAGTGAATCCGGACAGTAAAATTCAAATCAGATGTAAAATGGGCTGTAAATTTGCTATCATATGTTACTATGTCACACAAAGTCAAAGTCAAAATTTACCCCATTGTATTTTCAGGGGAGACTTTTATTTATTTGCTACAGTGGGAAACAGAGGGAATTTTCTCCCAAAGTAACTCGTTAATGAGACCCTGTTTTGCAACTTGCTGCATTACTCATCCATTGAAAATGGATGTATGTTGAAGTAGCTGCTCTCTATGAAACCTTCTTACAAAAAAAATGCTCATAGCTATAATGGATGTCATAAACACAATTGGACCAGCCACAATAAATGCCATGGCTGCTGGAATAGGTCAGGGGTTTGGAATTCTGCAGTGAACAACTCACCTCCTGACTTCCCAAACCATTTCAGCTACCTACAAAACACAAGTCAGGGATGTAATGGAATGCTCTTCACTTGCCTGGTTGGCTGCAGTTGTAACAACACTCAGGAAGCAACATCATCCAGGTCAATAGAGCCCAACTGATTGGTCCATCACCTTAAACTACTCCTCCCACCACTGTCACAATATGGCTGTAATGTGTACAATATAATCACCAAGCCCCTTTTTCTACACATCCTCCCAAACCCATGAACCCTACCGGCTGGCACAAGAAGAACAGGTGATGCATGGGAACGTTATCACCTCCAAGTTCCGCTCAAAGACAAACCATCCTGACTTGGAAATATTTTGCTGTTCCTTCATCATCACTGGATCAAAATCCAGAAACTCCTTCCCTGCCAACATTGTGGGAGGACTTTCATCGGACGGAGTATAGTGGTTCGAAAAGATGGCCTACCACCACTTTCTCAAGAAGAGACTAGGGATGGGCAATAAATTCTGGGCTTTTTAGTGATATCCAATTTCCCAGAGTGGATTATAAATAATGCCAAAAGGAAAAAGATCTACATTAAAAACATTTTGTATTACTTCCATCGTCATATTAGTTAGAGCTTGTTTGTTATTATTCTAGCAAGTTAGGACTTGCCTGACAATCTTTAGCTTTCTTTGATGGAAACACATACATATGGACAATACAGGATCCACAAGATTAAACATGACCACAGTGTTAATCTAATTAGCATAGAGTATATTTTATACAGCACTGGAGACAGCTTAAAGCTATACAGACCTTTCTTATGGATATTAGAATTTATTTTGTGGTAATTGTTTCCCTTCTCTGCTCCCTGAAGACAGGAAATCAATAGCAAAACAGTAAGTCAGGGTCCATAAGGAATTTGCGGTGATAGACAGTTATTGTGGAATGCGTAGGAGGTGAATAATGTTATCAGAGGCAATAATGAATAACTAAGAGGATATTATTTTGAAACTAAGTTGAGTGGCAGATTGTCAATGACAAATGTTGCTCATTATGGGTGCGGGAATGTGAATTCCCATGACCCATGGATCTCCATGTCTTAGGCTGTTTGTGGGATCAGCACAGGATGAGTTAAAACAGTTTTAAGTTCTGATGAGCAGGAATACTTTAGCAAAATTGAAGGAATGTACGAATGGAAAGGTCACTCTTCCATTTCTTAAGTGTCTGGGCAGCTTGTTTGGTCACTATTTAGAGTAATAAGCTGATTAAAGGGCTTAAGTGGACCATATAACCATGGTAAATGAATCATCGGGAGAGATTGAAATGAACAACTTGGCCCCATACTATCAAAAGCCTGCTTTGTTTGCCTTTTAATCTATTGTAGTTTAGTTTTAGTGTGCATGGAATGTAAAGATCAGAGGTAAAACTAATATAAGCATTACAACTGTTTGCTATAGTCAAGCTAGAATGAAAAGTCTTGGTACCTGAGCTCTTATAGTGAATTGTGAACTCAACAACAAAGAATCATAGGGGGCAAAATTTTCCTGTTGTCGTGCCAGGGCAGACCCCGCATGTCCGCGTCCTGACGTCACTGCGTGCTATCGCGATATTTCATTGGGCGGGCATGCGATGATGTCCTATGCGCACCCACCATTAATTAATGGGCCAGTTAAGGCCCTCGAGGCACCAATCGACTCCGGTTTTTTGGCGCCCATGTGATCTTCAGCTTGGTGCATGGGATCAATGGGCAGGCGGGTAGGACGCATTTGTATTAACCTCATCCACGGGCGGGATAAGAGGGCTCACTGGGGTCGCAAATGTGCACAGTCAAGTATTTTTTGATGGAAGTTTTTGAAACTTGCCTGTGTGATCTGCAGTATTTCAAAACACATATCAGCTACTGTGTCTGGACTCTTAACCTTCAGGTCAGCACTCTGCAGTCAGGAATCTTTTCTGGGCCTGCAGGTTTCAGGAAGCCTTCCCTTAGCCTGGGAATGGGAGCTGAACTGTCCACTGGAGGCAGCTCCTCTGAGGAGGAAGGGAGGGCTAGAAAGGGGAGGAGGCCAGGAGTGCACATTCAGCCTCCAGCGGACCCACCTTTGGGAGGACAAATAGACACAAGGGGCGCAAGGCCAAGAGGTAGTCCAAGGCAGAAGGGGCCACAGAAGACACCACTATGCTGCTGCCAGGGTTATACGGGTAGCGAAGCAGCTACCTCAACATGTCTGAGGCACAGTGCCAAAGGAGGCTCCATCTCTCAAGGGAGACAGTCAACTATATCTGTCAGATGATTGGGCTTAAGATCTCCGCTAACTGTGTGGGTGGACACCCCATGCCAGTGGCTCTGAAGGTCACAGCTGCCCTCAACTTCTACACCTCTGGCTTCTTGCAGGGGTCAGTGGGTGATCTTTGCGGTGTCTCCCAATCAGCTGTGCACATTTGTGACAAGCAGGTTACAGATGCTCTGTTCAGCCGTGCATTGACCTTCATCCACTACCGCTGGGACAAGGCAAGTCAGACACAGCGAGCCAGAGGCTTCACAGCAATTGCTGGCTTCCTCTGCTTCCATGGTGCAATAGACTGCACACATGTGGCCATCAAGGTACCAGCAGGTGAGTCCGGTGCTTTCATCAACAGGAAGGGCTTCCACTCCATGAACGTGCAGATAGTGTGTGATCACACGATGCTGATTCTACATGCAAGGTGCCCAGGCAGCTCCCATGACAGCTACATCCTTAGACACTCCCAGGTGCCGGGGCTCTTCAGTGCTCCAGCCCGGCTGGATGGATGGCTGCTGGATGACAAGGGCTATCCCCTCATAAGGTGGCTCATGATGCCTCTCCGCCATCCAAGAACAGAAGCTGAGCAGCGGTACAATAGGAGCCACGGCACCACAATGGCTATGGTCGAGAGAGCCATTGGTCTTCTCAGGATGCACTTCCGATGCCTTGAACACTCAGGGGGTGCACTCCAGTAACCTCCAGATCGTGTCTCGGTGATAGAGGTAGCCTGCTGTACTCTACAATCTTGCCCTGGAAACGGGAGACGCAGTGGATGATGAAGGCATCGACTGCGGCTGCACACGATGAGTCCAGCAGTGAGTCCGAGGATCAGCATGCACAGGGAAATGCTCCAGGAAGGGTGGGACACCCGGGAGGCTTTAATCCAATGAACTTTCAGCTAGCATGCCACAGATGGATCAACAGGACAAGCCTGGGCTGAAGGCTCCATACCCGATATCTAAGTGCCAAATCTGCCAGGTTAGGAACAGTCACTAAGGGCCTTGTTAATAAAGCTGAATGTCCAACAAAGCATTCATTACAGTTTTGGAAACCATACACATGCAGAAGAAAAGAGGCACCCTCAGCCATGGTGACATATCTGAATTTATTATGTCAAACAAATCAACTTATTCCAAAAAAAATGAGGATAGTGTTATCAAAAAAAACAAATCATAGGGACCTCACCTCGGGCCAACACAAAAGCACCAGTGAAAAACCCGTGGTGTGCCTAAGATGTCTTATGTTTTTGTTTCAGGGTGCTACGTCTTGGTGCTGCCCCATCGCTCGGAGTGGCATCTGAGACAGCCTGCTGACTCTGCTGTCCTGTTAGCCTCGATGAGCTTGGCAGTCATCCTCTGGCTTATGGAGCCAGTGCTGGCCCCGCCTGGGAAGGAGCTGCCAGTTCCCCAGCTGGCATCTCCCCATTTGTCGCAGCCTCACCAGATTCTAGTCACTGGGGGAGGGGCAGAAGAGCTGCCGCCCTCATCCAGAGAGCCCTTACAGGTGCCCGCAGAGACAACAGGCAGCTGCTACGCCGATGTGAGGTCACTTCAGACCTCCCTGCTCACCATGGATGGATGGACACCGAGCTGGGAAAGTTGATGCCCAAACCATCTCCTGGCTGACCAGCTGAGGTCAATGCCGATGTAAAGGCTTGCTGATCAGAGCGCATCCCCAGGAAGCCCTGACAGGTCTCCTGGAGGGGGCCCTCAATGAGAGTCACCACTCTCTCCATGGAGGAGGCATGGTGCTTGGACATGTGGCTCAATGCTTCAGCGATTGTCCGCAGAGACTCCTCCACCATGGAGACCAAGCCATGCATAGCCTCATGCATCACCCTCAGATGCTCCCGCACACCCGGCCACATTTCCTGCAGCTGCTGCTTTGCGGATGCCTCCAGAGGCTCATCATCAGGGACCGACTGAGCATATGCCTGGTCCCCTGCAGTCCTCTGACTGTGGACGCCATGGGCACTCTCTGTCTCTGCCAGCTCCTCCAGTGACTGTGAAGTGCCCTCACCGCTGTTCCCTGGACACTAGTTGATGTTTGAATTCCCACCGAGGCGCTAGTATCTGTGCTGGTGCTTACCTGGCAGAGATAGTGTGACACTGGTGAGACTTCAGGCCCCTCAGGCGTGAGAGCGGGCCTCTGCTGCACCTCCTCCCGGCCCTGCTCCAATGATGCTGAAAGGAAGAACAAGGACAGTGGATCGGTTAACATGGAGACAATATCAAAGTGCATCCCTGTCTCCCGGATCATTGTGCGCTCATCCTTCCATAACCAATAGTCAAGCTATGTTGCAAAATTAAATCATTTAACAGTCAGCAGTGTTATGGCTGTTGGGTGAACAATGCTGACCTCACTGCTGGGCATACATACCTGGCCATGGCACCCCAGCCTCACTGACACTAGTGGACCTTGGTGCATGGTACTTCTCCAGATCTAGGGCATCCTGCTTGAAGCGGCTTAGAATGGCTATCTGCGCCTGGCTGCCACCAGTCCTCGCACACTCTGCCGCGTTATGAGCATTCTTCTCCTGAAAATGAGAGATGAGCATTGATTAGTGAAAATTGCACATGGACTCTGTTTGCGCACGGCCTACCCCAACCAGAATGGGACGTATCAGGGCTCCAGAGCCTCCTTACCCTGCTGCTGCCGAACACTCACAAAGATGCTAGGCTTGCTTCACACACCCGCCCCCCCACCCCACCGCCTTGGACACATGCTGCCTACATCACATTAATTGGCCCGCCCACATAAAATGGCGACGTGGACCATGCCCGCTCCCGCTCCGCCCGCCTGCGTCAGCTCTCGCTTCGCCCGCCCCCCCCGCCAAACAGAAAATTCAGCCCATGATATCAAAGAATCAAATGATCTTATAATTTGATTTGACTGAGTACTCATATTAGCTTGTCTAACGTGAGCTTGGTATCTGATTCTGTAGTTGTTATAACTGATATCTGTGTTTAAAGTAACAACAGTAAATGGAACAGGAAAGCAGTCCACCATGTGGTTTTCCCTCACAGTGAATCTGTTTTTCAGGTTTTGCAGAGTCCCTTTTGTTAGTTTAAGATAAGTGATAATACTGGACCAATAAATTTATTACTTAAAGTTAAACTGCAGGTGGCAAACATCTTGTATTTTCATAAAAACAGGAAGAGCTGGAAATACTCAGCAGGTCTGGTACTACCTGTGGAGAGAGAAGTAGAGTTAACATTTTGGGTCAAATATGACTTCTTCAGAATTGAAGGAAGATAGAAATGTGATGGTTTTGTACTGTTGAAAGAAGGGAGGGCAAGGAAGTACAAAAGGGAAGGTCTAGGATAGGGGCAGAAGTCATGTGTCAGTCTGAATCTTGTTTTTCATGTTCTTTGCTTTCGGACTGAGCTGTTCATTATTTTTTCTTTCACACTCACTCTGGACAAATGTTTTGGTTCTTTACTACAACCATCTTCACTCACTTTGCCCTAGTCCCATGTCATCTTTGTCATTTAATCTCTCCTGCCCTTTACCTGCTCACTATCCCTCTTGCTACTCCAATCACCTCCCACTCGTGCCCACTTCCTAATCCTTCACTGCCCCTCTCACTGCCATGCTTTCAATCCCAGCTCACCTCCCACATGCCACTCTGCTCCCAACCCTCCACCATCCCTCTCACTGCCTTGCTGTCCACCCTGCTCCCAACCGCTTGCCACCCCACTCCCAAACTCTCGCCATCCCACTTGCAAACCCTCTCCTGAGCCCTTGCTGCCTCACTTGAGGCAGGCAAGGTGGCGAAAGGGGTGGTGAGAGGGCTCAGGAGTGGGGCTGCGAATGGGAGGTGAGTGGGGCAGTGATGGGTTTGAAAAGAGGCAACGAGAGCATGGATAGCAAGGCAGTGAAGAGTTGTTGGGGATTCAATAGGTGCACAATGACGATATCGGCAGTGGGAGAAACTGGGCATGCACCAGTTCTGTGTCAAGGGTTACAGTACACCCAGTTTAGTATAAACTGATTTCTTGATCAGGGATAGCAAACATCCTGACCAAGTGAAATCTTCTGGTGATGCAGGGTTGAAGGACAGAGGCAATTGGACAAGGGTGTGTGGACATATTCAATACCTGGATCGGGGGAAATTTTAACCTGCACTGTGGGGTGGTGAGGGTGGGGGACAGTCAGGGGGTGGGGGAATGTGGTGGGAGGTGTGTGTGTCAGGGTCTGTGAGGCATTAAAGATGGAAAATATGGTGGCATGTTGGAAACCAGACATGACTCCACTGAAATCTGGATTTAACTGGTATGTGTTTCAAGGCAAGTGGAAAGCACCCATGGGACAAGGAAGTTAGCAATTATCATATGCAAAGTAGCAATTGATTGAAGATTTATCCCTGTATTCAGGCTTTAACTGTGAGCACACAGGTTTCCTGAATGGTTTGAAACTCTCCAGGGTCAGCAAGATAAGAGCACAGTGGAGATTGACAGGGCTGTGAAAATGGCAGTCTGGAAAACCTTCAAATACTGAACTATGGAACTACTTCCTTGTCTAAGCATTTGGTCACAGCACTTGGTCTGAGAATTTTCTATCACTGGAGGTAAGTTCCAGCACTTCTGAGGTCTTTTCTGCTTGGACTTTACTCACCTTTTTCTGCATTTCTTAGCTTTCAGAGCAGCATGGGAGAAGTTTATGCTGCTCCAGCTTGGACACTTGGTGAGGAACAAGAAGAGAACGAGCAACACCAACACTAATAGGAGCAGCACTGGCAGAAGCAGCAGCTACCTTGTCCTCAGCCAATTACCCCTCCACAGATCAACGGTGATGGACTCAGAGTTCGAGCTCAAAGTGGGCAATACCACCAGCACATGGTATACAGACGGAGGATCTGCTTTCTGGACAAGACTGAGCAACAGTGTCTTAGGAGGTTCAGACTCCTTGGCAGTCTCCTGGAATAAGACCTTCCAAGTGGGCCAGCTGGGGATGCATTGCCAGTGGCCCTCAAGCTCACCACAGCCCTGAATTTCTTTGCCTCCAGCTTGTTACAGGGATTTGCTTGTGACATCAGCAGAATTTAACAAACTGCTGCACACAACAGCATATCCCAGATGACCGATGCCACGTTTGCCAAGGCCACCACTTATGTCCACTTTACTACTGTTGAGACCAATCAGAATGAATGGGCTTTTGGATTTGCTGCAATGACTGAATTCCCAAAGGTCCACAGAGTCATAGACTGCACTCACACGACAATTAAGGCACCTTCATGTTATCCAGGAATATTCACCAAATTGAAAGGGGTTTCACTCCATTAGTGCCTTGCACAACATCACACTGCAGAGAGGAGTGGAACTGCAGGAGCAGGAAGGTGAGGGTGCCCTCCAGAGTTTCAGAGGAGGAAGGGCAGCAGGTGGAGCCTAATCTGACCAAGGTTTCTGCAGCGGTTACTGAGCTGCCAAGATGCCTGAGACAGACTCATACAAGCATGATTCAGCCTAATGCTGAGAAGCCATATGGCACACCAAGCTGAATCCACCTGCTCCTCCCCAACCCCCACCCCCCACACCTCTTCCAAGCACAAAGCATCCCCACAGTCAATTTTCCTTCTGTCTCATTGGGTGGAATTTTACCAGCACACTAAAGCAGCAATGGTGGAATGCATTTTGAAATTGGTGCATTGGAGCTGACGCCCAACATGTTAACATTATTTGTGTCCATGCCTGCTATGCCATCAGAATGGAGAGGAACCCCATCCACAGAATGGCCAGTGACCACTGCTGTGATCCTTTGGCAATAGCTACCTCATGGATGGGGCGATTTAATAAAGGTGGCTTCACTGGGCACACCCCATCCACTACCCCATGTGCCTCCTCCAGGGATCTGCCAGACTTCCCCTGCAGCAAGGGACCCATTGGTAAGACACTGGTGGAATCCCCAGTTCGGCCCCAACTGGCCAGTTAATTCACACTAATTGGCTACCTGCCTCTCCCTGCTGGGGACTCTGGTATTCGCCTGCATCTGGTAAGATCTTGCCAGAGGCGGGAACAAATGTTCCAACAAATTCAAAGGGTGCCTCCGTGTTGAGGTACTCATGTGCTCTCCTGCCTGTTGTAGCAGCGTACAATGATGGGACAGCCAGTAGGGCATCGCTGCAGGCCCTTCTATTGACCCAGGAGGTGCTGGCCTGCAGAGGAGTCTTCTCAATTCGTTGCCTTTAGAAAGATCATATAGGTGGGTGACCAGGCATCACCAGTGAGGTTGGGACCTACTTTTCACCCCAATTTCTGAAAATCTTCAGAGGTGTTAAAATTCCGCTCATTGATACCCGTTGTGCATTATTGATCAAGCAATTTTCCTCCAGACTAGTGGCCACTTGGCAGGCAAAAGGCAACAATGGAGGCGACTGGATAATGAAGAACTGAAACAAATAGTTGAATGTTACCAATTTTACCTTTGGAGATGGGCTAGGAAGCAGGGGCGTGGTAAAATCATAGTGGAAGGTGCCCGGAGGGTAGCCGACATGCCCCTGCCACCACAGGATATTACCAAAGGTGGGAACAAGACTGGCCTATTGACCGCCATTTTACCAGGATGCCAGAATTTTCTCAGCACAAGAATGTACCTCTGCCAAGTGGGAGCCCACCAGTTACATCAAGGAGCTCTCCCAGTCGCTTCCCAGCGGGATCTTCCTCTCCAATGACTCCATGGCCCATAGAGAGCCCCATCAGTGACAATGTCCACCCATGTGGCCCTGAAGCTGTCACTGGAGGCTTCACCCCTGCCATAGCCAGGGCCTGACTGCCCAGCCTCAGCACATCAACATTTTTTTATGTCGACCCTTAGGAGGCCCCACATTATTTTGGAACCTTCTCTTTTTCCTTACAACACTAACTGCGGCGACATCTATTAATGGTACGGTCAAGTTTGCAAAGCTCCTGGCCCTCTGTTTGGGTCGGCAGATTGAGGAAGCAGGCAGCCATCCTTAATGGATGATAGTCTAAGTGGTGGCCTCTTAATTGGCTGCCATCAGTAAAATTGCTGCTGCTGGGCTGCTGTTGGCCTGTGCAGTCTTGGGACCCATATTTGGTCCCAACGGCATGGCATGCTGGTTTCCAATAAAACTCTGGCCAAAGTGTAGGGGTAACAAGCATTGCCTATAAAACTGACACAGTGGCAGACTTGTAAGCACCCAAATGATTATCCTTATGAAACTGCAAAGTCTTTCTCTTCCATTCCTATTACCTCGACATGGTGCTTCCCCTGTGGCTTCAGCAAAACTAGAGGCTGTTTATTCCCTTTATCTGACTGTTGAGATGGTTGCAACCAACATGCTCTGTGTTGAAACAGCCCTGCCTGCACTTGTATGGGGCAAGGCTCAATCATTGGGACAGGAGTCAGCATGAGTCGTGTCATAAAGCTTTCTCATAGTGCATGATCTCTTCTGAGGATTCCCCAGCCTCCTTCTGCAACATCTCCTGCAATACACTTGAAGGGCCTGTGAGAAATGATAGGCATGATATAGAACTGGCATAGGGAAAGGTTCAATGTCAACATTGTGCAGATATTCATTTGCAGTTAGTGGTGTCAATAATTCAACATGAGTGATTGTTGTGTGTCATGAGGCAGTGCGATTTCTCATTCTGTGACCAGGAGTTTGGGAGACCCACCTCTCCACCTCCAATGTCAGTACACTCTGTTACTATAGAATCATAGAAAAGTTACAGCACAGAAGGAGGCCTTTCGGCCCATCTTGACCATGCCAGCCCGAGGACACCCAAGTGCCCTTTTTAATCCCACCTTCCTGCTCCTGGCTCATGGCCCTGCAGTTTACAGTACTTTAGGTGCAGATCCAGGTACTTTTTAAAAGAGTTTAAAGTTTCTGCCTCTACCACCAACTTGGGCAGCGAGTTCCCGACATCCATTACTCTCTGCATAAAAAAGTTCTTCCTCATTTTCCCCCCCACCATCTGCCACATATCTTGAATCTATGTCCCCTGGTTCTAGAATTCTCCATCAAGGGAAACAATTTTATCCTGTCCACTCTATCTATTCCCCTATTTACTGATCTGCATCATTTTATCCTCTGCAGTGGTCAGGTAATTAATGGGGGGACCAGCTGAGGAGTTGACCAAATTCAGCCTGCCTCTAAACCATTGAGGAGTAAGGGTGTAGGTGACATCTGACAAGGTATAAATAAACACATAAACAATTAACATCAGTATCTGTCAATACATTCATTGGAACATCCTTATCAGATATTTATATGTGCCAAGTTTATAGATTTATGAACCCCTCATATATCTAGGTGATCTTCTTATGAGTGCTTCTACAAGTACTCCCCTTGCTCTTGCAGCTGGAATGGAGGCAGCCTGGGCTACCTCATGGTCTGGCAGACCTCATCTAGCTGCCTAAGGCTTGGAGGGCCTTGGCATGCTGAAGGTGTCCTGCTAGGGCAGGACCATCACCTCCACCAGCACCACCACCTACCCCCCAACCACCCCCCCACCCCCCACCCAACTCCCTCCTCCCCCCTAGCCATTGGAGGTGCTGGGGTCACAGCAGAGTGGCTAAGGAGCCGTTGTCCACACCAGGAGCACCCTGAGAGGAGCTCCCAGATGTGGAAGGCAGCCGCCTCTTCTCCCTTTCAAGGCACACTTGTACCTCGCTACTGATTTGAGAAGGCCAAGCAGCTGGTGGATACTCCGGGCGCCTATTCCCCCTCTCGCTTTGCCACTGCTGCATTGAGCTCATGGGCAAACGATGGTTTGCAGGTCTCCATGTATCTCTGGCCTACTGGATCTGCTTCTTCTTGTCGTCTCATGGGAAGAATAGCTCTTGCCTTTACCTTGCAGCCTGGAAGAGAACGTCGGGGGAGGTGTTGTTAAACCATGCGGTCACCTGGTATCTTCCCTCTGGCAGTCTCCTGCATCAGCCTGATTGTCTCCTTAACTCTCCGGTTGAGCCACAATTCTTCTGTTGGATTCAACACTGGTCAGCATCTGGGATTCCTGCAATGAGCATTGGATCAGTCTCTGTGGTTCCTGGATTGAGCACTGATCAGCCTTCAGTTTGTAGGAATCTACTCCTGAGGAAGTGCCCCTCTCAATTGCTGCTGCAATATTTAGAGCATTTGAGACTGGCCTGAATGCAAGGCTGGCAGACCTTTACAAATGTAGCCAAAACCTATGCCTCCACCAGCTGATGCTGAAATAATCGCCTTGTTGTCCAACATGCTACACCACTGAATGGGCCTCATGCCACCTGGCCAATAATTGGCCGGCCACCATGTTATCGCAGTCTGCTGGTCCCATTTCTCCTGTGCCACAATGGCACCCACTTCCTGGTCTGCTGCTGAGGTCTGCACCATGTCTACTAAATTCAGCCATAGTGTGGTTGTTGGTACTTGAATAAAAAATGCCTTTCCTGTCTTGATGAGATAATTGAACCTCAAATAGCATTGTATCCATGGGCGGTGTACCACATTCCTGCCGTTAGCCTCCCAGACCACTTCCAACCACACCTGCTTGGCTTCAGAAGCTGGTCCCTTCCTCCCATTCTCTGGGGAGAGCACATCTCTGCTTGTCCTTAAACTGCATGACCTTCAGAATGCCCAGAGAACCAGGGGCAGCCTTCCCATGTTGAAACTTCATCATTGCAATTTCTCACTGTCCTAATAGTTCTATAATAGATCTCTTCTTAACCATACCGGAGTCCCTTTAAATAGAAAGCCTTTATCTATTAAGCGTATGTTGGCATCATGCTCACCTACTCCAACTGGTACAAAAACCCGGAAGTGGGATGTTTGTACTGTGCTATAGAAGTGGATTTTACCCGTCCCTCTGACCCAAAAGTCGGCCAGTGCCTTGCCAACATGAAATCTGGCTGCTCAGCAGCAATAATATGCTGGAGAGGGACTTAATTGGATCAGAGTGGTAAACCCCGGCCTAGGGAACTGCAGGCCAATCTGACCAGCCGGCAGCTCTAAAGTCCCAGCAGCACCAGATGCAAATAATGGCCGTTGCTGGGACTACAAATAGTCCCCACAAAGAAGTGAAGATTTCTCCCAGCCTTCAGGTAGGAGCAGGGATTTTGGGCAGCCATGACTGGGAGAACACAGCAAACAGAATGAGGGGTTTAGTGTTCAGGTGAGAGATGCTGGACCTCTGCATTACTAGAGGTACATGTCACAGGGGTGACATATAACAAAACTCGGGAAGCAAAGAAATCAATTTCCAAGCAGCAAGGAAGTTTTGTTGCAGTACAGAATGAAGAGCTAAGAGATGCAGAAATAGGGGACATACTGTTCCATACCAATTCTGGGCACCTTAGGAAAACTGCCCAGAGAGAGTGCAGAGAAGATTTACTGATGTGATTCCAGGGATAATGGACTTCAATTACGTGGAGGAACTAAAGGAACTGGCATTATTCTCTTTACAGGAGAGAAGTTTAAGGAGAGACTAATTAGCAATGTTCAATATTAGGAAAGAGTTGTATAGAATACAAAAGAGAAAACGTTTCCAACAGGGTGGAGAATCAGTAACCAGGAGACACAGATTGAAGATAAGCTTATAAAAGAGGGGGAGATGATGAGAATTCTTTTTCACAGTGAGGTGTTATGATCTGGAAAGTACTGCCTGAGAAGGTGGTGGAAATAGGTTAAATCGTAACTTTCAAAAGGACATTGAATATAAACTTGAAGAAGAAAGTGCCTGCAAGACCAAGGGAAATAGCAGGGAAGTGGGATTGATTCGTTCAAATAACCTGCATAGCAGAATGTGTTGAATGGACTAACTCTGTACTGTGTGATTCTCGTGGGGAAAATTTTAACCTGAGTGAGTGCTTAACGGGTGCGGGTTGTGGGGGAGGAGTTCAAGCAGGAAAAATTCCGAGCACATCAGGAAGCCGTGTCCAGGCTGCTGTCTTCCAGGTTTTACCAAGGTGGGAAAAGAGGTGGACAGTCAACCTGCTCCTAAGAGGCAGGTTGGCATTTTAAATGCTTTAATGAGGCTGGCAACCTCTAGCAAACCAGGGGCTGAATTTTCCGTTCGTCGGGCAGGCGGAGCTGACCCATTCACGGGCGAGTGCGGAGCCAATCGCCATCGGTGATCTGCGCCAGGCCGCCATTTTGCGCGGGCGGGCTAATTAAGGCCCACCCAGCACTTTACACAAACCCAAGAGCGGGATTTTAAAAATTGCGGCGGGCTTGTACAGACCGCTGGTTCCAATGGGGAACCAACAGTCTGTATAAAGAAAGGCTAGGGAGCCTCCTTTAGGCTGAACACCATGGCCAGCTCCAAGTGCAGGCGGTCTGCACCGCAGGGTCCGGAGGAAGACAGGCCAGAGGAGGAAGGCAGGCTGCAGGGTAGGCCAGCGGGGGGCCAATGTGCCCCTTGCCTCTCTGATGCCTGCCTTGCTGCCATTCTCGAGGATGTGGTAGCACGGCGAGAGGTCCTGTTTCCCAGGATGGGAGGAGGAGGGCCCCCCACATTACGAAGCGGACCTGGCAAGAGGTGGCGGAGGTGGTCAGCTCCATGGATGCTGGCCAATCATGGACACAGTGCTGCAAACGTTTCAATGATTTGTTGCGCTCTGGAAGGGTGAGTATCATGTCAGCCTTGGCCATTTAACCCAGCAGGTAGTCATGTCCTTTGAGGCTCCTGCCCCCCATCGTCTTAGTGTCATTACTGCATTGGGCATTTGGCGCACGCTGGGTGGGCAAACAGATAGTGACCATGCTTACATCAGCCTTAGTGGTTGAGGAGAAGATGGGTTCTCCCTGCAGCATATGTTGGTGTTTGTCGCATTTGAGTAGTCTGGGGGCAACCTGCAGGGGAGCTGCTAGACACATACTCACAATTCCAACACATGTCTTATTGACGGTGATAAGATGGTGGAAGGGGAGCCTCAAGGTGCCATGGCCAAGTACCATCTGCCTCCTTGCCATGGGCAATAAGACCCGTGTGTTATTCAAAGTGATGGACGCCGAATGTGTCCAGGGTGAACGTTGGCGGGGGGGGGCGGGGGCTGCCGGGAGCGGGGGTTGGGAGCAGCCGTACTATCTTTTGGTGACTGATCACCAGTAGTGTGGACAGGAGCCGCTGGAGGCCTCAGAAGGGCCACTGTGGTTGGGGTGCGGCATGCATGTGCAGAGTACATGAGCGACCAGCCCCAATAAATACTCTTCTCTGTTCTGCAGGTGAAAACTGTACACAACACCCATGAACGTTTGCACACTGGTGTGGTAGCCAGGCCATGCTCCACATACTGACCCAATTCGAAGAACAGGCCATGGAGCTGGAAAGGAGCCAAGTGGCCAGGTCAGCAGGTGTCGGTGAGGCTGGGGTATAGCGGCCAGGTATTTGAGGCCCCCAGTCCCATCCACTCTGTCTCCCCACCAGCCAAAGCACTGGTGATTGCTGCAATCATTAATGCAACAACACTGCTCATTCACAGACCGATACAGTCACAGTCAGACATGTGGGTCATACACAAAGGTCCCTTGGCCTCTTGAGGATGCGCATCTCTAGCACCTTCCAAAGTCACCTTATCCCATTTGTGACCACGATCCCCATGGCCTAACATGCCATGGCATCACTGCTGCACAGCCAAATACTTATTGCATCTTAGGAGGGTGTGTACCTCCACCACCCTTTCAGCCAGTGGATCCCACATTACTCTGTCCAAAAGGTCCTCAGCACATCACCTGTCAACCTCATGGCACTCAACTTAAATAAATGCCACCACGTTACTCATCCCTACGCCAAGGGGAAATGTTGCCTTCTGTCCACCCGTTCTATGCCCCTCATAATGGTAAGAAGGTCAATAATGTGACCTGTCAATCTCCTGTGCTCCACAGCAAGTGTATGCAATGTTTCCTCATAACTCCAACTCTCCAGGCCAGCGTGCATCCTGGTCAGGAACCTCTGCACTCTCCCCATTCCAATGCCATCCCTCCCATGAAGCGCAGGTCACAACTGAACACAGAAGTGTAGCTGTGGCCTTCACAGCATTTTCTGCACTTGCAACATGATCTCCCTTTTCCTGCATTCTATTCCTCGGCTAATAAAGACAAGTCAGGCTTTGACCTTGTTAAATGCCTTATGTTCCTGTTCTGCAACCATAACCGGTCTGCCCAGCAAGGTCCCTGTAATCGTCCTTACTGTCCACGGTCCTAACATTTCTCCTGTATTCCCGTACCTTGTTTGGCTTGCCAAAGTGCATAACCTCACACTTGTCCACAGAACATTCCATGTGGCATTCCTTAGGCCATCTGACCAGCCTGCCTGTATGCACATGTAATGTTTGGGCCTCCTCTTGACTATCTACCACCCCACCAATGTTCGCCTCCTTAGGTTCTTGAAGGTTGAGCTCATTACGAGCCTGGGGGGGAAGGGATGAATTGTGTTACTGACTGAAAGCTAACTGAGGCACTGTCCTTGTTGTTAATTTCAGCATTACCATCACATGGCCGCCAGGAGGACGTCCAGAGTCCCCCTTCCACACCTGAGGGGCGTCAATTGGCATGAGTGTCACAACATTTCAGTGAGCCAGGCATCAGCGCAGTGACTACCATATCGGTGGGGAATATACCATCTGCAAGTGTCCTGGGGCACTGCAAACTGCAGGGGACCAGGCACATGCTGAGTCCAGTAGTAATAATGTGCCTCTAGAGATGTCAGCCATGCAGCAGCTGTAGGACAAGCGGAAGGGTGAGCGGGAGCATCTGGCAGGGTTGCATGAGAGTGTGCTTCACTTGGTCTCTGTGGTGGAGGAATCCAGGCAAAGTGTCAGTAATGGCATGAACCTCATTTCAGAGAGTCAGGCTTCCTCCATTGAGAGATTGGTGACTCTTTTGGAGAGGGGCTTCCAACGGATTGCTCAGCACCTGATTGGGTTACGCTCTGACCTCCAAACCCTCACAGCGCTAATGGCCACAGGTGATCATTCCCAATGTGGGACATGTTCAGGGCACCAAGTGTCCCAGCTCAGTACCCATCCATCTGCGTTGAGCAGGGAGGTCCAATGTGACCTCATGTCGGCACAGCAGCTGCCTGTCGTCGCTGCGAGCTCCTCTCAGGGCGCTTCGGATGAGGGCAGCAGCTCCTCCGCCCCTCTGCCAGTGACCGTTGCATCTGTTGAAGCTGTGACGACTGGGGAGGTGCCAGTTCTGGAACTGGCCACTCACTCCCAGGAGGGGCCAGCACAGGCTCCACGGGGCAGAGGACGCCCGCCAAGGTCATCGAGCCCAATAGGACAGCAGAGTCAGTAGGCTGTCTCACAAGCCGCTCTGAGCGATAGGGCGGCACCTAGACATAGCACCTGCAAACGTGAGCATAAGGCATGTTAGGCACTCCACAGGTGTATCAATGGTGATTTTGTGTTGGCCCTAGATTAGGGAATTTATTTTTGTCAATGTTTGTGGATGAGAATAAAGTCCACATGTGTTACCATGGCTGAGGGTGTTTCCTTTGTGCTGCATTTGTCTGTTTCACAGACATCTCATGAGTGTTTGAGTAGACATTGATATTTCTGTACTAAGCCCTTAGTTGCAGCTGATGAAGTTGAAAATGTAGCACTTAAGTGCCACGTGTGGAAGCGCCAGGCAATACTAGTCCTGCTGATCGATTTGTGTGGAGCTAGCCGAAGGTTCATTGGATTAAAGTGACCCGGATGTCCCTGCCTCCTTGGTGTAGTAGTGGGTCGGCGTGCTGCCCCTCATTGCCCTGTGCTTCCTCATCCTCTGAACCACTGCTGGATACATCATGTGCAACCTCATCCATTGCGTCAAGATCTTCATCGTCAACTGCATCCCCCCTTTCCAGCGCAAGATTGTGCAGAACACAGCATGCTACCACAATCACAGGGACACAATCTGGGGGGTACTGGAGAGCCCCCCTGAGTGGTTCAGGCATCGGAAGCGCATCTTGAGAAGACCAATGGCTCTCTCCATCACAGCCCTTGTGGAGCCGTGGCTCCTATTGTAGCACTGCTCAGCTCCTGTTCTTGGATAGCGGAGAGTCATCATGAGCCACCTTCTGAGGGGATAGCCCTTGTCACCCAGCGGCCATCCATCCAGCCAAGCTGGAGCACTGAAGAGCCCTGGCACCTGGGAGTGTCTGTGGATGTAGGCGTCATGGGAGCTGCGTGGGTACCTTGCACATACTTGCAGAATCTGAATCCTGTGATCACACACTATCTGCTTGTTCATGGAGTGGAAGCCCTTCCTGTTGATGAAGTCACTTGGCTCACCTGCTGGTGCCTTGATGGCCACATGTGTACAGTCTATAGCATCTTGGATGCAGGGGAAGCCAGCAATGGCCGCGAAGCCTCTGGCTCAATCTGTCTGACTTGCCAGGTTGCAGCGGATGTGGATGAAGGTCAATGCACCTCTGAACAGAGCGTCTGTAACCTGCTTGACACAATGTGATTGGGAGACACTGCAAAGATCACCCACCGAGCCCTGGAAGGAGCCAAATGCATGGAAGTGGAAGACAACTGTGACCTTCAGAGCCACTGACATGGGGTGTCCACCCACACAGTTAGGGGATATCTCAGGACTAATCATCTGACAGATGTAGTTGACTGTCTCCCTTGACAGTCAGAGCCTCCTTCGGCACTGCACCTCAGACATATTGAGGTAGCTGCTTCTCTGCCTGTATACCCTGGCAGCAGGATAGAGGTGTCTTCTGTGGCCCCTTCCACCTTGGACTACCTCTTGGCCCTGTGCCCTTTGTGCCTGTGCCTGTCCTCCCAAAGGTGGCTCCCCTGGAAGCTGATTGTCCAATCCTGGCCTCCTCCTTATTCTATCCCTCCCTTCATCCTCAGAGGAGCTGCCTCCAGTGGAGATGTCAGAACCCATATCCAGGCTAAATGGAGGCCTCCAGAAAGCTGCAGGCCCGATAAATATTCCTGACAGCAGACTAGTGAGCTGAAGCTTCACAGTACAGAGAAAGCTGCTGGAAATCGATCTGAACTGCTACAGATCACACAGGCAAGTTTAAAACACTTGCTGCAATAAATGCTTCACATAAAACATTGACAACCTCTCTGAGCCCACATGTCCCGCCCGTGGATGAGTTTTTTAAAAAAGTTACTTACCCGCCTGCCCGTTGCACCCGTGCACCGAGGCGAAGATCGCACGGGTGCCTCAAAATCAGCATCGATTGCCGAGTTAAGGGCCTCAACAAGCCCTTTAATTAATGGTGGGCGCGTGTCGCGCTTCATCGCGCACCCACCCAACTAAATATTGCGATGGCACGCAGTGAGGTCGGGATGTTCGCCCGACGTCAGCGCGCGCCATTTTAAGTGCTGACATGTGGGGCTCGCCCCCACCCCCCCCCAACCCCGCGCGTCACCCAGAAAATTCTGCCACAGGTTTGCAAATTTTACACTGGGCAGCCAGGTTTCCCAGGCACCTGGAAATTCTAGAGCTGAAGCAAGGTGAAGACAGCAGTGGAAAGAAGGCAGGTGCCTTTACAGCACTACTTGTGGGGCAGGAGGAGCAGAAGTGCTTCCCACTCCAGACTCCCCAAGCCCCCCTCTATCAGAATCCCACCCTACCAAGCTGGGATCAGACCTACTTGGCCCTGCAGCATAGGCCGGAGTACTCCTCTAAGCCTGTCAATCAGGCTGGCATACAAGTGGAAAACCTTTCAAGGCCAATAGACACAAGCTGTGGCGGTAAAGCTCCATTGCATGTGTAGAAACCCAAACTTTTGTGTTCCCTGACTGAAACTCCACTGACTTGCTTCCATAATCCACCCCAGTGAATATCCAGAATTATGATTCTTTTAAAGGCAGGAAGGATGTAACTGGAGTTTGACAAGTTTAAATAGATGGGCCCCATTATAAATGTAAATGTCGAAATCAAATGGAAAAGAGGTTGACGGAGAATTATGACAACAACAGAAAGCAAAATGCTGTAATTCATTTTTGAATTAATGCCGGTTTCAAAATTCACAAACAGATTTAACAAGGAGCTAATGCAGTTTTGGTTATGAGCTGCAATTTTAACTCAGCCAATTGTTCTGGGATGACCAATCAAATTTCAGTTTTTGAATATTAAAATGGCATACATCACGAAAGTCATAATTAGGCCAAGCTCTATTCTTGCCAATTATTATGATTCAAATTTCATTTAAATTGGCATAAGCAATTTAGTATCACTTTTGTGTTGTTACATGAACCCATCAGGATTAAGATAATGGGCCATAATTTGCTACAATAAGGTAACTATCGACATGTGCCATTAGTTAGACTTTCTCTTATACATTTAGGATTTTACGATAGTTACATGATAATTTTTCTGCAAGTATGAGCCATTAGCACTACTGCAGTGAAAAAATAAGGTTCAATTTTGACCCTACTCACTGGTCGGGATTTCAATTCTGAGGTCAGGACCCCGAGATCATGTTTATTTCACTGCACTAACAACTTGCATGCATCGTTAATTCAACTGAGAATTAACATAATTTGCCCAGAGTCGCTTTCGTTGTGTAATTAGCAGTGATGGGTGCAGGAAGGAGGCAGAACACAACAGCAGGCCCAATTTCTAAAGGGGCTTGTTCCCAAACTCACACTTAAATAATAATCCAGGCCAATGATTGGAAGACCCATTGGATCAGGCAGACACTGATTTTAAACCGGGTCTAATGGGGGCAATTTTCCCCTACCCCGCAAGTTGGAAACCTGATGGGATTGGGTGCAATGTTGGTTTTACAACCACTCGATTTTACTTTTCATTCACGTCAACAAGTAATATTGCGTGAGTATAATATTTTTAATTGACAAGTTGATTAAAATTGCCCCCAAAGCAGCTGTAATTTTCGAGAACAGGGCAGGCAACAAAGTATTCCTTTTACCAATTAGATTGAATGATTGTACAATAAACTGTGTGAAGACTGAAAAGTGAGTGTAATTTAGAGAAGGTGAACGTAATGTCAAATCAGGTACAGAAAGATAAATAATAGGGAAAGAAAGTTTGAATTAAGAGAGAGAAAAAATGAGACAAGAAGTAAAAAAAAATACATTTAAAATCTGAAAGAATTCGACTTCACACTTAGACTTGAAATGACAAGACTTAACTTTCTGTGTTGAGCTTAGTCCATATCTACCATGGAGTTGGTTGATATCATTCCATCTGAGAGAGATATGGGAATGAAACCAAGGAACTTTGGTGAGATTAGATAAGATCATCTGCTGCTCTTCTTTTGATGGCTGAACAAGCTGATTCTGGAAAGACAAGCACAGCAATTTCACAGCAACCGATGCATTTTAATAGGGAGACAGACTGCGAGTTGCCGTTTCTGCAAGGATAATAGTGGAGTGGTGCAACTTGACCAACAGCTTTTGGATATCCGTCTTTAATTGTGCGTCTGCACCATACCGGAACTTGCTGTTTCATTATCCAGCGTTGTAAAAATGTCTCTTTAGCCCTGTTCACCGCCATATAAATGAATCTTGCATCATCACTTTTAAAACCACCACAATGGCCTGAATTTTACAGCCCTTTCTGTCCAGCGGGATATTATGGTCCCGTCAAGCTGGATGGAGCTTTAAATGGCTCACCGCATCCGCTAGAGGGGGACAGTCCTTGGTGGTGCCGTAAAATCCTGGCCAATGTCTCCATCTTACTTCTGTCAAATATTTTCTGTTTGAAATATCAGGAATTATTTTTATCAGATCCTATAGAACCCTCCACACAGCAATTTAAAAGTAATGAACTTGCTTAGAAGCAGTGTAGTTTACTGATGTAAGTGATTTTGTTGTGTGTCCCATAGTTGGATGATGGATGTGAAAGATTATGATGTTTTATTATTTTATTTTCCAGGCTTCGGCAATAGACAAATTTTTCCAGCCGTGGTCTGTTTCCTGGTACGTACAATGCCAATTTTTATTCAAGATGAGTGCCCTGTGCTTTAACCATTTCACTTTGCATTGCTTATGACTTTCCCTCATGCATTTTACTGTCATTTAAACAGATATAATATATATTTGAGACAGCACATCCTGAAGAGAGAGAGGACTTACATCCCATGAGTTCTGGCTAGATTCAAACTAAGGTCCTAGAACATAAAAATGTTTTAACCTGTGCTGTGGCTGAGTTTTCCTTGAGATTATTTAAAAAATGAGCCTGTGAGGGATGATGTTGGTGTGATCTGAGCTATATGTTGAAGTTAATACAGGTCTTTAGAATGTTTCAGGTGGATCTACTTATACAGCTATTACTTCAATCAAAAATACATGCCTCCATTTTAACATTCTCTTTAAATTCCTCATGGTCTCGCCCTCCTTAACTCAGTCACCTCATCAAGCCGTATAATGGTCTGAGGAATCAGCTTTCATCTAATTCTGGCCTTCTGTTTTATCCCCAATTTCCTTCAGTCATCCATTGGCAGCTGTGACTTCAGTTGCCTAGACTTCATGCTTTGGAATTCTCTTCCTGTGGAGGTTGTGAATTGAAGTTCTGCTCCAGGACTTGAGCACAAAAATCTAGGCTGATGCATCATTGCAGTACAGAGGGACTTCTGCATTGACAGAAATGCAGGGCAGGATCTTCTGGTCAGTGAACGGGGGCAGGGCCCGCTCGCCAATGTGTAAAATGACACGGGATGACATCGGATGGAACTCTCGACGTCACCCCATTTCATTTCCATTTTCAGGTCGGCAGGGGCGCAGCCGAGTCAGCTGTGCGCTTGCCGACCTGTCAAGGGCCTATTGAGGCCATTGAAAAAGTAATTAAGGTCATTAATGGACCTGCCCGTCCAACCTTAAGGTTGGTGGGCAGGCTGGGAGCCCAGGTGTGCTACAGAAGAAGCACGAAACCTCATTTGTGGGGGGGATGAGGTTTCATGAGGGTCTTTAAATTTTTATCACATCTTTCAATAAAAGTTATGGACATGTCCCAACTCATATGACAGTGTCACATGAAGGGACATGGCAGGGAAATTTTTTAAATCTCTTTATTTAAAGTTTTAAATCAGAGTTGATCTCCCTAAGGCATCACTTAGCCTCAGAGAGAATTGTGCGCTCTTTCGTGTGCATCCGCCAAAGAGCGCACTCCCGGCTAAGGGAATCCTCCCACCGCCCGCACAGGGAGTGCATAGCGCTTCTGAGCGGACATCACGCTGGACGGGCCTTAATTGGCCCACCCATGTAAAATGGCGGTGCACCCCTGATTGGTGGGTGCCGATCAGAGGCGCGCCTGCCAGCCCCCATGCCCATGCCCGCACTTTCCCCTCCCCCACCGATGGGGGAGAATTTTTCCCGTAGTCTTTTGGATGAGGCATTAAACTGAGATGTCATCTGCTCTCTCAGACATGTGTAAAGTGTCTCATTTCACTATTTTGAAGAAGTGTAGTGGCAAGTTGGGGAGGAGGGGAGGGTGGTGGTGGGAGTGGGGGGTGTTATTCTTGGTGTCCTGCCAATATTTATCCCTCGATCAACATTATTATCACATTGCTGTTTGTGGGAGCTTGCTTTGTACAAATAGACTCCTGCATTTCCTACATTATACTTCAAATTGGCTGTAAAGTGCTTTTGTACACCCTAGGCGGAATTTTCTGCCTGTTGGGCAGGCGGGCCTGACCCAATCTCTGGTGGGTGGGGAGACGATCCCCACCGGAGAAGCGGGCCCTGCCGCCATTTTACATGGGCCGACCAATTAAGGCCTGCCCAGCGTGACACCCGGCGGGAAGCACTGTGTGCTTCCTGTGCAGGCAGGGGGGGTACTCCCCAAATGCGAGAGTGTGCTCTTTCACGCATGCGCACAAAAGAGCGCACATTCCCTGAGGCTAAGTGCTGCCTGACACTTTTAATAATATGAAAAATAGAAAAAAAAAATCCATAACATGTCCCCCTCATGTGACAAATGTCACATGAGATGGGACATGTTCATAATTTACATAATAAGTTTACTAAACTTTTTAAAACCCTACATGAAACCTCATCCAGCCAGTGGATGAGGGTTCATGTTTTCTCTATTTGCCACCAGGGCTCCTGGCATGCCTGACAACCTTAAAGTTGGACGGGCAGGTCCTTTAATTGTATAATTGATCCTGTCAATGGCCTCAGTTGGCCATTGACAGGTAGGCGGGTGCCCAGCTGATTTTGCTGCACCCCCTCCTTCCGGAAAATTTAAATGGGCCAGGATGATGTCAGGGGTTCTGCCCGATGTCATCCCACATCATTTTACATGTCGGCAAGCGGGCCCCCGCCCCCTGCTCGCCAATGGCAAAATTCTGCCCTCTGTCATTCTTTTTCTTCCAGACCACATTATTATCTCCTCCTTTAAGATGCTCCTTAAAATCTGTCTTATTCACTTGACCTAATTCTTCATTGTAGTTTGGTGTGATGTTTTATCCGCTAATGCTCCTGTGAGCTGCTGTGGGACATTTTGGTATGTGAAAGATGCTATAGGGACCAATTAACTCAGTTGACTGCCTGGGTTGACTATGGTCCAGAATAAAGCAATAGTGCAGGTTTAATCCCTGAACCAACAGAGGCAGTGTCAGGGGCCTGCCTCTTCACCTTTCCCATTGTGGTATCATGGCCCACAGCATGGTTGTCAACCCTCAGACACCGAGAACACTACATAAAGAGAAACAGAGAAAGGTACCGGATAAATTGATGTTGTTGTTGATATTTCTCCCTAATGTGCATGGGCGACACTCAATTTCCAGGTGCAAAGAAGAGAAAAAGGGACACAAATCTGTGAAATTAGGCCTGACCTTCTTTATTCTAGCTTGGACTTCTCCCAAATATGTGAAGGGGGGGCACAGCTATACCTGCAATTGGTACAGACTCCATATAGGTATGGAATTAAGATGGCCGAGAATACGACCAGTCCTTTTTCTTGAAGTTTCCAAGAAAGTTGTCCAGATAAAGAAACCCAGAGGAAAAAGCCATTGACCATTGCAGGCAGATAGCTCTCAGATCAAAGATTCAGGGGGGAGCAGGCATCAAGGGGAAGAAAGTTCAAACAGATAAGTAAGTCTTTTTTTATCCGAACTTGAGGTCAGGTGACTGACTTTCTGTCCCTAGGCTCTGGGTAAAGGCACCAGTGACAGGGAGGCAGGGGCACGTTCAGATCCTGCACATGGCTTGAACCCACAAATCTGGATGGGTTCAGATCATGTGCAGTGTATTTTGGATGCGCTGTATCTAGTGTCCGGTTGTGAAGGAATGGGGTTGGGTTACAAGGGTCATGAGCTGCTTAATGGAGAGAAATGTATTTTTCTACTATATTGTTGAATCTTACTTGGAGTTGGTGAACTTGGCCATAGCCTTTGTCTCAAATCTAAACACAGCACAGCTGGCTGGCAGTTAGGAGCTGCGCACTGGTCTGGAACTCTGTGGATTTGAACACTTGTTGTCAGAGATGATGTTCCAGTAGCCCACACTTTATTCATAAATGGCAGTCTCCAGATTTATACTCTGCACTTAAAGCTCTGGTCATTTACTTTGGCAGCATGCAATATGTCATATCTTCATGAAATTCATGACCTTGGAGAAAATGGCATTGTCCAGGTGAACCTGAGTCATCACACTTTGTCGATGAAGTAACTAGCCTTCCTTGAACCTAGTGTTCTTGACACCTGTTGTCATGAAACATATGCAAAGCAGCTTCAGCATTACTTACAAAGTAATTCTTCATGGTTTAAGGACAAGCCTGAGGTAACCAACTTTACTCCATTTCAGATCCAAAACTATATTCAGCCTCTCCTTTTTCTTACTAATTTAGAAACTCTTTGCCACTTTGTAGAAGTGCACTGAATTAGTTAAACAACAGGCGTTATCTGGAGGTGGAAGCCTCGTAATGCCCATTTTTAGAGCATATTTTTAATAAATTGCATATAGCTTACACGTTTTGTTGCGTCATCATCCAGTGAAGATCACATTGTAGCTACAGGTCCATTCCTTGAGGTTGAATGGTTGAGTATCTTAGCAAACTAACAAGGTTTAGTGTTCCACTTGCCCTTAAGAAAAGTTATTTTATAAGGAATGGTAGGAAATTGGCAGCAAGCACAAACAGTAAAATAATTAAGGACTGAGATGTGAAAGAGTGAAAACTTGCCTGATTCATAACTGTCACCTGACCCAACAACGCTAGTTGGAGCCTTAATATAATTCACTAGTATCATTTGTTTCAATTATGTTTGAGTTGAATTTTATGAGAGATTTACTCTGCTTTATTTCATTTTTGTACCAGTATGGACTGGTATTTTCCATGTAATTGATAACAGTGATCACACAAAAGGATCAACACTGGCAGGCTTCAATTAGAATATAATGAGCACAATAATATGCTTTCAGTATGTCAACTGACAGGCACTTTGAATTTATTGGGAATTACATGTGATCTCTGAGTGTATGGGCTCATGGCACAAAAACATCTATAAGTAGTTTAAATGAAGAAATGGGGAAAGGGTAAGGTCCTTGTCAAATGTTGCTTATAATGCTCCTATGAAGTGCCTTGTTGCATTAAGGGCACTATAAGTACAGGTTGTTGTTGTTGTGACAGTGATATATCCCACTGATTGGTGCTAGGTAATGTGACTTGGTATTGGCAATCTTTTCATTTAATTCATACAAAAGCCATAATGGTGGTGGTTATTATCCATAATTCTTACTCTGGTTAAAAAAGATCTATAAACTTATGGAGTGGTTTCACTTGTACTAAGGGGATTTGACAACAATAACTACTAGCTTGACATGCAAACAGACATTAACACTTTCACAAGATCATCTGTTATTTTGTCACAAGACTACAGGAATCAGATACCCCATTACTGTGTCAGATATTGTTTTTCTTCTTATTTTACATATACAAGAATATAGCTTAAAGCAGAAGTCTATATGAACTTGAATTCCTATTCATCATCTGCATTTTATCACCATCTCCCTTTTTTCTCAGTTTTCTCTCCTTCCTTCCTCTTCTCTTAGTACCACAAGGACAGTTGGACTTTGTTGCTGAGTCCAAATGGTCATTCGTCACCCAGGGTCTTGCCAATGTGTTGCTGACAATTTATTTTACACTGTGAAGCATCACAACCAAGCCCAAACTTACCATCAGCTGACACTCACACACAGGCCCCTTCCAAAATGGCTTGGGTAACAGACTAGCAGGCTTCCTCTCCCTAAACTAAAGATACCAGGGTCAATTTTTGGAAACCTTGGCCAGGATTTTCAGCTTGGCAGGAGGACATGTGAGGCAGCAGCACACCCGCTGACAATTAAAAAGCCTGTTAAGGCCCTTATGGTTGATGGGCAGGCGAACAGGCCAGGAGGCCTTTGCATTTTTTGCGATATCTCATCCACAGGTGGGATGAGGTTTCCAATAGTAAATAAAAAAACAATAAATCTTTTTAAATTTCTTTTTAACATGTCTCCCTTCATGTGACTGAGTCACATGTGGGGACAGGTTTATATTAATTGTAGATTCTTCATTTTTCGTTTATAAAATTTTCAGCTCCCTGATGAAGCTCTGTGACTTCAGGAAACTTTCAGTGAGCTCACCCCCGTGCATGCGCAAACTTCAGCGCTTGCATTCCTCCTGCTCCCACCCCAGTAGCACTCAGGCTCTCAGCGCACGTTTCATGCTGGCTATATGTTCATTGAGCAGCCAGCGTGAAATCACGGTTGGGGCCCAATCGTGGACGGCGGTCCATTTTGCAGCCACTCCCAGGCCCACCCACCGCGCCCACTCAATGAAGGGAAAATCCTGTCCCTTCTGTCAACCCAATCTGGGTCAGTTATTTCAGCAAAGGCCTTTCTTAACTATAGGTCATCTACTCACTATTGTGGTATCTTGCACATGTACCTTTAAGAGGCCGTATCTTAAACTGCTGTTAACCACTACCACCTTGACACAGGATGTGTTGTATTAATCCCATCACTCAAATTCAGTTTAAAGCAGCAGCATTTGATGTGGGATGTGTCATCCACGGTCTCCCAGTTAACATTGTATGTATATAATCTTATCTTCAAATAAAAAACTCACATTATTGTTTCACTAATCTGTGTTGTATGATTGGCATGGTGGCAGTGTGGTTTTTGAAGAATTGACTGAGTATTCAAGCCTCAACCCTTTCGCACCCAGCAGAAGAACTGGTGTGGAAGTGAAACAGCTATAAATAACACATTGTTTATAAGTGATTTTGCAGTACTATATGAATCCTGCACAATCTACCTTTATTCTGGGACATTGCACCAGCCTGCAAGCACCAGATCCAGGTAAGATTATTTAAATTTGGCAGAGCTTAACTGGGATAAGCCTACATGTTGCGAAGTTTGTGCAGGAACAGACAGTAAATGGACCCCTCTGGATGGTCTAGATTTAAGAACTCCAGAAACAGAAGAGAATCCATGACTGATTCAGACAATTTCCTCAGTAGGTTGGGGAGAGATTAAACACTGGATACTGGGCTAAGGGAGAAGAGTGCCTCCAGTAGCAGCTCCCAATAGATCCTAATAGCCAGAAGAAGCCTGTAAAATGTATTTTTTTATTTGATTAATTTTCCCCTGTGAAGCCTGCAGTATATATTCACACCAAAATCACTGTTTTATGTGCAGAACTTAAGTAAGCCTAGGAAAACCAGAAGTAGCTTAAACGTGCCATCATTGAAGACAAACAACAATCTATGACCAGCTAAGGCAGTGGCTACATAAAGTATTGCAACTCAAGGAGCTAAACAGGTTGAATAGCTGCTCCTGTTTCAGATCTTCTTCTTCAGTTCTCTGCGCCTGATACATGGTGCTGTGACCTCCAGCATGGGTGGGCCAAGGAGCCAAGTTTCCAATTCCCCCTGCTGGAATAGGGAGCAAACCCCATGTTGTTGGCACCAATCTGGTCTACACCGGCTGTCCAGCCAACTGAGACAACTGCTCCCCCAAGAAGTCTAAGTTGCTGTGGCAACATATACTTTTACATGCATGTTGTAGCCTGGACTATGGATAGTGATGGTAAAGGCTTTAATTTCTTTCCATCACATGGCTGACCAGAAATCTCTCCTGCACTGCCTGCCACTGGCATATGTTGGAAGGATTTACAAGATGTTACTCAACCTTTTTGGCCACGTTATGAATGCACCTTTCTTGGCCATAAAGTCCTGGATTGGAACCTGAACCTGAAGCTTCTGGCTCAGAGGCAAGGATGCTACCATTGTGCCACAAAACCTCCTCCCTGTTTCAGATAGGGTCTTAGTAATCTTGCAAAAAGCCACACAATTGGCAGAATTTTCCATGCCTGCTGGCATCAGGCATGTTCAGCAGCATGAGCGGACAATATTGTGTGAAGGCCAAAAATCAGTTTCACGACATTGTGAAATCAGTTTGCAACCATCTACTGTCATTAGCGGGCTGCATTTCCCACCATTGGACGTCTGGAACCTTAATGTAATACACCTGCATGTCATTATAAGCCCAGCTTGCTGAAATCATTCCCCACATTGGATCATCTTCCCACACCTACAGGAAAACACATGTTTCACAACAGCATTTACATGGCAAGCTGCACTTCACAGAATCACAGAATTTTAACGGCACAGAATGAGGCCATTAGGCTCTCCAAATGAGCATTATGACCTACTGCCATTGCCCTATCTTTTCTCCATGCCCTTGCACATTGTTTCTATTCAAATAATCATCTAATGCCCTCTTGAATGCCTCAATTGAACCTTCCTTCACCACATTTCCAGGCAATGCATTCTAGACCTGAACCAATCTTTGTGTGAAAAGTTTTTTCTCAGGTTATGTTTGCTTCTTTTGCAAATCACTTTAAATCTGTGGCTTCTCATTCTTGATCCTTTTACGAGTGGGAACAGCTTCTCCCTATCTACTCTGTCCAGCCCCGTCAAGATTTTGAACATCTCTCTCAAGGGGAACTTCAAGAGGAACTCAGAGGTCAGTGCACAGTAACGTCGCACAATGCTCGCCTGTTGGACTTCAAGGTTCAGGTGCATTGCAAGGGATGGAGGGGTCAAGAGCTGCCTGACGGTTGAGGGTAGTGCACAAGCACATGCGGGTGGGGGGAAGGGAGTTGGGAACAGATTAGGGAAACCTTGTATAAAGTCACCATTCCTCCACAGCTGAGACAGTGCAGACGCAGCCACATTGATATACATGGAGTCGGACCTCTAGCTTATCTGCCCACTCAAGCAATGCAGGGACACGAAAGTGCCAACAAATGCTAAAGAACTTTTCACTTCTTGGGCACAGACTACAAACTAATGAGTGTTTTAGTGGACTGCAGAACAGTTGGACAACTGGGCAAATTGTACAATCTCCTTGCGAAAGCTGTCCGTGGAGCAGTCACTGGTGGAGGTGCAAACAGCCCCTTGCAATGTCATTCCGATTTAGACAGTCTCCCCCATGGTTCAAACTAACAGTGTTGCATTGCAGTGTGGGTTAGGGGAGTGAAGAGCCATAGAGAGCCATTGCTGGTTTGCTCCTAGTTAGACCCAGGGCCTACAGATGCCGCCTTTCATTCCTGCAGATGACCGAGAATCAGTGTCGCCAAACACTGCACATGTCTAGGGAACTGATCGGACACATCTGCCAGCTGCTAAGGATTTGGTGCCATGGGAACATGGAGGGAATCCACTGCCCAGGGCCGTGTAAGTGACCACAGCACTCAATTTTTATGCCAGTGGTTCCTTTCAGGGCTCCACAGGTATCTTTGTGGGATATCACAAGCCTCCACCTACAAATGCATCCATGAGGTCATAGGCACCACTATTGCAAAGGCATACAACTTTGTACATTTCACCTGGGACCAGGGAAGCCAGGATTTGCCCAGATCTCAGGTATCTCACGGATGCAGGGTCGCATTGACTGCACTCATGTGGTGCTCAGATCTCCAACACAACAAGTGATCAACTATGTTAACCACCAGGGCTTCCTTTTGGTGAATGTGCAGCTTGTGTGCGGCCAGCACAAACACATCCTGTAGGTGTGTGCTCAGTCCCCAGCAAGTGTCCTTGACTCCTACATTCTCAGTTCGTCACAGATCCCTGACACCTTCCAGGGTCCACAGAGGCTGCAGGTGTGGCTTCTCAGGGTCAAGGGCTACCTACAAAGGATTTGGCTGATGACACCTGCGTGGCTGCCTCAGACTGCAGCTGAGTGAAGGTATAACAAGGCTTATGCTGCAACTCACACCTTGGTGAAGCAAGCAATGTTGTAAATGAGGTTCCAGTGCCTGGACTGGTCTGGTGGAGCCCTGCAACATATCCACAGAGGTTGTCACGCATTGTCGTCGCATGCCATGCCTTTCACAACCTGGCGCTGCAACAGCGAGACAAGCTGGCTGAGAGCAGATGGAGGAGCTGGAGGTCTCCTTGGATGGGGAGGACATCGACTGGGATGAGGGTGAGGACATCCTCGAAGGCAACAATGACGGCAATGAAACCATCGCACTGACCAGGTGAGGCAATTGAGCTCAGGAGGTACTCACAGCTGCTTGATTTATGGAGAATGATGACGACAGTGGGACACTCCATAGACCTTCACATAACCTCTGTTTAATGTCTGACTCCTGTCTGGCTGAGGGAGTTTATTTGCGCTCTGTGATCAGGGTCATGTCATAGAGATGCAGACTTGAAACTTTAAATACACCTGATCTTTTATCAGCCTTCAGCACCTGACCCCTTCAGTCACTGGACACAGGTGCTGAAGAGATGGGGGCCAGCCCCACCTTAAAGGTGCTGAGAGCACACAGAGAGAATGACAGAACTCTGTGACGCATGCCCATGACATTCTGGCAGCAATGACAAGCACCATTCAGGTGAAGGCCTCAGTAATGTGTCCAGTGAATGAGGCCCAGACCATCAGTTTGGTCTGAAGGCTGCACAAAGCACAGGAAAGAGGCCCTGGACTGAGACACTTGCTTTTATCTTGTGCAGAAAGAGTGAAACGATCACTGCTCATCAGAACAAGGAGCCATAGGCAGGAAGACATTCTTGGGACTTTATTTACTATGGTGAACATTATGTACAAGTGACCAACATCCGAGCCCAGGCTGTGCAACTACATCTTTTTAACTTTCCTAACCCTGCCGCTACGTCTATTTGCTCCTCTGACATCCACAGCAGAGGTGGAGGCAGCCTGCTGACTACTACGCCCTGACTGTGATGACCTTGGCGGGCGTCCCCTGGAGGGCCAAGACCTGGAGGGGCCCGGCCTGCTGTGTGGCAGTGGCACCCTCTTTGTCCTGTGGAGCTGGAGCTGCTGGGGTCACAGGAAGACGGGATTCAGATAGGCCGGACACTCCTGGAGTCACATGGGTGGATGGCCCCAAGGTGTGCACCTGATCCTCCTCCCTGTGGGTGCCTGAGTGACCCTGGCTGACTCCTCCAGAAGGGGTAGCTGGAGTGAGATCGAGCTACCCTGCACCCTCTCACATACACACTGTTGGAAGCTATCTATGCCCTCAGCGATGGCGTTCAGCCCGCATAGCAGTGCAGAAGCGATGCCCAGACCAAGGATTCTATGTAGCTACCATCCTACCAGTTGACCTCAGTGCATTGGCATGCCAGCACCATCACCTCAGTCTGAAGGCGGACAGGCTCTTCCAATGTTCCTTGAAATCTGTGAAGTGCAGTGGACATCTCTTCCTGATTCTCCCTTGCGTGCCTTTACAGCTCTAGCAACTGAGTTATGACCGAGTCCAGAGGCTCGTCATCTGATTCGGACTCAGCAGCTTTCTGGCCTCGAGCAGTCCTCCGAGTGCTGGAGACCTGGGAAGTCCCTGCTGCCGCCTGCTGTGGATCAGACTGTGCAATGTGCTCACCAGCATATATCCAGAACCAAAATTGTATCAAGTACAGACACCAAATGGCATGACAGTGCAACAAAACTGATACCAAATCAGAACAATACCCCATCCAGAAACACTGAGCAGTCTTATTGCCAATAGAGCATGGTGTAAGACACAGCCCAAACAAGGCATCCGTAATCAGCATTCTGAAAATGCACAAGTCTCCAAACAAGATCACCGTAAATAAATCTGGATGGATACTTTTCAAGGATTTGTAAAATTATTGTTTTATATAATGGTATATTCAGACACAATGTTATTTTCTTTTGTTGTCACATAAATGTCATATTTCATTATTTAAAGGTAAACTTCTAGCTTAGAAAAAAAGGGGGCTGTTGCGATATGATGTACTGAAGAGAGTGTATTTAAACTGCTGCCAATCACTTTCACTTTGACACAAAATGTGATGTATCAGTCCCATGATTTGAACTCAGTCTAGAAAGCAGCAGTCGAGGTCAGATGTATTATCCAGAGTCTTCTAGTTAACATTGTATGTGTATGGTCTTATCTTCAAATAAAGAACTCACATTTATGTTTCACCAATCCTTGTTGTATGATTGGTATGTTTACGTAAAAAGAAGAACGTAACACCCACTGCTTCAGTAAGCTGAGCACTGAGGGAAACCCTGACCATACTTTTGAAAAGTCCATCTCAGAATAAGATTTAACTCAAACTTGTATAAATGGATAAATTTAAGCCCCTTTCCCCAATTCTCCAAGTATAACAAGATTGTTAATTTTGCACTGTTGTAACACACAGCATACTGGCAGCTTTAAGATGTTGTGGAAATGCAAAGGGAGATTTAATTGAATTTAGATGGACAGTTGGTAACAGAGCTAGGTCTGAATTTATGATGGAAAGCACAAGGTTAATTTCTAACACTCTAAAAATACGATTTGCTACTTTTATGAACTAAGCAATTGGACAGGTCCCAGAGGCAATTATTAGTTGACAGATGCTGCTGCCTCTCAGTCTTGTGTTAAACTGGTTCATTGCCTCAGAGAAAAAACATTCATGCACCAATTTTAGGAAAAAAATATATTTATTTAAAAATGATTATACAGGATAAACATAGATTAATCAAAATTGTTGCTGTACAGTACACAGATGTGACATATATTAGTAAGAATTGTATTCATGAACATATAGATATAGTTTGATCACTGTCTGTATTAACTGAGTTTTTATGTTAATTTTTTTCAAGAAAATCATAGGGTGATAGTGGTCAATGGCAAGCATACAATGAGGATAATAATGAATTAGCACTCTGCTTTACATTTCAGCGTATTTTACACTCTGCCTGGTTTAGAAAATGGGCTGTCAATTCATTTTCAGCCCACTTTGTGTGACTGACATTGAACAATTTTACCCCTTGAATTTTAAAATGAATGCAAACAGTTGGAAGTATCCCTCAGTTTCAAAATGGAATATTGTTTGAAGGATCAGGTACTGCAAATACAAACAGCAGGCATCCATTCGCTGCAGATATTGTTTGGTATTCTGGACATGAGTGGGAAGAGAGGAAGACTATCTGTTGCTTCCACGTTAAAAATAAATTTAAAAAAACATATTTTCATGATCTTACTGGTTAAGATTAATTAAAACATGAACATGGTATATCCAGTTATAAATGATGAATGAGACAAATAAAATTACTCCAAAATTTGTGTAACCATATAATGGCTCACCTGGATATGTTTGGCCTTGACAATGGAAAGTGTTCTATTCACCAGCATGAACATTTCTGACCATTAAGAGCACAAAATTTAAATAACATTGAGTAAGGATGAAATAAATTAGAAAGTCACTTCACTGCAATTGGCATGTTATTGCAGTTAATGTGCTAGTGCCTACTTTAAGACTGAACTTTCTATGCACAGTTGCTGAGTCAAGGGAGTTAATCAGAGATGAGAAGGAACCACATGAGTTTACAACCCAGCTTGTCGACTGTACACTAGGGCAATTCAAAACTAATTCCAATACCCTATTTTTGCCCCATCATCCTGTATCATCTTCTAATTCAAACCATTTATCCAGTTTCCCCTTTAAAGATGCAATGGTTTATGTGTCAACTATGACCCATGGCAAAGTATTCCGCACTCCAATCACCTTCTGTGTAAAGGCATTTCTCTATTGTCTCTCCTCCTGCTCACAATTGAAAACTTATGCCTACTCATAACTGGCTCCCCTACCAAAACAAAGTGTTTCCCTATTCACTCTACTAAAACCCTTTTCTAATTTAAAACACCTTTATTATATCTTCTCTTCATCTTTTCTATTTCAGCAGAAAGAGTCCAGCACTTGAATTTCAATAGGGGGTCAGGAACCTGACTTTTCAATAGCTTCCCAGTCCCAATCTCATGCCACTTTTGCACTGCTCACGCAATACTATCTTCAAATGTAGATGTGCTAATAAGGCCAGAGGCAATCTCCGTACCGCACCCAATTAATAGCACCCAGCACTACCAGAGATGCCTGCTAAACATGATCATCAAAGATAAATGGCCGTGATAGGGCCTGCCATTACCTTACAGAAGAGAAAAGGACATTGAAGAGCCAACAGCCTAACTGTGCAGAAAGGTAGCCAAACAGCCAACTAAAAGGCACTGCATCTAATCCAAAACAAAAGCACCTAGTGACAATATTTTTCATCATAAAAGAAAATTACATTATTGTTCCCCAAATTGAACACAACAGATGTGCACTTATGTGCAACAGACAGTTCGCGTTTGGTGATTTGCTAATTGAAATTCGCTTTCTGGCCCTCCCTGGCCTGTTAACAAACTCATCAAGAAGCTTGATGGGCAAGTTATTGGAGGAGAGAAGGTTCCTGATTGCGCCCCCCCCAACCCTTACCCTTGCTTTGAAAATTCCAGCGCAATCTGAAGACACCGCAACTCTGCCATGCCATTGCTATTTTCAAACCACACTCACTCCCATTCTCTCCCCCACGAGCGATTGAAGTCTTGCTCCAGTATCTCCTCATAACTGCAGTTTTTTTTATTTCTGCCATAACCTTGAAGAATTAATTTTGTATGCTGTCTATTGCTTTAATGTCCTTCCTGGAATGAGGTGTCCTGCACACGGTGTTCTAACTGTGGCCTAATCAATGTTTTCTACAAACTTAGCAACATTATCCCCATTATTTTCACTGTCCTTGCTTAGCATGAGCAGCTGCCTATATCAGACAAGCGGCACTAATCATTAGCATTGGAGTCAATTACAGAGGCACTGCTTGTAAAAAGTTTTGGGCAGCTCAATAAATTATTCACACCTCAATAATCTTCATGTTTTTATCAATTTAAAAAGCTCTGCAGATTTCTACAGTTGGTCTTCAAGCAGCCTTTTGCATTTTGTTAAGTACAATTACATTAGCGATGAGATTTGTCATATTGTAGAGGCAGTTGCTAAGTAGAGACTTCAGGCATTCTACATCAAGCATGTATGTTTAAAATACTTTGTAATGTTTGATTTTTGGTTTTCCGGTTCACTGTGTACAATAGGCAAATCACAGTAATGTCAATGCACTCATTAAATGTGGTTGGGCAGTAGTTACTTTTTTTTTACAAATCTATTTATAATAACCAAAGTGCTGTTGGCTTTATCCACCTACACTCCCAATTTTCAGGGACTTATATATTTGAACCTGCTAGTTTTCTCTATTTCTCCATTCCTTTCCATTGAGCGGATACTGCTACTCCTTGCTTTTCCCCCCAGTTATATTCCATCACATTTATTGGCATCAACTTGCAACTGGAACTTGTTTATTTACTCCTCTAAACTGCCTGTATCTTAATGAAATATTTTACAGTTATTGCTCAGTCTTTATCTAACCTATTCCTTTTCTGTTATCTGTTATAATTTGACATTGTGCTTCCAATGTTTGAAAATTCTATGAGCAATAAGGAAAGCACCTGGAATTGCAGGAAACCTATTGGCATGAGAAGGAAATTGTTTAGGAGGTAGGAGACAAGCCAGGATATGTACTCCAGTTGGCAGTGACAGGATACAACAAGTGATGCCCCCAGGGATCAGTTTCTTTATCAATGGCTTAGATGAAAGAATTAGGAAGCTCTATATCCAAATTTGCTGATGATACTAAGTTAAGTGGCACAGGGAGCAGTGTAGATAGGAGCAAAAAATTGCAAAAGAACATCAGTAGATGAAATGACTAGATAAGACTGTGGCAGATGGAATATGCTATGGGAAAACATCAGATCACCCAAATTTGGACCTAAGAAAATTAGATAAACATATTTCCCAAATAGTGAGAAATTAGGAACAGTGGTGGAGTGGAAAAAATTACATGCTCATGCACAGAAATTACTAAAAACTAATGGACAGGTAAGAAAATAATTTAAAAGGCTATTAAAATGTTTGTTGTTTTAGGGGGCTGGAATACAGTGAGGTGCAAGTTATGCTGCAGTTGTGTAAAGTTCATTTTGGACCACATCTGGAGCACTATATTTAGTTCTGGACACTACACCTCAGGAAGTATATACTGACCTTGCAGTGCAGATTCACCAGAATACCACCGGTGCTAAAAGTGTTAAATTATGAAGCCAGGTTGTGTAGACTCAGCTTGTATCCCCATGAATATACAGATTTCTAATCCTTCTCCATTCAAAGCAACACTAACACTCATGGCATATCTCCACCGAGAAAGAGAGGGTAAATTGGATGACAAGAGTTATGATCTCCCTATCACTCCTTGCTACATTTGTGCATTTCCTACTGATTGAAATGGTTTTTTGGCCTTCATCATCAGGAGTAAAGATGTCTTGCTGCAATTATATAGAGCATTGGTGGGACCACATTTGGAGTATTGTGTTGTTTTGGTCTCCTTACCTAAGGAAATAAATACTTGCCACGGAGGGAGCTCAATGGAGGTTCACCAGACTTATCCCTGAGGTGGCAGGATTGTTTTATGAGGAGAGATGGAGGAAACTGGGCCTGTAATTTCTAGAGTTTCGAAGAATGAGAGGTGATCTCATTGAAATTTTCAAAATTCTTACAGAGCATGACAGGATAGATGTAGATGGGATGTTACCACTGGCTGGTGAGTTCAGAACCAGAAGCAACAGTCTCAGAATAAGGGGCAAGCCATTTAAGACTGAGACGAGGAGGAATTTCTTCATTCAAAAGGTGGTGAACCTTTGGAATTCTCTACCCCAGAGGGCTGTGAGAGCTCATATCATTGAGCATGTTCAAGCCAGAGATGAATAGATTTCTGGATGCTAATGACATCAAAGGGTAGCGCAGGAAAGTGGTGTTGAGGTAGATGATCATCCATGATCTAATCGAATGGTGGAGCAAGCACAACAGGTTGAATGGCCTAATTCCGCTACAATATTCCTATGCTCCTATGACACTAGAATGATATTTTCATGCTGACCTTTCTAACTGGGGAATGAGATATTGTACAAAGAGCAGTAAGGAGGAAAGTATAATTTAGGAACAATTAGGGACATTGTGGATTTCAATTGATCTATGTTATAATTGCATTCGTTTAGTAAACTAGAGTTCCCTTATTTGGTATTTTAAGTCATACATTAATGGTCAACATCTTCATTAAAATACTAAACAAAGGCATTGTGTACAAATGCATTCATGCATTTATTACCAAGATCCCACATCCTGGGCCTGTCGGGTGGGCAGGGAGCCGATCCCCACCAAAGAAGCAGGCCCCGCCGACATTTTACGTGGGCAGGCCAGTTAAGGCCCGCCCAGCATGATGTCCACCGGGAAGCGCTATGCACTTCCTGTGCGGGCAGGAGGGGATTCCTCAAATGCCAGAGTGCACTCTTTCGCCCATGCGCACAAAAGATCGCACATCTCCCTGAGGTTAAGTGCTGCCTCAGGGAGATCACTTACAGCTGCATATACATTAAAAATAAAAAAATAATAAAATCCTTAACATGTCCCCCTCATGTGACAATGTCACGCAAGATGGGACATGTTCATAAATTTCACTGAAACTTTAATAAACTTTTTTAAACCCTACATGAAACCTCATCCCGCCAGTGGATGAGGTTTCATGTATTTTCAGAAGCCCGTTGGGGCTCCTGTCCTGCCTGACAACCTTAAGGTCGGACAGGCAGGCCTTTAATTGTTTTAATTATCCTGTCAATGGCCTCAATTGGCCACTGACAGGTTGGCGGGCGGACAACTGACTTTGCTGTCCCCCCCCCACCTTCCTAAAAATTTAAATGGGGCGGGATGACGTTGGGGATTCCGCCCGAAGTCATCCCGCATCATTTTGCCCCGCCCCCTGCTCGCCGATGGCAAAATCCAGCCCCTTGTTTTCAATTCATTACAGAAAGTTCCCAAAATAATTAAGTTTTATTAAAACATTCTTGAAAAAGAAGCTTTTGACCTGCATTTTAATCAAAGACGAGCATTGAACTCATAGGGTAGAATATTCTGGATGACCTGCGGGTGGCGGAGCCTGCACGTCAGCGCTTAAACTGTCGCGCGAGTGTCCCGATGTCAGCGCGCGGTATTACGATATTTCGGTCGGCGGGCACGCTATACTGCGGGACACGCGCCCGCCATTAATTAAAGGCTTTGTTAAGGCCCTTAACTTGCCAATTGTCGCCGATTTTGAGGCGCCTGTGTGAACTTCGGCTCGGCGCACGGGCCCAACGGGCAGGCAGGTAGGTGAATTTTTTACAAACCTCATCCAGTGGCAGGATACGGTTTGATAGCAGTTTTTCAAAAGTTTAATAAAGTTTTTGTTTATTTCATTAACATGTCCCATGTCGTGTGACATTTTCACATGAGGGGGACATGATAATGAACTTTTTATTGTTCTATTTCTTATATTTGCCAGCCTTTCAGTGATTTCCCTGAGGCAGCACTTCGCCTCAGGGAGATGTGCGCTCTTTTATGCACATGCTCGAAAGAGCGCACTCTGACAGTTGGGGAATCCCCCCCCCAACCCCCACCCCCACCCCCACCCCCCAACCCACACAGGAAGCGCATAGCACTTCCCGTTGAGTGGCCCGCTAGGCAGGGCCTGTTTCGGCAGCAGCGATTGGCTGCCCGCTCACTGCCGAGCTGGTGGGGGGCCCGCCCGCCCATCAAGGGCAAAATTCTGCCCTATATGATTCATTTTGCTCTAAATTTTTTTTAAAAATCAACCAGAGATAAATCTAATTTAAAAAGCATTTTGAATGCTGGTTTAAAAATATTCACCATTATAATGGATTCCTGGGATCAGGCGCCCACTGAAGTAAAGTTCCAATTCAGCCACTCTGGAGAAAAGCTGACAGTCTGGCTATTTTGATGACTCACCCAGTTGCTGACAAGCTGCTTCTTGAGTAGAATCTCTAATATTGCAGAAGGAGAGAGAGAATAAAAAAGGAACTGAACCCTTCCAAAGTGGCTGTTGCTGTGAAATGGTCTGTGCTGGGCAGGGTAGCAAGTCATAGGTATATTTGTACTTCATGGAATATTAATGTATGATTCTTCCTACAGGGCAGGCCATAATAAAATTCTATTTTTGGAGCCCCAAAGTGTGGTTCCTTTTATAGGTTCAATAATTTATGAATAGCCTCAGACTCTTCAGATTTTTTTTTGTCATTTTAAAGTGACAAAAAAAAACTGAAGAGTCTGAGGCTATTCATAAATTATTTAACTAGTGAGGTTAATAAAAATAGATTATGATGAACCTACCTGATCCAAAATAAAAATTAATGAGACATTTTTTTGGAGGAAGAACTGATATCATAAGTGTAAAGTTTACTGCTTATTTGTATCGAAAAACTGTTTCAATGCAAGGAAGAAAAACAAAATTTAATGACTGGAATTGAAATTTATTCCAATTCATGCAAACTACTGACTACTTCAAAAGATTGTTCTACTAGCATTGCAGTGTAAGTATTGCCAATCATGTGCAAATGGCTATTTGTAAGATGACTCCAAAGGAGTGTAAAATTGGGCAGGGTGGGTGCGGTTCTGATCCGACATCCTATTTCCACTGGGGAGATTTGTATAGATTTGGGAATTCTGTATCTGCATAGAAATGAAAGTGATTTTTGTATTGCTGCAAAAAGGCAAGGATTATTTTCTCTTGTATTAAAAATTGAATAATTATTTTCATATATTAAATTGAGATATGTGTCACCATATGGTGCAGTTGGCTTTGATATGTGTAGCATATTAAAGAAACAAAATTAACATTTATGGTTCCTTCCGTTGCATACTTTCCAAAAGAAATGTATCACCGCAAAGTGGGTGAGTCAAAAATACAGGATTAGATCATTAATTTGATTCAAAACAAGCTCCTTTTGTCATGAGGCAGAATGCATAAAATCTTGGTTTATGTATTTACTTAAACCTATTATTTGTTTTAAAGAAAAAGCTATGGTCAAAGCCAACAATAATGAACGATAAATATCTCTGCCTTTGAAATGGACCATAATTCATGGGGAAGGTATCCCAGAAGTGTCGAGAAGAGCTATTTATCAGATCTTAGTCCTGACCTGGAAAAATTCTCAATTCAACTCACAACATAATTACATCTTCTGCAAATGTGTAAGATGCTTAATTCCACTAGTGCATTATGCATGGTTTTATTGATTAACTGCTGAGTTATTCAAACCAAATAATAATTGTACCCTTCCCTTTAGGTCTGTGGAGCTGGAAATTATTTTACAAATGTTGCCTTAGTTCAGGTGCATAAAACAGGTAAGGACAGTTTTCGTTCAATTGTCAGTTATAGCCAGTAATTAAACTATACTAGCTTGTAGTAACCTAATTAATACCAACACATTTTGTCTTTTCTCTTTCCTCTTAGCAAGATCTGATATCCTGTCTGATTGGAATTGAGTGATTTACAAATGGTCTTGAATTTTAAGGCAGGGCAGTGATGGCAAAGTGACAATTCTTATACCTCTGAGTTGAGTCACAAGATTGTGGGTTCAAGACCCAGTCCATAGATTTGAGCATATAATCCAGGCTGGCACTTCAGTGCTTGTGAGAGTGCTGCACTGCTGAAGCTTCTGTGTTACAGATACAACAGTAAATTGGGGGAGGCGGTGATGTAGTCGTAATGTCACCAGACTATTAATCCAGAGGCCCAAGCTAATGCTCTGGGGACATAGGTTCAAATCCCACCACCACAGCTGGTAGAATTTAAATTCAGTTAATAAATCTGGAATTAATAAGCTAGTCTCAGCAATAGTGACCATGTCACTAATTGTCGTAAAACCCAGCTGGTTCACTAATGCCCTTTGGGGAAGGAAATATGCCATCCTTACCTGGTTTGGCCGACATGTGACTCCAAACCTCCTAAATGGCCTAGCAAGCCACTCAGTTGTCAGAATGAAACCGGATGGAACATCTGGCATCCACCTAGGCACCAGAAACATCTGGTGGCTTGTGCTAAAAATGAGAGAGCTAACAGGCTAGACAAGCAACAGTCTGACATAGTCATACTCATGCGGCTGATTTTTTCCGTTGGTGAGCAGGGGGTGTGAAAATGACGTGGGATGACATCAGGGGGATCCCCCGATGTCATCCCTCCCCATTTAAATCTTCAGGAAGGCGGGGGCACAGCAAGATCAGCTGTCCGCCCGCCAATTGAAGCCATCGACAGGATAATTAAAACAATTAAAGTCCCTGCCCATCCAATCTTAATGTTGGTGGGCAGGCCAGGAGCCCCGGTGGGCTTCTGAAAAAACATGAAACTTCATCCACCAGTGAGATGAAGTTTCATGTAGGGTTTAAAAAAGTTTATTAAAGTTTCAGTGAAATTTATGAACATGTCCCATCTCGTCCCATTGTCACATGAGGGGGACATGTTATGGATTTTTTTATTTTTCTATTTCTAAAGTTTATAAAGCTGTCAGCGATCTCCCTGAGGCAGCACTTAACCTGAGGGAGATGTGCGCTCTTTCGTGTGCATGCGCGAAAGAGCACACTCTCGCGTTTGGGGAATCTCCCCCCTGCCGCACAGGAAGCACATAGCACTTCCCGGTGGACGTCATTTAAAATGGCGGCAGGGCCTGCTTCTCTGGCGGGGATTGGCTCCCTGCCCCCCGGAGATTGGGTTGGGCCATGGAATCATACCTTGCAGAAAATATCCTAGACACCACCATCCCAATCCCTGGAAATGTCCTGTCCCACCGGCAGCACAGACCGAGCAGAGGTGGCAGCACAGTGATATACAGTCAGGATGGAGTTGCCTTGGGAGTTCTGAATATCACGTCTGGATGTCATCTCGTGGCATCAGGTCAAACACAAGCAAGGAAATCTCCTGCTGGTTACCACCTATTGTCCCCCTCCCCCATCTCCATCAGTTGACGAATCGGTGCTCCTCCATTTTGAATGCCACTTGGAGAAAACACTGAGGGTGGCAAGGGCACAGAATATACTCTGGGTGGAGGACTTCAATGTCCATCAACAAGAGTGGCTTGGTAGCACTGCTAATAACCAAGCTAGCCAAATCCCAAATGACATTGCTGCTAGACTGGATCAGCAGCACGTGGTGAGGGAACCAACAAGATGGAATAAACTACTTGAACCCATCCTCACAAACCTACCTGTCACAGATGCACCTGTTCATGACAGTGTTGCAGGTGTGACCACCATACAGTGCTTGTGGAAACAAATCCTCCATCATGTTGTGTGGCACCACCACCGTGCAAAATGGGAATGTTTTCAAACAGATCTAGCAACTCAAAACTAAGCATCCATGAGGCGCTGTGGGCCATAGCAGAATTGTATACGAACACAATCTGTAACCTCATCTTAGCAGCATATCCCCCATTCTACAATTATCATCAAACCGGGGGATCAGCCCTGGTTCAATGAAGAGTTCAGGAGGGCATGCTAGGAGCAGCACCAGGTATAGCCGAAAATTAGGTTTCAACTTGGTGAAGCTGTAACACAGGACTACTTGCGTGCCAAACAGCCTAAGCAGCTTTGATTGAAAGAGCTAAGCTATCCCACAACCAATGGATCAGATATAAACTCTGCAGTTCTGCCACATCCAGCCGTGAATAGTGGTGGACAATTAAATAACCAGCTGGACGTGGAGGTTCCACAAATATCCCCGTCCTCAAAGATGGAGGAGCCCAGAACATCAGTGCAAAAGACAAGCTTGAAGCATTTGCAACAATCTTCATCCAGAAGTGCTAAGTGGGTGAACCATTTCAGCCTCCTCCTGAGGACCCCAGTAACATAAATGCCTATCATCAGCCAATTCAATTAATTCCACGTGATATCAAGAAAAGGCTGAAGATGTTGGATACTGCAAATGCTTTTGGGCCCTGACAACATTCTGGCAATTATACTGAAAACCTGTGCTCCAGAGCTAGCTGCATCCATATCCAGGCTGTTCCAGTATAGCTACAACACCGACATCCACTCGGCCCAGTCCTGTCCACAGAAAGTGGGATAAATCCAAACTGGCCAATGATGGCCCATCAGTCTGCTCTCGATCATCAGCAAAGTGATGGAAAGGGTTGTCCTTTAGTCAAATGGCACTTACTCAGCAATAACCTCTTTACTGACAGTCTGCTTGGGTTCTGACAGGGCCACTCAGCTCCTGACCTCATTAAGCCTTAGTCCAAACAAGGACAAAATTGTTGAACTCCCAGAGTGAGGTGAGAGTGACTGCCCTTGACACCAATGCAGCATTTGACTGAGTGTGACATCAAGGAGCCGTAGCAAAACAGGAGTCAATGAGAACCAGGGGGAAAACTCTGCACTGGTTGGAGTCATGCCTAGCATAAACGAAGATGACTGTGGTTGTTGGAGGTCAATCACCTCAGTGCCAGGACATCACTGCAGAGTTCCTCAGGATAGTGTCCTCGGTCCAACCATCTTCAGCTGCTTCATCAACAGAAGGTCAGAATTGAGGATGTTTGCTGTTGATTTCACACTGCTCAGCACCATTTGTGACTCCTCAGATACTGAAGCAGTCCATACCCATATGAAACAAGACCTGGACAACATTTCGGCTTGGAATAATAAGTGACAAGTAATATTCATGCCACACAAGTGCCAGGCAATGACCATCTCCAACAAGAGAGAATCCAACCATCTCTGCTTCACTGACATTCACTGGCATTACTGTCACTGAATCCCCCACTATCAACATCTTGGGGATTACCATTAACCAGAAACTGAATTCGACCAGCCATATGGATACTGTAGCCATAAAAGTAGATCAGAGGCTAGGAATTATGCATTGAGTAACTCAACTCCTGACTCCCCATTCCCTGTCCACCATCTACAAAGCACAAGTCAGGAGAGTGATGGAATACTGTCCACTTGCCCGAATGACTGTAGCTCCAACAATACTTAAGAAACTCAACACCATTCAGGACAAAGCAGCCCAATTAATTGGCATCCCATCCACCACCTTCAACATCCATTCCTTCCACCAACGACGCACAATGGCAGCAGTGTGTACCATCTACAAGATCACTGCAGCAACTCACCGAGGCTCCTTTAACAGCACCTTCCAAACTTGTAACCTCTACCACCTAGAAGGACAAGGGCAGCAGATGCATGGGGAGACGACCACCTGGAAGTTCCCCTCCAAGTCACACACCATTCTGACTTGGAACTATAGCGCCATTCTTTCACTGTCATTGGGTCAAAATCCTGGAACTCCCTTTCTAACAACACTGTGAATGTACCTACATCACGTGGACTACAGTGGTTCAAGAGGGCAGATCACCACCACCTTCTCAAGGACAATTCGGGGTGGGCACTAAATGCTGGCCATGCCAGTGACACCTACATCCCGTGAAAGAATAAAAAGAACTGCTTTCTCAGGTAGATCCCTGACATTGTTTTGAAGACGAGCAGACCTGTTGAAGTCTTGACCTATGTTATTCCTCAACCAATGTCAATTAAACAATTTATTTGGTCTATATTTCATAGCTGTTTGTGGGATCTTACTGTATATATGACTGCCATGTTACACTGCAATGGTGACTTCGTCAAAAATATGGATGCATTAGCTGTAAAGTGCTTTCAGACTGGAAAGGTATTATTTAAGTGCAATGTTTTTGGTGTCAAGTGTCTTAACATTTGTATTTTGCTTTTCTTGAGGTATTAAGAATCATTTTATAAGGCCCACATATAATCCCTTCACGTGGCTTTTCAAATTGGTCTCCTGCCCGAACTACACATATGAGGTAATGAATTATTTTGTCATTTCATTGTTTCAAATAATTTAGATGACTGCTATAGACTGATTTGTATAATGTTGTCTGCCAAACCCATACTCTACCTTCACAATATGTGCATCAGGAATGTATTCTAATTACCATACAAAATTTATCTGTAGAAGCACAAATCATCAAAAGGTTGCAGAGGCAGAATCACTGGCATCTGAAAGCAAGGAAAAACTACCTGTTACCAATTGCACACCTTTTTCCCTTGAAGTCCCACTGTCCCTTACAGCCAGTTTTGAATACTGGATCCCAGGTACTAACAAACCATCCCATACCCAACATTTGAATGGAGAAAACGTGAGAAGGATGGTGTAAGCAGCTAATTACCTCACCTTGCATAGCCAAAATCTGAAGCAAAAACAGGAAATGCTGGAAAAACTCAGTAGGTCTAGAGTATCTGTGGAAAGAGAAGCAGAGTTAACGTTTTGAATCCATATGGCTCTTCTTCAGACCAGCTCTGAAGAAGAATCATACTGACTTGAAACGTTAACTCTGCTTCTCTCTCCACAGATGCTGCTAGACCTGCTGAGTTTTTCCAGCATTTCCTGTTTTTGTTTCAGATTTCCAGCATCCGCAGTATTCTGCTTTTATATTGCCAAATATCTGAACTGGCATGCCTTAGAGGCAGGAGTGCTCAATGTAATGCATCCCTGAATGGCTTTCCTTCAATGCTCTTCCCAATCCACTTTAAACCGCTCATGGGGAGGCAGGAAGTTGAAAAATTAGAACTCTGCCTTTATTAGTTACAGCAGCAGGAAAAGTTGTATGCTGTTATCCATGGAAAAGTTTGAAGAACATTGGTATCTATAGATCAGTTTTATGATTTAAGTTAACACATGCTCTCTTACTTGCTGCAGATGGGGACCTGGATTAGCTTCACCATTATGACCCAAACACTTCCAGGTAAAACACAAAACTATTCACTTATAGTACCAATGGATTAAAAGACATTTTCATGCAGGAAAGAGATGCACATATGTCATTGATCTTACCTTGTTTTCTTTTCAGTTGCTGTCTTTTCCCTGATGGTATCTCTCCAGCTGATTTTCTGGGCTCAAAGAAAGCATTGCAAATATCAGAAAGATTTTAAAAATTATCCCAGCTACAGAACAGCTATGATTCCATTCATATTATAAGAGCCTGAAGTCAGTGATGTTGATTTTGGCTTTGTGCGGTTGTTAAAATAGGTGACTGTAAATCAGTAGCCAATTTTACATTTCTTCTGATGGATTTCAATGAAAATAAAATGGGGAATAACTACAAGAGGGGCCAGAGATTGCTGGAAAAATAAACAGTTTAAATTGTGCAAATGGAACAACATCATGAAACACATGAGGAATTTGAGGAATTATCTTTTGCCAAGATAATAGCAGAGCAGAGCAAATCATCGAGGAAATTTTGGAAATTCACAGTTCACACATATCTCTTCCTCACCATAAGTTGCTGAATTATTCACACACTGACCTGGACTTTGTATGGAGAATAATGTTGGGGTTAGCTACGGTTAATATTGTTACAGAGAAAATTAGCAGTAACTTCCAGCATCCTCACACATTGCTATGCTCCTCCATTGGGTGCTCTGTAACAATCCTCATCAATATCAATTTCAACTGCATTGAAATAATTGCACTGGTGTGTACTTGGGGTGCTCCCCACTAATTTAAAATAAACAAAGTAATATAAAAATCACTTCATAAAACCATTATCCTTTTAAATCGTCATGCAACTGTCAAAATAAATAAATTCACAATCCCCTGACAACGTGTTACTCTTGGCTCATAAGAAAACCTGAAAAGTAGCTTTAAATCCTCACTTCTGGATGTCCTCTGGCTCGGGATCCACGTCCTGACAGGTTTTCCATAACAAGGAGCTGATGCTGTTGGCCCATTCAGGACTCAGGTTGAAATTGCAGATTCGGCCTGGATGATATCATTGAAACTGATCTGCAAATTTAAAATGGGAAGCTGCTTCCCTCCTGCCAGTGTTCGGCTCACCCGCTCATGGCAATGAGTTATTATTCGGAGGTATCAGGAAGGAAGTGGGATTTGAAAACGTAAGTGACACATGTTATTTTTTGGACAAACTGCCTGGTTTTTATCAGATGGTGCGGGGGGTGGGCGGGGCAGTTAAAATTGGGTGCATGGCCCTTCTCATGTTTCTTACTTCTCAAAATAAATTATTTCCCAGACATATGACTGTAATGGTTACAGCGACCATGACTGCCTCCATGTCGGGCACCATGTAAGCTGGAGCAGGCACCACCTCACAGTTTGCCATCTACTGTTATTTAAGGGAGGTGACTGATGTTTAGTAAGTCAGGAGAGAAGATATTGTATCCTATCTTTCCAGAGAGAGAGCATTTGGTTTCTCAGGATAGTGGTCTGAGTGCAGGGTGCATTGACTGCACACACTTAGCTTTGAGTGCAACATGTAAATTCAGAGATCTAGCAATGTTTACCACTCCATAAGTATGTAGTTGATACTCAGTGTATCACACTCATCAATGCAGCAGTTCTGATGTCTTTATTCTGCTCCAGCCTACTGTAATATCAGCATGTGAGTCACTAAGAGAGGCCAGAGGGTGTTTCCTGGGTAACAAAGATTATTTGTTGGATGACCCTGGTGTGCCACCCAAAGATAGGTGGGCAGCATGCACATAACATGAGTCAAAAGAAAAATGCTAGAGATGCAACAATGAAGTTTATTTAGCAATTTCTTTTAGACTTTAATATTAGGGCGGAACAAGATATTATACTGACAGTGACCTATGGTCCTAATCGTATTTGTTTGAGACCAAAAATGTCCAATTAGCTGAGTCCTTTGTTTGAAAAAGCCTGGCCTGGCAGCGCTAATCTTCTTTAAACTTCTTTCAGTAATTTTTCATCAGTTGTTGGGAGGTGGGGGCGATGGTTGGGGGTGGTTATTTATCCTCCAATGTTCAGCTGGATTCAGCAGTGTTATTATTCTTCCAATATAAAACCAGAAAATGCTGGAAAAGCTCAGCAGGTCTGGCAGCATCTGTAGAGGGAGAAAGAGTCAACGGGCTGAATCTTCTGAGGAGTGGCATTGGATTGCCACTCCACTCCTATTTACTTAACCTGAGCTGGAACTCAACATTCATCGCCCAGACTTCCAAACCAGACCTCCTGAGAAATGTGGAGCGTACCTGCTCCTGGAGTCCTTCCCTTGTAGTGTTGGAAAGCTGGGAGAAGCAAAGACATACCCCCTGTTAGCTGGCTTATGCTAGTAAGTTTAAATGTCAAAAAAACACTTTGACAAGCTAGGAGAGAAGGTAAGTGTGTAAGCTATGTGGGTGAGGGCATAGGGTGGCAGGTGGATGGGTTAGGCTATAGGTTGGGAGGTCAGTGGGTGAGCAGTTAGGGTGGCAGATCAATGAATGAGTGGTTAGGGTGGCAGGTAAGTGGGTGAGGGGTAAGGTGGCAGATAGGTGGGTGAGGGCATAGGGTGGCAGGTGGCTGGGTTAAGAGATAGGTGGGAGGTCAGTGGGTGAGCAGTTAGGGTGGCAGGTCAATGAATGAGTGGTTAGGGTGGTAGGTAAGTGGGTGAGGGGGTAAGGTGGCAGGTGTGTGGGTGAAGGGGTAAGGTGGCAGATAGGTGAGTGAGGGTGTAGGGTGGCAGGTGGGTAAGTGAGGGGTTAGAGTGGGTCTGAGGTTAATTGGGGGGTCAGGGGGTAGTCAGTGTGGTTGGGGGGTAGTTGGGTGATCAGGGGTGTCGGGGGATAGTCGGGTCACGGGGGTAGTCAAGGGTTTCGGGTAGCTGGGTGGTTGGTGTGATAGTCGGTGAGGGGTGGGTGGGGGTGGGGGGACCCCAGTAGGAAGTCGAGGGATCAGTAGTATAATTACCCAGGAGTTAGTGCTGGTTTCAATCCTTCTAATTCTTCCTAGGTAACTGTTCTGCTAAGTGAGTTGCAACCAGCTGAAGACTATTACTTTAACTCAAGAGTTTTGGAGGTTTCCTGATGCAAGGTAATGGCCTAACAGAAGTTGAAGCTTCCTGTACAATTCCTGCAGAGATTTTGAGTTGGGACCTCCGAGTTGTCCCCCAGCACATCTTCGGGAGCATACCTCTGTGGTACGACTGTCCAGAGACCAGAAGATCTATGTCAGCGTTTCGAGACCAATATGACTCTTCTTTGGAACTGAAGAGATAGGGCTACTGACCTACCTAGGGATGCCTACTGCTTTTCAGTTCCAAAGAAGAGTCATATTGGACTCAAAACATTAAGTGGAATTCTCCAATGCCCCCTGCAGTGGGTTTAATGGTGGGCAGGGTGTAGCGAATGTGGCGGGGTGATCCAGAAATTAGTTTCACACTGGCGTGAAATGACAGCGGGATCTTCCACTCCTGGCCTCCATGGCAGGGTGAAATTCCCATCGAGGTCGGTGTGAAACCGATTTGCATCCCGTTAATGGGATGCAGATGCAGGCCTGACTGGAATTGACACCCATACCGACCATCCACACCGCCAGCGGGAAATCACGTCCATCCAGAACAGGACTGGACTAACACGGCATGTACATATCAGGATTTACCTGATGAAGGCCTGAGGCTGCCTCCGGAGATCAGGATAAAGGCCTCCAGCAACAGTGGACCCTGGAACATGCAGCAGTGGATGCGGGGGGAGCATCTATCAAGTGGATCTTCCAGCTTCAGTGTGTTTGGGGAAGCCCATCTTCTTTCTTCAGGGGGCCCAACTTCTTATTTCAACAGTGCATCATTGATGTCTGGACACTTTTCAAAATGGTGACCGGATATGATAGTGGGGCATGAGATATCCAGCCCACCCCACCATGCAAAACGTCAGAAAGCCCCCAGCTGCATAATTAATGAGGTTGGGGTCGTGTGATAGGGCATGAATTCCTGGCAGCCTCTGTGGCAGGAGCTTGGCCTAAATAGCCAAGTGGTTATGGTACTGGGTTTGTAACCCCAAGATCAAGAGTTCAAATCTCACTCTGTGGCAGGGAACATTGCCCGTCCCCGCCACAGACAGGACTTAGTCCCAGATGGGAGAATTCTGCCCATTAACCCTATTTCTCTCCACAGATGCTGCCAGACCTACTAAGTTTTTCCAGCATTTTCTGTTTTTATTTCAAACCTCCAGCATCCTTGGTGCTTTGCTTTTACTTTAATATTCTTCCAAATGAGTTTGTGTCTTATCTGAAGTGGTCAAACCTGATTAATCCTCAAGTTCTGTTCACACATTTTTTAAAAAGGCTTTCATTGTCCCACACAATGATTTTGTTCAATTTGATAGCATTTTCTGGGAAAATACAATTAGCTTTAACAGAAATGAATGGTTTTCCAATTGAACTATCCTCAGTCTCTCAAAGCATGATTGCAATTTGATCAAGTATTAGTATTAGTTATTTTAGTAAAGCCATTACTGCCTTACAGTTGGCTGGAGCATTGAGTTCCAAAATGGCATGGCTTGCATCAAATCAATGTTACATGCTTAAATACAGAGACAAAAGCAAAAAATTGCAGATGCTGGAAATCCAAAACAAAAACAGAAACAGAAATACCTGGAAAAACTCAGCAGGTCTGGCAGCATCAGCGGAGAAGAGCACAGTTGACGTTTCAAGTCCTCATGACTGTTCAACAGAACTAAGTAAAAATAGGAAAGGGGTGAAATATAAGCTGGTTTAGGGGATGGTTGGGGGGGGGGGTGGGGTGGGGGGGGGGGGTGCACGGTGGGGGGGGCGCGGGGGGCCTCCGCCAATGCTGCCAGACCTGCTGAGTTTTTCCAGGTATTTCTGTTTCTGTTTTTGTCAGTATTACATGCATGATCTGCCCAATCTGCATACTTCCAGTGAATAATCCCTTTGGACACCCTAATGCCCTCACCAAAAGGTGCAGCTAGCACCATAAGTTTGCATGCCCCAATGATTGTTATTTTGAGGCAAAATGGCATTCCTAGTGCCAAAAGTGTGTGCTAAGGAGCGAAATGTTAGAACCATTTACTATGGCCAAGCAAGTTTTTCAGTTTGGGTTCCAAACAGGCATGATATCAGCAACACATCTGATCAGCTTGCCAAATGTGGCAGTTGAAGGTTCGGTTCACTTACCGGTCTGGGCCGCATTAACATTTAGTCAGTGAGCCGCAAGCACCAAACTGCTGCCAGATTGCTGGTTTCCAATGGCAGAAAACCATTTGGCCAAACCTGGTAAGCCTCTCAGAGGGCAGGGGCAGAGGTCATTAGGGTAAATCATCATAGGAATGGGCCAATAACAAGTCAAAGAATTTTTCTTGGGTATTTATCCTCTCATTGTCCACAAAATCTTTAAGGTATAAGAGCTTAAGATTTTGGAGAGGATGTAATCATCCTGTCATCACTAGGAGGAAGTATTCTGCCCATTTCCCTTTAATTGGGGACCTACAGCAAGCGTAGAACTATTCTTTGAATGACAGTGCTGGGCACCCAATTAAAGGGTGAAGATTGCCAGATTAATGAATTAGGTGTGCAGATGGGTGCACAAGGACCCACCAGGCACTCAACTGATAGTGGCACAATTTTCAGGTGAGGCATAGATAGCTGACAGTTAAATATCTCCCCTATGGTGACATTTAATGTGTTTGTATGGGAGGAGTTGCGAATGTGATCTTTTTCCATTATTTTTACAAGGTCCTAAAGAATTTAAAACCTTTGAACTTTATTGAGTTAGTGTGTGAGCATAATCAAGGATTATTATAATTTTACAGAATTGCAGCTGTACATCATTCACCATTGCTTCTTGTATCAATTACTTTAAATCTATGCCCTCAGGCTCTCAATCATTCAATCAATGGGAACAATTTTTTTCTTTTCCCTGTCTAGGCCTCTCATGATTTTGAATAATTCTATCAAATCTCCTCTCAGCCTTCTCTTCTTCAAGAAAACAGTACCAAGTTCTCCAATCTCTTTTCATAACTGAAGTTCCTCATCCCTAGAATCATTCTTCTGAATCTTTCCTGCACTCTCTCCAATGCCTTCACATCTTTCCTAAATTGTGCCGCCCAGAACTGGACACAGTACTCCAATTGAGGCAGAACTAGTACTTTATACAGGTTTAACATAGCTTCTTTGGTTTTGTAATCTATGCCCCTATTAATAAAGCCTAGGATGCTCCATGCTTTATTGACCACTCTCTCAATCAGTCCTTCCACCTTCAATGGTTTATGCACATTTACACCCAGGTCTCTCTGCTCCTTTAGAATTGTACCCTTTATTTTATATTGTTTCTCCACATCCTTCCTACCAAAATGAACCACTTCACACTTCTCTGCATTAAATTTCATCTGTCACATGTCTGTCCATTGCACCAATCTGCCTATGTCCTTTTGAATAAAAGCAAAATACTGTGCGTGCTGGAAATCTGAAATAAAAACAGAGGATGCTGGAAAACTCAGCAGGTCTGGCAGCATCTGTGGAGAGAAAGACAAAATTAGCATTTTGAGTCCTTAAAACCCTTCTTCAGAGGTGAAGAGAGGTTGAAATGTGATGGATTTTATACTGTTTAAGAGGGGTTGGGGCATCTGGAGAAAAATAGGTCAGGGATAGGTGTGGATTCAGGAGCGATTGACAAAGGTGTCATGGACACAAGACAAATGGAGGGTTAATGGTAGTGTTAAAAACTAAAGAAGGTGTTAATAGTGGCTTAAAGGTAAGATAGCAGATTGTGTTAATAGCCGAACAAGGGTCAATGCTCTGCGAAAGCACAACATAAAAACAAGTGACAGATGGCCCTGTGGGGTGGGGAAAAGAATGAATTAATTGCAATGTTCCAGTGAGGCCCACTGCAAACTGGAGGAACAGCGCCTCATCTTCCGATTAAGCACTTTACAGCTCCTAGACTTCACATCGAGTTCAACAACTTCAGACTATAAACACTGTCCTCCAACTTGACCCCTTTCTTTAATCCATTTCCCCCCCCCCAAGGCAATTTGTCACTTATTATGTTTTCCTTTCATAAAGCGCTGACTCCTGTCCTGCTATTAACACATTCTGCTATATCACCTTTATGCTACTATCAACACCTTCTTTAATCTTTAACACTATCATTAATGCTACCTTTGTCTTATGTCCATGACATCTTTGCCAATTTCTCCTGAGTTCCCACCTATACCTGACCTCCCACCTATCCCTGAGCTTCTATTTTGTTCCACATGCTCCACCCCCTCTTAAACAGTATAAAAATCGATCACATTCCTACCTCTCTTCAGCTCTAAAGAAGAGACATACAGGCTTGAAACGTTAACTCTGTTTCTCTGTCCAGAGATGCTGCCAGACATGCTGAGTTTTTCCTGCATTTTCTGTTTTTATGTCCTTTTGAACTTCTGCACAATCCTCCTAAGCTCCTGTGCGTACAGTACTGACCTCCTTCACTCAATGCTGCAGATGAGCTCTGAACAAGCAGCCTGCTTTGTTCTAAAGGTGGACTGTCTTTTAAAAGGGAAGATAGAAAAAAGATTGCAGCAACGGAAATTTTTACACCAGAGCACACAGAGGGATCCAGAATGCGTGTAGCAAGGCATCAATGGTGCAGGTAGGCAGGAGGAGTGAGGGGTGGTGGTGTCAGAAGACCCTTAAGGACCATCCTTAGAAGGGAGTGGGAGCAAGAATATCAACTTCCAGTGTCTTAACCCCAGGACTTGGTAGTCATGCCACAAAAAGTCCAATGATCTCATGTGGGTAGGTCAGGTCAGTCAAGACACCTACATTGCACCATTAATCTCTCATACTGCTCAATTCACCACACCCCCATCACTCACCCAGCATCACTTCCCAACACTCAGGGATCATGCCTAACATCTAGAAACTCCACCTTAGTCTCACGCATGTACCAATGTGCCAGCCTCACACACACTTCTCACTGCCTCCACATGCTTCTAGCCATTTAGTTTTGGCAGGCATATCTCCCATAGTGCTACACAGCCATGTCTTTCGGGGCAAGGAGTTACACAATAGAAAGGAGTGGCTGAGTAGAGTCAGTGGGAGACAATTAACCCTTGTCAAGAAGATATAATAATTCTCATAAGGTTATTGGAATTTACTGTAAAATAGAGTAATAGTGGGGTGTCTGTATGTGTGTGTATGTGAGAGATTTTTAATTAAATTAGAGGCAGTTAGTCTAGGTGCTTTGATCTAAGACGAGAGGTTAGGTTTGAAATGCTAATTAGATAAACATGGGAAAGTTTAGAAACATAGGTGTCAAGGGAACATTTGCATTTTGAAATAGACCAGACCAGATTGTTTTCAAAGAAGGGGTGAACTGTGTCATCTAGCCGGGTGAAGTTTAGGAACAACGTGTTTATTTTTTCTAAAGATTACTGGTAAAACTTAGTGCTATGAGAGGGTTTTATTATCAGTGAGATAAAGTCCAAAGACATAGTGAAACAGTGGGTATTTGCATTCAAAGAAAAAGATATGTTTAAAGAAGGACCATGGGCTGTGTGCAGGGGAAAGCATTTTTAAGATCTAACAAGTGCATGAAAAAGCCTTCAGCATCTATGCCTCAAGCTGCTGTCTTCAAAGGGCTGGAGTGAAGAAAACTCATTTGGAAAGCCACTTGTTCAGGATATTATGTTTCTTTGCCTGGGTCTTTCAAAATCTAAGTGTCTTACTGCTACATGAACAAAAGTGTAACTGGAAGTTAGATTGATTGGGGGATTTAGAAGTTATCAAAGTAGTTATTTGTAGATCTTTGTATGTATTTAAAGTAATTTCTTCTAGTAATAAATGTTTAATTTAGTTTTGTAAAAACCTATAAAACTTGGCAGTCTTATTACTACTGAATTCAGGGCACACATTTCAAAATTTATGCAAATTGCAAAACAAGTTGTGGCAGCTGTTTCAAGTTTCCCTTGGGATTTGAACAACTCAGCATTTACCATCGGCTATGCCATAACCTAGTTGGGGGCTCTTTGCGGGATATATTTGAAGTTCCTTGATTTTTTTGGAATTGGCAAATCTTAAGTTTATGGGTACGAGAAGCACTTTGTATTCAGGAATTGGAGTGAGCTTTTTTGTAGTGGTAAAAGTGCAAATATGGCTTTGGCAATTGCTCAGACTTGTTTGGGAGTTGAAGCATTAACTTTGGCTAGTTAACAAAAGGTAACTAAAGTTAAGTTACTGGAATTGGCAGAGAAATTACAATTGAGATTACCTGCAGGGGCTAGGAAAGCAGATATAATTGAAGATATGGCAAAGAATTTAAAGTTGAAAATGATACTTGACTCTACAGAGTCACAGCTGGAGGTAGTGTGACTTCAATTAGAAATGAAGAGGCTTGAATTTGAACAAGCAAAGGAACTGAGAAACTTGAATTGGAAGAAAATGAAAAGGAAAAAGAATTGGAAATGAAAAAGAGGAACACAAGGCAGCAGAAAAAGAATGGGGAAAAGAAAGATTATTTTAAAAAGAAATGGAAATGCAAAAAACCAAGGGAAAAGTTAGCAATAGAAGAGAGAATTAAGGAAAGAGACAGCGAATATTGGTTTAAAGGCTGGGAGTTAAAAAAAAGAGACCTCAGATTCTGAGGAAAGTTCTATGATGAGAAAACATTTAATTTAAAACCCAGTGGGGAGATGTTTAAATTTGTGCACGCTGTTCCAAGGTTTGAGGAAAAATATGTAGAAGCATTCTTTATTTCATTTGAGAAGATGGCTAAACAGATGAAATGGCCACAAGAAAACTGGACATTGTTTATACAATCCAGATTGGTGGGTGGAGCACATGAGGAATTTCTTCGCTGTCAGAAAAAAATATTTTTGGAAATAAGTTGGGGAGGACAGATTTAGCTATACATGATGTGTCTGTAGAAGTTGCATCTTTGGTAAGGCAACATCCTTGTGATAATTTTGCTGATTTAATCTATAAGTACAGAAAGAAATTGAATTCATGCTTCAAAATTACATAATTGAGTCTAGTTGCAGTAACTGGAGTTCACCTATTATGCTGAGTACCAAAACCAGATGGAAAAACAATGATGTTTGTGGACTATCAAAAGGTGAGTGCGGTGACAAAAGCGGATTCATGCCCTATACCATGGTTGGAGGATTATATTGTGAAAGTGGGACAATCAAAATTTATCACAAAGATTGACTTGCTAAAAGGGTATCGGCAAGTACCATTATCGGAGAGAGCAAAGGAGATATTGGCTTTTGTGATGCCAAATGGATTTTATCAGTTTAAAGTCATGCCATTTGTTATGAAAAATTCACCTGCGACATTTCAAAGACTGATGAACAAAGTAATTGCAGATTTAAGCAATTGTGCTGTGTATATTGATGACTTGATAGTTTTCAATCCTACATAGGAGGAGCATTTACACCATCTGGAAGAATTAGTTACTCGATTACAAGAAGCTAATTTGGTGATGAACTTGACTAAAAGTGAATTTGCAAAAGTGCAAGTTGGGTGTCTAGGCCATACCATTGGGCATGGTAAGGTGGCTCCAAAAGATGTGAAAGTCAAAGGTAGTGTGGATTTCCCTGTGCCTACAACAAAATGAGAAGTTTTGAGATTTCTGGGCATGAGTGGGTTTCATCGGAAATTTGTACCAAATTTTAGCAGCGTGGTTGCTCCTCTGACTGAACTATTAAAAAAGAGCAAGAAGTTTCAATGGATGCATGAGTATCAGAAGGCATCTGACAGTTTGAAAACTGTATAAGCTTTGACACCAGTTTTGAAAGTACCCAATTATGCCAAGAAATTTAAGTTAGCTGTTGACGCAATCAATTTGGGATTGGAGCTATACGATTACAAGAAGATGACACTGGAATTGAAAAACCAATAATGTACATTTCACAGAAGTTGAATGCACAACAGAAAAGATATTCAACGATTGAAAAGGAGATGTTGGGTTTGGTGTTAGCATTGCAGCGTTTTGATATCTATGTGGTAAACGATTCATCAGAAACAATTGTTTATGCAAACCACAATCCTTTAAACTTCCTGCACAAATTTCAAGACAGAAGTGCACGGCTATTTAGATGGAGTTTATTACTGCAAGCATCCAATCTACAGATTATACGCGTCGCTGTACGAAAGAATCTGATTGCAGATGCTTTATCAAAAGTTTGAAGCTTAAAGGGAAAATTGGATATTTAAAAGCCTGGACTCTGAACTGGAATGGTTTCTGTTGATGCAAAGGATTGGTACATATAATGTTATGTTAATGCATGCATCTGGTAATGTAATAGTGTAAGTATAAAGAAATGTATAGGAGATAGTATAAGATAGGTTAATAAAAATGAAGCCATCTTTTTAAATCATCACGGTTCATTTTTCAATATGAGGGGAAATATAAGAAAATATAATAATTCCCATAATGTTATTGGAATCTATTGTAAAATAAAGTAATAGCAGATGTGTTTACCTATCTTTGTGTTTCTATGTGTGTGTGTGTGTGTGTGTGTGAGATTTAATTGAATTAGAGGCAGCTAGTCTGGGTGCTTTGACCCAAGAGGAGAGATTTGAAGTGTTAATTAGAGAAACATGGGGAAGTTTATAAACATTGGTGTCAAGGGAACATTTGCATTTTGAAATAGACCAGACTGGATTGTTTTCAAAGAAGGGGTGAAATGTGTTCCCTAGTCAGATGAAGTTTAGAAACAGCATGTTTATTTTTTCAAAATATTACTGGTAAAACTTAGTGCTATGAGAGGGTTTTATTATCAGTGTGATAAAGTCCAAAGGCATAGTGAAACAATGGGTATTTGCACTCAAAGAGAAAGATATGTATAAAGAAGGAGCATAGGCTTTGTGTAAGGGAAGGCATTTTTGAGATATTACATGTGCTTGAAAAAGTCTTCAGCTTCTATGTCTCAAGTTGCTGCCTTCAAAGGACTAAAGTGAAGAAAACTCACTTGAAAAGCCATTTGTTCTTTGTCTGGGTCTTTTAAAATCTATGCGCAGATCAGCATCATGGTGTCATCGTCTTTCAATGATCAATGAGGAATCCAGCCTGGAGGTCGTTGTCGACCTCCCTGCTCACCATTGATGGATGGGCACCTAGCTGGGATACTGGGTGCCTCATCCATCTCACATACATACACTGACCACCTGAGGTCAGTGTCTGTGTGGGGGCTTGCAGGTCGGAGTGCATCCCTAGGAACCCCTGATTCTGTTCCTGGAGCATCCTCTCCGTGAGAGTTGCCACTCTCTCTATGGAGAAGGCATTGCGCTTGGCAATGGGGGTCAATGCAGTGCTGATGCTCCACAGGGTCTCCTCCACAACAAAGATCATGGCATGCGTATCCTCATGGATCTCCACCAGATCCTCCCGCACACCCTGCTGGACATCCAGAAGCTGCTGCCTAATGGATGACTCCAGAGGCTCATCATCAGCCTTCGACTGAGCATTGTCCTGGTCTCCAGCAGTCCGCCGACTGCCGGCACTCTGGACACTCTCTTCCTCCGCCTGCACATCAAGCGAGCGTGAAGCGCCCTCACCAATGTGCACCAAGATACTAGCCACCAAATTAATGCCCACTGAAGTGCTGGTATCTGCACTGGAGAGGAGGTGTGATACAGGTGCTTCTGGAGCATGGTGATCCTCCGGTGTCAGGGGTAGGTCCTGGAAGTCCTGCGCTTCGCTGCTTGGTGGCAGATCTAAGGGAGAAGAAGGACATGTCATTAATTAAAGTCATCACACTGTCACTGTGCATGCCAGGCACCCTGGTGAGACAACGGATATCTGCGTCATGGTGCCATTGTCTTTCAATGATCAATGAGGAATCCAGTCTGGAGGCTCCCATCAATGATGAGACTACACAAAATTGTTTGCACCATCTGTAACTCCCACCTCAGTGCACTCATACCTTCGTCTGACACCCCAGCCTCACTGCAGCTGGTTCACTGAGGTGCATGATGCCTTTTGAGCTCCAAGGCTACCTGCTCATATCTGGAGAGGATGAGGAGGTGTGGGAATCCTCTGCCAGTCCGTGACCTCTCAATATTGTTGTTGGATGTCTTCTCCTGAAGAACAGAGGAGCATTGATTAGTCCACTCTCTACCCTCAGCGCCTTTGCAGCCTGGCAAATCCCAGCTGAGGAGCACCTTGCAGGGCACATCCAAGTGGCAGTCCTTGAGTCACGGGGCATTCAGTCAAAACAGCCAGGGCTCACCCACTTGGCCAGCTCCAGCGTCACTGACAGTTGGCACTCAGAATCTAACACCCCTGAACTACACAGGAGATGGCCAGCCCAAAACACTTCAACTGACCCATGCCAACACGGTACTCACCCTTCCTGAGCACAGCAGGTCATTAAACACCTTCCGGCACTGCACCCAGGCGTGTCACACCATGTCATAACTGCTCACTCAGGCTGCCATCTCCTCCCATGCCCTCTTTGTGAGGTGTGGTGGCTTCCTCCACCCATCTCTGGGACAAGGGTGTCCCTTCTGGCAGCCACCTTCTCCAGAAGGGTGGCGAGGCACGCATCGGAAAAACGAGAGGCCGAGTGCCCAGCCGACCTCACCTCCTGCTTGGCGTCTACATTTTTGTTTGCAGCCATGTCACTGCTGCAACTCTGATGCAGGTAGGCTCTCTTGGGCTGCCTGTGTTGTTTTTGAACAGGCCCCTGCCCACCCCTTCTCAAACATTCTGCAGCCAACGTTCACGCTGGGTGGGCCTTAATTGTCACGCCAGCATGAAATCGCGGTTGCAGCCAGATCAGAGGTGGCGGTCGTCTTCCCGGCTGCTCCCGCCGAGCCAGCCATACAAAGCCAAAATTCTGCCCTATGCGTCTTAATGTTGCCTTAACGAAAGTGTAACTGGGAGTCAGATTGAGTAGGTGATTTAGCAGTTATCATCATGGTAATTTGTAAATCTATGTATGCATTTAAAGTAATTTCTTCTATTAATAAATGTTTAATTTAGTTTTCTAAAAACCTATAAGAGCTGGTGGTCTTATCACTACTGAGTCCAGGGCACGCATCTCAAAATTTATACAAATTGCAAAACAAGTTGTGGCAGTTGTTTCAAGTTTCCTCTGGGATTTGAACAACTCAGCATTTACCATCAGCTATGCCATAACAGCCTATATCTTCTGATCCCTACAGAGGAGATAGTTCTCTGCACCTCTGGCTGGTTACGGACCCACAGTATCCAATGTCACTGAGAACATTGAGCATAATGGTATCTTTCTGCCCTGTCAACCATCCATGGTGGTTGACAGGGCCCTCAACCGTGTTTGACCCACCTCCCGCTCCTCTGCCCTCACACCTCCATCTTCCTCCCAGAACTATGATAGGGTACCCTTTGTCCTCACTTTTCACCTCACCAGCCTCCACATTCAAAGGATCATCCTCCGCCATTTCCGCCAACTCCAGCATGATGCCACCATCAAACACATCTTCCCTCACCCCCCTGTCGGCATTCGGGCGTTCCTTCCAGGACACCCTGGTGTCCATCACTCCCAACACCTTAACCCCCTCTGACAGCACTTCCCATGAAAGCGCAGAAGGTACATCAGCTGTTCCTTTACTTTCCCCATCCTCACTGTCCAAGGGCCCACACACTCCTTTCAAGTGAAGCAGTGCTTCAGTTGCACTTCCCTCAATTTGGTCTACTGTATTCGCTGCTCCCAATGTGGCCTCCTCTACATTGAGGAGACCAAACACAGACTGGGTGACTGCTTTGAGCAACATCTTTGGTCTGTCCGCAAGCATGCCCAGACCTTCCAGTCGCTTGCCATTTCATCACACCATCCTGCTTTCATGCCCACATGCCCATCCTTGGCCTCCTGCAATGTTCTAGTGAAGCTCAACGCAAACTGAAGGAACAGCACCTCATCTTCCGACTAGGCCCTTTACAGCCTTCCAGATTTAATATTGAGTTCAACAACTTCAGATCATGAACTCTCTCCACCATCCTCACCCCTTTTTGATCTCCTTTTTTCAAATATTTATTTTTTAATTTTGATATATATATTTTTTTTCCCACCTACTTCTATTCTTATTTTTATTTTTAAAATTTGTTGTCATTCATTGTTTTATTCCCACCTTTTAGCCTATTTCGATCTTTTTTCCCACACTGTCCCCACCCCACCCCGACTAGGGCATCTGTCACTTGATCATCCTGCTTTCTACTCTTAATGTCACCATTAGCACCTCCTTTAGCCAGTATCACCACCATCAACACCCCTTCAACCTTTAGTTTATGACATATTTTGCAATCTCTCCTTTGCCTCCACCTGGCCTTCTATCCGGCTTCACTTGTCCCACCCCGCTTAACCAGTATATATTTCACCACATTTTTACTTCTCTTTAGTTCTGAAGAAGAGTCATAAGGACTCGAAATGTTAAATCTGTTTTTCTCTCCACAGATGCTGTCAGACCTGCTGAGTTTTTCCAGCAATTTTTGTTTTTGGCCCAGCTCGCTCTAATTTTTCCATCTGGCATGATGAGCCAGCTGCTGATGGTGTGGCCATGGAGCACTTGCTTCTCAACCCATCTCCACTTCCTTCACAAGAAGCTTCTCTTTCTGAGTTTCTACTTTCAGACACTCAGGAAATGCTGCCTGTGCAGTCACAGCAGCCCAAGGGGGAAGGGAAAGAGCCACATTGCAGCACTGGTAAAGAAGACCTGTTACTAAATTTGACACTTGCAGCCACCAGTTCAGACACAGGCACAGTACTTACTTTGGAGGCTGGCAGTGACTTGCAATCAGCACATAATGAGTCATTACATACAAGTAAACTGCAAGTAGACCATGGATTAAGAATGGTTTGTTTGACAACTTACCAGAGGGTGAGGTACCAGAAAAGTACTGCAGCACAGGACACAAGTGGAGACCTCGGTGGGGTAGCAAGCACAAGAGCACTGAATAGGTATGCACACCAAGATATTGGGTGCATTGGCTGGCATGCCAGGCAGTTTCATGTCACTGTCAAGGAGCATGGAGAAGTCTGGCTCCAATTTAGACAAGGACACTGCAGAGCTTGCTCTCTCTGCAGCTTCTGTTCCATCTCCCTGTTGTGTTACAGACCCAGATGTACTAGCACTGCTGCCCCCATGCCTGTTGCAGCCTTTATGCGAACAAGTCACCTACTCATCTGCCATCCCTGTGAGGATGTGAGAGCATTCTCTGGCAAATGAACTAAAATAGCTCCAAAAATATTCAAGTACTTTAGCACAGTTTCCAATAGAAAAAGTTCCAATAATTTAACTTACCTACAATCAGGATGTCTGGTCCTTTAAATAATGATAGTGCGGAGCACATCTTGCTCATTAATATTTCTTTTTTCAAGAACAACATGGGCATTATCAAGTCCTGGGTTTGTTCAATTTTGGTATTCTGGCACTGTACCAACTCGTTAGGCAGTAGGAGGTTAGGATAGTGCCAATTCAATGTGTTTGGAGAAGTGCAGGGTATGCAGCTCAGTTTGCCCATATCACTAAACAACGCCATGGAGGCCATCAGATAGCCGGCTGCTACATCAGGGAATATAAGGCAAGCAAGGTAGGACTGTGTGGTGCTGCTAGAAGTGACACTGTGCAAATTAATTTCATGGCTATGACGTTGTTCACATTTTACTATAACTATATTAATCAAAATTAAAAGCTCTATCTAAAATCAAACTTTCAAGTTCTGCTTTCAAGAGCCAACCAACAGCAGAAATCAAGACCTCTCCCGCGACTTATTCGCAACACGTAAGATACTGTGGTAATCTGAGGTGCAATACACCTTTAAGCGAATGTGAGCAGATTGAATGTATTACCCAATTGCTATGCAGCACATGTAGCTTAGAATAGGGTCTAGGTGGAGAAACACACATGTGTTCGTGCTCTGTTACTTGTGTTAATAAACAGCATGTGCTTCATCTTAATTGATCCCTGCATCTGCAGTGTTGTTTACCAACTCACTCACCGGTAGATAGGCATGCAATCATTTTCACTGAGCAAAGCGACCTGACAGAGGAGGAACATAACAGATACCTAGAAACGTATCTTCATCTATACAATACACTCACCTCAACATGGACTAAACTCACTGAAAAACTCAAAGGGACAGAAAGGAAACATAAGAAAAGTAATTTTAAAAACAAGCAGAACAAAGGGATATTGTATCCCAGTTGTGTTTGGGAATTATTGCATTAATCCTTGAGAAATTAATGAGTGAACAGCAGGATCGGTGTGCCAAATGTACAAACATTTTTGACCCTTAAAGTAGAGAACTAGTGGTGTGGCTATCTTGATCAGAAACAGTGGAATTACAACACAAAAAAAATCAAGGTCCACCTGGTTCAACTCCCAGCACCCTGGTAATCACATGATACAAGGAGGATGGAATTGTTGATTGATCATAATTGTCATAGCTGCTAAAGTGAATTGGCGTGTCTGAAATTGAAGGTGGATGGTGAGAAGAAATAAGCTTCCAAGAAGGGAGCCAAGAAAGCCTTAAAGAAACTGACAGCAAAGGGCAGCAAGAAGCGGCGAAGGTCGAGGAAGGAAACTTATTCCATCTACATCCACAAAGTGATGAAGCAGGTTCACCGGCATCTCCTTCAAGGCCATAAGCATCATGAGCTCTTTCATGAACGATATTTTCGAACGCATCGTGAGTGAGGCTTCCCGCCTGGCCCCTTACAACAAGCGCAGTGCCATCAACTTCCGGGAAATCCAGACCGATGTGCGCCTGCTGCTGCCCAGGGAACTGACCAAGCACACCATGTCAGGAGGGACAAAGGCAGTGACCAAGTACACCAGCTCCAAGTAAAACTCCACAATGGACTGAAAAAACATTCAAATTAGGTTAAGAGATCGATCAATAGGGATGCAGTGGCAAATATTTAAGGGGATATTTCAGAACACACAGAATAGATACATTCCTATGAATAAGAAAAAAGTCTAAGAGATCGACACACCATCCATGGTTAACTAGAAAGGTTAAAGATAATATCAAGCTTAAAGTAAAAGCAAATGATTGTGCAAAGACAGGTGGAAGGCCATAAGATCAGACAAAATATAAGGAACAGCAAAGGATGACTAAAAGATTAATAAGGGGGTGGAATTAGAGTACGAGAGAAAGATAGCCAGAAATATAAAAACACATAGGACGAGTTTCTATAAATAGCTTAAAAAAATGAGTTAACACAGTAAGTGTTGGTCCTATAGAAAATGAGTCTGGTGAATTGATAATGGAAAACAAGGAAATGGCAGGTGAATTGAATTTTGCATCAGTCCTCATTTTACAGGATACAAGTAACACCCCAGAAGCAGCTATAAATCAGGAAATGGAAGGAAGGGAGGAACTCAGGAAAATTACAGTCACCAGAGAAGCGGTACTGAGTAAATTGTTGGAGCTGTGAGCTAATAAGTGTTCGGGTCCTGATGAACTTCATCCTAGGGTCTTAAAAGAAGTAGCTAGTGAGATAGTTGATACATTGGATTTAATTTTCCAAAACCCCCTAGATTCAGGAAAAATCCCATTAGATTGGAAAATATCAAATCTAACTCCACTATTCAAAACAGGAGGGAGATAGAAAGCAGGAAACTACAGACCAGTTAGCTTAAAACCTGTCATAAGGAAATGTTAGATGCTATTATTAAAGAAGCTATAGCAGGGGACTTGGATAAGTTCAACATAATGAGACAGAGTCAACACGATTCTGTGAAAGAGAAATCTTGTTTAACCAGGTGAAAGAGAAATCTTGTTTAACCAACTTATTGGAGTTCTTTAAAGAAGTAACATGTGCTGTGGATAAAGGGGAACCGATGGATGTACTGTACTTAGATTTCCAGAAGGCATTTGATAAAGTGGCACATCAAAGATTATTGTGGCAAATAAATGCCCATGGAATAGGGGGTAACATATTGGCATGGATAGAAGATTGGTAGGCTACCAAGAAGCAGAAAGTAGGCACAAATGGGTTGTTTTCCGGTTGACAGGTTGTGATGAATGATGTGCCACAGGGATCAGTGTTGTAACCTCAGTTGTTTACAACTTATATAAATGGCTTGAATAAAGGAATGGATGGGATGGTTGCCAAATTTGCTGATGACACAAAGATAGGTAGGAAAGTAATTTGTGAAGAGGACATAATGAGGCCACAAATAGAGATAGATAGGGTAAGCGAGTGGACAAAGATCTGGCAAATGGAGTATAATGTGGGAAAATGTGAAATTGTCCATTTTGACAGGAAGAACAAAAGAGAAGCATATTATCTATATAGTGAGAGATTGCAGATCTCTGACATGCAGAGAGATCTTTAGCGCATGAATTGCAAAAAGCTAGCATGCAGGTATAGCAAGCAATTAGGAAAGCTAACAGAATGGTAGCCATGTTTAAAGGCCAGCCACAAGCACAGCACTCATTGTTTCCAGCTCACCACTGCTGCCCACAAAACATGACCCTCAAAGGTAAAAAGACTGCAGCTTCCTAGTTTAATGACTAGTCCCTTGAGTGACTACTGAATGCCAAGGAGGCCCACAGGGATGTCCTGTACCTCCACTCTGGCAGCGGTGGTCAGCGCCAACGACCTTCAGAAGAGGACAGCCACTCAGTGCCACAAGAGGATGAAAGATCTCCTCTGTTCTGCCAGGTAAACCACTCTTCTCATCACTCTCATTCACACACTTACTAACCCATTACACATCCACAGTGCCCTCACTCACTGCCAGTTCAAGAGACATCACCATTCACTCTTTCACACACACAATCATTGTCCTCATCCCATCCATGGCACCATTCACCACCCACATAGGCCAGGCACATTTATCACCTGGCCCGACAGGCGTCCTGCTTACACGTTCTCCATCTCTTTCCATGCAGGACAATCTGGCACACAACAAGAAAGAGAGAAGTCACAGACCAATGGAGGAATGCCTGAAATCAAGGTCCTCACAGACTTTAAAAACAGCCATCCAGCTGACCGGCCAGGGTCTGCACCATTCTTCGGCTAACGGTGAGTTTGACGATGCTCTACCAAGTAAGGATCCAGCAGCGCAACATCCATCAGACAACCATTCTGTGAGTGATGTTTCCTCTTTCACATGCACTAATTACCTCTCTTTGCTTTCACAGGCATATCTGCCAAAAAGGCAACAGAGTCCATGACCCAGGGCCTCCAATCAAGCCCCGAAGAAACCTTTGAAGAGGATCCCTCCCTGAAGTCCCATCACAGCGCTCTTTCACACTCTCCACCAGCTCAGAGACAGACACCTTGGTGGGACCTAGCTGTAGGGTAGCCCTGGGGTCACAATCTGGTGAACACATTGCATTGTCTGATCCACTGCAAGTATGGCAGGGCCTGCCCTGATGTCCGGCACTCATAGTGCTATTGGAGGCCAGAAATTTGCTGAGTCCGAGTCAAATGATGAGCCTCTGGACTTGGTCATGTCACAGCTGCTAGAGCTGCAAAGGCAAGCTCAGGAACATCAGGAAGGGGTGTCCGCTGCACTCCTCAGATTGCAAAGCATGATGTAGGAGTCCATCTGCCTTCAGCCTGAGGTGATAGTGCTGACATGCGAATGCACTGAGATCAATATGGCTGCCGCCATGGAACCCTTGGTCCAGGAATTCATTCCCGCACTGCTCCATGAGCTCAACTCCATCGCTGATGCCATATTTGTCTTCCAGCAGTGTGTATACGAGAGGGGTGCCGAGCAGCTCGATCTCACTCCAGCTATCCCTGCTTTTCAAGGAGCCAGCCTGGGGCCCCCAGGGATCCGTGGGGTGGAGGATCAGCAGGTGCACACATCCGGGCCCATCCATCCAAGTGACTCAGAGAGTGTGCAGCCCATCTGACTTCCCTCTTCCTGTGACCTGAACAGCTCCAGCTCCACAGGCCGAGGAGGGAGCCACTGCCACACAGCATGACCCTGAAAGCAGGCTGGGGCCCTCCAAGTTTCGGCCCTCCAGAGAATGCCCACCAAAGTAATCACAGACAGGGTGTCGCAGTCAGCAGGCTGCCTCCACCTCCGCTGTGGATATCCGGGGCGCACCAAGATGGAGGGGCGGTGTTGGGGCAGTTAAGGTAAATTAGTTGCACAGCCTGGGCACGGGCGTTAATCACTTGTTCACTATTGTCAATAAACTCCCAAGAATGTCTCCCTGCCTATGCGTCCTTGTTCTGATGAGCAGTGTTCTGGTCATTCAGATGTGAAACCTTCCTGCACAAGATAAAGGCAGGTGTCTCAGTCCAGGGCCTCTTCCCTGTGCTCTGTGTAGCCTTCAGACCAAAGTGATGGTCCAGCCTCACATTCCCTGGAAACATTACTGATGCCTGCATCCCGACGGTGCTAGTCATTGCTGCCAGAAAGTAGTGAGCAAACACCACATAGTTCTCTCATTCTCTCAGTGTGCTTTCAGCACCTTTGAGGAGAGGCTGTCCCCCATCTCTTCAGCATCTGTGACCACTGATGCTGTGCTCCAGCTCCTGAAAGGCTCAGGTGCTGAAGGCGGACAATGGATCAGGTGCTTCTAAAGTTTCATGGCTGCATCTCCATGATGTGACCCTGATCACAGAGCACAAGCGAGCTGCCCTCGGCCACACACGAGTCAGACATTCTCAGAGGCTATGTGAGGATCTATCGAGTGCTCTCACTGCACGTCTTCATCATCTTCCACAAATCTAGCGGGAATGATGGCCTCCTGAGCACGCTTGCCTCGTCCAGCCAGTGTAAGAGCTTCATCCCCATCTTTGTTGCCTCTGAGGACCTCCTCAGCCTCATGCCCGTTGGTGTCCTCCTCATCGGAGGAGATGTGCAGCTCCACCATCTCCTCCTCAGTCAGTTCATCTCCTGTTGCAGTGTCAGGTTGTAAAGGCGCAGCAGATGATGATGATTCATGACACCCTCTGTGGACTGTATTGCAGGACTCCACCAGACCAGTCCAGGCACCAGAATCTCATCTTCAGCATCCTAATGGTTTGCTCCACCAAGCTGTGAGCTGCAGCATGAGCCTCATTATACCGTCGCTCTACTGCAGTCTGAGGCTGCTGCACGGGTGTCATCAGCCACGGCCTCTGTGGGTAACCTTGTCCCTGAGGAGCCATCCCAGCAACTTCTGTGGGCCCTGGAAGACTCCAGCGATCTGTGATCGTCTGTGCATGTAGGCGTCGTACAGACTCCCTGGAAACTGTGCGCATACCTGCAGGATGTGTTTGTGGTAGTTGCACACCAGCAGCACATTGCGGTTGACGTAGTCCACTGTGTGTTGTGATGGGAATCGGAGTGCCGCATGAGTGCAGTCAATCACACCCTGCACCTGTGGGAAACCTGAGACCTGGGTGAACCCAACCACTCCTGCATCCTACCTGTCCTGGTCCTGGTCGAAATGCACAAAGTTGTGTACCCTTGCAAAGATGGCATCCGTGACCTCATAAATGCATTTGTGGGTAGAGGCTTGTGAGATCCTCCAGAGGTCACATGTGGAGCCCAGAAAGGAGCCACTGGTGTAGAAATTTAGCACCGTAGTCACTTTCATGGTCACTGGAATAGATGCCCTCCATGCCCCCATGGTGCCAAATCCAGCTGGCAAATGTGACCAGCCAGTTCTCTAGACATGCACAGTCTTCGGTGACACTGGTTCTTAGTCACCTGTAGAAATGAAAGGCGGAGTCTATAGACACTGGGTGTCACTAGGCGCCAGCCTGCGACAGTTCACTGTGGCTCTTGGACAGCCTGTGCGTGAGCCCCAGCTGCCCCTTCTTCCTGAGGTTGCTGTTCCTGCCTCTGCGCAGCCAGGAGTCTCAGTCACCCTCTCCTCTGTCTTCTTCACTCTCTGTAGGCCATCAGGCATACAACTAGTTCACCAGTCTCCATGATCCTGATGTACTCCTCCTGCAGGATGAAAGAGAGAGACACACAGTTAGCATGGATGTACTAAGAACGTGTTCTGGTTAAGTGTGACGCTCCCTTAACACTTCCTGCAGAGTGCTGACTGCTACTTGGATGGCCAGGGGTTATTGCGCTGCATGGCTGCACTGTTAGCTTGAACGATGGGGAAGATTAGTCCAAACCAGGATCCTGAAATTGCAAGAGGCTGTAAGCGCCTCCAGCAGTGACTGCTACATGGCCAGCTTTAGCAAGGAGATTGTACAACTTGTGCAGTCCAACTGCTCTGCTGTCCACGCAAGTGCTCATGAATTTACAGTTTGTGCTAAGGAGGGATGGACCTCTGGAGAACCTGGTGGTACTTTGATGCCTCTGCATTGCTTGCGTGGGCAGATAAGCAAGGATCCCGACCCCAACCATATCAATGTGCCTGCACATGAACTGTCTTATTTGCAGAGGAATGGTCACTTTCTACAGGTTTCCCTAATGCGTGGCCACTTCCCTCACCCTGAATGCTTGTGCACTATATTCAAAGGCAGGGCTGCACTTGCCCCCCCTCCCCATTCCCCCTCACCCTAACAAGTTGCCTCAGAGGCAGGGCTGCACTTGCCCCCCGGTGCCCCTCACCCTCAAAAGTCACCTCTGAGGCAGGGCGGCACTTAACCCCAACCCTCCAGAGCTCCTGAAGCCTGCAAAGCAACAGGTGACCCTGGTGAGCTCTGCAAAATGTTGCTGCGCACTCACCTCCCAAAGTGCAGGCCGCCTCTGTGCTGTTGTCAAACACACTGGTGTGCTTTCCCGATCCAACGGGGGTGCAAGAGCCTGGCGGGAGGGGTGATATGCTGATGTGTTACAATGAGACTCCCGATGACCAATAGCAGGAATAGCCTTCGGCTGGCTGAGCAGACAATCACGACCTGCCTTCCCGCCATTGTGAAACCGATTGCGCCATATTGTCCGCTCTCGCCACCTATCACACCTGCCGCCAGCAGGCATGAAAAATTCCACCCATCAGAGGTGGAAAGATTTTTGGTAAGCAAGGGGATCATAGGTTACAGAAACATAAAAAAATAGCAGCAGGAATAGGCCATTCGGCCCTTCGAGCCTGACCCGCCATTCATTATGATCATGGCTGATCATCCAACTCAATAGCCTGCTCCCACTTTCTCCCCATATCCTTTGATCCCTTTCGCCCCAAGAGCTATATCTAACTCCTTCTTGGCCTCAACTACCTCTGTGGTAGCGAATTCCACAGGCTCACCACTCTCTAGGTGAATAACTTTCTCCTCATCTCAGTCCTAATTGGTCTATCCTGTATCCTCAGACTGTGACCCCTGATTCTGGACTCCCCCACCATCAGGAACATCCTTCCTGCATCTAACCTGTTTAGTCCTGTTTGAATTTTATAGGTTTCTATGAGATCCCCCCTCATTCTTCTGAACTCCAGCGACTATAATCCTAACCAACTCAATCTCTCTTCATATTTCAGTCCCGCCATCCCAGGAATCAATCTGGTAAACCTTCGCTGCACTCCCTCTATAGCAAGTACATCCTTCCTCAGGTAAGGAGACCAAAACTGCACACAATATTCCAGGTATGGTCTCACCAAGGCCCTGTATAACTGCAGCAAGGCATCCCTGCTCCTGTACTCAAATCCTCTTGCTATGAAGGCCAACATACTATTTGCCTTCTTTATCGCCTTCTGCACCTGCATGCTTACCTTCAGCGACTGGTGTAAAAGGACAACCAGGTCTCGTTGCACATTCCCCTCTCTCAATTTATAGCCATTGAGATAATAATCTGCCTTCCTGTTTTTGCTACCAAAGTGGATAACCTCACATTTATCTTCATTATATTGCATCCGCCATGCATTTGCCCGCTCACTCAGCTTGTCCATATCACACTGAAACATCCTTGCATTCTCCTCACAGCTCACCCTCCCACCCAGCTTTGTGTCATCTGCAAATTTGGAGATATTACATTTATTTCCCTCATCTAAATCATTTATATATAAAGTGAATAGCTGGGGTCCCAGCACCAATCCCTGCGGTACCTCACTAGTCACTGCCTGCCATTCTGTAAAAGACCCGTTTATTCCTACTGTTTGTTTCTTGTCTGCCAACTAGTTTTCTATCCATCTCAATACACTATCCCCAATCCCATGCGCTTTAATTTTACAAGCCAATCTCTTATGTGGGACTTTGTCGCAAACCTTCTGAAAGTCCAAATAAACCAGATCCACTGCCCCTCATCAACTCTACTAGTTACATCCTCAAAAAATTCCAGTAGATTTATCAAGCATGATTTCCCTTTTGTAAATCCATGCTGACTCTGTCCAATTTTGCCACTGTTTTCCAAGTGCTCAGCTATTAAATCTTTTATAATGGACTCTAGAACTTTCCCCACTACCGACGTCAGGCTGTCTGGTCTATAATTCCTTGTTTTCTCTCTACCTCCCTTTTTAAATAGTGGGGTTACAATAGCTACCCTCCAATCTGCAGGAACTGTTCCAGAGCCTGTAGAATCTCAGAAGATGACCACCAATACATTCTAGGTTCACTTCCTGAAGTACTCTGGGATGGAGATTATCAGGCCCTGGGGATTTATCAGCCTTCAATCCCATCAATTTCCCCAACATTATTTCCCTACTAATACTGATTTCTTTCAGTTCCTCCGTCTCACTAAATCCTGTGTTCTCCAACATTTCTGGTATGTTATTTGTGTCCTCCTTTGTGAAGACAGAACCAAAGTATATATTTAGTTGGTCAGCCATTTCTTTGTTCCCCATTATAAATTCCCCTGTTTCTGACTGTAAGGGACCTACATTTGTCTTCACCAATCTTTTTCTCTTCATATACCTATTGAAACTTTTACAGTCAGTTTTTATATTCCCTGCAAGCTTACTCTCGTACTCTATTTTCCCCTTCTTAATCAATCCCTTGGTCCTCCTTTGCTGAATCCTAAACTGCTCCCAATTCTCAGGTCTGTTGTTCTTCTGGCCAATTTGTTTGCCTCCTCCTTGGATCTAATACCATCTCTAATTTCTCTTGTAAGCTATGGTTTGGCCACCTTTCCTGTTTTACTTTTGCGCCAGACAGGAATAAACAATCGTTGGAGTTCACCCATACACTCATTGAATGTTTGCCATTGCCTATCCACCATCATCCCTTTAAGTAACATTTCCCAATCCAGCATAGTCAACCGGCACCTCATGCCATCGTAGTTTCCTTTAATAAGATTCAGGACCCTAGTCTCATAATCAACTATGTCACTCTCCATCTTGATGAAGAATTCTATCATATTATGGTTACTCATTGCCAAGGGGCCTCGCACAACCAGATTGCCAATTATTCCTTTCTCATTACACAATACCCTGTCTAGGATGGCCTGTTCCCTGGTTGTTTCCTCAACATATTGGTTCAGAAAACCATCCTGTACACACTCCAAGAATTCCGCCTCTATGGTATTGTTACTAATTTGATTTGCCCAGTCTATATTCAGATTAAAGTCACCCATAAGTACAGATGTTTCTTTATTGCATGCATCTCTAATTTCCTGTTTAATGACATTCCCAACATCAGCACTACAGTTTAGGGATCTATATACAACCCCCACTAATGTTTTTTGCCCCTTCGTATTTCTCAGCTCTACCCACACAGATTCCACATCGTCGAAGCTAATATCTTTCCTCACTATTGCGGTAATTTCCTCTTTAACCAGCAATGCAGCTCCACCGCCTTTTCCTTTTTGTCTGTCCTTCCTAAATACTGAATACTCCTGGATGTTCAGTTCCCATCTCTGGTCACCCTGCAGCCTATATCACACCTGTGTACATCTATTAGTGCGGATAATTCATCCACTTTATGTGAATGTTCCTTGCATTAAGGCACAAAGACTTAAGGATTGTCTTTTTAACATTACTTGTCCCGTTCCCACTATTTTTCACTGAGGTCCTGTTTGATTCTTGCCCTTGATTTCTCTGCCTATCACTTTTCTTATTCCCCTTTCTGTCTTTTGTTCTTGTCCTTGATTCCCCCTCCTCTGACTCCTTGCATAGGTTCCTATCCCCCTGCCATTTTAGTTTAAACCCTCCCCAACCAAATATTCCTCCTTGGACATCAGTCCCGGTCCTACCCAGGTGTAACTTGTTTAATTTGTACTGGTCCCACCTCCCCCAGAACTGCTCCCAATGTCCCAGGAATCTGACACCCTCCCCCTCACAACATCTCTTCAGCCATGTACTCATCTGATATATCCTGCTATTTCTACTCTGACTAGCATTTGGCACTGGTAGTAATCCTGAGATCACTACCTTTACTCCTCCCCTGTGCAGCAGAGCCAACCGTGGTGCAACAAATTTGGCCTTTGCTGCTTTCCCCTGAGAGGCCATTCCCCTCAACAGTATCCAAAGTGGTATATCTATTTTGCAGGGGAATAGCCACAGGAGATTCCTGCACTTTCTGCCTAGTCCCCTTGCTCTGCCTGATGGTCACCCATTCCCTTCCTACCTGTGGACTCTTAGCCTGCAGTGTGACCACCTCTCTACGATACTCTCCACCTCGCGGATGCTCCACTGTGTCTCCAGCCTCCGCTCCAGCTCCGAAATCCGGGCTTCCAGGAGCTGCAGCTGGAGACACTTCCCGCACACATGCTGGCCCTAGGCACTGGAAATGTTCCCAGCTTCCCACATAGATCAGGAGGAGCACACCATGGCTTTGAGCTCTCCTGCAAGACTTACCCCTTAAAATTAAATTAAACCTTTTGGAAGATATTTACTATCAAATAATATCAATTACTTTTGGGCCCTTCTTTCCTGCTCCTTGTTGTTACAGAATATAGCCCTTACAAACGATAAACCACAAAATAAGACCTTAAAAACTATAAGGTTATTGGGGTTAGGCAGGATGTGGATTTTGGGTTACTATTAGATCATCCATGATCTTATTAAATGGTGGAGCAGGCTCGAGGGGCTGAATGGCCTATTCCTGCTCCTTGTTTGGATGTTCATATGTCAATCTCTAGCAATAATTTTAAGGCAGACCCAGGAATAACATGAAGGAATTCCCCGTGCTGGTGTGTTTTGGAACCATGGGCAGCATCTAATGCTCTTAGTGAGGGAAAGCTTGGAGGCTGGAAGGGCATGTAATTAGGCAGGAAACCCCGCCACCTTCCTGCCTCCACCAGAATTAAGTTTTGGGCAGGAAGGATCCTGGTTGCCCTTCCTGCCCCACTGCCTACTGGGTCCCATAAGTGGCCAGTTATTTACCACTTAAGTGCCTCATCCTGCCGCCAGCGATATTAACCCAATGGCGGGCAGGCATGTGCATGAGAGGTAAAACTGTCCGTCCAGCTTGTCACCTCCATGACCCCTTGATCAAAAGCAGCCAGTGCCTGATTGAATGTCACAAATTGGAAAGGGAGGTTCTGTAAGAGCCACCCCTCCGCTCTCCCAGTAACCCTCACACCACAACCCGCTCCCTTGCACCCCCCTCCCCCCTCCCGCACTACCCCTGCCCACCCTGCCATGGCTACATTAGTCACCTATGGCCTGCGTCACACTGCAATCCTGGGACTTCGGTACATGCTTTTCTTGCTGCAGTCACTACCTTCCCTGTGGCGTTGCTGAGCAAAAGAGCTGCTGGCCTCTGATTGGCTGGCATGGCATCTGCCCTCAGGGTCTTGATTCCAGGGGAATGCCCACTGCTGGGTCTCGCCACTGCCTGATTGGCTTGTGGTTTGGCAGGCTTTCCCGAAAAGCAGTAGTGCGGGTCTCTCCCTGACTCTCCAACCAGCAGGCAAGACCCTGATGCCTCATCAAGATTCCACCCAACAGCTTCAAAGTTACCTTTTTTCCTCCCAAGCATGCTACACTTATCATAACATGCCTCAAAATATTCTATATCCCAAAATTATTTTGTGCAAGATAGCTCTCCAGTTTGCAGCTCTGAATATCAAAATAGTTATGTCTCCTAAAAATGATGGCCTTCCAATACTGACAAGAGGTTTAGGCAGTAAAATAACAGAAGAGTGTAATAGGTTCTGAGAACAAACCCTCATCAGCTCTACATTCCATTGTAGTGGAATGCTCAACAGTTAACTCAAACTCCAACAGGTACCATGTTCTGTAAAAGCTTCAGATACTCTGCCTGCTTGGAAAGGACATGGTCAGAAGAGTAAACTTACCATAATTCTGCACAAGATACTGCATAACTTGAGGATTTCAAAAATCGTGAGATGTAAGATATTTTCAGTTATTTTTCATTGAGAAAGCTTGGTGGAATGCACTAAAGTTTTAGAGTAGAAGAGATTATCAAAATGGCATAAGTATTTGAAACAATGCAGTTTCACCCTTTTGGATAGGCTTGAAGATATCAGGTTACTGGCATCAATTTTTCAACAAGTTCGAGGAGAGGGAAGAGGAAGGAATAACACAGTAATTCAAGGGACGTGCTATTGACTTTTCAATAGCTGTTAAAAGGGGCAATATTGGTTTGACCACCCATTTATCACATTACCGATTTTACTGCTGTAGAAACAAAAATTGAGAGTGGTGTTTAACAAGTAGCTGAGTCAATAACCCATTTTTTTACAGCAGGCACAAATTCAAAATTATCCCTGGTCAATTTCTCAAGATATTGGGCTTGATACCACATTACTTTAGAACTGAAACCACACTCATAAACCAGAGCAAGGCATTAGTGAATATTTATGATGACATTATCAGCTTTCCTTCCGAATTTGAAAGGTTTCATTTAAATATATTACCATGTAAATTAATACTCCTCCAATTCACAATAGGCAAAAGCTTGCTTCTGTTGGTCCTGGCTGCCCAACTCAAACAAAGCTGCATCCCAGTACTATATAACTTTCTAAATTGGTTTGGGAGTTCCAGGTTAAGACAATTGACTTGGAATCCAAAAATATGAAAAGCTATTTGAAACTCAACCACCAGACCTCGAGAGAGAAGAAATAGACTGCAGGTTTTCTTTCAAACATATCATTTTAACAGTTTTGTAACCCATCTATCTCAGGAATTGATAGCTGAAGGAGAAGAGCTCAAACTGTTAGAATATCATGCAAAGTTACTTGACTGTGAGAAAGTTTTGATACCAATGCTGTTTTAACTTAGAGCTTTTCCACAAAAACAAATTTGAAAATAGTATTAAGACAAAAGCAAAATATGGAAATCTGAAACACAAACAGAAAATGCTGGAAAAGCTCAGCATTGGGACTTCTCTTCAGCTCTGAAGAAGGATCATATGGACTCGAAACATTAACTTTGTTTTTCTCTCTCCACAGACGCTATCAGACCTGCTGAGTTTTTCCAGCATTTTCTGTTTTTGTTTGAAATTAGTATTGTCCACTTTACTGTCAGAAGTAATTTTTAAAACCTCTTTTTGTAAGCCATACTATTGGTTGAAATCACTTAGATATCATGTACATTGTTCTTAGGGATTTTTTTTTATTGCCCACTATCCATTGATTACTAATGCAGTGATTATTAATGCCAACAGGAAAAACAAACACTTTTGTAAGTTAGGGGTGTTATTACTTAGAGAGAGGAGAATATAAAATATCTTTAGACCATTCGCAACCTTGCCATATTTGGCACTGAGATAGGTTTCCGGCCACTTAACTGCTTATCATCAAGACCACTTACTTGACCTATGTAACTATGCCGACTCATGGGCCTGAATATTTCCGTCAGTGTGCGGAGGCGGGCCCAACACAACGATGTGCAAAATGACGCACGATGACGTCAGGCGTGTGTCCCGACGTCATCGCACGTCATTTAGATCTTTCATTTGGCGGGTGCGCGCCGGAGTTGGCTGCGCCCCTGGCGAACTGTCAACGGCCTACTAAGGCCATTAAGATACCAATTAAAGTTATTACCAACGCTGCCCGTCTAACCATAAGGTTGGTGGGCAGGCGAAGAGCCCAAGTAGGCTTCACATTTTTCAGGAAACCTCATCCATAGGCGGAATGAGTTTTCCTGAAGCTTTAATAAAATAATTAAATAAATTTTGCAAACTGTACAAACATGTCCCAGCTCATGTGACACTGTAATATGAAGGGACATGTTTAAATAATTTTTCAGATCCTTTATTGAAGATTTCCGTTACCAACTTACTCTCCCTGAGGCAGCTCTGTGCCTCAGGGAGATTTCTGCGCTCTTTCATGCAAGCCCCGACTCTCCGTCTTCCCCCCTCCCGCACAGGTAGCACCAACTGCTACCTGCCATGCTGGATGGGCCTTAATTCCTTAATTGGCTCGCCCACATAAAATGGCGTCGCGCAGCCAATTAAATGAAGAGAAGTATGAAGTATATTTTGGTATGAAACATGAGAAGAGGCAGTATAAAATAAAGGATACTATGGTGAAAGTGTACAGGTGCAGAGGGACTTGGTTTAGACAAATGTGGAAGGACAGGTTGAAAAAGTAGTTAATAGGATCCTAGGCTTTATAAATAAAGGTATAGAGTACAAAAGCATGGAGGCTATGGTGAACCTTTACAAAATACTGGTTTGGTCTCAATGGGGGTGTTGTGTCAAATTCTGGGCATCACACTTTAGGTTGGATGTGGAGGCATCCTGCCCGACACAGGTAGGTTTCTGGCCATAAAATCATAAATGGTTACATAAGAGAAGGAAGCCATTCAGCCCATCATTTCCCTGCTGGCTCTCTGCAACAGCAACTCAGTCTCACTCATCTGATCTTTCCCGTAGACCTGCAAATTTTTTCTATTCAAATAATTATCTAACTTCCACATGTCACATTGAGTTCTCTTGCCAATCATCTTAAGTTGGTACCCTCTGTTTCTTGACAACACTTTTTATCTACTCTGTTCAGATCCCTCATGAATTTGAACACCTCTGTCAAATCTTCTCTCAACCTTCTCCTATCCAAGAACAGCCCCAGATTTTCCAATCTATTCACTTAAATGAAATTCTTCATCTCCGGAACCATTCTTGTAAATCTTTTCTGTGCTTTGTCTAATGTCTCTACATCCATCCTAAAGTGTGATGCCCAGAATTTGATACAACACTCCCATTGAGACCAAATCAGTATTTTGTAAAGGTTCACCAAAACTTCCATGCTTTTGTACTTTATACCTTTATTTATAAAGCCCAGGATCCTATATTCCTTATTAAGCACTGTTTCAAACCGTCCTTCCACATTCATGAGGTGTGCATCTATACCAAGTCCCTTTGCTTCTGCACCCTTTCACCATAGTATCCTTTATTTTATACTGCCTCTTCTCATGTTTCATACCAAAATATATGACTTCAAAGTTTCTCATCATTTAATTTTGGCTGTCATGTGTCTGACTAATTCAACAGGCTCTCTATGTTCTTTTGAAGTCTATCACTATCCTCCTCACAGTTCACAATACTTCCAAGTTTTGTAACACCTGCAAATTGTGTAATTGTGCCTTGTATACCCAAATTTAAGTCATTAATATCAAGAAAAGTAGTGGCCCTAGTACTAACCCCTGGGGAACAGCACAGTATACATTCCTCCAGTCTGATAAACCAAGCATTCACCACTACTCTGTTTCCTGTCACTCAGCCAACTTTGTACCCATGCTGCTATCTTATTCTATAGAATTGATTTTGCTGACAAGCTGTTCTGCAACACTTTATCCAATACCCTTTGGAAGTTCATGTACAACAAATCAATTGCATTACCCTCACTAACCCGCTCTGTTGCCTCATTAAAAACTCTATCAAGTTCGTTAAACATGATTTGCCTTTAACAAATCCATGCTGTCTTTCCTTAATATATCCACACTTGTCAAATGACTGCTAATTTTGCCCTGGATTATCACTTCTGAAAGCATTCCCACCACTGAGGTTAAACTGACTGATCTGTAGTTACTGAGTTTATCCTTACATCATTTTTGAACAAGGGTGCAAGATTTCCAATTCTCCAGTCCCCTGGGGCCACCCTTCTATCTAAGGAGGTGGATGGTGAGGACAAGGGGAACCCTATCATAGTTCTGGAAAGAAAGTAAAGGGGTGAGTCCAGCAGTGTGTGAAATTGACTGGACATGGAGAGCCCTGCCAATCACATTGGGTGGGAATCCTTAGTTGAGGTAAAAGGAAGGTAGAGACAGAGAAACTAGGAGAATGGAACAGAGAGTTCTTACAGGAAACAGAATGTAAGGAAGTGTGGTCAAGTTAGATGTGGGAGTCTGTGGGTTGTAGTGGATATTAGTTGACATTCTGTCTATCTCCAGAAGTGGAAACAGAGAAGTCAAGGAAGGGAAGGGAAGAGTCAGAGAAGGATGAAATGAAACGGTGGACCAGGGCAGCTTCTGATCTTCCGATGGAAGGTCTTTGACCTGAAACATTAACTCTGTTTCTCAATACAGATGCTGCTGAGTAATTTTCAGCATTGCTTGTTTTAATTTAAGCTAAGTAGAACACTGGAAGAGATAAAGAGAAGAAAGAGGTAAGTAGAAAATCAAACAGCAGAGTAGGAAAGAATTGGGGAAATATACATTTGAAAGGTGAGAGGAACTGGTTGATAGAACTAGGATTAATGAGAAGAAAAATAAAGCACTAAAGAATGACAGAGATTTAAAAGACCAAAAAGTATGTAGAAAATTAGGACAATTAGAGGAAAAGGTCAAATGAAAGCAAATGCCATGAGAAGCTGAGAAAACAGGAACTGAAAAGATGGCAAGTGGTGAGAAGCAGCACTAAATTTTTGCATATTAATATTTATGAATAAAAAATGCTACAGATTAATCCTTTCCAAAAGCCTAATGTAACAGTCTGCAGCTGACCGGGGGACATTTTCAGGATGCAGCCTGGAAGAAGGGGAGGGATGATGAGAGGTAACACAGAAAGCTCCTGTGGGGCACTAAATTCAAAGGGATGATGAACTCAATTTTCACTTTCTCCAACCATGTTCCTCTGCCCCACCTTCTTACTATTTTAGTTGTTGACCAATGAGAGATGTTAAAACATGAAGACATTTCAACATATTTTCCATGCCATAGACAAACCCCACAATGTAGGTTTTGAAAGTTCTCTCAGTGACACATTTCACACTTCTCGTACAGCTGGCAGACTTGAGAAATTCTTCTGCAAAAATATGTTTGTAGCATTAAGAAGTTATATTTGCCTACTTTTTGTACAATGTTTTCATTGCAAGATTTCAATAAGTTGCCAGAGTGAGATTGAGTGATTGCTCCATGCAATATAAGGTCAACAATGATGTCTCAGAGATGATATTGGCTATTTTCTCGAGGCAGGTTGTGACAAATGCCCATCTGGTAGATGTGTTCTGCTAGGCTCAGTCTTGGGAATCTTGAGCTTCTTATTGCAAAAGATAGCTTATGAGCCCGCCAATCGCGTGCCCAATGAGCGCAAAATTCACGCCTTAGCAGATTAAAAAACACATTCCAAATCTTTCAAGACATGTCCTGGTGTATAAACATCCACCTTAATTTAAAGCTCGTCCACATAAGCCGGCAAAACAGGGAGAGTTAGTGGGAACCCACAGTAATGATTAATGTGATCTGCAGGGCATGGCCAGCTTTGTGGCCGGGGTTGGCTTCTAGTGTGATGACTTTTAGCTTAGCACAATGATTAATCCAGAAACTCAATTTGCCCTGAAAATAATTTGCACTTAAATTACTTTGATCTTTTGTGTTGATTTGGTTGATTCTGCAACTTAATAGAAACTCCCATCCATTAAGTGCTCAATTGCATTGATAGTTTAACTTGCATTAAAATGTTCTGGTGCACCACTGCTTCCTGGGATGGAAGGGTTGACTTGCCAAGAATGGCTAAACAGGTTAGGCCTTTATTCATTAGAGTTTAAAAGAATGAGGCATGATCTTATTGACATGTACAAGATTCTGAGGGGTCTTGACTGGGTAGATGTTGTGCAGATGGTTCCACTGTTGGGGAAATCTCGAACTAGGGGACATAGTTACAGAATAAGGGGACACTCATTTAAAACTGAGATACGAAGGCATTCCTTCTCTCAGAGGGCAGTAAATGACTGTAGTTCTGTACCCCAGGGAGTTGTGGAGGCTAGGTCACTGAAAGTATTTAAAGAGGAAGTAGGTAGATTTTTGAAATATCGGGGAATTGAGGGCTATGAGGAGCTGGCATGAAAGAGCAAATCAGCCATGAATTGAATGGCCGGACAGGCTTGAGGGGCCGAATAGCCTACTCCTGCTCCTATTTATTATGTTCTTATGCTCCTAAAACTCTCCAGTGAAGGTTGAGGCAGAGTCCTTGAATATCTTTAAGGCAGAGGTAGATAGACTCTTGATAAGCAAGGGACTGAAAGGTTAGCAGTGCAATTGAGCACTTAATGGACAGGAGTTTCCATTAAGTTTTCCATGCTTCCTAAAACTCTCCAGTGAAATCAAGGCAAGCAAACTGTGGAAATTCTTGGGGCTCACTAAAATGCAGGCAAATAGAGCAATAAATATTCAGTGCATGCTCACAGTTGTTATTTTTACATACCACAAGGAATGGGTTGATTCAGAGTACTTGTGCTGAAAGGTTTATTTCTGCACATTGGAGGTGTGAGACTCAGATCAGGATGAGTGCCACATTGGTTGCCTTAGATTGGACTTTGAATGAGGAGCAAGATGACCATCAGCAGCGGCTGTGGTGAAACCTGCAGGTGGACATCAGAGACGGAAGCAGCAAGAGAGAGAGCTGGGCAGTTCAGAGGAAGCAACAGAAGAATTGAGCTTGCAGCAGGTACTGCCTGTTTTACAGGGTATACAGGGAGAGGCTAAACTTCTTTGACCTCTCAGAAGTTCAGTACTTCTGGAGGCTGAAGTTGCCATGTCAGATGCAGATGTTGGCAGACATCTGCAGTCAGCTAAAAGAAGACCTGTTCCCTGTTAGTTCTGGGGGTCACACCTTACCGTTGGCTCCGAAAGTGACTAGCACAATCAACATTTTACCACCACGTCCTTCCAGGGCTCTGCTAGAGACATAGACAAGAGTTCCCTGTCAGCTGTACATGAATGCATAAGGTAGACATTGACCTGTTGCTTTCCAGGTCTAGCAATTATGTCAGTTGTGCCTGCAATGATCCCGATTCAGATGCAGGGTGTCATCGACTGCACATATCTAGCAATCCATGCACATCCAGATCAACCAGGAGTTTTCTTAAATCACAAGGTTCCACTCCATCAATGCACAGCTGGGTTTCAAATAAATATTTATGTAGGTATACTCCATATTCCTAGGAAGCTGCCACGATGCTTTCATATTTCAGCAATCCAATCTGTTTGATACATACAAACATACGAATTAGGAGCAGGAGTAAGTCACTCGGTCCCTCGAGCCTCATCCGCTATTCAATAAGATTGTGGCTGATCTGATTTTAACCTCATATTCCTACCTATTCCCAATAACCTTTCAGTCCATTGTTCATCAAGAATCTATCTAACTCTGCCTTAAAGTTATTTAAGGACTCTGTCTCAACCACCTTTTGAGGAAGAGAATTCCAAAGTCTCAAACCCTCTGAGAGAAAAGGTTTTTTCTCATCTCTGTCCTAAATGGCCTAATTCTGAAACAGTGACCCCTAGTTCTAGATTCTCCCACAACAGGAAACATCCTCTCCACTGCTACCTGTCAAGTCCCCTCAGGATCTTATAGCTTCAATCAAGTCAACTTTACTCTTCTAAACTCCAGCAGATACAAGCCTAGCCTATCCAATCTTTCCTCATAAGACAACCATCCTATTCAAGATATTAATCTAGTAAACTTCTGAACTGCTTCTAATGCATTTATATATTTCTTTAAATAAGGAGACCAATACTGTACACAGTACTCCAGATGTGGTCTCACCAATGCCCTGTATAACTGAAGCATAACCTCCCTGCCCTTGCAATAAATGATAACATTCATTAGCTTTGCTAATTACTTGCTGCAGCTGCATACTAAACTTTTGTGTTTCATGCACTAGGACACCCAGACTCCTCTGCATCTCAGAGCTCTGCAATCTCTCACTGTTTAGATAATATGACTCTTTTTTATTTGTCCTGCCTGAATGAACAATTTCACATTTTCCTACATTATACTCCATTTGCCAGATCTTTTTCCACTTAACCTATCTGTATCTGTTTGTAGCCTCCTTATGTCCTCTTCACAACTTACTTCCCTACCTTTGTGTCATCAGCAAATTTAGCAACCATACCATCCAAATCATTTATATAAATTGTAAAGAGATGAGGCCTAGCCTTTATCATTCCTCAACTCTACTCAAACCGCTACAATATTCTGATTCCCTAAACTTAGGCCATCCCTCTCTGTTGCGTTAATGTTCTCTTTAATTAACAGAGCCATGCCTCCACCTTTTCTTAACTTCCTATCCTTCCTAAAAGTCACATACTCTTCAATGTTCAAGTCCCAATCTATGCCAACCTTTAGTCATGTCTCTGTAATGGTTATTAGATAGTACTTATTTATTTCTATTTGCACTATTAGTTCATCTGTTTTCTTTAGAATACTTCATGCATTAAGATACAGGAACTTAAGTTTTGTCCATTTATTATTTTTGTAACTCTCTGTCCCTTCCTGTGATGGTCTGTTCATCATTTCCCGTATTAAAACCTTCCTCTCTGACCTTCTCTCTACTCTTTCACAAGAACACTCCTGCATGATTCAGGCATAGACTGCCCCAACAACACAGCCCCCATTTCCCCAGTGCCACATGAATTGGAACTATTTCTCCCACACCTGCCTTTGAGCCATGCATTCATCTCTCTAGTCTTATTTGCCCTATGCCAATTTGGACATGGCTCAGGTAAAATCCAGAGATTATTACCTTCGAGCCTTTGCTTCTTAATATGGCACCTAGCTCCTCATTCTGACTATGCAGAACCTTCCTTGTTCTGCCTGTGTCATTGGTAACTACACGGCCACAACAACTCAATCCTTCCCCTCCCACTGCAAGTTCTCCTCCAGTCCTGAGCAGATATCCCTAAGCCTGGCACGGGGCAGGCAACACAGCCTTCTGGAATCTCGTTCCTAGTTGCAGAAAACAGCGTCAATCCATGTCACTATACTGTCCTCTACTATGTTCCTGCTTGAATGGCCACCTGTACAATGGTGCCATGGCCAGCCTGCTCATCCACCTTGCAGACCTCGCTTTTGTCCACACAGGCTGTGAGCACTTCAGACCTGTTTGACAACAGCAAAGCTGAGGCTCCTCCATGACTGTCTGATTGGTCACTTTGCCCGCCTCACTCATGGTCACATCCACCTGTCCCTCACTGCTGACCAAAACAGATGATCCTATTCTAAGAGGTGTGACCGTCTTCTGGAACAAAGTGTCCAGTTATTTCTCCTCCATCCTTATAAAGCGCAGTGTCTGCAGTTCAGCTTCCAAATCAAAAATCCTGATCCGGAATTCCTCTAGCTACTTACACTTTCTGCAGCCATCTTTCTTCTGGATCACCTTGGCATTCAAACGCTCCCACATTCCACCACTGCAACATAAGACCTGTGCTGCCATTGTTGCTTATGTTATTTAGTTCATTTCATGTAATTACTTTCTTAATTAACTTAGAGTAAATCCTATGTAAGCTATAATTTACTGGGCTTTTAAATGCGAGTACCACTGGTAGCTAAAAATTATATGATTCTTAACTACACAGGTGTGTGTTTTAGGTGGTTATTTTAATTAGTTTATTTTCATTTTGAAGTTTTAGTTGTTTTTTATTTATAGATCTACCTTAACTCCCATGTCCTAAGCTGCCTATTAACACACTGCCCCTAACACTAAGCACTTAAGCAATTAAGCACTTACCAGCCAATCAACTTACTATCAACTTGCAATAGTACAGTTCCTTTGTAATGTTAAACCTCAGGAATAGAATAAACCTTAATGTAATGACTTGACAGAATAGACAGGTTTCAACAAGAAACAGATAAAAATTATTACAGAGAGCTTTTCAGACGTTACATGCTTGTCCGGGATTCTTGTCAGGAAACCCCGAGCCCTGGATTACCTGCACTTAGGGCTCTTTGGTCAGAGCCTCCAAGAACATCACGTGACCCCTGATAGACAACAGGAAAGGCTATACCTTCAGTTACTACATTTCCTCCCCCTTTAGTTTTTTACAGTTTCTGTTTACAGAGAACATTTACATGTATACAATTTCAGGTGATTAAAGATTAAGTCTCTGAGGTGCTTTCCTTGTTCGATTAGAGCGACATAGCTCTACCAGTTGAGGTTCCTCAACAGGATCAACTTGATCAGGAACTGCAGCACAAGATACATCATTAGAAAGTGGCAGCTCTAGGTTAGAAAACCCTACAGAGACATTGGGCATGCCTATTCTAGGTTGATCTGTTCACCTCAGGAATTGATGGTCCGATGTTAATCACAGGCGGAATACTTGGTTGTTGGAATGTCTCTGTATCACGAATATGGTCCATATGTTTCAAACGATTCTGTCTTCCAATTCCGCCTGGAAGGATAAGGGACCAGCCTCTAAGGCTGGAGCCCATCAAGTAACAAGTTCCAGGAACTGTACAATGTCCACTTCTGAAATTTTGCATGAAGACAGTGTGAGCTTTGCTATGAATATTGTGATGCAATTTTTTGATTACTCTGATTCCTCTCTAGCTCCCCTCTAAGTTTGGAAACACCAGACTCAATCTTGTACGTAGGCAGCGTTTCATCAATAATTCAGATGGTGTTGAACCTGTAGTTGAATGTGGCATTGTACAATAACTGAGAAAAAAGTAGAAAAATCAAGTTTCTAGAGTACCTTCTGATAACTTCTTTGTTCCAAATTTGAAAGTTTGCACAGCTCTCTCAGCTAAAGGGATGGTAAGGGGCTGTTTTAATATGTCTGATTCCATTTAAATTCATGAACCTCTGAAACCCTGTATTGGGAAAGACTGTATTTTTATCAGAAACAGCGGTTTCCTAAAGGCCACGTGTGCTAAAACAATGACGCAGCTTCTTGATAGTTACGCTCGATGTTGGTGATGTGACTTCCTATACATCCAACCATTTAGAATGCACATCTATGATCAACAAAAACATGGTACCTAAGAATGGTCTTACATAATCATTATGTAGTCTAAACCAGGGTTGACCAGGCCACTCCCAAGGATGAAATGGAGCTGATACAGGCAACGTCTGTTGTTGCTGACAATGGAGACAGTGCTTGACCTTGCTTTCAGTGTCACTGTCAATGCCTGGCAACCAGACATAGCTTCGTGCAAGCATTTTCATATTTGATATGTCTGAATGTGCACCATGAAACTCTGTCATGAATGGTTTTCTTCCTTGCGAAGAGATGACAACTCTTGCTCCCCACAACAAAATCCCACCTTGACAACTTACCTTTGTTTTTCTGGCTTGGAATTGTCTCCTTTCAGATACAGGCTGCAGTGCTTCTGGGTAAAACCTTTCCTACAATTTTAGGGGGTCACTTGATTGTATGGACAAATTAGTCCTAAATGCAGGTAATCTTAGGGGTGGAGCTTTCTAGTTGTGGACCTGGTTCAAGCTTGTAGCTGTTTCACGAACTCTGTAAATAAAGTTATCTGTTTCTAGTAAGGAACCTGTCTGGTACATTAAGTTTATTACAATTAGTGACGAGGATGGGATAGCTCTGATGCTGCACCTCGCCTTGTGAATGTGAGTACATCAATTCTTAAGGAAAGTGGCACTAGTCATGCCACTCTTTGGCAACATTGACCCTTATGACTTGTCCATTGGAGGACTGGAGCCAGCATGTAGAGCGCCTAGGTCTGAAATAACAGAAGCAGAAATTATTCTTTTAAGTGTCTGCGGTAGCAAGATATATAACCTCATCTGTAATCTGACTGCTTCGGATGTGCCTAGTTCTAAATCCTTTAACAAGCTGGTGGACCTCATGAAGACACATTTTCAGCTGAAGCCATCAGTAGTTATGCAGAGATTTAAATTCAACTCCAGGGTAAGGGCCCTGGTTAGTCAATCACAACTTATATCGCGAAGTTAAAACAGTTGACTGAGCACGGTAACTTTGGAGATACACTTAATGATATGTTGTGAGATCATTTGGTTTGTGGTGCATACGACAACGCCATTCAGTGCCGTTTACTTGCAGAAGTTAATATTATTCTGAAGTGCACCATGGAAATAGCACAGGCAGGGACTCGCAGGCTTTACAGAGCGTGCAACATGGCACTGTTCTTCGGTTGGGGCGGGAACCTGCCGCTGGGCATGGTGCAAAAACCAAAGGGGCATCCACGAAGCAGGAGACGGACTCTACTGCTGAATAAATGAAAAGGCATACTAGAAGCATCTCAACAGCGATTCAGAAATTAATCTGTTGCCGAAGTGGGAGAAGCCATGTACCGGAAACCTGCGGATTTAAGGAGGCAGAATGCTACTACTGTCATAAAAAAGGGATGTTATAAAGCAATGCAGGGCTAAATCGAGACAGCCAATCAGACAGCAAGCCAAGATGATTGAAGTGCACGATGTAAATGAACCTGGAGCTGCTGATGCCGATATCTATTCCCTATACTATCTCAAGGCCAGGAAAACTGAAATAACCACCGTCACCCTTCAAGTGAATGGGAAGCCTCTAGTCATGAAGGTTGACACAGGAGCATCGAACACAGTGGTGGGAGAATACATCTTTAAGTACTCAAGTGAAGGTACCCTGCCACTGAATCTGGAGCAAACCACAGCTCAGCTGAAGATGTACACTGTAAAGACAAAACAGGTAAAAGGCATCACCACTGTACCTGTGTCCTACAGGTAACAGACAGCCCAACTTCCACTGATCATTGTAACGGATGAAGGACCTAATCTTCTGGGCTGCGATTTATTGCAAAAAAATTAAGCTCAACTGGTTAGAAATTTTTCAAGTAAGAACAGAAGGAATTCCTGATATTCCTGACTATCAATAAAGTACAGCAGCGTATTTCGTGATGAATATGGAAAGATAAAAGGCCTACATGCAAAAATGTATGTAGGCTCAGAGGCAGCACCCCAGGTCCCTTAAGACCAGACCTGTGTTTATGCCCTAATGGAGAAGGTGGATGCAGAATTGTGCTGCCTAGTGAAGTTAGGAATAATCTAGCAAGTCCAATTTTCAGAATGAACATGCTCCCATAGTCCCTGTGATGAAACCAGATCAAACTATTTGCATTTGCAGAGACTGCAAATTAACCGTGAACAAGGCTGCTAAGTTAGATAAATATCCTGTCCCGAGGATTGAAGATTTGTATGCTAAGCTAGCTGGAGAAAAATCCTACACCAAACTGGACATGAGCCATGCATACCAACAGCTAGAGGGGACACCACATCCAGAGGGTATGTAACAATCAGCATACACGAGAGCCTGTTCCAATATACATGCCTATCCTTTGGTGTATCATCTGCCTGTGCAATCTTCCAATGGACCATGGAAAGCCTATTGCAAGGAATTCCCTCAGTACTAATGTACCAGGATGACGTCCCAATCATAGGGTCAATAGAAACCAAACACTTGGCCAACTTGGAAGAGGTTTTGAGGAGATCTTTGGCAGCTGGTGTATGATTCAAGAAAGAGAAGTGTACTTTCCAAGCGACTGAAGTCACTTACTTGGGTCATTGAGTGGATGCCCAGGGGTTACATCCAGTAGAAGAGAAAGTAAGGCCACCAAGGAGGCACCCGCCCCTAATAGTGTCACTGAATTCAAGTCTTTTTTGGGTATGATAAATTATTATTGTTGCTTCTTGCCAAACTAATCAACAGTGTTAGCCCCTTTACACTTATTATTGAAAATGGACCATTGATGGTCATGGAACCCACAACAAGAAGAAACCTTAGTAAAAGTCAAGAAGCTATTACACTCATCATGTCCATTAAAGCATTTTGATCCATCGAAAGATTAACTTGTGATGCATTTCCCTACTGGGTAGCAACTGTGTTGTCACACAGGATGGAAGATGGTTCCGAAAGGCCAATAGGCTATGTCTCCAGAATCCCCTCTAAGCCACAAAGGATTATTCACAACTTGAAAAAGAAGGGTTATCAGTAATATTTGGAGTAAAGAAATTCCATCAATATCTGCATGGTCGATCATAGTGTCAGACCATAAGCCACTCATGCGTTTATTTAGTGAAGATAAAGCAATTCCGCTGTTCTGGCCTCTGCCAGAATCCAATAATGGGCTTTGATTTTGCCAGCTTATGAGTACACCTTTATGCACTGTCTGGGTGTGCATATTGCAAATGCAAAGGCCCTCAGTCTTCTTCTGTTACCAGATAGCCTTGTACATGCTCCAGTGCCACAAGAAGCTGTACTTGTACTGAATTTCTTGGACCCTTCCCTTGTTTGTGTGAAGCAAATACAGAATTGGCCACACCGGGATACAATTTTATCAAAAGGCCGAGACCAGGTATTGCAAGGATGGTTGAATGCACCAGCCTCTGAAGAGGTAAGACTACTCCATGCCCGTAAAACTGAGTTAAGTTGTCAAGATGGATTTTTGTTGTGGGGATCAAGAGTTGCCATCGCTTCGCTAGGAAGAGAATTACTCATGACAGAGAGTTTCATAGTGCGCATACAGGCATTTCGAAGATGAAAATGCTTGCATGAAGCTATGTCTGGTGGCCAGGCATAGACAGTGATATAGAAAAAATGGTTAAACACTGTCTCCTGTGTCAGCAACAACAGTTAACAGAAAGAGCAGTGCAAACCTTCAAAACAGGAATAATGATGTTATTTGAAGGAACGCTAGAAACTAGGATTTCACGTTTTCACGAATCTCAACAATTGAATGACTCCTCATGCAACTACAGGTTCAACACCATCTGAATTACTGATGAAATTACTTCATACACGGTTAAGTCTGGTCTTTCCAAACTTAGAGAGGAATGTAGCGAAGAACCAAAATAGTCAGAAAGTCAGTCATAATACTCATAGCAAAGCTCGAATATTTACTGTGGGAGAGGCAGTTTTCATGCAAAATGTTGGAAATAGTCCTAGTTGGGTTCTTGGTATAATTGTCTCTGAAGCTGGCCCTTTGTCATACCAAATGGAAGTGGAAGAGAGGATTGTTCCAAACCATGTGGATCACCTAAGGAGTAGAGAGACATTCCAACAACTACTTATTCCACCTACAATTGAACCTTTAATCCCCGAGGTGCCAGATTGGCCTAGAATAGGCATATCTGATGTCTGTGTTAACTCAGGATTAAATGATTCTGAACTTCCAAGGTCTAAGGATGCCCCTGATGCTGCAGCTCCTGATCGTTTCGATCCAGTGGGAGAATCTCAAATCGTAGAGCTACATCGCTCTAACCAAATTAGAAAACCACCTCAAAGACTAATCTATAAATGCATGACCTGTATATATATGTATATAATGTGGATTAAGATATTCTTGTAAATAAGAAGTGTAAAGAAAAATTAAAGTGGGAGGAATGTAGCAATTGTGGGTAAAACCTTTCCTACTGTTTTAGGGGTCACATGATTGCACTGACGAATCAGCCCTAAGTGCGGGTAGTTTTAGGGGCGGAATTTTCTAGTTGCGGACCTGGTTCAAGCATGTAGGTTCTTTAAGAGCTCTGTAAATAAAATTATCTTTTTCAAGTAAGAAACCTGTCTGACACACCAAGTTTAATACACAGGTGAATTTGCCTACCCTTACAAAACAAGGCCTCTAACTTTTGACAAAGTTGGATCAAAATTCATCCAATTTCTAATTTGCTTCACACACACAGGTGAAGAATCCAAGAAATTCAGTACAAGCACAACTTCATGTGGCATTGGAGCATGTATAATACTGTCTGGTAACAGGCGACAACTGAGTGCGTCCAGATTTGCAATATGTAAGCCAGAACAGTACATAAAGGTATACTCATGTGCAAATAATATCAAAGCCCAATGTTGTATTCTTGCTGATGCTATTGACAGAATGGCCTTATCCTCATTGAATAAACCCATTAATGGTTTATGGTCAGGCACGATGGTGAAATGTCATCCATGCAGGTACAAGTGGAATTTCTTCACTCCAAATATCACTGATAAATCTTCCTTTTCTGGCTGGGAATAACCCAACTTAGCTGTGGAGAGGGTTCTCGGGACATAGTCAATGGGCCTTTCTGATCTATTTTCCATTCTATGTGATAACACAGCTCCTACACTATAAGGAGAAGCATCACATGTTAACACCAATTCTTTCGATGGGTTGTAGTGTAACAATGAACACGACAAATGCAACAGTTTCTTTACTTTCATAAAGGCTTCTTCCTGTTGTGAATTCCATGACCAACGGTGATATTTTGTTAACAACAAGTGTAATGGTGCCTATACAGTTGATAAGTTTGGCAAGAGGCGGCTATAGTAGTTGATCATACCCAGGAAAGATTTGAGTTTGGTTACATTGGACGGTGAGGGTGCATCTTTTATTGCCCGAACTTTCTCTTCTACCGGATGCAAACCTAAGGTGAAAATCCTGTGAACCAGGTAAGTAACTTATAGTGCTTGAAATGTGCATTTTTCCTTCTTTAATCGTATGCTGGCTTCCATGAACCTTCTTAGCACCGCCTCTAGGTTGGTCAAGTGTTTGGTCTCAGTTGACCCCGTGATCAGAACATCATCTAGGTATACTATCACTCAGGGAATTCCTTGCAAAGGACTCTCCATTGTCTTTTGGAAGATTGCGCATGCAGACAATACTCCAAAGGGTAGGCGAATGTACTGATAAAGGCCCTTGTGTGTGTTAGTAGTCACATATTCTCTAGATGTGCTATCCAGTTCTAATTGTTGGTAGGCATGGCTCATATCCAATTTAGTACATGATTTGCTTTCAGCTGGCTTTGCATGTAAGTAATCTACCCTTGGAATGGGGCACTTATCTAGTTTTGCTGCCTTGTTTACGGTCAATTTATAATCCCCACAAATGCATATGGTTTGGTCAAGCTTCACCACTGGAACTATGGGTGCTGCCCATTCCAAGAATTAGACAGGTTGGAAGATGCCCAGCTTTTCTAATCGGCACAGTTCTGCATCCACTCCGTCCTTCAACACATAAGGCACAAGTCCGGCCTTAAAGAAATGGGGTATCACTTGAGGATTCACATATATTTTTGCTTGCAAGCCTTTTAACTTCCCTAATTCATCCCAAAGTATACTGTTGTATTTCCTTAATAGTTCAGGAACTCCTCCTATTTTCAGGTGAAATATCTCAGACCAGTCGAGCTTGATTTTCTGTAACCAGTCTCGGCCTAGAAGGTTAGGTCCTTTTCCTGTCACTATTATCATTGGAAGCTGGGCTGCCTAACAGATACAGGTACTGTGGTGGTGCCATTTACCTGAATAGATTCTCCAGTGTATGTCTTCAATTCAGCTGTTGTCTGCTCCAGATTCAGTGGCTGGGCACTCTCATTTAGATATTTAAATGTGTGCACTCCTACCACTATGGTTGAGGGTCCCGTATCCACCTCCATTATTAGTGGCTTCCCATTAATTTGAATTGTGACAGCGATAGGTTCGGTTTTTACAGTGGTACAGGGAATATACGAGGAATAGATGTCGGCATCGGCAGCTTCAGGTTCTGCTATATTTTTCAATTCAGTCATGTTGGTTTGATGCTTTACGAGCTGTTTTGGCTTTGCCCTGCCGAACTATGTTATCTTTCATATGGCAGTAATGGCATGCTGCCTCCTTAAATCTACAGGTGTCCCGTCTGTGGTCACCCCCAAATCTTTAACAAGTTAATACTGGAGTCGCTGCTGAAGTGTTTCCACTGGGCCTTTTCATTTTTCTAACATGCAGTAGGTTCCCACCCCACATGATGAACAGCGCTATGTTGTATGTATTGCAAAACCTGTGAGTCTCTCACAGCACCTTCGATGGTGAGGGAGATTTCCAGGTTACTCTTTAAGTCAATGTCAGCCTCTGCGAGTAAACGGTGCTGAATGGCTTAATCTTGAACTCTGCAAACTAATCGGCCCTGCAGCATATCATTGAGTTTGTCCCCCAAGTCCCAGTGTTCTGTCAACTGCTTCAACTTCACTACACAGGTTGTGATGGACTCTCCTGGGGCCCTAACTCTAGAATTAAACTTAAGACTCTGCATTATTATTGATGGCTTTGGTTTGAAATGCGTTTTCATGAGGAACATTAACTCAGTAAAGGACTTAAAATCAGGTGCATTCAGGACCGTCAGGCTGCGGATGAAATTGTATGTCTTGCTACCACATGTACTCAAAAGGGTTGCTTTCTGCCTTTCCTCCATGATAACTTTGTTCGCTATGAAATAAAGCCCAAGGTGCTCTACATATTGCCTCCAATCTTCCATAGTCGCATTGTAAAGGTCTATTCTGTTGAAGATTGGCATGACTGGTGAGAAGTCTTTTTTTAAGAGGTTTCATGTACTCACGTTAACAAGGCGAGGAGCAACGTTAGAGCTCTTTTACCTTGTTGCCAAATGTAGTGACTTGACAGAGCAGACAGGTTTCAACAAAAAACAGATAAACTTTATCACAGAGAGCTTTTCAGATGCTACATGCTTGATCAGGACTCTTGTCAGGAAGCCCCGCCCCCAGAAAACCCATGCTTAGGACTCATTGATTGGAGCCTCCAAGAACATCACGTGATCTATAGTAGGAGGGGCTATACCTTCAGTTACTACACTTAACCAATTACTAGATACTCATCAGATGGTCACCAAACAGCTAGCTTCTTCTCCAAGAAATCAAACTGCTTCTTTGCTTTGATATCACTCTTTGTTTTCTCACAGGTTTCAATTTCCTGACTGCCCCTCTACTCGCTCTGTTTTCAGACTCCCAAATTCCTCTTCTATTGTGCTGCTTTCAGTCTCCAGACAGCCTCTCTTCTTGCACTGTTTCCTATCTCCTGACTGCCTTTCCTCTCGCGCTACTTTCAATCTCCCGACTGCATCTCCTCTCACGCTGTTTTTAGTCTCCCGACTGCCTCTCCTCTCACCCTGCTTTCAATCTCCTGACTGCCTCTCCACTCGTACTGTTTTCAACCTCTTGACTGCCTCTCCTCGCTTTGTTTTGACCTGAAGGCATGGCTGCTAGGAGACAAAGGCTACTTCAAACCTGGCTGATGACTCCAGGCAGAAACCCAACCAATGGAATGTAAGAGCAATAAACCAAAAACCATATGCCAACCAGATTTGTTACTGGGCAAATTATCACAATGCTCTTGATGGCGCTTCTAGACAGACCTGATTATTCCGTTTAATACTCACAAGCCAGTGCCTCCAGAGTAATCGTGGTGTGCTACACTCTCCAAAATATTGTGTAGCAATGATGGTTGGAGCCACAGGAGGAAGAAGGCGCCTACTATAGATCACCTGCAAATAATCCAAGGAGTGATAAGAGGAAATGGAAGAAAATGGTGACTCTAGTGCAGCACCAGCTACTCAAATTGCTACCCTGTAAATCAGTTAGTTACCACCATTGGACCCATGTAACAATGAATCTCAATGGCCACTCTCAGTCTCCCTGACTCCATCCTTCAAAACGTACTCCAGGCATAAAGCAATCCTTCAACCGACCAAGCACCCTTTGCACATTGCCCTATTGGTCCTTCTCAATTTATGTCTTCTCATACAACAAAAAAACAAATAATAAGATGAGTTGTCACTAAGCAGCCAAAAATAGAAAACATAGAAAGTGATGCATACATTTTACAAGACTCTGCTAAAGAACGGAAACTTAACACCCATATGCAAAGCCTGTGCAAAGCTTCACTCTACTGTTGTCTACTGCTCCTATATGGTGCACCCTGTGTGACTTCAGCAGAGATAGAGACAGGTTGTGAGATACTTTTGGCTGATGACCACTGGGTTTTGAAACTCATGAGGGCCCTACCAAAACTGTTCCAATGGCCCCTCTGTAGAGCCACATTCAGTCATTCGGAGATGAGGCAGCATGTGGGCCGTGGATTAGGGATTGCAATGGATGGAAAATGGAATCATTTTAAGTGCAATCCCTGCTTCCATGGCCCATTTACCATAATCCCTTTCATAGCCCAGCTGTGGCACTTTGGTGCCAATTAGTGGCATGCTTTAAGGCTAAGGCAGAGCTGTCTATCATCCTATTTAAGCTCCTGATACATTGACATCCAGAGTAAATTCAGCTATGGTCAAAGCCTGCATGGTCTCATTTAATTGTTATGATTGATGTACCACAAAGTTGGCCATTCCAACCATGGAAGAAGACATCCTTACAGTGCCCTGTCACATCAACCCAATCATGATGGAGACAGGCACTTCCTCGCAGACTGCAATCATGGTCAGTGAGCTTGGAGGGCCTGTTAGTGCATCATCCTCTGCAGTTGCTTCATGATTCTCTTTCTCATGGATGGCTCAATATCTGTGTCCAGCTGAGGAGAGTTTGGAGAGGGTTTACCCTTCAAGGCAGGTTCTCTTCAGTTGTCCCTCCCACCACAGTTTAGTCTTGCTCACTTGTGAAGTGTGAGTCACCAGGTAAAAACCCAACCATCTGTCTAACCTGAATAAAAACAAAAAAGGCTGGAAAAACTCAGCAGGTCTGGCAGCCTCTGTGAAGAGAGAAATAGAATTAACATTTTGAGTCCAATATGATTCTTCTTTGGTAGGTCCGAAGAAGAGTTATATTGGACTTGAAGCATTATAACTCTATCTCTCTCCCCAGAGAGGCTGCCAGGCCTGCTGAGTTTTTACAGCACTTGTTTTTATTCAAGTTAGACAGATAGTTGAGTTTTATGGCATTTTCTGTTTTTTGTTTATTCCATGGGCAGAATTTTGCATTCGTTGTGCAGGCATGCCTGATACGCCAGGAGGTAATATGATACACGATGACATTGGGTGTGCGACCAAGTTCATCATGCTATTTTGCAATATTTCATTCAGTGGGCATGCGCTGGAGTCGGCTGTGTGCCCGCTGATAATTGAAAGGCCTATTAAGGCCATTAACGAACTAATTAACTTCAAATTTATTCTGCCCATCCAACTTAACAGTTGGCGGGCAGGCAAAAAGGCCAAGCGGCCTTCACGTTTTTTAGGAAACCTCATCCACGAGCGGGATGAGGTTTTCTATACCTAACACCACTTAAATAAAGTCATTATATTCAAAATTAAAACATGTCCCATCTCATTGTTTTTTATTCATTCATGGGATCTGGGCTTCACTGGCTGGGCCAGCATTTATTGCCATCCCTAGATGCCCTTGAGAAGGTGGTGGTGAGCTGCCTTCTTGAACCGCTGCAGTCCATGTGGTGTAGGTACACCCACAGTGCTGTTAGGGAGAGAATTCCAGGATTTTGACCCAACGGCAGTGAAGGAACAAGGATATATTGCCAAGTCAGGATGGTGAGTGACTTGGAGGGGAACTTCCAGGTGGTGGTGTTCCCATCTATCTGCTGCCCTTGTCTTTCTAGGTGGTAGTGGTCGTGGGTTTGGAAAGTGCTGTCTAAGGAGCCTTGGTGTATTCCTGCAGAGCATTTTGTAGATGCTACACACTGCTGCTACTATGCATGGGTGGTGGATGTGGTGCCAATCAAGCGGACTGCTTTGTCCTAGAAGGTGTCCAGCTTCTTCAGTGTTGTAGGAGCTGCACTCATCCAGGCAAGTGGGGAGTATTCCATCACATTCCTGTCTTGTGCCTTGTAGGTGGACAGGCTTTGGGGAGTAAGGAGGTAAGTTACTCATCGCACAATTTCTAGCTTCTGATCTGCTCTTGTAGCCACAGTATTTATATGGCTAGTCCAGTTCAGTTTCTGACCAATGGTAACCCCCAAGATTTTGATGGTTGGGGGTTCAGTGATGGTAATGCCATTGAACATTAAGGGGCGATGGGTGGATTCTCTCTTGTTGGAGATGGTCATTGTCTGACACTTGTGTGGCGCGAATGTTACTTGCCACTTGTCAGCCCAAGCCTGGATATTGTCCAGGTCTTGCTGCATTTGGACATGGACTGCTTCAATATCTGAGGAGTTGCGAACGGTGCTGATCATTGTGCAATCATCAGCGAACATCCCCAATTCTGACCTTATGATGGAAGAAAGGTCATTGATGAAGCAGCTGAAGATAGTTGGGCCTAGGACACTACCCTGAGGAACTCATGCAGTGATGTCCTGGAGCTGAGATTTCTGAGCTACAACAATCACAACCACCTTCCTTTGTGCTAGGTACGACTCTAACCAATGGGGAGTTTTCCCCATGATTCCCATTAAGTCCAGTTTTGCTTGGGCTCCTTGATGCCACACTCAGTCAAATGCTGCCTTGAGATCAAGGACAGTCACTCTCACCTCACCTCAGGAGTTCAGCTGTTTTGTCCTTGCTTGAACCAAGGTTGTAACAAGGTTAGGAGCTGAGTGGCCCTGGCAGAACCCAAACTGGGCATCAGTGCACAGGTTATTGCTAAGTAAGTGATGCTTGATAGCACTGTTGATGACCCCTTCCATTATTTCACTGATGATGGAGAGTAGGCTGGTGGGGCAGTAATTGGTAGGGTTGGGTTTGTCCTGCTTTTCATGTATAGGACATCCCTGGGCAATTTTCCATATAGCTGGGTAGATGACAGTGTTGTTGCTGTACTGGAACAGCTTGGCTACCTGCGTGGCAAGTTCTGGAGCACAAGTCTTCAGTACTATTGCCAGAATGTTGTCAGGGCCCATAGCCTTTGCAGCATCTAGTGCCTTCAGCCGTTTCTTGATATCCCGCGGAGTGAATCGAATTAGCTGACACAGTCACATGAGGGGCCATGTTTCATTAAATTTTTCATGTCCTTATTTCTTTTTTTAAAAGGTGCTTCAATCTCCCTGAGGCAGCTCCGTGCACGCATGTGTAAACTGCACGCTAGGCCTGGCTCTCCCTCCTTCCCCACGCTCATGTGAAATCACGGTGCGGAGCCAATCGCGTGTGGTGGTCGGTTCTGCGACCGCCCCCGCCTGTTCCCGCCGAGACCACCTGACCAATGTAACATCCTGGCCCAGATTTCCAGCATCTGCAGCATTTTGCTTTCATTATATGAGTATATTGGCATGTCTCGACCTGATGGACACAATGGCAATGGTGAGCAGCACATCTTGAAAAGCTTGAAGAAAGAGGATTGCAGCTTTTCAGCATCCTCTGTTCATGATGAGGCTTCTCCCTTTTTAGTTAACCTCCCAATTTCTCCAAATTCCATCTTTGAATTGGCCCTTTAAAATACCAGAGTTGAGATTACGTCCTGTGTGTCCTCATCATACCTGCTACCGTGCATTCAATGGAAAACTCAGAAGGAATACTGTAATAAGGTGGCAGTGCAGAATGCCACAGATAGGGGCACTGAAATTGCTTCTGGCATCCCCATGCAATATCAGTACCCTCAGCAGCTTTCAACACGCCACTAGGTAGTTACTATCTAGTGTCCAATCACTAGGCCTGTCAGGAGTGGGTTCACCTGTATGGAATGGGTTCAAACTCTTCATCTTCTGAATTAAAGATAGGAATGGGAGCACTAAGGGAAAATCTCACTGCAGTAAGTGATGCATTAAACAAATTTAATCGCTGGAAAGTCATCACAGTTATCAGATCTCAGAATAGAAAGTAGTCTGTTTTCAAGAAATGCTGCTTCTGCTATTCAAGGGTTGGCAGTGGCTCCTGAAGGGTTTTACCTGATGAAATTATTAATTTGTTTCCAGAGATGAATCTTTTCCAATTTATAGCATTCAAAGCACATTAATTAGGACAATAAGCCCAAACAATATAAGATGATTGGCATCTCAGTCTTATTCTATTTCCAGACAGTCATTAGGTAAATATTGATGGGGACAGGGCTTAGAAGTAATAAAATGGCACATTGAGGTGGGTTGGGGGTAATGGGGGTCTAGATTGCTTTATGGAGGCAAGTCCCAAATTTAACTATTATAATGAGATGTTTCTCACATTTTATCTCCATTTTAAATTTTATGCTGGCCAGGTGGATTTCTGGTTGCCTACCTGCTTAAGATCCAGGCAGCCTCTCAACTTAGCTGCCTGTGAACAAAAAAATACAGAGGAAATAAATTAAATAAGGTCCTGCCATGAGATCCTGAAGGGCCTCTGGAAAACCATGGACCTGATGTTCATGCCAGAGGTGTGGATTATAAACAGGCCTATTCTCTGCCATTGTGGTCCTGTCCCCATTTCAAGACTGCCAGAAGGCGAGGTCTGCCAGAATTTCAGGCCCCAAGTGACCTGGAGACAGGCCTGCTGCTAGAGGCAGAAATGGAAGTGGGCCATGTCCAGAGCTGTCAACTTAAAAGGGAGACCACTGCTCCTAAAATCATCGGCCTGGTCCTCCTAATGCAATCAACAGCTCATCCGTATACAGTTAAACCTTCTGATCACTTTAAGCCCTTCATCCCACCTCCTTACCCCACTCACTATCTACTCCCCTCACCCCTTTGCCTCCTGACCTTCTCACACCATCACCTCCTCACCCTTACCTCTTGACCCTCCGACATTATCCGATTTATGAACAGAACTCACAAGCTCTATTATAACAATTGGAAGTCATTGAATAGCTCAAAACACACCCTGAGTAAACAAGCAGACTTCAGAACTGCTAACACAACAGGTGTCTACACTGAATGTCCACTGGGACCCCCTTGCCAGTGCCAGGTTATGGAGAGCGTAGCATGCCACCACAATCAGTGACACCCACTCTGGGGGGTATTGCAGTGTGCCCCCTAAACAGTCCAGGAATCAGACATGCATCTTGAGTAGACCAGTGGTCCGCTCTACCACCACCCTTGTGGAGGCATGGCTCCTGTTATACCACTGCTCGGCCTCTGTTCTTGGGTGATGGAGAGGTGTCATGAGCGACCTTTTCAGGGGATAACTCTTGTCACCCAGCAGCCAACCACCAGTCGGGCTGGAGCACTGAAGAGCCTCAGCACCTGGGAGTGTTTGAGGATGTAAGCATCATGGGAGCTGCCAGGGTATCTTGCACAGACTTGCAGAACCTGCACCTTGTGATCACACACTATCTGCACGTTCAAGAAGTGGAATCCCTCCCTGTTGACAAAGGCACCTGGCTCACTCGCTGGCACCTTGATGGTCATATGTGTTGTGTGCAGTCGATAGCACCCTGGACACGGGGGAACCCAGCAAGCGCTGCAAAGCGTCTGGCTCATTCAGTCTGGCTGGCCTCGTCTGTGCGGAAATGAATGAAAGTCAATAGCTGCCTGAATAGAGCTTCTGTCACCTGTTTAACGCAACTGTGGACAGCTGAGTGGGAGACTCCACTCAGGTCTTCCACTGATACCTGGAAAGTGCCGGAGGCATAGAAGTTGAGGGCCACTGTGACCTTCAGAGCCACTGACGTGGGGTGTCCACCCACACACTTAGAGCTGATCTCAGGTCCGATCATCTGACCAATGGGGTTAATGGTCTTCCTGGAGGTACAGATCCTCCTTTGGCATTGCACCTCATATTGAGGTAGCTGCATCGCCGCCTGTATACCCTGACAGTAGGGTAGTGGTATCTTCTGCGACCCCTTCTGCCTTGGACTTCCTGCTGGCCCTGCCCACCCTGTGCCTGCACCTCTCCCCCCATAGGTTGACCCGCTGGAATCTACATTGGGAGACCTGGCCTCCTTCCCCTTTTGCCCCTCTGTTCCTCCAAAGAGGAGGTGACTCCAGCAGAGACCACAATCCCCATTGTCAGGGTTATGTATGGCTGTCTGATACTTGGAAGGGCCCACACGGTCTGAATTGTCCGGGGGCATGGCAGGGACCAATGACTCCTGAAATGAAGCCTAGAAATGCTCAGAATGAAGCTCTGAAGCAAGATGAAGCTATTCAGTTCACATTAGCAACCAGCAGCACACGATTTCCAAAATGCCTCATTACTCACATTGACAATGCTGCTGACCCTTCTTACCATGCTCGTGGATGAGCTTTTGCAAATTGTGGCCTGCCCGTTTTGCCTGTGCGACAGCTGAAAAACCTCACAAGTTACATAAAATCGGCAACAATTAAGGTGTCAAGGGCCTTAACTGCCTCTTAATTAATGGCAGGTGTGGTTCCATCTCCCAAGCACGCCCGCCAACCAAAATACTGTGGGAGCGCGCGTTGACTTCGGGATGCTCAACCGATGTCAATGCACGTCATTTCACGCTCGAGTGAGTCTGACGCGCGCTCTACTGCCAAGCGAAAAATCCTGCCCATGGTAAAAATACATTGTGTCATTTTATTTGTCTGTACATGTGGGTTTAAAATATTCTATCACCACTCTCAGGATGACAGGACCTTTTCAGTAACAAAGCTGAAGTTTACTTGACTGATTTTTATTTGAAACTATATTTTAAATAGAAGTCTTAGTAATCCATATTGATGGTGAGGCAGTAATGAATGATGAGGCAGATCTCTCAGGGATTTAACCATCAGCTGAAACAAATGAATTCTCAACAGCCATTAAGGGAGGAATCTCTGGTTACTACAGAGCACCAGGATGAGTAACATCCAATGTCAGAAGTTTCAGTGAGGGAATTATTTTCCAAGTTTACAATTATATGACAATGCAACCCTGTAGAAATTCCATTATGGTATTACTATGAAAGAATTTCATACTCAAACAGCTCAATCAGCTGTCAAAACCCAAATATGTACAGGATTTTGAACATCAAGGGGCTGAAACCCATTTCCAAAGGGTTCCTAACCAACAGAACACAGTTCCCAGTGCTTTCAGTCCTCAGGAAACAAGGAAAACTAAACCATGAACTTGCGAAATATATAAATCTCAGCAAAAATAATTGTAAAGATAACTTATATTTATATCTTACTTTTAATATTATAAAAAATCAAAGGTGCTTCACAGGAGCATTATAAGATAATTATTTTGTTTTCTTACCTTGACTGACTATTCCCCACCCCCCCAACCACACTCAGAATGTCAGGTCCTTCCCTCGTTCATTTTCCCTCTAACCACATAAGAGACGATTTAATCAGATGGTCAATAGTTTGGTCGAAGAGGTAGGTTTTATTGAGCATTTTAAAGGAGTAAGGAGAGGTAGAGAGGGTAGAGAGGCAAAGAGGTTCAGGGACAAAATTGCAGAGGTTGGAGCCGAGGTAACTGAAAGTACGGCCACCAACAGTGGAGCATTTAAAATCAGAGATGCTCAAGAGGCCAGAATTAGAGAAGCACAAATATCTTGAATGGTTGTAGGAGATTACAGAGATAGGGAGGAGCAAAGCCATGGAGGGATTTAAAAACAAGGATGAGAACTTTAAAATCAAGACATTACTTGACCAGGAGCCAAGGTAGGTCAGCAAGCAAAGGCATGATAGGTGAATGGGACTTGCTATGAGCTAAGGTACGGGTAGCAGAGCTTTGGATGACCTCAAGTTAATGCAGGGTAGAATATTGGAAACCAGCTAGGGGTGTGTTGAAATAGTCAAGTGTAATGGTAATGAAGGCATGAAAATGAGATGAGACAGGTGCAAAGTCAGGTGATGTTATGGAGGGCAGAATAAGTGGGCTTAATGACGGCACAAATATGTGGTCAGAAGTTCATCTCTGGTTCAAACATGACACTAAGGTTGCAAACAGACTGGCTTAGCCTTACTTGCCAGGAAGAGAGATAGAGTTGGTAGCTGGGGAAAGGAGTTTGGAGGAGAAACAATGGTTTCAGTCTTCCTTTTAATTGGAGGAAATTTCTGCTCATCCAGTACTGGATGTCAGATAAGCAGTCTGATAATTTAGCACTAGTGGAGGAGTCTTGAGAGGTGGTGGTGAGGTAGAGCTAGGTGTCTCAGTGTACATGTGAAAACCAACGCTGTGCCTTCAGATGATGTCACTGAGGGGTTAAGTGTAAATGGGCAGTAGGAGGGGGTCCAAGGATAGATCCTTTGGGAAAACCAGAGGAAACAGTGTATGAGCAGGAAAAGAAGCAATTGCAAGTGATACCTGGACACGATTGGATAGGTGAGAATGGAACCACAGCCAAAAGCAGCCTGAACACTAGCTTCCTGTGCAGTTTCATAATTATACATGCAATACTTTTTTGTTTTGCTAATTTAAAACAAAATCTGGCTCACGTTCCATGTTTTGATATTTGATATGGATACGGTATAGAAACAAAGGTAATGTTACTGTATCAACAATCTGGAAGCCAGGACTTAAAATCCAGAGATTTATATTTTAGTTGAAGATAAGACTGTATACATACAATGATAACTGGGAGGCCATGTAGACATGACTGCCCTGTAGGTTTGCTGCTGTCTTCTGTCTACAGAGTCATGGGATTAGACATCACATTCTGTTTCATAATGGACATTGATGGATAGCATTTTAAGATTTACTTGCTGAAAGGTACATATGCATCAGATCATAACAAGGCAGTTTCAAAATTTGAGTTTCTTTTAAAAATTCTAGGAATAAAAAGCTTTCATCTGCCTCCCAGTTATCATTTTATGTATACAGCCTTATCTTCAGCTTCTGTGCTGTAACCATTTCATGATTCTTGACTTTTCCTGAGAGTTGCTGTGGTTAAAACTGATGCTGGGGAGAGCTGAGTGTAGGTGAATCATCAAGGGGCATAGGGGTCTTGTGAAGGAGAGTGATTAGTTGCTCATCAGAATTCATTCCAAGAGCAAACATTGGCTTTTAATTTTTCATTCATCAAACTTCCAAGATCCCTTCATCACACCTTTAAAAATATTAAACTTAGAAAAGAACCCTTCATATTTCAAAATTTTGTATTTTAACCCGGATTGCAATAGCAACAGAAAGTTAGAACTGGGAATCAACTCTCCATCGGATCAGAATACAGAAGGGAATATAGATAAATAGGAACATTCAGTGCTGAGACAAGCCTTTCCATAGGGCAGGGGCAGACAGTAGAGAGCATGTTGAGGGTTGGGGTTGCAGAGAATACTAACAGGAGGCTGCACTAGACATACCTGCCCCTCCAGAAGGCAAACCTGACCCTCCACAAGACATACCTATCCTTCCACAAGACATACCTGTCATTCCACAGGACACAACTGCCTCCTTACAGGACACAGCTACCTCTCCACAATACATACCTGCCCCTCCACAGGACACACCTGCCCCTCCACAATACATACCTGCCCCTTCACGATACACACCTCCCCTCCGCAGGACACACCTTAACCCTCCAGAAGACACACCTGCCCCTCCGCAGGGCACAACTGCCCCTTCACAAGGAGCACTTAACTCACCTCATGCAGTTCCATCAGCAAGCTAGATGCCGATGTCAACAAAGGTTGGGAAATTAATATTCCAAGTTCTACACCATTTTTAAAACGCAGAATAGAACAGGAGGCGGAGGGGCCCTGATAATAAAAGATGACATAATGAGACATTCATGAGAGAAGAATCTTGGCTCAGAAAGTCAGGAAATAGAATCAGTATGGATGGAGATTAGGGATAACAAAGGGCAGAAAGCACTGGTCGGAGTGGTTTAAAGGCCCTCTAACATCCCACTGGTCAGAGCATTAAAATGAAGTAATTGTAGCTTGCAACATAGACAGTGAAATAATTGTAGGGGACTTTAATCTGCATACAGACTGGAGCAATCAAATTAAACAAATCAAATGCTTCATGGCAGTTTCCTGGAGCAACATGTTGTGCAACCATATCAGGATTTTAGATGTAATATTGTGCAATAAGGCAGGGTTAATTAATAATGCCACAGTAAAAGATCCGCTGGAAAATAGTGATCATAATAAATTGAACTCCATAGTAAATTTGAAGATGACATATTCCAATCAGAAACAAGAATCTTAAACTTAAAGTCAATTGCTTAGGTATAAGGGGGAAGCTGGTTAAGGTTGATTGGGTAAATAGGCTAAAAGAAATAATTCAAAATGTTCAAAAAAATACGTTCCATCGAAAAAGAAAAACTAAGCATAAGAGATTCAACTGTGGTTTACATATGAGATTAAGAATAGGATTAGGTTAAAAGAGGAAGCTCATAATGTTACAAAGAATAGAATCACAGTATCTTTATAGTGCAGAAGGATGGTATTTGGCCCATCGAGTCTGCGCTGGCTCTCTGAAAAAGTATTCCACCTAGTCCCATTCCCCTGCATTATCCCTATAACATTGAATATTCTCTCTTTTCAGGTAGAAATCCAATTCCCTTTTGAATACCTCGATCGCACTTGCCTTCACAACCCTTTTGGGAAGTTTGTTCCAGACTCCAAACTACCTCTGGGTGAATTTTTTTTCCTCACATCACATTTACTCCTTTGCCAATTATTTTGAATCTGTGCCCTCTGGTTCTTGATGTTCTCTTGAGTGGGAACAGTTTCTCACTATTTACCCTGTCCTTATCCCTCAGGATCTTGAATACCTCTATCAAGTCTCCTCTCAGCCTTCTTTTCTTCAAGGAAAAGAGTCCCAACCTCTCCAATCAATCCTCATAGCTACAGTTTCGTATCTCTGGAATCATTTTTGTGAATCTCCTCTATACTCTCTCCAATGCCTTCACATCTTTCCTCAAGCATGGTGCCCAGAACTAAACGCAGCAATCCAGACGAGGCTTAACTAGTGCTTTATACAAGTTTAGCATGACCCCCTTACACTTGTACTCAATGCCCCATTAATAAAGCCTAAGATACTTTATTAACTTCTCTCTCAACATGCCCTGCCATCTTCAAAGAGCTATGTAAGTATGCCCCTCTGTTCTGCACCTTCTTTAAGGCTCTCCCTTTATTTTATGCTGTCTCCCAATATTTTTCCTGCCAAAACAAATCACCTCACACTTCCCTGCATTGAACTTCATCTGCCACTTGTCTGCCCAATCCACCAACGTGTCTATGTCCTTTTGAAGTTCAAGATTTTCCTCATCACAGTTGACATTTCCAATCTTCAACTGCAAATTTTTAAGTCATGCCCTGCATGCCACAGTCTAAGTCATTAAAACATATCAGGAAGAGTAAACATCTTAATACTGATCCCTGGGGACCTCCACTACAGACCTTCCGCCATTCTGAAAAACAACCATTTATCATTACTTTCTGTTTCCTGTCACTCAGCCAACATCTTATCCAAATGCCTACTTTCCCTTTTATTCCATGAGCAAGAATTTTGCTCACATGTCTGTTGTGTGGCAGTGTATCAAATGCCTTTTGAAAGTCCATGTACACCACATCAACAGTGTTTCCCTTATCAACCTTCTCTGTTACCTCCTCAAAAAATTCCAGCAAGTTAGTTAAACAAGATTTTCCCTTAATGAATCCATGCTGACTTTCCTTAATTATCCTGCACTTGTCTAAGTGATTATTGATTTTATTCCTTACAATAGTTTCTAGAAGTTTCCCTACCACTGAGGTCAAACTGACTGGCCTAGTTGCCAGCTTTATCCTTGCACGCCTTTTTGAACAGTGTGTAACTTTTGAAATGCTCCAGTCCTCTGGCACCTCTCCTGTGTCTAAGGATGACTGAAAGATTATCATTAGTGTATCTGCAATTTCCATTCTCAATTCCCTCAGTACCCTTGAATGCATCTCATCCAGTCCTGGTACCTTATCTATTTTAAGTAAAGCGGCTAGAGAGTGAGATAGCCTTCGGGGATTCCTGCAGTATATGACTGTTTCTCTTAGATGCTCTGGTTGTCACCCATTCCCTCTCTGTCTGTGTACTTCTTAGCTGTGGTGTGACCACCTCTCTAAACATGCTTTCTATATAATCCTCAGCCTTGCAGATACACCACAGAGACTTCAGCCACTGCTCAAGTTCCGCAACTCAGAACTCAAGTTTCTACAGCTGGCAACATTTCCTGCACCTGTAGTCATTGAGGTGACATTGTGCCTGCATGACTTCCCACATCCCACAAGATGTACATTCCACATGGCCAAGCTGCACTGACATACCTTAAACTTTATATAATGCATTTACTGCAGTATTTATTCTAATTTACTAATTAATTTTAATTATTTTCTGAATTAATTTGGAATAATTCCTATGTATACTACCATTTACTATGTTTATTAAATGCTAGTATCACCCACAATTACAACTAAATTATATGTTTCTTAATTACACGGGTATGTGTTTTAGGTATTTTTTAAAATTATTTTATTTTAACTATTTTATTTTAATTATTTTATTTCATTCTTTTTTATTTTAAAGTTATTTATAGATCTACCTTAGCTGTTGTATGCTAAACTGACACTTAACACACTGTCCCTTACTCTAGGCACTTACCAGCCAATCAGCCTACTGGTTTTCTGTGATGTCACAGTTGTTTTTTCCCACTCAGTTTCTTCTGAAGCTGAAATGCTCCCAGTTCCTGACCTGCCTGTGCAGTAGGAAAGGCCATGCTCTGATCCTTGGGCTCGATTTGTGCTGCTCCCACTTCCCAACCTGCCTCTACTCCACTCCCAGGTAGGAACAGCCATGCTCCGATCCCCGGGCACTATTTACGCTGCTCCCAGTTCCCGACTTGCCTCTGTTCTACTCCCAGGTTGGGAAAAGTAAGTCTAAGAATTGGGAGAGTTTTAGAAACCAGCAAAAGACCACTACAAAGTTGAAAAAAAGAGAAAAGAATAGAATATGAGAGTAAACTAGCCAAGGACGTAAATATAAATTGTAAGAGCTTTTACAAGTATATAAAAAGGAAGAGAGTAGCTAAAGTTGATCCCTTAGAAGCAGAGACAGGATTTGAAAGCTCTGTGCAGGATCAGGAGCAGCCCTGGGGAGCTGAGAAGGTGGTACAAGGTGACGGTCTTCATGCTAGAAAGGATTGAGGCTTAGAAGATGCCCAGAGAAACATTTATAGCTTGGAGTGGCTGGGGAGTTTGGAGCTTGGTGAAATCCAGGGATAGTGCCAGCCCAGTGAAGCTGGCTGGCTATGAAATAACTGAAATTGTGCCAATAAATAGAGGCTGGAGTGCCAACTTAGAAGGGGGAGGCGATGGAGTAGTGGTATTGCCACTGTAATGGTAATCAAGTGACTTAGGGTAACACCCTAGGGACCTGGGTTCAAATCCCACCACAGCAGATAGTGGAATTTGAATTCAGTAAAAATCTGGAGTTCAAAGTCTAATGATGATCACAAAACCATTGTCGATTGTCATAAAATCTAATGCCTTTCAGGGAAATAAATCTGGTGTCCTGATCTTCTCTGGCCTAAATGTGACTCCAGATTCTCTTTGAAATGGCCTAGTAAGCCACTCAGTTTTATCAAACTGCTAAAAGCTAAAAGTCAACAAAAGGAATGAAACTGGATGGACCACCCGGCATTGATCAAAGTACCGGAAATGACAATGGCAAACACAGCCCTGCCTTGTTGGCCATGCAAAATCCTCCTTACTAACATCTAGCGGCTTGGGCCAAAATTGGGAGAGTTGGCTCACCAGCCAAGCAACAGCCTGACAGAGTCAAACTCGCGGAATCATACTTTACAGATCACCTCCCAGGCATCACTATCATCTGTATGTCCTGTCCCACTGGTAGGACAGACCCAGCAGATGTGGCAACACAGTCAGGAGGGAGTTGTCCTGGGAGTTCTCAACATCAACTCCAGCCCCTGTAAGTCTCATGGCATCAGGTGAAACATGGACAAGGAAACTTCCAGCTGATTACGCATAGCTGAGTTTAAGGAGGAGGAATGTAAACATTATGGTATTATTTAGTGTGTAATGTAGATTTACGAATAATACTTGTAGGCAAGATCACATTGTCTGTAGTAACCAATAGGAGAGTAGCACAGGCTACTGTCAGTGTAGAGATAGAGTTGGAGTTGAAAGCATATGTTTAGTTGCTGTTGAGTATGTTGTAAACAAACTTAATGTTTCCATCCAAGAAGTGATTGCAGATCAACTCAACCATTAATAATATAACTTGACCACCCTACAACCCTATTACCATAAAAGTTTGTTGATTGACTTTCGATTTTGCTGTCCATTTTCGTGTTGATCTTGTGGGGAAAGAAAGAGGCACACTATTGCTTTCATTGTTGTTCGAAGGCTGTCTCTGCACACTGCCTGCTGCTTCTGTGTCTCCCCCTTGAGTGAGTGCTTGGCACCCTTCATGCCCAATGACACCTTGTCAATTCGGTTAATGGTCAGCCCAAAGGCATGCTATTGACAGCAGACCACCATAATTGTCATGAGCAGTTATCTAGGCAAATACTGCTTAGGACTCCTGACCTACCCAGGCACTGACAATGCGATGTAATCACCCTTATTTTCTTCTCTTCCACTTGGCATGTACACCCATGTGAATAACTATGCCACTTCATTATTACGCTGTTGATCCTGCGGTATCAAATCCTAAGCTACAGCTTTAGCAAGTGGTCCTATGTCACCTATCTGGCAAGCCAGTAGTCTTGTAGAATGTGATAGACCCTCTCCCTTTGCTCCAACCCACCCAACCCCTCCTCATAAGAAAATCCCTCCATACCCGGGATCAACCTAGTGAACTTTCTCTGGATTGCCTCCAATGCCAGTGTTCCTGTACCTTTGTACCTCACTGATTTGTGCTCTGCAGAGTTGATGATTGCTGCTCTCCTGCTCCAGCATTGCCATGTTGCTGTGCACCACAGTTGGAAATTGCAATTTCATTGTCACAGTGTTCCCAGGTTGTGTGAGCACAACCTTTGGAGCCTGAGGTTGGGCCATTGTTCTTTGCTGTTGGTCATTCTCATGTCTTCCACTCAAAGTATAATGGTACTTATCCGAAGGTTTGGCTGGTCTGACCAAAGAGGAGCTTCTGCTGCCTGCAAGTGAGTTGGACAAACTGGCTCTGCAAAGAGTGAAGGCAATTCAGAATTGCAGTCCCAGTTGAAAGTCTCTTCACTGGTGAACTTCTAGGGAGCTTGCAGTTCGATGTATTTGATGACAGAGGTTGTTTTGACATTTTCTACTGTGTTGAGGAGGTTAAGGGCAACACAGGCATCCCTGCTTAAGGGGGAAAAGGGTTGGTTTTGGATGACCTACAAAATTTCAAATATTTGCTTGTCACCATACCAGAGCAGTTCTAGGATCTATGCCCATGACTGGAGTTCAGATTCCTCCAGGGCTGTAGAGTGGTCTGTCTGTCATTCATAGCCAGGTATCTTTCAGCCACAGTTCATTATGCAAGAGGACCATAACATTGGCACCCATGTCTAATTTGAAATTGGTGAGGTGACCATTTACAGAGATGTCAACATTCCAAAAAGAGAATCCAGAACCTTTGATCTCATCCAAGAAGCATGTTTGAACTTCTTCCTGGTACGGTGCCTCAATCTAGTGGACTGTTTTGGGATCCTCTGCACATCTTGATGTCTTAGACTTGCTCAGCTTTCCAAAGTGTTCCAGCTGGTTGCAGTTGAAACACTGCACAGAGATTGCTGGACATTGCTCTAGTCTGTGAAGTCTTTTGTCTCCACAGTGCTGACATGGTCTCTCATCATCGTGTGGCCTGTTTGGGTATTGCCTTCCTTGGCCTGGAATATCCCTGTCCTTTTGTTGCTTTAAGAGCTGGACAGTTGGTGTTGCTCCATACCATTGCTTAAACTTGCCACCGAATATTGGTGTTGTTGGCGAATTTCAGACTACCTGACTATTTCTAGAGTTGAATATTCCTTTGCCTGTAGAATGTCCGAAAGGGTATCATCAACCACGCCAACTGCTATATGGTTTTGCATGATCTCTGATTAAGGTCACTGTAGCCTTCAGCCAATCTGTATAATTTGTTTACGAGAAGGTCAACGAGTTCTCCAGGCTGTAGGGCTCACTTGTTGAACTTTGCTTGCTCTAAAATTTTATTATTTCTTAAACTAAAGTAGATATTGAAGGATTTCAGAACATAGTTATTTGGTAATACAGAACTTGAGTATTGCTGAAAAAAGAGACATTAAAACTTTTTGTCTTGCATTCATCAGGACTCTTCACAAGAATGCCAATATAGAGGGAAAACAACAGATTATACTGTATGAGAACAGAGTACTGATTGGTTGGCAAGTGCACTCTGATTGGTAGAGGCCATGGAGAGTGCACCAGTGATGTGACTGGAAGTTAACTACCAAGTATTGTTTGAAATTTAAACCAAGCAGCTTGACCCTGATTGATCAAGGCATTTCCCTGAGGAATGAGTCTGTCACTTATGTTGTTTAGCTGAAACAGGTTCCATTTGTGTACATCTGCAATCATTGATGAAACAGCTGAAGATGGTTGGGCCTATGACACTACCTGAGGAATTCCTGCATTGATGCCCAGGGATTGAGATGATTGACTTCCAACAACCGCAACCACCTTCCTTCGTGTTAGGTATGACTCCAACCAATGGAGATCCCCATTGACCTCAGGTTTACTAGTGCTCCTTGATGTCACACTCGGTCAAATGCTGTCTTGATGTCAAGGGCAGGCACTTTCACATCTCCTGTTGAGTTCAGATCTTTTGTCCATGGTTGAACCAAGGTTGTAATGAAGTTAGGAGCTGAGTGATCCTTGCAGAACCAAAACTGAACATCAGTGAGCAGGTTATTGCTGAGTAAATGCTGCTTTATAGCTCTGTTGATGACATTTTCCATTACTTTATTGATGATCGGGAGTAGATTGATAAGGTGGTAATTGGCTGCATTGTATTTGTCCTGCTTTTGTGTTCAGGACATTCCTGGGCAATTTTTCACATTGCCAGACAGATACCAGTGTTGTAGCTGTACTGGAACAGCTTAGCTAGGGATGTGGAAAGTTCTGGAGCACATGTCTTCATACTATTGCCAGAATGTTGTCAGGGCCCATAGCCTTTGCCATATCCAGTGCTTTCTTGACATCATGTTGATTGAATTGAATTGACTGAAAACTGGCATCTCTAATGCTGGGGACCTCAGGAGGAGGCTGAGATGGATCATCCACTTGGCACACCTGGCGGAAGATGGCTGCAAATGCTTTGTCCATGTCTTTTGCACCCTCATGCCGTTCTCATATTTAATTGTCCACCATCATTCACAACTGGATGTGGCAGGATTGTGGTTCTGACCTGATTTGTTAGTTGGAGTTTGCTTAGCTCTGTCTATAGTGAGTATCCTTTATCCATAAATCCGAAAACCGAACACATCCAAAAATCATGCTTTGTGTAAACCTCATTGATCTTTAACATGGATTTTGTTGTATGTCTGCACTGTTTACTTTGCAATTTTTGTGATGACGTGTCAAAAAGAAAGTTATCACAGGTACCCTGTATTTATTATTCAGTGATCCATCTTACTTTTCTAGCCATTTTATTTACTTTAGACTATAGCTAGTTTAGGCTTAGGCTTTTGTACTGTAAGTTTATATGTGGTACCTGAAAACTGAAATTATCTGAAATGTAATTGGCCCCGAGGGTTTTGGATAAAGAAAACTCAACCTGCTTCAGCTGTTTGACTTGCAAGTTGTCCTGTGTTGTAATTTCACCAGGTTGGTGTTATATTTTTCAGTTTGCCTGATGCTGTCCCTGGAATGCTCTCCTATTCTCCTCATTGAACCAGGATGGGTTTCTTGGCTTAATAGTAATGATAGAGTGAGGGATAAACTTTGCCATGTGGTAACAGATTGTTGTTGAATACAATTCTACTGCTGCTGATGGCCCACAGCGGCTCATGGATGCCCAGTTTTGAGCTGCTATATCTAATCTGAATCTACCCCATTTAAGCATGTTGGCTGTGCCTCACAACAGAATTGTGGGCATCCTAATTGTGAAGACAGAACTTTGTCTCCACAAGGACTGTGTCGTGGTCACTCCAACCACTACTGTCATGAATAGACACGTCTGCAATGGGTTAGGTTGGTAGGGATGAGGTCAAATATATTTTGCCCTTCTGTTGGTTATCTCACCACCTGCTGTAAGCTCAGTCTGGCAGATATATCCTTCAGCACTAGGCCAGCTTCATCATTAATGACACTGTCAAGCCACTGTTGCTGACGGGCATTGAAGTCTCCTACCCAAAGTACATCCAGTGCCCTTGCTACCGTCAGTGCCTCTTCCAAGTGGTGTTCAATGTGGAGGAGTACTGATTCATCAGGTGAGAGAGGACTGTAGATGGTAATCAGTAGGAGGTTTCCTCACTCACGCTTGACATGATGCCATGAGACCTCATGGGGTCTGGAGACAATGTTGAGGTGTAGGTGATTTTATCTCTTTCTTAAGTTCAACGATCAAGAATTACGATTGACACAAACTCATACTAAATCCAACACCTTTATTGAGAATTTTAAACAAAACAGTTTCAATTATATCATACAGTTACCCTCAGCTGGTCAATCTGAAATGACCGTAAGTCATTTAGGACTGATCTTTGATGCTTCCTGTTTGGTTCGATAGGACTCTTCCCATTGATATATATTGCTGTCTTCTTTCTTGAGTGCTCCTGTCTGGGACTTTGTCAGGGGTTTACATAGAGAATACAATTCATGGAAGAGCTCATGCACAATTATCTTGTGGATATGGATCGGTTAGTTGAGTGCATGATTGCCTGTTGGTCGATTAGCGTATTCCCAAATGTCTTCCCATTGGCTTAGCCATATAAGGACTTCTTCCGATCCCGCTATGATTACCTGTCTGGTATCAATTAGCCTCCATGGATTTCACTTAGTTTTTCTGTGATTAACAGGCCTATTCAATTCAAATTGTTCAATTCATCAGTATTTCTGCTGTTATAAATGTAATTGCCAAATTTGCACAATCTGTTTTCCCATAACAACCATTGCTCTGAACTTGTAGCCAGTCCCTTAACCTTTTCCTTACAAGGATTTCAAGGGGTATTAGCTCCAGAATGTGTAGCCATCTCTGGTCAGAATTTTACAGCCCCATTGGCATCAGGCAGAATGGTGGGCGGGGACATACAATATGGTGAGAAGGCCAAAAATCGGTTTTACGCTATCGTGAAACCAGTTGGCGATCATCCGCTCCACTCGTCAATGGCGGGCTGCACTTCCTGCCGCCACAGGTCGGGAATATCATTTTAATACATTTGTGTTTAATTATAAGCCCTGTTCACCGGAATCATCCCCCCCTTGTCAAATTTACCATCCACACCAGTGTGACTTCAGAACGGCATGCTTCATGGCTGCCTTTAAAGGCATGCACCTGGTGACCTGAACTTTGAGGGGAACTTGGAGGTGAGTCGACACAGCCTTGCACAGCACTCACAAGCATTGCTTATAGGATATCAAGGAAGAGGCGCAAGTACTCGTGGGAGAACAGGCAAGTTGCTTTTTCCTGGCTGGCTTTCAGTGCAGTGCTGGGGCAAGGGCTCCAGTGTGGGTAAGACCGGGGAGTTGGAGGGGGTGCAGGGAGTGGGTTGCAAGGCAGCACAGACTGAAGGAAATATTCAAGCACACAATGGGGGTGATGGGGGAGGCTTGTCAAAAGTGAGCATTCTTCCACAGATGAGACCGTTCAGCTGCAGCTCCATTGACATGCTTGGAGTTGGGCCCCTGAAGCTTTTCTGCCCACACAAGCAATGCAAAAGGGGGAAAGTACCAACAAAAGCTCCAGAACCTTTCACCCCTCAGGTACAGACTGCAAATTAATGTGCCTTTTAGGGGGCAGCAGAACAATTGGCCGCCTGGGCAAGTTGTACAATCCCCTTGCCAAAGGTCGCCATGGCACAGTCACTGATGGAGGTGCTAACAGCCCCTTGCAATGGCTTTATAAAGGTTTGGACCAGTATCTATTATGATTCAAGCTAACAATGCAGCCTTGCAGTGTGGGTTAGGAGAATGTCTGCGCCTGAGCTGAGAGCACAGCATGCAGTCGAGTGGCTGAAGCTGCTGCAGATTGGTCAAGTGGAGTGGGAACAAGGGGCTTCGGACAGCCAATGGACGCAATACACATTGGCCATCCAAGTGGTGACCAGCACTCTCCTGAATGTGTGAAGGGATCTTCAGACTTAACCAAGGGAGGTTCTTAGTACACCTATGCAAACCCACGAGTCTCCCTCTTTGATCCTGCAGGAGGGAGAACATCAGGATCATGGCGCCTGGTGATTTAGTAGTATGCCTCATGGCTTACAGAGACAAGGGAAGGAGAAGAAGAAGAAGTGAGTGGTGGAGGCGCCTGGCTCGGCAAAGGCAGGAGCACCTCCCTCAAGACGAAGGTTGGCAGGGCCTGCTGCACACGCAGCGGAAGATCCACAGCGAAATGTTGCTCATAGGCACTTCACTAGACCCAGGGTCTATAGATGGCTCTTGTCATTCCTGCAGATGATTGAGAATCAGTGATGCCGAGGACTGCGCATGTCTAGTGAACTGGTCAGTCACATATGCCACCCGCTGCAGGATTTGGTGCCATGGGTCATGAAGCGTATCCATTAAAAGTGACCCTGAAAGTGACCGCAGCATTCAATTTTTACACCAGTGGCTCCTTCAAGGGCTCCAAAAGTGACCTGTCGGGATCTCACAAGCCTTCCAGCACAAGTGTCTCCAGGAGGTCACAACTACCACCTTCACAAAGGCACAGAACTTTATTTATTTCGAGCAGGATCAGGAAAACCAGGAAGCAAGAGCGCTGGATTTGCCAAGATCTCAGGTTTCACACAGGTGCAGGGTGCCATCGACTGCACTCACCTGGCACTTAGATCTCCATGGCAACAAGCAGTCAACTATGTCAACCACAAGAGCTTCTACTCACTGAATGACCACCATGAATGCATCCTGCAGGTCTGCGCGGGATTCCAAGGTAGCATCCATGACTTCTACATCCTTAGCAGGTCTCAGATCCCTGACATCTTCCAGGGTCCAGAGAGGCTGCAGGGTTCCTTCCCTGGGGACAAGGGCTACCCACAGAGGATATGGCTGATGACACCTGTGTAATGGCCTCAGACTGCAGCAGAGTGACGGTAAAACGAGACTCATGCCTTGACCTGGACTTTGCTGGAGAAAATTATACTTAATTTTGAAAATGTGGTTCCAGTGTCTTGACAGGTCTGGTGGAGCACTTCAATACAGTCCAGCGAGGGTGTCGCACATCATTGTCGCTTGCTACAGGCTCCACCTCCTGGTGCTGCAATGGGGGGGAAGGACCTGGCTGAGGAGAAGATGGAGGAGCTGCACCCCTCCTCCGGAGAGGAGGACGTCAAAGAAGATGATGATGATGAAGTCCTCAAAGGTGAAGATGCCAGCAATGACGTCATCTCACTGGCCAGGTAAGGCAGGCATGCTCAGGAGGCCCTTCTCACCGCTAGATTTATGGAGGTTGATGTCGCCATGCAGTTAGGACAGCCCTGACATCTTCACCTTGCACCTGGGAACATTTGACTCCTGTGTGGCTGATGGCAGTGCACATACCCTCAGTGCTCAGGCTCATTTCATGGAGATACAGAGAAGGCCCTAATAGTTGCAAGATTCCAGATGTTCAGTGAGGACACTCCATAGATTTTCAAATTGCCTCTGTGAATGTCTGACTCCTGTCTGGCTGAGGCCAACTCGCTTGCGCTCCGTGAACAGGGTCATACATAGAGACAGAACCGTGAAACTTTAAATGCACCTGATCCTTTGTCAGCTTTCAGCACCTGACTCTTTCAGGAGCACAGTGTCACTGTTCACAGATGCTGAATGGTTGCAAGGGACAGCCCCACCTTAAAGGTGTTGAGAGCACACAGAGAAAATGATGGAACTCTGTGATGCCTGCCCACAACATTCTGGCAGCAATGACAAGCACCATCAAGTTGTCCAGAGAGTGGGAAGCCGGACCATTACTTTGGTCTGAAGGTAACACACTGCACAAGGACAAGGCCCTGGACTTAGACACTAGCCTTTATCTTGTGCAGCAATCAAGGTTTCACATCTGAGTGATTTTAGCGTTGCTCATCAGAACAAGGACCCATTGGCAAGGGGACATTCTTGGGAGTTTATTCACAGTGGTGAAAATTAAGTACAAGTGATTAACATGCATGCCCAGGCAACTACATCTGATTAACTTTCCTAACCCTGCTGCTATATTTTGGTGCTTCTCCAACATACAAGTGGAGGTGGAGACAGCCTGCTGACTGCTATGGCCTGCTTGTGATGACCTTGGTGGACGTCCTCTGGTGGGCAGACACGTGGAAGGCCCCAGCCTGCTTTCGGGGTCCTGCTGTGTGGCAGTGGCAGCATCCTCGGCCTGTGGAGCTGGAGCTGCTGGGGTCACAGGAAGAAGGGATTTGGATGGGCAGGACACTCCCAGAATCAACTGGGTCGATGGCCCCGGTGTGTGCACCTGCTGATCCTCCCTTCTATGGGTACCCGAGGGCCGCTGGCTGTTTTCTGGAGGAGAGAGGGTAGCTGGAGTGAGATCAAGCTGACCCACACCACTCTTGCGTTGAGACTGTTGGATGCCAATTATGGTGTCAGTGATGGATGTCAGCAGTGCAGGACCAATGTCCTGGATCAAGATCTTCATGGCAGCCGCCATACTACCAGTGCTAGTGTACTGGCACGCTGGTGCTATCATCTCAGCCTGAATGTGGATGGACTCCTCCATCATGCCTTGCAATCTGAGGAATGCAGCGGATATCCCTTCCTGATGCTCCTGAGCTTGCCTTTGCAGCTCCAGCAATTGAGGTATGTCAAAGTCCAGGGGCTCCTCATCCAACCCGGACTCAACAGATTTTGGGCCTCTGGCAGTCTCCTGAGTGCCAGAAACCTGGGAAATCCCTGCCGCCGCCTCCTGTGGATCAGACAGTGTGATGTGCTCACCAGATTGTGGCCCTGAGGCTACTCTAGAATAAAGTCCCACTGTGGTGTGTGTCTCTGCACTGGTGAAGGTTGTGCATGAGTGCTTCAGTTAGGGTGTCATCAGCTTCTTCTTCCGAGGTGTCTTCGGGACTTCAGTTGAGGACCTGGCGTGTGGACCCTCCTTGGCTGTTTCCCAAATGTGCCTGTGAAAGCAAGGAGAGATAATTGGTGCATGGCAAGGGGCTGCAGAATAGAGGAACTGCCTCACAGCATGGTTGTCTGATGGATGTTGCACTGCTGGACCCTTACTTGGTTGAGCAGTGCCGACCTCCCCGTCAGCACAGGAGTGGTCGAGGTCATCACCAACCAGTGGATTACTCAATTTTCAAAGTCTGCGAGGACCTTGATGTCAGACATTCCTTCATCAGTCTGCAACCTCACCCTTTTGTTGTGTGCCAGCTTGTCCTGCATGAATACAGATGGAGAGAGTGTAAGCATGACTAATGCCAGGCCAGTTGAGAAGGGTGCCTGGCATGTGTGGGTGGTGAGTGACGCCATGGCCAGGATGAGGATACTATCCGCAGACCAGTGAAGGTGTATGTGAGAGATTGAATGGTCATGTCCTTTGAATTGGCAGTGAATGAGACCCCTGTGGATATCTGATGGGTCTTTGAGTGTGTGAGTTGAGAGTGATGAGAAGAGTGACTTACCCTGGCAGAATGGAAGAGATCATTCACCCTCTTTCAGTACTGGGTGACAGTCCTCCTTTGCAAGGTGTTGGTGCTAACCACCCCTGCCACGCCTCCCATGCTGGGTTTGTCACTTTGCTTGCTGGTCTTCGCCTAGCGTGGGTGTAGAGGACTTCATGATGGCCCTTCACTGCGTCCAGTAGGTGCCAAGGGAGGTGTCACTAAATTTGGGGGTAGCATGTTTCCTCCCTTTGGCAGGCATGACTTTGCAGCAGATTCTGAGTGTTAGCTCTGTGCAGGGTCACCCTTTAAATGGGACACCTGGACTGCTGAAGGCCTGAAGTGATGGCGGGGTGGGAGAATCAGAGGCTGTTCTGCCAATGCTTCAGCGTATTTCCCCTTATTCTGCATTATTAATGAGGCGGGACAATACGGTGCGAAAACCCGCTATTGCGGCCGGTGGGTATAATGTCCATTATCTTGCCCACTAGCACACTTTGTGCAAATCTGGGATGATTCCAACCCCTGCTGCACCTGTCCTACCAGTGGGCCCAGAACATATTGAGGGATGGTGATAAAAGAGTTCAGGACATTGGCTGTAACATATGATTATATGAGTGTTCTTATGCCGAGTTGTTGCTTGACTAGAGTTTGGGAGATTTCTCCCAATTTTACCACAAGTTCCTAGTAAAAAGGACCTTGCAGGGTTGACTGGGGTGGATGTGCCTTTGTTATATCCAATGCCTAAGTTGATGCTGGATGGTCCATCCTTTTTTAAATTATTATTTTGGAACGGTTTGATACAAATGAGTGTTTTGCTAGGCCATTTCAGAGGGCAGTTAAGAGTCAATCACATTGCTGTGGGTCCGGAGCCACATGTAGGCCTGTCTGGGTATAGTCTGTGTATAGAAGGCAGATTTCCTTACCTGAAGGAGATTTGTGATCCAGGTGGGTTTTTATGACATCTTGGTATTTTCATGGTTATAATTACTGAGACTAGTTCTTTATTCCACTTTCATTTAATTACAGTAATTGAATTTAAATTCTTCCAGTTGCTGAGATGGGATTTGAATTCATGTGGCTGGAGCATTAGTCTATGTTAATATTATTAATAATATAAAATAAAAACAGAAAAATGCTGGAAATACTCAGCAGGTCAAATAGTCTCTGTAGCGACAGAAAAAAGAGTTAACATTTCAGATCTGTGACCTTTAGCTTGCTAGTCCAGTGACATTGCCACGAAAATACCATTATCTTCATTATTATATTGTAAGCAATGCACTTTCACTATTAATTACTGGATTTAAATTTTGGTGTCTTCCTCACATCAAGCTGCTTGTCAGTTTTCACATTAATAACAGAGTACGTCATTCAGATACAATGTGCGGAATTTTGTGCTCCAGAGACTAAGTGCAGTGGCAGTCGGGAAAGTAGGCGCAGTTCCCACCAGCCGGCGTCGTGGGGGTTGCCAAGCCAAATCGTCCACTTTTCACCTCACTACATATGCATGAACGAGCAGCATATCGTATCTTATAGCGGGGCGGGCTTGGATTCACCACACCACCGTTACCTCATCATATTTCCAGATGCTATATTTAAATGGCACCCATGCACACATTCACTCTCTGCAACCCAGGACTTGTTGTGGCAAGCACCAGAATAGCCCCCAGAAGAGACAAGCATTGTGCATCCAAGTTCAGCACCAAGGGACTGCCTCCAGACAGTCAAGGATTGGTGAGAAATCCTTTACCCTCTTTGTGGGAGCCAGAGTTCCACCAAGTTCACCACAAAGGCTTGGGAGGAAGTGGCCAGAGCGGTCAGTGCCTGTGGTCCTCAGAAGAGGCCACATACCATTTTTGAGGAGCAGACAGCATTTCTAGCCAGCAAGGAGAGGGAGTGTTCCTATGCAGAAGGTGAGATCGGTGTCTCCCAACAAACCAGTGAGGCCCCATTCACTAGTCTTTGCCCACCTGCTGAAACTGTGAGTGCTATTTAATGTAAGTGCCTATCCAGCCAATCACTAATTATCTCTTTTCTCTATTACAGCCACCAGCAAGAAAAGGAGGAGGCACAGCAGCAGACAGCACATCAGTCCCAGCCCCCAGACCACCTCGGATGAGGTCCCATTAGATGTAGACCTGTCACTGTGTTCATCTGAACCCTCCAGAGGCTGTCAGCAAATTAGAACGGAGGGTGAAGGAGTCTGTCCATGTTCTGTCAAATGTCATGGCACCAACATGCTAGTGAATTGAGGTCACCATTGAAAGGGTGGCGATCTTGGTTCAGCAGGTTCTGCCGGATATCTACTTGGACCTCCACATCATCGTTATAGCTATGAGTGGGATCCATCAGGAGCCCCTACCTCTCAAATAAGGGATAACCCTTAGACACCCCAAGGCAATCCATCCAGGACTCTGCTGGGCTGTCCAGCCATTTCAAATCCCCTGTACCTGTGATCCCCCCAGCAACTTCAGCTGCTCAGGCCAAGGAGGGTGCACCTGCCCCACAGCAGGAGATCTACAGTAGGCTGGGGCCCTCCAGGCCTCAGCCCTCCAGAGGATGCCCACCAAGGTCATCACAGACAACAAGGCATAGCAGTCAGCAGGCTACATCCATCTCTGCTGTGGATGTCGGGAGTGCACCTAGATGTAGCGGTAGGATAAGAAAAATAAATAAATATTGAGGGCACAAAATAAATATTGAGAGCACAAAGGTGTTCACTCACTGTATATACTTTGCATATCTGTTAATATATTTTGCTTATCTGAAAGTCTCACCTAGTGAATGGCTCTTCTATCTGATGCAATGCTCCGAGATCATAAAAATGTAAAGGTGCCCCTCTCCTCACTTATCTCCCATCATGTCCTTCAGGTCTTTATATCAATGACTTAGATGAGGGGAGTGAAGACATGGTAGCTAAACTTGCAGATGACACAAAGATAGGTAGGAAAGTGTGTTGTGAAGAGAACATGAGGAGGTTGCAGATGGATGTAGATAGGTTGTAAATGGGAAAAGATCTGGCAAATGGAGTTTAATGTGGGAAAATATGTAGTTGTTCACTTTAGTAGGAAGAACAAAAAACAGAGTATTACTTAAATGGAGAATGGCTGCATAATTCTGAGGTGCAGAGTGATCTAGGTGTTCTAGTACATGAGTCACAAAAAGTTAGTATGCAGGTGCAGCAAGTAATTAAGAAGGCTAATGGAATGCTACCTTTATTACGAGAGGGATTGAACATAAAAATAAGGTTGTTGTGCTACAGTTATACAGGGCATTGGTGAGACCGCACCTCGAATACTGTGTTTGGTTTCGGTCTCTTTATTTAAGGAAGGATATACATGCATTGGAGGTGGTTCAAAGGAGGTTTACTAGATTGATACCTGGGTTATTTTATGAGGAAAGGCTGGACAGACTGGGCTTGTTTCTACTGGAGTTTAGAAGAGTGAGAGGTGATTTAATTGAAGTATACAATGTCCTGAATGGCCTCGACAAGGTAGACATCGAAAGGATGTTTCCTTTTGTGGGTTACTCCAGAATTAGAGGGCACTGTCTTAAAATTAGGGGTTGTGCTTTTAGGACAGAGATGGGGAGAATTTTTTTCTCTCAGAGTTGTGTGGCTTTGGAATTCTCTGCGTCAGAAGGTGGTGGTGACAAGTTCATTGAATATTTTGAAGGCAGAGGTAGATAGATTCTTGTTAGGCAAGGGAATCAAATGTTATTGGGGTCACATGGGAATGTGGAAATCGAAACACAAGATTAGCCATGATCTTATTGAATGGCAGAGCAGGCTTGAAGCCGAATGGTCTACTCCTGCTCCTTTTCCTTAAGTTTTTATGTTCTTATGTCTATGGTGTTTCGCACAATCTCAGTGAGTCACTTTTCTGTTCACAACACTAACATGGTGGTTCAGCAATGCATCTCTTAGACTTGTGTCAGAGGATCATATCATATGGCCTCAGGAGTATAGGTTGTGCAGTTTTGCTTATTCTCCTGATGCTGCTGCACTAAAGTCTGCTGTATGTGGGATCTTATAGATTTTAATCGTGGCTCACATTAGAGTCAATATAGCTTGGGACCTCCGCACCAATCAAAGGGGCGGCAGGGAACTAAGAACAATGGAATCAGAGCAGCGCAAATCCATTATCTTTCAATGGCCTCCAGGTACTGTGTGTCATGCTTGGTTGTGGGTTACATTTCAAGTAATGGTTGGGAACTTATGCACTCATGGGAAACTAGCGTGACGTCATGACCATGTGTCCAGCTAGGCATCATCCCACTCACCACCTATAGCAGCTCCCACTCATCACGTGCATGATGCAGAGCTATGGATATAGCTATGGACATAGCTAAGGACATCACTTGGTGACTCCTGAAACATCTGCTAGACAGCCACAAATTTGCGGGATTAGAGGTGTGTGCTGTTTTGCAACTGGAGATCTGGCTAGTGTGACTTGACAGAATCCCTGAGCTAGCTCTCTGGTGGGCAATCAACATGGTGATCTGATCATAACAATGTCATCAGTGTCCCAAGTTTCCTTGTGTATATCTGAAACCATGGAATAAAAATGTGGAGGCTCAAATGGGATCAAATCGAAGCTTCATTACATCCGATGTTGCTCTTTATTATCAACGAAATTATGAAGTAATGCCTAAATGCACTGTCGACATTTACTGGGCCATCTCACACCCAGATGCCAAGGCAGCGCTGGACAGGAACTTGGGAACCTCCAGACAAAGGCTGGGTCATGAGTACTTGTCAATGATCAGATGATGCTGAACCCACAACTTCCAGGTCCACACACAGACACCTCTATGGTTCCTAATTGGCCCTACTCATTCCCTAGTTATTCTCTTGCTCTTTATATATTTTAAAAACACCCTTTCTACCTACCAATGCTTTCTCATGCACTCTCTTAGCTTTCCTAATTTCTTTTCATGTTCCGCTCTGCACTTTCTATACTCCTCTAAGAACTCCGCCGTATTGATCCCTCAGTATCAGCCATAAGCTTCCCTTTTTTTCTTAATCCTAACCTTTATGTCCTTTGACATCCAGGGTTCTCTGGACTTGGTTCCCCCCATCACGAAGCTATTAATGTAAATAATATTATTGTAAAATATTTTTCTTTTAAAATAGAGGTTTAGCCTGTGGATGTGTCTTAATTGGATTAAAGCCAGCTGGTCTGGGTGCTTTGAGGTGTACTAGCTTTGAGATGTTAACAGAGAAGTAGAGGTGCATTTGCATTTTGTTGAGTAGAGCATTCAAGAAGTGGGGTGAAATCCATCACCTAACTAGCAGAGACCAAGCAATATGTTTATATTACTAATAAAATTGGTACTATGAAATGAGTTTTATTGTTCGAAGAGGTGGAATTCAAAGAGGCTAGTGATACAATGAGAGTTTACATTAAATGAGATGTGCTGGATATAACCGACAGTAGTTTTGTGTGTGCAGGGCAGAGGCAATGTAAGATCAAAGCAGCTGTAAGCCTATAACTGTCTCCATGGGAACCAAAGTGAAAAGAACCTAATTTTGAATTTGTAAGTTGAAAATGCTTTGCCTGGTGTCTGGTTAAGTCTATGGGTTGCTGTTGCCTTAATGGAAATTAGTTTGGGAATTTGTTAAAAGTTATGATAGTAATTTGTAACCATATAAATATATTTAATTTTGTGTACATTAATAGATGTCTCATGTATTTTGATATGAAACCTCTCAAGAACTGGTGGACTGATTCCTGAATTTAGAGCTGCATCTCAAACATACAAAAAAAAAATAGGTTATGACAGTTATTTAAAGTTTCCTTCTGGGATTTTTAAATAACTCAGCTTTACGAACTGTTGGGTCAACTGTTTGTCTTTAAGGGAACATATTTGCCCTGTACTCTCGCTATTTCCTCCTTAAATGCCTCCCACTGCTCTGACAAAGTTTTATCTGCAAGTAGCTGCTCCCACTTGGGCCAAATCACATCTCAACTTAGTAAAATTAGCCTTTCCCCAGTTTAGAACTTTTATTCCCTGTCCAACCTTATCCTTTTCCATAACTATCCTAAATCTAATTGTGCTATGTTCAGTATCTCCAAAATGCTCCCCTACTGATATGCTTTCCACCTGCCCAGGCTCATTTCCGATTATTCAGTCCAGAACTGCCCCCTCCCTTGTTGGGCTTTCTACATACTGGCTGAAAATGTTCTCCTGGGTGCAACTTAAGGATTTTGCTCCCTCTCTACCCTGCACATTAAAACGATCAAAGTCAATTTTTGGGTGGTTAAAATCCCCGACTATTACTGCCATATTATTCTTACACTTCTCTGAAATTTGATTACATATTTGATCCTTTATCTCTCCCTGACTGTTTTGGGGCCTATAGTAAACACCCATTATTTCTACCCATATGGCTTCATTTGAAGATCCCTCCAAGATATCATCCCTCCTCACTGCTATTATTAATTCCTTGATTAATATTGCAACCCCTCCTCCTCTTCTCTCCCCATCTCTATCTTGTCTAAAAACCTCATAACCAGGAATGTTGAGCTGCCAATCCTGCCCTTCTTTTAGCCAAGTCTCGGTCATAGCTATGATATAAGGTGTGCTTATCTGTGCCCTCAGCTCATCTGTCTTATTCACCAGGCTCCTTGCATTAAAATATATTCGATTTAGCCTCACTTCTTTCTTATCTAGCCTATGTTTTCTCTCCCTTCCAGACTCACCTACTAGTGTTTTAATTTTTAATCCCAGCTCAGCTTCTCTTCCCTCTTAACTACTTTTCAGGATCCCAGCCTCCTGCCAGTTTAGTTTAAATCTGCCCCGACAGCACTAGCAAACCTCCCTGCGAGGATATTGGTCCTGTTCCTGTTCAGATGTAACCTGTCCAACTTGTACAGGTCCCACCGCCCCCTAGAAATGGTCCCAATGCCCCAGGAATCTAAAGCCCTCCCTCCTGCATTGTTTCTCCAGCCACGCATTCATCTGCTCTATCCTTCTATTCCTATACTCACTATTGCATGGCACCGGGAGTAATCCAGAGATTACTACATTTGAAGTCCTGCTTTTCAATTTCCAATCTAACTCCCTAAAGTCTACTTGTAGGACCTCATTTCTCTTTCTTCCTATGTCATTGGCCCAACATGGACCACGACCTCCGATGGTTCTCCCTTCAGAGTGACCTGTAGCCGTTCTGTGACATCCTTGACTCTGACACCCGGGAGGCAACATACCATCCTGGAGTCACGTCTACGGCCACAGAAGTGCCTGTCTACTCCCCTCATTAAGGAATACCCTATCACTATTGCCCTTCCATACTTCTTCCTCCCGCCCCAAGCAGCTGGACCACCCACAGTGCCATCGCCTTTGTTCTGGTTGGCCTCCACAGAGGAACCGTTATTCTCAACATTTTCCAAGGGTGAAAATGGTTTGCGAGCAAGATGCACCTCGGGGGATTGCCTCACTACCTGTCTGATCCCCTTCTTTCGACTGGCGGTCATCCATTCCTTCTCTGCTTGCACTTCCTTAAGCTGCAGGGTGACCACATCCTGAAACATGCTATCCATGAACCTCTCAGCCTCTTGAATGCACCGGGGTTCCCCTAGCTACGGCTAAAGCTCCAAAACCTGGAGCTCAGGTTGCTGTAGTCGGAGGCACCTCCTGCAGACATGGTTATCCAGACCACCAGGAGTGTCTAGGATGTCCCACTCAGCACAGTATGTGCAAATCACGGCACTGAGCTCCCCAGGCATATCTTAACTAAATAGAATATGGGCCCTTGTTTTGATTTTACCCCTACTCCCTACTTGAGTATAGAGTAGATACTAGATCCTCTGGGTGCTGCTGACTGCCTGTACCAGGGTCCTCCTCACGCACCCTCTTCTAGGTGCTGCTGACTGCCTGTCCCAGAGTGATCCTCTCACACTCTCCTCTCCCAAGGCACTGTATCTTGCTCATCTGCAAGTATAAAAGGCTTCTATGGTACACTCTGGGTCGGTCGCGCCAAACGCCTCCATGGAATTGGTCTCTCCTCCTCAGATTCAGGGTCTTCATGGGCCCCATTGATCCATGTTCTTCAGGGCCAGGCCCTTCCCTTTGCCCTGCCTGAAAGCAACAGGCTCTTCTTCTCCTGCTCAGTTGCATGAGATCCATGAAAAAGGCAGCATTGCCTGCTGCCTCCATTCTGCACTCCTTCTCATCTCTGTAGAAAAATTGAACAGAGACATGATTGAACATTACCCTGCAATGATCACCTTCCATCGCTAAGCTAGAGAGTCATTGTGAACCCTTGGACTTTCCTTATTCCAGACATTGCATCCGCAGATCCTTTCTTGCAGATGTTGCACAGCCTTAAGGATCCCTGGAAGCTGACCACCCCCAACTTCCGCCTGCCCCTAAAATGCCCCAGGCCTGACAGCATGTTCACAAAGGGCTTAGATTTAGATGAGTGCAGCCAGGTGCTGAGCCTCAGCCAGGACACTGTCAGGCTGCCGTCTTTGGAGTAGATTAGAGCCCAGACTCACTAATATACTGACTATAATCATTGAAGTGTGTCAAGCCTGAACGTCTCCACTACAATGTATAGACGTCTTTGGAGCATTTTGCATTTGCACTTTAGCCGTTGCCCCTTTACAGTTGGATCCTTTGACCTTTGCGCATTCCTATGAGAGTGATAAATGGTCATTCAAACCCAATCAACATTTGACCCCAAGCCATAATGGATTCTTGCAAGATCCCTCTGAAATGGCATAGCATGCCATTTAGTTCAAAGGCAACTAGGGATGGGCAATAAATGCTGGCCTTGCCCCAAAGCTCACATCTCATGAGAGTGTCCCTTCAATCACCCCAAAGTGCAGCAGTTGACTCCTTCCATAAGCCCTCAGACCCCTCCCCTTGCGATTTTCTCTCCTAGGGTTATTTTTCAATACGTCATTCCATCAGCTGTTGAAACGGTGCTACTCTGCTTCTATTAGGACACCAGCCTCCAAACCTGCCCCTACCCCTGCCATGATCATGCAAGTCTCTCCGATCATCCTGGAAGAGCATCATGTGAAAGATTGCTTCCCCCTGATTACACTCCTGCTTCCCTCTCTAATCCTAGAGCCCATTGCCTTTCTTGTAGATATCCTTATTCTTCCCCGAACCATTTTCTGTGGATGGCCCAATGCTCTATGTTGACCTGATCCCTCCCTATCTTGAGGCCCTATGCACAATGATCAACCAAGACCATCCCCACCATTGAAATCATCAAATTCCCCTCTTTTAGTTACCAGTTCCCCACTTACAGGCTGCAGATGCCTCCCCTGGCCGTGACTGTGCCATCAGTGGTCCAGTACCAAGCCACCAACTCCCAAGGACCCAAATGTATGAGAGAGTGACCATGCCCTGCACACCATGCTATGCAGGACTGAATCAGGACGGACAGGCCTACCCCCCTCCCCGGACTGGGACAAGGACATGTGTGCCAGGCACAGCCTTGTGGTGTGGTGCACACTGCCCCAGGACTGCCTGAAGCTTAGGTCCCCTCTTCTATTCACCACCCCACCCCCAGTTATGTGTCTCTGTCCACCCCTTCCCCCCTAACGCACACCCCCAACCTTCCCTAGTTAAGCGTGTGCCTTCCGCCCTTCCCTTGCCTCTATCTAGCCTCACTCACCCCCTACCCCTCTCCCTCCAATCAAGCTTATGCCTTGCAGCCGCTTCCCTTCCCGCTGATCTTGCCTGATCAATCTTGGCATGGAGCAGCCACAAGCATACAGCAGTGAAAGGGAGGCGAATGCTGCATGCACAAACCTCAAAATCGCCAGGTGTACGTCAGTTATATTGGGTCGTGATTCACGCTGGTCTAATTATCCTTTGGCATGGCCATTTGACTTGGAGGGGGTGGTGTGATTCTGGCAAGCTGGATTTTAATGAACATTCATGAGATGCATAACATGTAAATGGGGTTCCCAACATGGCACGGCAAGCAACTCGACCGACCATGAAAGTTGAGAGTTAAAAATTGCAATCCATTTTTATGCTGCTGGGAAACTGACTTTTGGCTGCACTCCTGCTCGCCTTGATGCCCGCCACTGGTGGGACCGGAAAATCCTGCCCAGTTATTTTTCAGCAAATTCTGGGTCATTAAGTAAAAGACAAAATCAATGCTTTAACTTCATAAATGTCGATCAGACTTTGTTTGCCTTATGGTGACTCCCTATTATTTTTGATGTAGTTCTGAGGGATTTGTCTTCACTCTGGTAGCTGGGTTATGTACAGCACTGGACATTCTTACTGCATTAATTACCAGTGTCAAATCATAGGGCAGGAATTTACCTCCTGCAGGCCGGCATGCACCCGACCCAATAGTGCACAATGACGTCTGTCACAAACATCTCAGTAGCATTTATTTGTCACTCATTCGTGGCTCAGGAAGAGATAGTGAGCAGGTTGCAACCACCAAAGAACTCAAGGCGGAAATGTCCCAGATTTGCACCAAGTGCGGTAGCGGGCGGATAAATCAACCTTTTCCCGCATGCCACACTGGCGGATTTTTATGCCATATCATCCCAAACCTGCCACATTTATTACGCATTCCCGGGAAACATGCCATTTCCATGGTGGGCGGGCTGTCATTCGCGTCAGCACACCGGGCGCCATATTTAAAGTATAGCTGCGCCCACACATCTCAGTGCTTTCATCCCAGGACTGCTGTAAAGAAGACATGGCCCCGAAAGGCAAGAAGGCTGCAGCCCCCAGGTTCAATGATGCGTCCCTTGAGCATCTTTTGGACGCAGTGGACAATCGCCGTGATGTCCTCTACCCTCAATCTGGCTGGGCAGCAACGTGACCAATCCAGCTTGGGAGGTGGTCAGTGCCAACACACTTCAAAAGAGGACAGCCACCCAGTGCTGCAAGAGGATGAATGATCTCTGTTCCACTAAGGTAAGTCACTCTTCTCATCACTCTCAGCGCACACACTCACAAAGCCATCACACATCCACGGGCCCTCACTCACTGCCAGTTCAAGGGCCATCACCATTCACTCTTTCACACTTGACTTCATTGTCCTCATCCCATCCATCTCTATTCATGTATGACAAGCTAGCACACAATAAGAGGGAGAGACCACAGAGCAGTGGAGGAATGCCTGAAATCAAGGTCCTCACGGATTTTGGAAGCAGAGCCATCCAGCTGGCCCACGAGGATCTGGACAGGTCCTGTACTGTCATTGAGGTTGGCAGTGTTCTACCAAGTGAAGATCCAGCAGTGGAACATCCATCAGACAACCATGTTGTGAGTGATGCGTCCTGTTTTACAGGCCACTGCCATGCACTAATTACCTCTCCTTGATTTTGCAGGCACATCCTGGAAAAAGCCAATGGAGCCCTTGACCCAGCGCTCCAGTCAGGCCCTGAAGAAACCCCTGAAGAGGAATCTGGAGGCACCTTCCTTGAAGTCCCATCACAGCGCTCACCCATACTTTCTACCAGTGCAGAGACACACACCTCGATGCGACCTAGCTTTAGAGTAGACCCAGGATAACAATCTGGTGAGCGCACCACACTTTTTGATCCACAGCAGCCGGCGGAGGAGACTTCTGAGGTCCCCAGCAGGACTGCTGGAGGCAGAAATTTGCTGAGCCAGATGACGAGCCTCTGTACTCAGTCATACCTCAGTTGCTGGAGCTGCAAAGGCAAGCTTGGGAACATCAGGAAGGGATATCTGCTGCACTCCTCAGATTGCAAGGCACGATGGATGAGTCCGTCCACCTTCAGGCTGAGGTTATAGCGCTAGCATGTCAATGCACCATGGTCATCACTGGTAGGATAGAGGCTGCCATGGAGACCTTGGTCCAGGACTGCTGCGCAGGCTCAACTCCATCGCTGACGACACTGGTGGCCTCCAGCAGTGTGAAGATGAAAGGGGTGCGGGGCAGCTTGAACTTGCTCCTACCCCTTCTCCTCAAGGAGTTAGCCATGGGCCCTTGGGCACCCATAGCCGGAGGATCAGCAGGTGTACCCCCCCAGGGCCATCCACCCAGGGGACCCCAGGAGTGTCAGACTCATCCGAATCCTCTCTTCCTGTAACCTCAGCAACTCCAGCTCCACAGGCCAAGGAGGGTTTCACTGCCATAAACAGGCCCCCGAAAGCAGTCCAGCGCCCACCAGCTCTCAGCCCCTCAGGGATGCCTGCCAAGGTCATCACAGACAGGATTTAGCAGTCAGCAGGCTGCCTCCACTTCCACTGTGGATGGCTTGGGAGCACCAAGATGTAGTGGCAGGGTTAGGGAATTTAAGAAGATGTATTTGCACAGCCTGGGCATGGGTGCTCATCACTTGTGCATGCTGTTCACTAATGTCAATAAACTTCCAAGGATGTCTCCCTGCCTATGGCTCCTTGTTCTGATGAACAGTGTTTGTATCACTCAGATGTGAAACCTTTCTGCACAAGATAAAGGCAGATGTCTCAGTCCAAGGCTTCTTCCCTGTCCTTTGTGCAACCTTCAGACCAAAGTGATGGTTCAGCCTCACACTCCTCGACATATTACTGATGCCTGCACCTCGATGGTGCTTGCCATTGCTGCCAGAATGTTGTGCACAAACATCACAGAGTTCCATCATTCTGTCTGTGTGCTCTCAGCACCTTTAAGGTGGGGCTGGCCCCCATCTCTTCAGCATCTGTGACCAGTGATGTTGTGCTCCTGAAGGGCTCAGGTGCTGAAGGCGGACAAAGGATCAGATGTTTTTAAAGTTTCACCGCTGTATCTCTATGATATGACTCTGATCACAGAGCGCAAGCGAGTTGCCCTCTGCCAGTCAAGAGTCAGACATTCTCAGAGGCTCTGTGAAGATCTATTTGGTGTTCTCATTGCATGTCGTCATCATCCTCCTGCAATTGAGTGATTATTAGGGCCTCCACTGCATCTCCAATACAGGAGCATTCTCACGTGCACTACCATAAGCCTGACTCCAGTCAAACATTCATAGATGCAACGTTTGGATGTATGGTGTCTTCTCACTGCAGGTCGTCATCATTCTCAACAAATCTAGCAGCTGTGAGGGCCTCCCAAGCACGCCTGCATCATCCGGCTAATGCAAGGGCTTCAAACCATCATCGTTGCCTTTGAAGACTCCTCACCCTCATCCGCACCGGCGCCCTCCTCATTGGAGGAGACCTCCGGCTCCTCCACCTCCTCCTCAGCTATCTCCTCTCCCCGTTGCAGCACCAGGTTGTAAAAGGTGTGGCAGGCAAGAATGATGTGTGACACCCAGTGTGGACTGTATTGCCGGGCTCCACCAGGCACTGGAACCTCTTTTTCAGTATCCCGATGGTTTGCTCCACCAAGTTGCGAGTTGCAGCATGAGCCTCATTATAACTTTGCTCTGCTGCAGTTTGAGGCCGCCGCACGGGTGTCATCAGACCGTCCTCTGCAGATAGCCCTTGTCCCTGAGGAGCCAACCCTGCAGCTTCTGTGGACCCTGGAAGATGTCAGGGATCTGTGGCCGACAGAGGGTTTAGAAGTTGTGTACACTTCCTGGGAACCGTGTGCAGATCTGGAGGGTGCATTTGTGGTTGTCGCACATCAGCTGCACCGTCAGCAAATGGAATCCCTTGCGGATGACATTGTTGACTGTGTGTTACGACGGAGGTCTGAGCGCCATTTGAGTGCAGCCAATGGCACCCTGCACCTGTGAGAAATCGGAGATCTGGACAAACCCAATCACTCTTGTACCCTGGCTATCCTGGCCCCAGGCAAAATTTTTTGTGCCCTTGCGAAGATGGCATCTGTGACCTCATGGATGCATTTGTGGGTGGAGGCTTGTGAGATCTCACAGAGGTCACCTGTGGAGCCCTGAAAGGAGCCACTAGTGTAAAAATTGAGCACTGTGGTCACTTTCACTGTGGTCACTGGCAGTGGATGCCCTCCATGTCCCTATGGTGCCAAATCCTGCAGTAGCTGGCAGATGTGACTGACCAGTTCCCTAGACATGAGCAGCCTTCGGTGACACTGGTTCTCAGTCATCTGCAGGAATAAAAGGCAGCATCTATAGACCCTGGGTCTAGCTAGGCGCTGACCAGTGATGGCTCGCTATGGCTTTTCGGCAGCGTGTGCAAAAGCCCGAGCCACCCCTTCTTCCTGAGGGTACTGCTCCTCCCTCTGTGCAGCCAGATGCCTCAGTCTATCTTTCCTCCACCAGAAGGCATTCAGCTAGTTCACCAGGCTCCATGATCCTGATGTACTCTTCCTGCAGGATGAAAGAGAGAGAGACGTGGGTTAGCATGGGTGTTCTAAGAACCTGTCTTGGTTAATCTGAAGGTCCCTTAATGCATCGTGGAGAGTGCTGGCCACCACTTGGACGGCCAGAGATTAGTTGCTGCATGGCTACCCGAAATCCCACCCACCTCTGCCGCACTCCACCTGACTGATTGGCGGTAGCTTAGCCCATTGGGCTGCATACTGTGCTCTCAGCTCAGGTGCAGAGATTCTCCTAACCTGCACTGTTAGCTTGAACCACAGGGGAGACTGGTGCAAACCAGGAAGATGACATTGTAAGGGGCTGTGAGCACTTCCACCAGTGACTGCTCCATGGCCAGCTTCAGCAAGGAGATTGTACAACTTGCCCAGTAATCCAACTCTTCTAGTGTCCACTAAAACAATCATTACTTTGCAGTCTGTGCCAAGGGGTGAAAAGCTCTGGAGCACTTGGTGGAACTTTCAAGCCTCTGCGTTGCTTGATTGGGCAGATAAGCTAGAGACCCGACTCCAATCGTATCAATGTGGCTGTGCCTGAACTGTCTTAGCTGCAGAGGAATGGTCACTTAATACAAGGTTTCCCTAATGCGTGGCCGCTTCCCTCGCCCACCGACTTCAGCCCACAGGTGCTTGTTCACGAACATCAACCACAGGGCAGCCCTTGCCCCCCCCCCGAATGCCCGTCAAGCTTAGAGTCCAACGGGCCACCCGGGCGAGTGCTCCACAACATTACTGAGTACTCACCCCAAAGTTCCCATCAAAGTGCAGCCGACCAAGTGCACGACTTCTATATGCTGTTGCGAAACACGTCTGCGTGATTGCATGCCTTCATGGGCGGACAATCCAGCAGGAGGGATGATTCCAGTGGGCTTGGCTTATAATGATATGTAGATGTATTACAATGCGGTTCCTGACATCTGATGGTGGGAAACGCGGCTCGCCATCAGCAGGCAGAGCAGACGATTGCAAACTAGTTCCACGACATTGTGAAACCGATTTTTGGCCTTCTCACTATATAGTCCGCTCATGCCACTGCTGTCAGCAGGCAGATGATTCTGCCCTCAGTTTCACATAAAGGGGTGGCTGACTGCAGAGGCCAGATAGCTTGTCTCAAAGGAGCCTACTGAAACAGTAGAATATTATGCCCGATGCTGAACGTTCAGTGCTCAGCAAAGGACTCAGTTTCATACCCTTACGCCCTCACCTCAATGAATTTCGGGCTCTGCATGATGCTGAACTCTTCTTCCGCCGTCTTCATCTCCGGGCTCACTTCTTTGGGTAGGAGTCCTCTCCCAGTTCAACGGATCCTTTTACCCATCTCCAATATTCTCCCTCCACCTGGACCCCTCCCTCTGGATTCTTACCTTCTCTTGATCTTTTCATTGAGAACTGTCGGCACGACATTAGTCGTCTCAATTTCTCTGCTCCTCTCACCCATTCTAACCTGTCTCTCTCTGAACTTACTGCACTCCATTCTCTCAGGTCCAACCCTGACACTGTCATCAAACCCGCTGACAAGGGTGGTGCTGTTGTTGTCTGGCACACTGACCTCTACCTCGCGGAGGCTGAGCGTCAACTCGCAGACACTTCCTCCTACCTCTCCCTGGACCATGACCCCACCACTGAACATCAAGCCATTGTTTCCAGGACTGTCACTGACCTCATCTCCTCTGGGGATCTTCCTCCCACAGCTTCCAACCTGATAGTCGCCCAACCTCAGATGGCCCGCTTCTATCTCCTACCCAAAATCCACAAACAGAACTGCCTCAGTAGACCGATCATCTCAGCTTGCTCCTGCACCACAGAACTCATTTCTCGTTATCTTGACTCCCTTCTCTCTCCCCTTGTCCAGTCCCTTCCCACCTACATCCGTGATTCCTCTGACACCTTACGTCACATCAACAATTTCCAGTTCCCTGGCCCCAACCGCTTCCTCTTCACCATGGACGTCCAATCCCTCTACACCTCCATCCCCCACCAGGATGGTCTGAGGGCCCTTAGCTTCTTCCTCGAACAGAGGCCCGAACAATCCCCATCCACCACTATTCTTCCCAGTCTGGTTGAACTTGTTCTCACGCTGAACAATTTCTCCTTCAACGCCTCTCACTTCCTCCAAATAAAAGGTGTGGCTATGGGTACCCGCATGGGCCCCAGCTATGCCTGTCTCTTTATTGGGTATGTGGAACATTCCTTGTTCCAGTCCTACTCCAGCCCCCTTCCACAACTCTTTCTCCGGTACATCGATGATTACTTCGGTGCCGCTTCATGCTCTCATTGGGACTTGGAAAAATTTATTAATTTTGCTTCCAATCTCCACCCCTCCATCATTTTCATGTGGTCCATCTCTGACACTTCCCTTCCCTTCCTTGACCTCGCTGTCTCAATCTCTGGTGATAGACTGTCCACCAATATCCATTACAAACCCACCGACTCCCACAGCTACCTCGACTACAGCTCCTCACACCCCGCTTCCTGTAAGGACTCCATCCCATTCTCTCAGTTCCTTCGCCTCCATCGCATCTGTTCTGATGATGCCAACTTCAAAAACAGTTCCTCTGACATGTCCTCCTTCTTCCTTAACCGAGGTTTTCCACCCACGGTCGTTGACAGGGCCCTCAACCGTGTCCGGCCCATCTCCCGCGCATCCGCCCTCACGCCTTCTCCTCCCTCCCAGAAACATGATAGGGTCCCCCTTGTCCTCACTTATCACCCCACCAGCCTCCGCATTCAAAGGATCATCCTCCGCCATTTCCGCCAACTCCAGCATGATGCCACCACCAAACACATCTTCCCTTCATCCCCCCATCGGCATTCCGTAGGGATTGCTCCCTCCGGGACACACTGGTCCACTCTTCCAACAACCCCTACTGCTCAACCCCCTCCTATGGCACCACCCCATGCCCACGCAAAAGATGCAACACCTGCCCCTTCACTTCCTCTCTCCTCACCGTCCAAGGACCCAAACACTCCTTTCAAGTGAAGCAGCATTTCACTTGCATTTCCCCCAACTTAGTCTACTGCATTCGTTGCTCCCAATGTGGTCTCCTCTACATTGGAGAGACCAAACGTAAACTGGGCGACCGCTTTGCAGAACACCTGCGGTCTGTCTGCAAGAATGACCCAAACCTCCCTGTTGCTTGCCATTTTAACACCCCACCCTGCTCTCTTGCCCACATGTCTGTCCTTGGCTTGCTGCATTGTTCCAGCAAAGCCCAATGCAAACTGGAGGAACAGCACCTGATCTTCCGACTAGGCACTTTACAGCCTTCCGGACTGAATATTGGATTCAACAACTTTAGGTCATGAACTCCCTCCCCCGTCCCCACCCCCTTTCTGTTTCCCCCTTCCTTTTGTTTCCAATAAATTATATAGATTTTTCTTTTCCCACCTCTTTCCATTATTTTTAAATATCTTAAAATCTTTTATGCTCTCCCCACCCCCACTAGAGCTATACCTTGAGCGTCCTACCATCCATTCTTAATTAGCACATTCATTTAGATAATATCACCAACTTTAACAACTATGTGTTCTTTTGTTCTATTGTTGGTGACATCTTTTGATGATCTGCTTCTATCACTGCTTGTTTGTCCCTACAACCACACCAACCCCCTTCACTTCTCTCTCTCTCTCTCCGCGCCCCCCCCACACACCTTAAACCAGCTTATATTTCAATTCTTTCTTGGACTCGAACTCAAGTTCTGTCGAAGGGTCATGAGGACTCGAAACGTCAACTCTTTTCTTCTCCGCCGATGCTGCCAGACCTGCTGAGTTTTTCCAGGTAATTCTGTTTTTGTTTTGGATTTCCAGCATCCGCAGTTTTTTTGTTTTTATCTCTGTGTTTAATTGACTGCTACTGCTCTTCAAGAAATGCCTACCTCCTTGAAGAAGTTCTGTTCTTTTCTGCGACAAGATTTCCGTCCCTCTCTTTTGCCTTGCTCACCTTCATTGCTTTCCATTTCCCTCCTGGTGTTTGACAAGGTGTTTACTAAAACCTGCTTTCACAGCCATATCTCCTTTCTCAGTGACTGTCTCCATCTCCGACTTACCCCATGTGGATTTTAACTGAAATTCCACCCCACATGTTTCGAACCCTCCCAGGATTACAGGTATCTCCGGGACATAAAACGTTTCTCGGACTGCTGTTCCCGTCACATTCTGAAATCCACACTCAGTGCCATGCGCCGCCATATGAACACACTCGACCTCTCCCTCCAGCAGCACCACCATACCCTTTTTCAAAGCTGCGCGTGCCCCCAGTTTCATTTTATCCTTCGGGTCATCCGACGCCTCAACAAGAAACTTTTTCTCTTTCTCTCAAGTGCTAAGGAACGCAAGCTCCAACAACTCATCGACACCAACATCCATCCAGGACCCTCCACCCCTGCCCGTCGCTCCGTCCCCACCCCATCTTCCAATCCCAACCCCAGCCGTGTATTCACTATACCCCTTGACCTTCCCGTCTCCGATGCTGAACGTTCAGTGCTCAGCAAAGGACTCAGTTTCATACCCTTACGCCCTCACCTCAATGAATTTCGGGCTCTGCATGATGCTGAACTCTTCTTCCGCCGTCTTCATCTCCGGGCTCACTTCTTTGGGCAGGAGTCCTCTCCCAGTTCAACGGATCCTTTTAACCATCTCCAATATTCTCCCTCCACCTGGACCCCTCCCTCTGGATTCTTACCTTCTCTTGATCTTTTCATTGAGAACTGTCGGCGCGACATTAATCATCTCAATTTCTCTGCTCCTCTCACCCATTCTAACCTGTCTCTCTCTGAACTTACTGCACTCCATTCTCTCAGGTCCAACCCTGACATTGTCATCAAACCCGCTGACAAGGGTGGTGCTGTTGTTGTCTGGCGCACTGACCTCTACCTCGCGGAGGCTGAACGACAACTCGCAGACACTTCCTCCTACCTCTCCCTGGACCATGACCCCACCACTGAACATCAAGCCATTGTTTCCAGGACTGTCACTGACCTCATCTCCTCTGGGGATCTTCCTCCCACAGCTTCCAACCTGATAGTCGCCCAACCTCGGACGGCCCGCTTCTATCTCCTACCCAAAATCCACAAACAGAACTGCCTCAGTAGACCGATCATCTCAGCTTGCTCCTGCCCCACAGAACTCATTTCTCGTTATCTTGACTCCCTTCTCTCTCCCCTTGTCCAGTCCCTTCCCACCTACATCCGTGATTCCTCTGACACCTTACGTCACATCAACAATTTCCAGTTCCCTGGCCCCAACCGCTTCCTCTTCACCATGGACGTCCAATCCCTCTACACCTCCATCCCCCACCAGGATGGTCTGAGGGCCCTTAGCTTCTTCCTCGAACAGAGGCCCGAACAATCTCCATCCACCACTACTCTCCTCCGTCTGGCTGAACTTGTTCTCACGCTGAACAATTTCTCCTTCAACTCCTCTCACTTCCTCCAAATAAAAGGTGTGGCTATGGGTACCCTCATGGGGCCCAGCTATGCCTGTCTCTTTATTGGGTATGTGGAACATTCCTTGTTCCAGTCCTACTCCGGCCCCCTTCCACAACTCTTTCTCCGGTACATCGATGATTACTTCGGTGCCGCTTCATGCTCTCGTCGGGACTTGGAAAAATTTATTAATTTTGCTTCCAATCTCCACCCCTCCATCATTTTCACGTGGTCCATCTCTGACACTTCCCTTCCCTTCCTTGACCTCGCTGTCTCAATCTCTGGTGATAGACTGTCCACCAATATCCATTACAAACCCACCGACTCCCACAGCTACCTCGACTACAGCTCCTCACGCCCCGCTTCCTGTAAGGACTCCATCCCATTCTCTCAGTTCCTTCGCCTCCGTCGCATCTGTTCCGATGATGCCACCTTCAAAAACAGTTCCTCTGACATGTCCTCCTTCTTCCTTAACCGAGGTTTTCCACCCACGGTCGTTGGCAGGGCCCTCAACCGTGTCCGGCCCATCTCCCGCGCATCCGCCCTCAAGCCTTCTCCTCCCTCCCAGAAACATGATAGGGTCCCCCTTGTCCTCACTTATCACCCCACCAGCCTCCGCATTCAAAGGATCATCCTCCGCCATTTCCGCCAACTCCAGCATGATGCCACCACCAAACACATCTTCCCTTCATCCCCCCATCGGCATTCCGTAGGGATCGCTCCCTCCGGGACACCCTGGTCCACTCCTCCATCACCCCCTACTCCTCAACCCCCTCCTATGGCTCCAACCCATGCCCACGCAAAAGATGCCCCTTCACTTCCTCTCTCCTCACCGTCCAAGGGCCCAAACACTCCTTTCAAGTGAAGCAGCATTTCACTTGCATTTCCCCCAACTTAGTCTACTGCATTCGTTGCTCCCAATGTGGTCTCCTCTACATTGGAGAGACCAAATGTAAACTGGGCGACCGCTTTGCAGAACACCTGTGGTCTGTCCGCAAGAATGACCCAAACGTCCCTGTCGCTTGCCATTTTAACAACCCACCCTGCTCTCTTGCCCACATGTCTGTCCTTGGCTTGCTGCATTGTTCCAGTGAAGCCCAATGCAAACTGGAGGAACAGCACCTGATCTTCTGGCTAGGCAATTTACAGCCTTCCGGACTGAATATTGGATTCAACAACTTTAGGTCGTGAGCTCCCTCCCCCGTCCCCACCCCCTTTCTGTTTCCCCCTTCCTTTTTTTTCCAATAAATTATATAGATTTTTCTTTTCCCACCTATTTCCATTATTTTTAAATATCTTAAAATCTTTTATGCTCTCCCCACCCCCACTAGAGCTATACCTTGAGTGCCCTACCATCCATTCTTAATTAGCACACATTCGTTTAGATAATATCACCAACTTTAACACCTATGTGTTCTTTTGTTCTATTGTTGTTGACATCTTTTGATGATCTGCTTCTATCACTGCTTGTTTGTCCCTACAACCACACCCCCCCTCCACTTATCTCTCTCTCTCTCTCTCCCCCCCCCCCCCACCCCACACACCCACACACACACACACACACACACACACACACACACACCTTAAACCAGCTTATATTTCAATTCTTTCTTGGACTCGCACTCAAGTTCTGTCGAAGGGTCATGAGGACTCGAAACGTCAACTCTTTTCTTCTCTGCCGATGCTGCCAGACCTGCTGAGTTTTTCCAGTTAATTCTGTTTTTGTTTTTTTTTAGAATATTATGTTTGTTTGGCAGAGTTCAGACTAGAAGTTAGACAAAATCCAAAATCAGTCTCAAATGAGTTGAACCACAGAGTGATTACACTGGGATGTACCAATGGCTTCTAATCAGTATAATTCAAAACAGTCTGTCAGTGCAACAAAAGAGGAATAAAAATTCTCACCGGTATTACTGTTCAGATGATAGCAGAGTGGCAGGGGGATGGGAACCTGAGTGGGGAGACACAGGAAAGGGAAACAAAGATAGAGATGAAAGACAGAAAAATAATAAAAGCAAAAAGGCAGAGAAAACAGGGCCTAGCAGGAAATAGGACCATAGCACAAAAAAATGTATAAAAAGACAAGTCTAAAGGCACTGTATCTGAATGCACAGTTAATTTTCAACAAGGTAGATGAATTAATAGTGCAAATAGATGTAAATGGGTATGATATGACTGCGATTACAGGGCTGCAGGGTGTCGAAGGCTGGGAACTGAATATCTAAGTGTATTCAATATTTAGGAAGGACAGGCAAAAGGAAAAGGAGGTGACGTGGCATTTTTAGTTAAGGATGAAATCAGTGCAATAGTGAGAGAGGATATAGTGAGAGAGGATATTGGCTCAGAAAATCTAGATGTAGAATTAGTCTGAGTGGAGCTAAGAAGCAAAAAGGGGCAGAAAACATCAGCGGGAATCGGCTATAGGCCTCCAAACAGTGTTGATAAGGTAGGGGATGGTATTAAACAAGAAATTAGAAGTGCATGAAACATGGGTGCTACAGTAATCATATGTGGCTTTAATCTACATATAGACTGGGCAAACCAAATTAACAATAATACTGTGGCAGTTGAATTCCAGGAGTGAGTACGAGATGGTTTTTTTAGACCAATAAGTCGAAGAACCCACAGGGAACAGGCTATCCTAGATTTGCTTTTGTGCAATGAGGTGGGTTTAATTAATAATCTTGTTGTGCAGGGTCCTTTAGGGAACAGTGACCATAATATGCTAAAATTCTTCCTTAGGTTGAAAAGTGATGTAACCCAATTTGAAACTAAGGACCTAAATCTAAACAAAGGAAACTACTAAGGTATGAGGCATGAGTTGTCTAAGATAAATTGGGGAACTTCATTAAAAGGCATGACGGGGGATAGGCAAGGGCTAGTATTTAAAGAATGCATGTATGCATTGCAACATTTATATATTATTTTCTGGTGGAAAAAACACAACAGGAAAAGTAGCCCAACCATGGCTAACAAAATAAATTAAGGATAGTATTAGATCCAAAGAAGAGTCATATAAAGTTGCTGGAAAAAAGTAGCAAACCTGAGGATCAAGAGATTGATTGAGAGGGAAAAAATAGAGTATGAGGGTAAACTTGCAAGGTACATAAAAGAGGACGGTGAAAGCTTCTATAAGTATGTAAGAATAAAAGAATTGGTGAAGACAAATGTAGGTCCATTACAGTCCAAAACAGGAGAATTTATAATAGTGAACAAGGAAATGGCAGAGCAATTAAACAACTTCTTTAGTTCTATCTTTATGGAGGAAGACACAAATAACATCCCAGAAATGCTAGGGAATTGAGGCTCTAATGAGAAGGAGGAATTGATGGAAATTAGCATTACTGAAAAAAACAGTACTGGAGACATTAATGGAACTGGAAGCTGATAAATCCCCAGGACCTGATAATCAACATCCGAGGGTACTAAAGGAGGCAGCCATGGAAATAGTGCTTGTCATCTTCTAAAATTCTGTAGATTTTGGAACAGTCCCAGCAGATTGGAGGGTGGCAAATGTAACCCCACTATTTAAAACAAGAGGGAGGGAGAAAACAGCGAATTACAGACCAGTTAGCCTAATCTCAATTGTAGGGAAAGTGCTAGAGACCATTGTAAAGGATGTGTTCACAGGAGACTTGGAAAATATCAACGGGATTAGACAAAGTCGACATGGATTTATGAAAGGCAAATCATGTTTGACAAACCTACTGTAGTTTTTTTGAGGACGTGGCTATGGGCCAAGTGCGGGTAAATGGGGTTAGGTAGGTAGGTCAGGTGTATCTCACATGTCGGTGCAGACTCGATGGTCCAAAGGGCTTCTTCTGCACTGTGTGATTCTGTGATTCTGTAACTAGCAGAATAGATAAGGGAGAACCAGTGGATGTGGTGCATTTGGATTTTCAGAAAGATTTTGATAAAGTCCCATACTAGGGGTGCAAGATTAAAGCACATGGGATTTGGGGTAATATATTGGCATGGATTGAGAATTGGTTAGCAGATTGGAAATAGAGAGTAGGAATAAATGGGTCTTTTTCAGAATGGCAGGCAAGTGACTAGTGGGGTATCACAGGGATCAGTGCTTGGGCTCCAGCTATTCATGCTGACGACACAAAATTTAGTGGGAATATGAGTGGTGAGGAGGATGTTAAGAGGCTTTGAGGCAATTTAGACAAGTTGAGTGAGTGGGCGAATACATGACAGATGCATTATAACGTGGATAAGTGCAAAGTTATTTGATAGGAAAACCAGAATGGCAGAGTATTATTTAAATTGTGATAGATTAGGAAATGTTGATGTAAAAAGGACCTGGGTGTCCTTGTACACAAAACTCTGAAAGCAAGCATGTAGGCAGCAAGTAGCTAAGAAGGCAAATACAAAGTTAGAAGAGGACTTGAATACAGGAGCAAAGATGTCTTACTGTAGCTTTACAGGGCCATACTGAGACCATGGCTGGAGTATTGTGTGCAGTTTTGGTCTCCTTACCTAAAAGGGGGTATACTTGCCATAGAGGGAGTACTGCGAAGGTTCACCAGGCTGATCCCTGGGATGGCAGGATTGCCATTATGAGGAGAGTTTGGGCCGACTAGACCTGTATTCACTGGAGTTCAGAAGAATGGGAGAAGATCTCATTGAAACATATAAAATTCTGACAGGTTTGGACAGAGTGGATGCAGGGATGATGTCTCCTCTGGCTCTCCAGGTCTAGAACAAGGGATCATAATCTCAGGATATGGGGTAGACCATTTAGGACTGAGATGAGGAGGAACTTCTTCACTCAGAGGATGCAATTCTCTGTGCAATTCTCTAACACAGAGGTTGTGGAGCTCAAGTCAATGAATATCCTTAAGAAGGAAATAGATTTCTAGGCTCTAAAGACGTCAAGGGGTATGAGGAGAGAGCGGGAGTATGATTTTGAGATAGAGGATCAGCCATAATTATATTGAATGGCAGAGCAGGCTTGAAGGGCTGAATGACCTACTCGTAGTCCTATTTTCCATGTTTCTGTGAGTCAACTCTATTGAACTGAGAATGAGGGCATGAATGACATTGGGGAAAAGGTTGCAGTAATCATGGAGAGAAGGCTAGCAGAGATGAAGAATGAATTCATATGCACCAGATGAGTACCAGACTCCAACTTCAGCAAGACACTTTGGCAGGGTGTTGGGGTTAAAGTCAACATTAAATATGTAGAAACTGGGGGCTAGATTTTATGGGCCCTACTGATGTGTTCTTGGTGGGGGGGGGGCATGTGAAATACAAGGGGTAACTAGTTCACCATCTTATGGTCCACCCACGAGCTGTTCCCCTTGTCCTCCCCCCTAAGGTGCCTAATCCTTCTGTGCCCAACACCCCTGATTTACCTCAGCCCTTGAACTATTGCGGCCTTCAACCTGGGCCTTGCAGCCCCGGCTGCGCCCTGTACTGAGGTCCGACACTACTGGGACTGCAAAAGCTGCCAGCCGATCAGGTTGGCTGGCAGATCTTGAATGTGGGATTTCCTCCCAGAGAGGGCCAGAAGTCCGACTCTTTCCTTCTTGATGATTCCCTCAGCATGTTATCGTTGCGGGGCTGACTTTTCTTCGTTGTTTAGTTTCTGACCGACTTATTAAGATGGTTGGGGAGGGCGGGGTTTGCTGGGGCTGGGGCTGGGGCGGAGGCCAAGGGCTGCCCCCTGCACCCAAGACCTGACCTGACCTCCCTCCACCCCTCCCTCCCAGAGACACGACCCGACCCCCTAACCCAATAATGGATTTGACCTCCCCCAACCCCCGAGACCCAACCCAACTCCCCTGCCCCTCAAAATTCTGCCCCACCCACAAATCCTACCCACTTACTATATAAACTTACCTTCTCCCTGGCCTGTCAAGGACCTTTACACTTGGCTTGACCTGTAACTTACCTGGTTTACGGCAACTCGTGCCATAAAAGTGAGGCATGGCCTACTTACATCCTGAACTGCCCTCAGTGCACTGCCCGGATCTCACCCAGCTGAAGTCGGCAGGTCGGGCGAAATAAGATCAAAAACGAGTTAAAACGAGGTAAAAAAGTGCTAACAGAGTGGCAATCCGATTCTTCCACCCAGCGGAAGATCAAGCCCATTATTTCCTCCCGTTTTCACTATCTTCATTCCTTCTCTCCTGCTCTACTTCTGAAGGTATTGATTCAATGTTTGTTCCAGAAACAGTTTTGTTGTAGGGTGGCCAAGTTGTGTTGATAATGATAGAGTTGATCAGCAGACACTCCTTGGGTGGAAACTTTAAGTTTATTTACAATATACTCAGCAGCAACTACAGCGTGCTTTCAATTCCACCTCCACCTCCACACTGATGGCTGAGGTAGCCCACACTACTCTCCTATTGGTTACTATAGATCATGTGATCCTGCCTAACAAGCATTATTCTTAAAGGTACTTTACACGTTAAATAATACAATAATTAATACATTCCTCCTCCTTTCCTCAGCTATACATATTATATTTACAAATCCATATTTTTCAAGACAACATAATATTTATGCTGGGTAAGGAATTTACAAGTTCAGTCTTTCAGGTGGTTTCCTGGTATGTATGGAATGTTGCAGCTCCACAACTTCAGATTCTTTGTCAGGTACCTCCTTTCCCGGAGTTGCCTGAACATCAGGTGCTTCAGTGGACATTTGCAGTTCTGTATCCTCAACTCGGACAGGAACATCAGACATGTCAGTCCTAGGTTGAGTATTCTCAACAGGAAGCGCAGACCCAGCCATGATCACTGGTGGAACCAAATCTTGGCAATTTGCCTCTCTCTTCCTTAAATGGTTCACATGTTAATGAACCATCTGGCCTTCCACCTCCATGTGGTAAGATAGAGGTCCAGTCACCACACTTATTTTACCCAGTAACCACTTTGGTCTTTCCCCGAAGTTCTTCACATACATCGACTCTCCTATGGTATACCTCCTATCGCAACTATGCCAGTCATGAATAGTTTTCTGGCTTCCCTGACCCCTTTCCATCTTCCCCTCTAAATTCGGCATTATTAAGCTCAATCTCATCCTGAGACAGTGTTTCAACAATAACTCTGCGGGTGTGACACCTGTTGTTGTGTGAGAGGTAGTCCTGTAATGAAAAAGAAAGCATGCATTGCCAAGGAATCAACAGTTAGCTTTGTCATGCCTGCCTTGAACATTTGAACCGCCCTTTCAGTCAGTCCATTTGAGGAAGGGAGCTACGGTGCAGTTCTCATATGAGTGATGCCATTGAAACTCAGCATTCGTAAATGCCGTGCTGTTATCGGAAACGACTACTTCTGGTAGTCCATGGATGGCAAAACTCTGACATAGTTTCTCAATTGTAGCGGCCAGTATTGGTGACTTCACCTCATATACATCCAACCATTTTGAATGGGCATCGACAATGGGCAGGAACATTGTTCCCAGGAAAGGTCCAATGTAGTCAATACGTAACCGTACCCAGGGTCTACCTGGCCACTCCCATGGGTGTAATGGAGCTGTCGTTGGGCAACTTTTGCAGTTGCCAACATTGCACAAAGTTCTTTACTAAACTCTCTCGTTCATCATCCATCCCAGGCCACCATTGATAAGCTGCGTGCTGTGGTCTTCATTCTGGAAATTTCTGGATGCGCACTGTGTAACTCAATTAAAAGTGGCTCCCTTCCCTTTGGAGGAACTATCACTCATGCTCCCCACAATAAGATGTCATCATGGCTAGTTATTTCATGTCTTCTGTTGAAGTACAGTTTCATTTTGTCAGATACGGGCTCCTGTGACCAACAGTGTAGCACTTGTTCTCGTACATGAGATAGGATTGGGTCCTGACTTGTCCAGTCTCTGATGTGTTGAGCACATACCGATGAGGCATCTAAGAAATTTAACACTAAAACAAGTTCCTGTGGAAATGGGACACGCTCATCATTTTCGTGTAAAGACAAACGACTAAGGGCATCAGCGTTTGCAATTTGATTGCCAGGCCTATGTATGAAAGAGTATTCATCTGCTGCCAGAATTAAAGTCAATCATTGTATTCTTGCTAAGGCTATGGCTGTTATAGCCTTGTCCTCACGAAACAATCCTAGCAATGGTTTGTGATCTGAAATGATTGTAAAATGGCGGCCATGTACATTCTGATGAAATTTCTTGACAGCAAAGATGATGAACAGGCCTTCTTTTTCTATCTGCAAGTATCCCATTTCCGCTAAGGTGAGTGTTCTTGATACATAACCTGTTGGCAGTTCCATGCAATCTTCCATCTGATGAGAGAGCACTGCTCCCAATCCGTAAGGAGATGCATCACATGTCAGAACCAACTCTTTCATCTGGTTATAGTGCACTAATAGATTGGATGAGTGCAACAATTGTTTCACCTTTATGAAAGCTTCTTTCTGGGGCACCTCCCACGACCAATGTTGGTTCTTTTTGAGTAGAGAATGCAGGGGGCCAGCACTGTAGGTAAATTGGGTAAGAACGTCCATAATAGTTCATCATTCCTAGGAATGATTTGAGCTCTGAGGCGTTCTTTGGCACAGGTGCCTCTCTTACATCTCTCGCTTTCTCCTTAACCAGGTGGAGGCACCGGTGACCCAAATAGCTTACCCCCCTCGCTTGGAACGTGCACTTTGCTTTTTTAAATGTACTCCAGCTAGCAATAAACGTTTTAAGACTTTTTCTAAGTTTGCCAAATGTTCTTTTTCAGTGAATCCTGTCACCAATACATCGTCTAAATAGATTACAACCTGGGGCAGCCCCTGCAGTAATCTTTCCATTGTTCTCTAAAAGATGGCACAAGCGGAGGAGATACCAAAAGGCAATCATGTATATTGGTACAACCATTTGTGAGTATTAATTGTGACAAATTCCTGGGAGGCATTGTCCAATTCTAGTTGATAAGCATGACTCATGTCAAGCTTTGTGTACATTGTCCCTCCTGCCAGCTTGGCATATAGGTCTTTGATTTTTTGCAGTGGGCTACCTGTCTAGCTTAGCTACTTTATTAACCTTCGTTTGTAGGCTCCACAAATTCAGATACTTTGGTCTGGTTAAAGGGTGGGGAATATGGGTGCTGCCCATTCTGAGGTTGTATAATGCCCAGTTTCTCTGGTCTGTTCAGTTCAGACTTTTCCTTGCAGGGCATTTGGCACTGGTCTTGCCTTCATAAAGCGAGGGCCTGCTTCCAAATCCACATGAATCTTGGCCCTGCAGGCCTTGGATTTTCCCTAGTTCATTCTTTCGGACGGTGGTGTACTTTCTAAGTAGCTCTGGTAGCCCGTTTGCCCTCAATCGGAAAATTTCAGATCATTCCAATTTAATCTCCTTTAACCAATTTCACCCCAGGTGGCTTGGTCCTTCATCTGCTACCACCATCAAGGGTAACTTTGCCGATTGGCTTCCATAATGGGCAGTTAATCTGCTTATGCTTTTTACTTGAATGTCTTCACCCGTATATGTTTTTAGCTTGGCAGTTGTTTCTTCTAAACTTAATTGATGTTCAGATATTTAAATATCTGAAGGGATGTTCCCCAATTGCTATAGTGGAAACTCCCATGTCCACTTCTATTCTAACGGGTTTGCCATTTACTTTCACTGTGACAAGTCTGTCTTTCCAAATTTCAGATTAAACGATGAGGACATGTCTGAATTTATCATTTCAGGCTCTTCAACAATGTAGATTTCATCGGGATTCTTCTTTTTTTTATAAACCTGCTTGAATTTTTACTTGCATTGCCTCATCACATGCCGATTTCTATGACAATAGTAGCATTCAATGTTTTAAAACTGCCAATTGCTAAAAGACTGATTGTTTCCGCCTCTATTAAGATTATTCTTTGATTTTGGTGCTAAGTTATTTTTCTTTCTTCTTCAGCTAGTAGGAACTGTTTCCCACTTCTCAGCAGAGTCTTGCTTTTTCCTGCCTCTTTCAGCTCAGGTCTCCTGCCCAATGTGGGGGACAGCACCATTTTGCACACCCTGAATGGCTTTTGAATCTTTTACTGCACTTTCCATGTCCAGCTCTATCTCTAGCACCTTCTTGGAATCCAGATTCACTTCAGACAATAATCTTTTCTGAATAGAGTCTTATTTCACATCTCATACCACATGTCATTCAGACTTGTAAGAAACTTACAATGATGCTTTAACTGCTTCAAATTTTCCATGTAGCATGCAATTGTCTCACCTGGGACTCTATTTTGCGAATTAAACCTGAACCTCTGCATTGTGACTCAGGACTTGGGTTGAAAGTGACCCTTCACGACGTCCACCAATTCATAAAAAATATTCGAATTTGGGGCACTGGGTGCTGTCAAACGTTGAATCAAGCTGTAGGTTTTGCTCCCACAAGTACTCATGAGGGTTGCTCACCTCTTCTCTTCCCCCGTAATCGTTTTCACTTTAAAAAGAACGTGAGGTGTCCTTTGTATTGAGACCATTCATCTACGGCAGGTTGAAAAGGATTAATTCTCCCAAATTGTGGCATTTTGAGAGAGGATAACTTCTTCAATTCTAATGAAGCTTGCTACTTACAATCACTTGGCGACTTACAGTGCCGATTTATTTTTAACTTGATTCCTTCTGTTCAGTCCTGTTTCATCCTTGTCACCAGTTTGTGTATAGGGTGACCAAGTTGTGCTATTAATGATAGAGTTGATCAGCAGACACTTCTTGGAAACTTTAAATTTATTTACAATATTCTTAGCAGCAACTACAAGTGTGCTTTCAATTCCAACTCTATCTCTACACTGACTGCTGAGGTAGCCTGTGCTACTCTCCTATTGGTTCCTATAAATCATGTGTTCTTGCCTAACAAATATTATTGTTAAAGGTACATTACACGTTAAATAAAACCATAATTACAACACAATGTTATCCTCCAGTACGTTTTTCGTGTGTAGGGTTGGACAGTTGAGGTGAGCAAGTGCTGCTAATTCACTATTTACAGGTAAATTCTGACAGTCAAGTGTTTCTGAGAGAATTAATGAACCCTTCTCATATATCTACAATATTGCCGTTTTCTACCCAGAGGCAAAACTTTGGGATTTCTTTCCCAGAAAGAAATCCAGCCTCTGAAAACAGGGCAACATTAATCCACCAAGTAAGCTGTAAACTACAATTAGAGTGGATTTTAACTTGAAGCTAGCCGTAATTATAGAATAGGACTCTGATTTGCACAAATTAATTAAGTTCCTGTCTAATCTAGGTGGACACCTCATAGATTTGCAGAAACCAGGAAGTAATTACAGAGATAACAGGAAAGAGTTGATTTACAAGCAGGGAAGTAACCTATTCATTTTTAACTGTCTACCTGTCCACTTTCCATTAGGTATGTAGGGTTGAAGTCAAACAGCAGGAGTCAGTTTGGTTAAGTATACTGAGAAAGCAAAGTGTATTCAACATAACTTATTCAGGAATATTGAGAGGAAAGAGGCAGTTTAATAGGCCAGGAACTGTGAAACTTTCTGTGAGGCCTCAATAATACCAGCAACTGGCATTTATAAAGTGTATTTAATGTTGTAAATTGTCGCGATACACTTCATAGGAGTGTAACCAAAGGTTGACACAACCCAAAGAACAAGACAGGTAATCCAAAGCTTAGTCAAATAAGTAGACAGTCAAAGAACGCTAAGAGGAGGGGAGAGAGAGAGGTGAGGCAGAAAGGATAAAGAGGGAATTTCAGACTTAGGATCAAGATTCAATGCCTATGTCATAGCTGAGTGGTCTGTCCTTTTTTTTTAATTGGATGGTTTGTTGAGACGCTTCCGAAGATGTGAAAAATCACATTGGAGTTAGACTGGAGTTACATTTCAGCCAGATCGATTAAGGCGACAGCTTTCCTTTTCTAAAGGATATTCTTGAACAGTTGGGTTATAAGACCATGTGACAGCTTTGTTCTGTTTCTTTCTGATTCGAGATTTTTTAAATCTGGTAATAGAAGCAGATTTCACCACAACAATCAAAACTTAATTAGATAGATACTTGAAAGGGAAACATTTACAGAGCTGTTACAGAGTCCACTTAAATAAGCATTTATTACCATACTTCCCAGTAATAGTGTCAATAATTTCATCACAAAACACTGAATACTGAGACAATTTATGCAAATTATATATAGACTGAGGAGAAAAAAAGAAATGTACTGCTTATGCCTGACAATTTGCTTAGGTTTGAAGACATGAATCTCATAAGCATAATGAAATATAATTGCATTTAGAGGGATTTTGGTTGGAACTTCTGTCCCATTCAATGAATTGCTTTTTGACCAAACGCTGCAGGCATATGATAGTTAATGGCTGGAATGGTGTCAGGGTCATAAACCTTTGCACATGGTCATCCAGGCAGCATAGAGAATAAAGAGGACAGTTGGGGATTTGTGGAAATTTTCTGCAGGAAGGCAGTGTGAGAAAGAGAAAAGGGAATGAATAAGGACAGTTGAAGATTAGAAAGAGAGAATCAGGAAATGTGAACACAAATGAAGCAGAAGGAACATGGGACAACATCACATCTTCCACCCAAAGAGGAACAGGGCAGCATCTTCTTCTTACACACTCCCGCAACATCAAGAATGAATTGCTACCACTCAAGCTCGATGAGTTCTGAGAAGCCTGGTAAGACTAATGCATTATCTACAGACTCTGCCACAAGAGGGGCAGGTCATGCTTGAAGGGTTGGGTAGATGGGTTGTTTGGAGTTTTGTGTATTCCCTCTGATGCGTCGAGTTTGTGCCTGTGTTCCCCCCGATGAAGTGTCTCAATGTGTTTGCTGCCTTCCCAAATGACCCTTCTACATTTTGGCCGGCTACAAGCCAGGGAAACCCATGAGTTGGCAGGTATGTTTGACCTCTTCAGAGGTGCTTTGAGGACATTCCTAAATTGTTGCCATTATCCTCCTAAGAGTCTCCTACCATGATTGAGCTCTGAGTAGAGCAGTTGCTTCAGGAGCCCGGTGTCAGGCGTACAAATTACATGTCCCATCCAGCGGAGCTGGTTTTTAGTGATTAGTATCTCAAAGCTGGTTAAGTTGGCTTGGGAGATGACGCTGCTGTTGGACTGCCCTTCTTGCCACTGTATTTGGAAGATTTGTGAAGGCACCTGTGATGAATCAATGGAGCAGACTGGTTTTGTACAGAAACGGTAGAACTTCATTGCGGAAACATCTGGGAGAGCTTGCACACTAGCCCCGATCTCTCATCTGGAAGGCTCCACCCTCCTCGGGTTGCCTGTGCTAAGAGCACACTGGTCGAAGACCCTGCAGTACATCACATGACCCGTGATTGACAGGGGGGAGGAACAATACATGCAGTTACCACATTTCCTCCCCCTTTAGCTTTTTACAATTACTCTTTACAAAACACATTTGAACATCCAATGAACGTATATACAATTTCAGGTGATTATGAATCAAGTTTTTGAGCTGCTCTTCATATACTGCTAGAGTGGCGTAGTTCTAACACTGGTGGTTCCTGAACAGGATCGACAGGATCTGGATCTGCACTATGAGACACATCATCAGAACTGGGCAGTTAAGGATTTGGAAACTCCTCTGAAACATCTGGAACGTCTGTTCTAGGTCGATCACACACCTCAGAAGTTGAGAGTTCAATGTTAATCGCAGGTTGATTAGATAATTTTTGGAATGTCTCTCTAGCATGAATATGACCTATGTGCTTACGGACAATTCTATCTCCCATTTGGACCAGTCTCTTGCACCCAGAGTCCAACAGGGTCCACTGCTGAAATTTTGCATGTATACCATGTCACCTACACTGTGCGAGCTTTGATGTGTATGTCATGGTTAAATTTCTGATTACTCTGGTTCGGCATTACCTTCCCTTCTAAATTTGGAAATACCAAGTGTAACTGTGTACACAGATGGCGTTTCATTAGTAACTTCGATGATGTTGAACTTAAGAAAAATCAGGAAAGTCGAGATTCCAGGGTGCCTTCCAATAACTTTTTCATATCAGACGTAAAAGCCTGTACAGCCCTCTCAGCTAGGCCATTCGATGAGGGATGCCGAAGAGCTGTCTTTGTGGATTCCATTCAGAACCATACATTTCTGAAACTTAGTGCTGGTAAAGGCTGTACCATTATCAGAAATGATAAGTTCAGGTAGGTCATGAATGCTGAAACAGTGACGTAGCTTCTTGATCGTTGCGTTCAACATTGGCAATTTGACTTAGTATACATCCATCCATTCTGAATATGCATCTATTAACAAGAACATTGTACCTAGGAATGGTCCTACATAATCGATACTTAGTCGAACCCAGGGCCAACCAGGCTACTTTCATGGATGCAGGAGAGCCAAAACAGGCAACTTCTGTTGTTGCTGACAGTGGAGACAGTTAGATCCTAGACTCGTTTGTTGAATCCTGTTCGCATGCTTGCTGTAAGTGTTGGCTGATTTAATGTGAATGATAAAGTTGAGTAGCTGACACTTCATAGGTAGAAACTCTATGTTTATTAACAAAGGTACTCAGCAGTAACTAAATATGTGTTTACACTTTAAATGTTACCTCTATGCTACTCTAACTACTAACCACTGACTATTAACTTCAGAGGTAGCCTGCACTACTCTGCTATTGGATATTAAGATCATGTGATCTTCCACAATAACATTCTTCTTCGAGGTATTTACACATCAGATTACCACAGAGACAGTGCTTGACCATGCTTTCAATGTCACTGTCAATGCCTGGCCACCTTACATAGCTTCGCACTAGCATTTACATTTTTGAAATGCCTGGATACGCACGGTGGAGCTCTGTCAAGAGTGACTGTATATCTTGTGATGGGACCACAACTCTTGAATCGCACAATAAAATTCCATCTCGACAGCTTATTTCCATAATTCTGACATGGCATGGTCTTAATTTTTCAGATACAGGTGTGTTTGGCCATCCTTGCAAAACAAAATGTCTGACTTTCGACGACATTGGATCTCTGTTTGTCCAATTTCTAATTTGTTTCACACACACAGGTGAAGAATCTAAGAAATTCAATAATAGCACTAATTCTTGTGGGATGGGAATATTTACAATACTATCTGGTAACGGGAGACGACTGAGTATTTCATCCCGAAAAACCATGTCGTATTCCTTCCGAAGCTCTGGAATTCCATCTGATTTTAGGTGAAATATCTCGGACCAGCCAAGTTTTATCTTCTGCAGCCAATCTCGCCCTCAAAGACTGGGTCCTTCTCCTTTTATGATTATCATAGACAGTTGGGTGGTCTGTGGCTTGTAACAAACTGGGACTGTGACAATGCCCTTGCCTGGGATTCTCCATGCCCGCTGGCTTTGGGCATGTTCAGTGGAAAATATGGCACGATCATTTTCACAACGGTGTGAAACCAGTTTGTGATTGTCTGTTCAGCCCACCGATGGCGGACTGCGTTTCCCATCTTTGGACGTCAGGAACCTCATTGTAATACATCTGCATGTCATTATTAGGCCAGCCCACCAGAATCAGTCTCCCCCCGCAGCTGGATTGTCCGCCCATATCGGGTGGGAAAACACTTCAACATGTTTCAAAACAGCACATAAACGATGTGCGCCTGGCGGGCTGCACTTTGCTCGGGACTTCAAGGTTTGTTTGCTAACGTTGCATCAGTCAGCACTTGCAGTCATCAGTGCCAGGCTTCACAGCACCACATCACTTTTATGGGGACTCATGGCATGTCTCAATCTACCAGATCAGCCATATGTGGGTAGCTTTTCAATGGCTGTGGAGTAAAGTCTTCCTTGGTGAATGGAGAGAAGTGGCCTCAGGCAAAGGAAGAGGCTGCAGTATGAGGGCTGTACTGGGGAAGGAGCGTATCCCAGGCTGTGTGTGGGGGCACATATTGATCTCGGCAAATAGCCTCAAAACAGTGAGGGCTAAGGAGGCAGTTTCCAGAGGATATAAGGCCAGATGGACATGTGAGGGATGTGTGTGAGAACGTGTGGTTATGTCCCTTGAGCTGGCAGTTAGTGCAATGCCAGTGAATGTGTGATGGGCTTGTGTGCCTCCCAAGCCTGGTTGGTCACACTGCTGCCGATCCTGTGGCCAGAGCGGGTGTAGAGGAAATCAATACAAGCCTCCATGGGCATCTAAAAGGCATTCCAGTGAGGCGTCACTGCAGCCTCCAGGTTTAATCTTATTGCCTTTCATGGGCATCTTCTTCACTGCAATAGTCCTGGGCTGGAAGCACTGAGCAGTGTGCACATGTCTGCACTTTAAATATGGCGCCTGGCATGATGAAGCGGCGATATGATAGCATGGCGGGCTAATGAGAGCCTGCCCACCATTGAAATGTATAACTAATGCGTGGCGTTGGGACAATACAGAGTGAAAACCCACCATTGCAGTCTGTGGCATTTTACCCGCCCGCTACTGTACTTAGTGCAAATCTGGGAAGATTCCGCCCCTTGACTTGAATAGATTCTCCCGTGTAAGTTCTTAATTTAGCGGTTGTCCGCTCCAAGGTATCTGAAAGTGTGCTCTCCTATCTCTGTAGTTAAGCCATCAGTATCCATTTCCATATGCAGTGGCTTCTCATTTGCTTATACTGTCCCCGTGACAGACTTAGTTTTCACAGCAGTTATGTTACACAGGGAGCACACATCAGTATCAGCAGTTTCAGCCTTTGCTGTACCCATTAACTTGAAATTGTTTGTTTGCTGTCTTGCAGGCTGCCTCATCTTTGTTCTGCATTGCATAACCATTTGTCCCTTCTTATGACAATAATGACATTCTGCCTCTCTGAATTTACAAGTATCTGCTCCGTGGTCACCTCCACATCTATAGAAATTTTGTCTTGAAGCTGTTGATGAAGTGCTTCTGTTAGGTTGCTTAATGTTTATTACAGTAGACATTGAATCGCGCTTTAGTTCTGCAGGTTTCACGCTATGCTCGACAGCAGGCTCCCGCCCCACATGAACTACTGTGCCATTATTCATGTGATGCAAAGCCTGTGAGTCTTTCACTGCGCTTTCCATGGCAAAGGAGATTTCCAGGGCATACTTAAAGCTGATATCGATTTTGACAAGCAAGCGGCACTGTATGGCGTCAGTCCATGACTCTGCATACCAGTCAGTCCTGCAGCATATTGTTTAATGTGTCCCCAAAGCGTAGTATTCCACTAACTGCTTGAGGTTTGCCACATAGTTTGTGATAGACTGTCCCAGGGCCTGAACTCTTGAATTGAATTTAAAGTATTGTCTTATCACAGGCGGCTTTGGCTGGAAGCAGGCTTTCACTAGGTTCACTAATTCATTATACGACTTGGAATCGGGCATGCTCGGGGCGGTCAGATTGTGAATCAGGCTGTATGTTTTACTGCGGTTATTTCATTTGCTATAAAGTAAAATCCGAGATGCTCAACACACTGGCTCCAACCTTCAATATTAGATTCATATGGATCAGTTCTTCCAAACAGTGGCATGACTCGTGAGTAGTTTTTAAAATTCGATTTACTCACAGTAACAGGGCGAGGTGCACAGTCGAAGTTGCCAAATGTGATGACTCAATGGAGCAGACAGGTTTCGCACAGAAACACTAAAACTTTATTACGGAGACATCTTGGAGTGCTAGCAGGCTAGCCCCAATCTCTCGTCCGAAAGACTCGGCTCCCTAGGTTGCCTGTGCTAAGAGCTCATTGGTTGAAGCCCACGCAATATGTCATTTGACCCGTGATTTACAGGAGGAGCGACAATACACGCAGTTACCACAGCATCGCTGGTGGTACTTTCCCAGTGCTTTGTTGTGCCTATTGTAAGTTGTTCACATCTCCAAGCACATGGAAGCATGGGTATCACTGCTGCTTGGTAAACTTTGACCTGAGCCTTGGGTTTGAGATCCTGGTCCTCAAATATTCTTTTCCTCAGTGGTCGAAGGCTGAACCGGCACATTGGAGGCAATGATGAATTTTGTCGACTACATCTGTTTTCATCAAGAAGAGGCTCCCAAGGTACAGAAAGTGGTCCACATTCTCCAGGGTCTTACCATGATCTTAATCAGCAATGGGAGGTACTATGCTGTGGGAGCTGGATGAAAGAGGACTTTGGTTTCCGGGTGTTAACTTTGAGCATAACACTGAATTATCTTTTGTAAACTACTGCTTAAATATTAAAATGTATTCATTCATAATTGTGTCAATTAAATATGTTGTCAACAGTAGATAATTGAACTGGATGTCAAAATTGACTTCTGTAGGTGTTAATCCTCACCTATTTTCCACTATCCACTGGTTTTGATTTTTTGCTGAAAGTGTACTATAATTATCTGTACAGACATCAGCCTGAATGTAATAACTATTTCTCAGTGACAAAGAGACTAATTCAGTGCAGGAACCTCATTATTTTTATGCTACATATATAACTTAGAGCACATGTATGATTTTCATTCATTAATCAGGCAGATCCCAATAGAACATGAATGCAGCTCATGAAATTGCACAAAACATGATCAAGCAGAAAGTTTTAAGATAAAGATGAAAAGCTCCTTCCATCCATGTTGCCAGTCAATTGAACTCTTTATCTCTGGACTAACTAAGGGTGAGCTTTCTTCACACAAAAATAATGGCACATATACTAGCTGTAATTCATTTATAATATTACATTTACAGCATTATATGGAAACAATAAAAAGAGAAATCTTTATTGAAAGGCTGAAGAACCAAAGGCATTTCTGCTGCCAGTTAAAAAAAAAGTAGAAAAGGAATCAAGTACATTTGTAAATAATGATTCAATTACATCAAACTTGAGTTTTTAAAACTTGCAATCCATCAGAACAGGTGTGTTAGGATTTTTAGGATTAAAATGTTGCAGGAATAATTGCAGTGATCCTTCATCTCTTGGTGTTCCAATAACCCTCAGTTGGGTCAAAATTCAATGACCCGCCAAAGGTGGATACAGGGAATGCAATGCATGATTAACCCACAACATTTCTTCCAATGCAGATAGTATGTCAATCCTGCTAATTTGCATAATTACTTCATGCACTCAGCATTAAATGTGCTGTTTACTGACTGCATGCCTCAGCAAGTGGCCTAAGTTTGTGCAAGGGTACCACTACTTAAATCCAGCCTGCCCTTTTAAAGGGAGGTGCATTTTGCCTGGCATAGGATCTGGAACTGTTTGCGGAAAATAATTTTTAAAAAGTGAATTATGGAGCAACATGGGGAGGTCTGTAACTGCAGTGGAAGCTTCTTGGAGGAGATACAAAGAAGTGATGAGATCTATCCACAAGGGGACCCAGAAGCCCTCCAATCAAACTATGTGAAGCTAAAGGACCAATTAGCTATCGTGATCAATAGCAGACATAAGGACATGGATGCAGTGCTGCAAAAAGTTCAGAGTGGCCTTACACGAGAGGTCAAGATCAGTGAATGTCATAGAGTCCTTTATGGCACATAGGAGATCATTTGGCCCATCAAGTCCATGCTGGCACTCCGCAGAGCAATCCAGTCAGTCCCACTGCGCCACTGCATCCCTTTAACACTGCAGGCTTACTTCCTTCAAGTGCCCATCCAATTTTCTTTCCAAACATTGATTTTTTCCACTTCAACTGCCCTCGTGGGGTGTGAGCTCCAGGTCATTACCACTTGCTGTGTAAAAAAAAGCTCCCCCTCACATTCCCCTTGTTTTTTTTTGCCATAAACCTTCAATTAGCTAATGAGGACATAGCTTATCATACTTGGATAAGTATGTCTACCTTATCCAAACCTGTCATAATCTTGTATATTACTATCCAATCTTCCCTCAAACTCTTTACTCCAAGGAGGAACCCACGGCTTTTCCAACCTAACCTCTTAACTAAAATCCCCCATCCCTGGAACCATTCTGGTAAGTCCCTCCTGCAAGGACCCTCACATCCTTCCTAAAGTGTGGTGACCAGAACTGGACATAATACTCCAGTTGGAGCCTAACCAGAGCATTTTTTTAGGTTCAGCATAACTTCCCTGCTTTTGTCTTCAATACCTCTAGTTATGAGCCCAAGGTCCTATGTACTTTGCTAAGAACTCTCTCAATATGTCCTGCCACTTTCAAAGATTGATGAACCAGGAACCTGGGGATACATGTGTCTGCACACTCTTTAGAACTATGGCATTAAGTCTATATTGTTTGCCCTATCCCTTCTGCAAAAAATGTTACACCTCACACTTCTCTATGTTAAATTCCCCTGTCACTTGCCAGCCCAATATGCTAGTCTATCTACGTCATGTTGCAGGCTATTTGTATCATCCTCTCTCCTCCAAATTTGGTGTCAAGTTTATGTATCACCAAATGCCTTCAGCAGGGCTGAAACCATTGAAGATGGCAGTATTGTCAACCCCGATTCTCCTCCTCACAACCCATTTAGCTCTCGTCCCACAATCTTTTTGATTTACAAGTTACAAATGGTGAAAGCATGCACATTCCGATACCCCTTCCCCTCACCACAACTATTGTAGTCTGCCTTTAAGAGGAGGAACATGTGTCTGCTACATCACTAGAAGGGAAATGATGTATGTGTTGTGTGTTCCAGTTTCAGTTTTAGTTTCAATTTTACTGTAAGCAGTGGAGCAGACACATATCCTAGTATCTCCAAGCTTTACAACAATGTAAGACTGCTCTCATTTGCCTATTGTTAATAAATGAACCCACAGTGTGTTTAGCAAGTCCGTTATGAATGATTGGCGTCTTGTCTTATGCAGCAAATAAGCTCAATGACTTATATCATAAGAACATGACAACAACTGTATCTTTGTGTCTTTCTACTTTCAGACACTCAAGAACTGAAACCTGGTCATGCCGGCAATCATGGAAGAGCAAGAGCAGAAAGAACAGGAGCACATTGATGAAGTCAGACCCTTTTTTGATCTCACACTTACATATTTTATTAGAGGTAGGACCTGCATGTGATGAGATAACAGGCACAAGTAGCTTGTTGCCATTGAAGTTCTGATTGCTCTTATGCAAGATGGGCTTGCTGTCATTCAAGCTCAGACTGCTGCCATCATAGCTGCTCATGTCAGTTTTCAAAAGGACTTGCCGGGTGTCACGGCACTTCAGAAATTTGTCATCCAATACCTGGTTATGTGGCAGTTCCTTCATGGAGCATGAATATGCTGTCATCTCTCAGGCTGACAGCTTTTCCCCTCCCATCTCTGCTATTCTGATGGTAGTTTTTGCTGTTGCCTGTCAGCCAATCAGTCCAAACTACTGCCTTGCGTTCTAAAATGGTCCAGTCTGAATTCGGGTCTTCTAGGCCTAGAGCTACTTGAGGTCATCCTGCAAGGCCATTTGAAATCTCCACTGAAATTCAGCAGGCATTGGGGTAACACTGCATGGGAACAATAGGCCAGGCAAGAGTACCAGCAAAATTAGCACTAAGCAGATGTACAAGGATGCTTAGTTGATGTTCGTATGCAATATGGCATGGTTTGATTGATAACTTTGGTTTGGAGTGTTCATTTTGAGTTGGCTGGGTACCAGGCATTGACCTGCATGACGTGCTGAGTATGGTTGCACACCAGCTGAGCATTGAGGGACGGAATCCCTTCTAGTTGTGGAAAGATATCAACAATGCATAATGTCAACTATTAAATCTGTGTTGCTGCATTCAGTGGAATTACTTCCATTTGTACTGTATATGGAGAGGTAAATTGTACTCGACCTCAGTGCCAGCATCAACAAAAGATTTCTGTGACTGTAACAAGTCTCTTGGAAAATTAAAATGCTAGAGAAGGCATTAGTAGTTTATGGTTGGCTTGACTTGATTAAATTGGCTAAGTATTCTAGTGCAGAAAATCAGGATAAAGAAATTAACAACTGAAAATAAAATTATGGAGTCTTAGAGAGCTTTTTGTAAATCAGTGAGTGTCAGGAAGATATGATAATTCTCATAATGTTATTGGAATTTATTGTAATATAGAGTCTGTGTCTATATGTGTCTCTGTGCGTGTGAGAGAGATATATTGAATTAGAGGAAGCTAGTCTGAGCGTTTTGATGTAAGAAGAGAAGTTAGGCTGTGGAAGTTTTAGATTGTGAAGTGTAAAGGGAGTAATTTGCATTTTTAAACAAACTAGTGTGGCTTGAATTCAAAAACGAGGACATAATGTATATCTAGCCAGCAAAAGTAGTAAGAAATAGTGTGTTTGTTTACTTTTCCCAAAGGTTACTGGGAAAACTTAGTGCTATGAGAGATTTTTATTATCAGGAAGGCAAAGTTCAAAGACATAGTGCAACAATAGATATTTGCATTCAAAGGGGAAAATATATATAAAGGAGCAAAGGGTGTGTGAAAGGGAAGGCAGTCGAAGATTCAACAAGAATGAAACTTCTTCAGCCTGTACCAAACTGCTGCATTCAGTTCTGTCGAAGGGTCATGAGGACTCGAAACGTCAACTCTTATCTTCTCCGCCGATGCTGCCAGACCTGCTGAGTTTTTCCAGGTAATTCTGTTTTTGTGCTGCATTCAGAAACTGAAGTTAAGAGAACTCACTTTCAGTTCGACTGTTCAGGGTATTGTTTACTTTGCCTGGGTCTTTTAAAATCTCTGTGTTTTACTGTTGCCTTAATGAAAGTGTAACTGGGAGTCAGATTAAGTAGAGGATTTAGAAGTTATCATAATAGTAATTTGTAGATCTATGTATGTATTTAAAGTCATTTCTTCTATTAATAAATGTTTAATCTAATTTTGTAAAAGCCTGTAAGAATTGGTGGTCTTATTACTACTGAATTCAAGGCATGTATCTTAAAATTTATACAAATTGCAAAACAAGTTGTGACAGCTGTTTCATTTTTCCCTTTGGGATTTGAACAACTAAGCATTTACTATTGGCTGTGCCATTACAGTGAGGAACTCTGAAACTGCAGTGAGTTGTGTTTTTATAGGACCATAGGTCTTAATTTTACGCTTCGCAAATGGGATTGCCATAATTCGGTGGAAAGCGTAAGATATGGCGTGATGATGTCAGATTGCGAACGTGACATCATCACGATGGTCCACAATAATACATTGGGTGGATGGGCTCCAAACTTGGCAGCTAGCTCACCATTTTGAAATTGATAATTAATGATCATTTAAGCTTATTAGCAGTCTAATAGGCTGCAATAATACCTCCCTGGCACCATAAACCATTGCCTGACATGAAACAGACCAGGTGGGAACCTCGTTTTGTTTTCAATGATAGTAGAAAGGGCAGATTTAAAGGCTGGAGGTGGGTCCATGCCTGACTTTAGCAGGTGAGGCTGCTGACAGGTATATCTTAGGCAGATCTTTGAGGTGCTTGAATACCTGGAAGGTATTAGGGATATTGATCTTAACTGTGTCTGGAATCAGGTCAACACTGGTATCCAATATCACTGAAACATTGTTGCTCAACTCATTATGAGCATATTTTATTCTCTTAGATATACCTCCTCCAGTGAGGAGAAGGAGAACAGGAGGCCAATTGAACAAGGGCATGTGCCACAGGGAATGGACGAAGAAGATCAACCTGATGAGGGGCAAGATGCTGCTGAGGGCAGGCAGCAGCAGGCACAAGGATGCAGGCAGAGGCTGCAGTTAAGAGAACTCACTTTCAATTAGAATGTTCAGGGTATTATTTAATTTGCCTGGGTCTTTTAAAATCTGTGTCTTACTGTTGCCTTAATAAAAGTGTAACTGGGAGTCAGATTAAGTAGAGGATTGGAAATGACTGAGAGACAGTGCCTGTGGAGACTTCACCTTTCATGAGCCACTGTGACATCTTTGTGTGAGATAGCATCCAATTATGTGTGGGAGCATCCGATGCCAGTGACATTGAAAGTCACAGTGGTACTTAACTTGTTGCATCAGTGTCAGTTCAGGCCACCAGCAGAGACCTGAGTGGCATAACCCAGCCTGCAGCACAGCACTGCATTAGGGTCTTTACCTTAGGATGCCATGTTTTGTCACACCGAGCAATTCACTAACTTCAGTACCGGCAACATTAGTCAGATGGAAAGAGCAAGAGGCTTTGCAACCATGGCAGGTATTCCAAGGGTGCAAGGCATCAATGATTGTACCCATGTAACCATCGAGGCACCAGCAGGGCAGTCAGGACATCCATTAACTGAAAGGGGTGCTACTCAATCAACGTCCAGATAGTCTGCGACCACCAGCAACATATAGCGCAAGGTAACCGGAGATCAACCATGAGTCAGGCAAACCCTGTTGCCAGGAATGTTCTGTGGTCCTGATCCATTGGAAGTATGGCTGCTGGGTGACAAAGGATACCCTCTGAAGAAGTGGCTTACGACACCTGTGTGAGGTTCCAGAACTGAACCTGAATGACAATACAGTGAGAGCCATGGCATGGCCAGGTCTATCATTGAGCAGTCCATTTGTCTGCTGAAAATGAATTTTAGATGCCTTGATCAGCCTGGCAGATCTCTCCAAGACTTATCTTCAAGAGTGTGCCTCATGGTAGTTGTTTGTTTGCTCTAATACCTGGCACTGCAGGGAGGGATTGCCTTCTTGGAGGATGAGCCCCAGAAGAAAATCTGATGAGAAGTTAGAGGGAAAGGAGAGTGGTCTGCTACAACCAGATGTGCAAGGCCCTGCAAGAGACTGTCTGGATGGAGATGAGACAAGGGAGGTTCTAATCTTGAGAAGTTCTCAATAGTTTAGTCTATCCAAATATCTCATCATGTTGGCCAGTGTTTTATTGTTCCCCCTCCATCAAAGGATAACAAGTTCCCTATCTCGGATAATCTCAACATCTAAACAATGTAACTCATTTGGGTGGAAATGATTAATCATTCAAATAAGACCATTAACAGAATACATGTCCACGAATTCTTACACACAGTAAATAAATCCGTTATATTTTGCAAGATGCTCAAACAAGGTGTAATTTATGTACTCAGAAATTGAATAACATGTGCCAATAATACAGTCTTTAAATCTGCCCACGTGCACCTTAGCCTGACTATTGTGCGGTTTTCTTGAATCTTTTCCGGATGCAGCAGTTTGGTTCTTCCCCCTTACTGCAGTGGAAGCAGGCTACTGACCCTTATGACCCCTTGTTTGTGATGACTTTGTCAGCCTTCCCCTAGTCACCTGAGGCTATGAGGGCCCAGGTGTGGTGGGAGTTTCTTGCATAATGGCAGGAGGCTCATTGGTTAATGTGGCACTTGAAGCTATCTGTGCCAATGGCAGAGTGGCAGAGGGGAGGCTGTCCCTATCAGAAGTGCCCATTGAGTATCCCCCTGATGTTTTCACCTGCTGCTCACCCAATGCCATGAGGTCCATTTGGCCCTCCCTGCTCTCCTGAGAGGGAGCAGGAGCCTGAGCTCCAGGCTCCACATCCCCCTCTCACTCTCGCAGAACCAATGTGCAGGCTGGTGGAGGGCTTCTTTTACCCACAGATCATTTGACCCTGGTCTTCAGTAGGCTTGAAGTGCCACAGCTTCAGAATCCCAAATCTCAAAACACGACACCAACCACAGCACACTACCTTGGAGGGGGGAGGGGGCGCGACCAGAGAGTGAGAGGCGGGGGAGGGGCCGCGACCAGAGAGTGAGAGGCGGGGGAGGGGCCGCGACCAGAGAGCGAGAGGCGGGGGAGGGGGGAGGGGGTGTGACCAGAGAGCGAGAGGCGGGGGTGGGGGCCCTTAAGGCAATGGAAGGCAAGTCAGAATGTATACTCATTATCACTTCAGCAATCTGCTGGGTTTGTCTCTCCATGACGGTCGCCAGAAGCCATTCATGGGTGATCATAGTGCTCATGGCCTGCCAGAACATGCAATCTCTCTGATATCTCCACCACATTTCCACAAACCTCCCACTGGACATCCAGCATCTGCGGCCTTACAGATGACTCCAGAGGCTCACTGCTGACAGGGACTCAGCATCTCGGTAGCCTCCAGCACTCCCCGACTGCCAGAGACCTACTCCATCTCAGTCGCCAGCACTTGCACATGTGACTGTGGTGTGTCCTCACCAATTTGAGGTTCCCTTACCGCCGAGGCACAAGTTTACTTCCAAGCTCTTCCGGTACAGCTCCAACACTGGCATCTATCTGGCAATGTGGAAAACTGCCCAGGTATGTCCTGTCCACAAAAAGCAGAACAAACCCAAAACGGCCAATTATCACTGCATCAGTATACTGTCGGTCATCAGTAAAATGACAGAATGGGTCGTCAAGAGTGCTATCAAGTGGCACTTAGCAATTACCTGCTCACTGACGCTCAGTTTGGTTTTCGCCAGAATCATTTAGCTCCAGACCTCATTACAGCCTTAGTCCAAAAATGGATGAAAGGTCTGAACTCAAGAGGCAAGTTGCGAGTGACTGCCCTTGATACCACATGTGGCAGTAAGGACCCCGCGTAAAACTGGAGTCAATGGGATTCAGGAGGAAAACTCTCCATTGGTTGGAGTCATACCTAGCACAAAGGAAGGTGGTTGTGGTTGTTGGAGGTCAATCATCTCTGACACAGAACATCACTGCAGGAGTTCCTCAGGCTAGTGTCCTAGGCACAACCATCTTCAGCTGCTTCATCAATGACCTTCCTTCCATTATAAGGTCAGTAGCGGGGAAGTTGGCTGATGATTGAACAAGGTTCAGCACCATTCATAAGTCCTCAAGCACTGAAGCAGTCCATGTTCAAATGCAGCAAGACCTGGACAATATCCAGGTTTAGGCTGATAAGTGGCAAGTAACATTTGCGCCACAATTTGCCAGGCAAGGACCATCTCCAACAGGAGAGAATCCAACCATCTCTGCTTGACATTTAATGGCATTACCATTGCTGAGTCCCCCGCTGTCAACATCTTGGGGGTTAACATTGACCAGAAATTGAACTTAGGCAAATCATATAAATACTGTGGCTACAAGAGCAGGTCAGAGGCTGGGAATTCTGGGGGGAGTAACTCACTTCCTGACTCCCCAAAGCCTTTCCACGATCTACAAGGTGCAACTCAGGAGTGTGATGGAATATTCTCCACTTGCCTGGATAAATACAACTCCAGCAATAGTCATGAAGTTTGACACCATCCAGGACACAGCAACCTATTTGATTGGTACCCCATCCACCAGCTTCAAAATCCACTTACTCCACCACTGATGCACTGTGGTAGCAGTGTGTACCATCTACAACATGCACTGCAGCAACTCACCAAGGCTCTTTTGGCAGCACCTTCCAAACCCACAACCTCTACCACCTAAAAGGACAAGAGCAACAGATGCATGGAAATACCACCATTTACAAGTTCTCCTGAAAACCACACACTATCCTGACTTGGAACCGTATCGCCATTCCTTCACTATCTCTGGTTCGAAATCTTGGAACTCCCTCCATAACAGCATTGTATGTGTTCCTACATCATATGGACTGCAGCAGTTTAAGAAGGCAGCTCACCACCACTTTCTCCGGGGCAAATAGGAATGGGCAATAAAAATGCTGTACTCATCAGTGAGGCCAACGTCCCATGAAAGAATAATTAAAAAAAAACACTCAGGTGCATGTATCTATGCTAGTGCTCGGTGCAGAGCTTGGACCCTCTGAGGCTTTCTCTTCCTCCTCAGAGTTTAGTGTTGGAGCTTCGGAGCTTGTGGCAGCAACCGTCCATGTTGCACCATTGCAGGAGATGTGAATGAAGCATTGATGCTTCGTGTAGCATTTGAAGTTAATTCTAACTGTGATTTGCTAATGAGACACTGTATAAACCATTACAGGAAGTGATGCAATGTCACAGGATTTTATCCTCTTTTGTTGAACTTCAGGGTAAGATGAAGCCACAGAGTGCTGCTTCTTAATAAATTTATCGTTTTCCTTACCTCAGCAGACTGTAAGTATTTTGCATTAGCACAACAAGACCAAGATTATTATAGTTAGGACCATCTTCTACCCTCAAAGTGAGAGTACAGAGATACAGAGAGGCAGCTCTGCACACATCGTGAGATATTACACATTGTTTGCATTTTAACATTTTCAACATGCAAGTCACTCGTTATTTGCCAATGCATGAGAGCCTTCAAAATCAATATTTCATTCATAACAGCATACCAGACACCATGCACCCACCCCTTATCCCTCTTAATACATCTACTTTTCAATTGTAAATAATGTCCCTTCCAATCTCACCACCCTGGGGCCTTCCTCCTATCACATCTCTACGAATGGACCGACTCCAGTCATTTGCCACTAGCTCCAGCACCACCCCCTCTATGGGTGTTAGGATGGCCAGGTTAGGTACACTGTCTCCGGTCTTGTTTCTTTCTGTGGTGTTGCGTGCCCTCTTCTCCTGAAATTGTAGTGAAACATTGTCATGATTTTGAATCTCTCGTAGAATAACTCCTTCAGACTTATGGCCTATGAGAACTCGGCAGCCTGCACAGGATACATAATGATTTGCACCCAATAACCAGAGTGTCTTTTACAGTTCCCACTCCTCCTCCCCCACCCCTCCAAACACATCTCCAAAGACCTTGGTGCCATGTAGAGTGGCATTTATGCTTCATGCCACCTCACACATTTTGGGCTGCACAAAATACAATATCCTAAAGTAGCCTTCCCAAGACTTTTCATGTTTGTACATTTCCATAATGCGGTATCACTCACCCTTGCAGATCATGGAAGATCATTGAGGCATTTTTGGCACTGAATCCAGGTTCTTTGGATGACCCCAAAGCTGCTCACTCTACTGTGACCTCCATCCAGGCTACTTTGGTCAGGCCAGGAGGTCAACAAGCATGAGGACCTCTTGCCTGCCACTTATAGCCTGAAGGAGGGCTGGCATGGAGTTGTCATCAAAGCTTGGGACCGTCCTATACCTTTAGACCTCTCCATCACCTGCTCACTTCTGTCGGCCAATTGTGGAGATGCTCTAGGTCTCAATTGACACTTTATATTCTGCGGGGTTATAATTCAACTGTATTGCAAAACATTTTTCTCCCTGTTAAATCTCCTGAAAATGTCCCATAAATCATAACACTCAAAATGATATCTAAACTTTTGCTCATCTCTGGCAATGTTTTCATATTATTATACTCATCAACAAGATCTTCCTGGTATCTTCAAACTGACAGAATCCCATGCCAGGAGCCCCTTTAAAGGAGCGGCCATAACCTCCTTCCGGGTCACAGCTTGCCAGCTTGGTGCCCAGAAGTCCTGCCCTCCTTGGTCCATTGGACAAGCAGCCCACTTTACACTGATGCTTTTGACTGGCAACCTGCTCAGCTGTTAATTGGCCGCTTCACATATGATGCACCATGTTTAAAAGGCGGGGCTGGGAGTTGGCAATCCACCAATTTCTGCCTCGGACTCCCGCCCACCACCAAGATATATAAAATCCAGCCCAAAGTTTCATTTTCTGTGTAACTGATTGAAATAAATAAGTCAATCATGGAGCTTTATCGATTCTGTTCCTAAAAAGAGAAAGCTTGATTTAAATGGAACAAATAACCTGTTCAATATCTTTAGTATAAAGCAGCATAAATAGCACTAAGCAATCCAAACTAGCTTTTTGTCTTTTATATTTACATAAAAGCAACATAGGATCTTTACATATGTAAATCATATCATAGTTGAGCATTGAACTGATTACAAATATTTATAATGACCGAGCTATAACCAGTAACAAATGTCAGAGTACTATTTCATTCGAGGTCTAGCACTTGACCCTTTCTAACATCTAATATTATGATAAATATATTTATGCCATTCAGTGTGAATTAAGTAACAAATTGATCATATTATGAAGTGACATCTAAGCTTAAATTCTCATGCAGTGTGACTCCCAACACTTTTTGAATTAATTGCAAACATTAATAACATAAAGAAATGTGAATGTAATTTTAAAACAGGAGTGCACAGTGATCATCAATATACTTTTTGATCAGACGTCTATATTTCGTAGTTGGAGAGATGCTGACTGCCTGAAAGGGACAGTTCCAATAAACCCAATAAAGCTTGGTAACAGTCATAAGATGTCACCCACAAAGAGAATTTGGTGAAATGCTTTAAGTAATGCTTGAGCATACATGACTGTAAAAACTAATTTGTTTTCTTATCAAATAAATAATTCATATTCACAATAAATAAAGTAAAATTACAATGCAATTTGTGTTATGTATAAATATATAATGGGTACAATTTGTGGTCACTTCAGGCTAATGATATTTATTACATTCCCATTAGTAACAGCTCGAGCATGTTTCCTAATCATAACATTAATGTACAAAGTCCTGTGACTCTGCAGCACTATTATAACAATGATAAACATTTCTGTGGTTTTATGTTGGAAGAAACTTATTTGAAGTCAATGCCATATCCATTTTTAGCATTCATTAGTAAATTAAACATGACACACAAAAAAGATATTCTCCTTATAATAATGTTTCCTTATATGGCTCAATGTCAAATTTCATTTGATAAAATTGTGAAGCATTGGGGTATGTTACTGCAGTAAATGTGCTACATAAATGCAAGCTGTTGTTGATACATTTTTCAAGGCAGTTCAGGAACATAGCAACCTGCAGGCGTGTGTACACAAATCTTTGAAGATGGCAGGACAAGTGCAGAAGGAGTTTCATAAAGCGTATGGTATCCTTGACATTATAAATAGAGGCAGAGAGTAAGAACACAAAGAAGTTAAGATAAACACTTATAAATCACTGGTTAGGCCCCAAGTGGAGAATTATTCCAATTCGGGACACCACACTTTCGGAAAGATGCCTTGGAGAGGTGCAGAGGAGATTTACTAGTATGTTTCCTGGAATGCAGGACTACAGTTACTTGGAAGAGACTAGCAAAGCTGCAGATGTACATTCTCCTTAGAACAGAGACGGTTAAGGAGAGTTACTAAAGATATCATGTAGGGTTTTGATTGAAGAAATAGGAAGAACTGTTTCCAGTACAGCAGGATCAATAAGTAGCGGAAACAGATTTAAGGCACTGATGAAACAAATTAGAGGAGAGAAGAGGAGAATTTTTTTTTTCTGCAGCAAGTTGTTATGATCTGTAATGTAGTGCCTAAAAGCATGGTGGAAGAAGGTTCAATCATAACTTTCAAAGAATGGTGAATACCTGAAGGGAAATAATATACAAGACTTTGGGGGAAAGATGAGAGAATGAGTCTAATTGAACTGCTCTTTCAAAGTTCTAGCACAGGCAGGATGGACTGAATGGCCTCCTTTGGTGCTGTCTCATTCTATGATGCTATGATTGTGAAAAATAGTTAACCTCATACTAGGAAGAGCTGTTTTTACCATAAATTAATGGTCATTCTCATATAGTAAGGTTGCTTCCTTGAAGCACCTTATTAAGAACTGATAACTAAGATATGTTGGGACTGTAATAATCAAGGAGCAACTTTTCAATCTAGTTAGGTGGGCAAATTAATCTGTTATTAAATTATTAGTGAACAGTGCAAAACTGGATATTGACACTGAGGGTGTGATTTAATGCTGTCCGACAGTGAGTTTGGAGGTGGGGGGTGGTATTTAATCAGGCAAGAGAGTGCCAGGCGGGGACTCTGCCGCCTTCCTGCCTCCACCTGATTAAGTCCTGGGTGGAAAGGCTCGTGGATAGCCTTCCCATCTAGACCTTAACTGAAGGTAATTATTGCCGACTTAAGGACCTCCTCCCATCATTGCTGGTATTCAACTAGTGTCGGGTGGTGGAGTCACCAAGCAGGAAGCCTGAAAAGCACACTCTTGTCCCTTGGTAGCCCCTGTTCAAAGGCAATCAGGATCAGGACCCCTCTTCCCTTTCCTGTCCTCTGACCCTATCCTGCCCTCACTCACTTTTGACCTTAGATCCAACACTGATCCTGGCCCTCTGGTGGGTGAATTACCAACTGTTGCCACTGCTCCCAGTGACAGAGCCTGCAATGGAGAGCTGCCTCTAATAGGCTGGCAGTTCTTGGCTGGGGTTATTTCCACCCTGGTTCATTAATCCCTGGTAGGCTTAATAAGGCAGACCTTCCCCAATAGATGTGCCACAGGGCTCTCACCAGCTCTCCACCCAGTGCGTGAGACCCGTGTTGCCTGGGTTACATTCGGCCAACACTTCTAAGTGTGCCATACTGATTAAATTCCAAGGAAAGGGGTCTGGATCTTTTTGGAAGCAGTGCAGACTATGGATGGAATTTTCCCAGATTTGCACTAAGTGTGATAGCGGGCAGGTAAAATGATGTTTTACCCATCAGCCGTGAGACCGTATCACCCCAAACCCGCCACATTATGCGCTCCCGGAAAACACGTTGTTTCCATGGTGGGTGGGGTCTCATTCGCCCGCCGGCCATCAGTGTGATGCCGCATCATGCTGGGTGCCATGTTTAAAGTCCAGCCACAAGCACAACGCTATTGCCACCAGCTCACCACCACTGCCCGGGAGACAGGGCCAGCAAAGGAAAAAAGACCACAGTCCCCTGCTTCAACGACGGGTCCCTCGAGCGACTGATGGATGCTGTGGATGTCCACTGGGATGTCCTATACCCCCACTCTTGCCACAGGATGGGTAGCAATGTTACCAGTCCAGTTTGGGAGGTGGTGGCAGCGGTGGCCAATAACAACACCCTTCAGAAGATGACAGCCACCGAGTGCCGCAAGAGTATGATGATCTCCTTTGTTCCGCCAGGGTAAGTCACTCTTGTCATCACTCTCAACTCACACACTCACAAACCCATCAAACATCCACAGGGCCCTCACTCACTGCCAGTTCAAAGGACATCACCATTCAGTCTCCCACACACACCTTCATTGTCCTCATCCCATCCATGAGACCACTCACCATCCAAGTAAGGATTCAGCAGTGCAACATCCGTCAACGATGCTGTGTGATGTTTCCTCTTTCACAGGCCACTGCCATGAACTAATTATCTCTCCTTGCTTTCGCAGGTACATCTGCCAAACAGCCGACAGAGTCTATTACCTAAGCCTCCAATCAAGCCCCGAAGAAACCTCTGAAGAGCAACCTGAAGGCACCCTCTCTGAAGTCCCAACACAACGCTCACCCACACCCTTCACCAGCACAGAGACACACACCTCAGTGGGACATAGCTTTAGAGTAGCCTCGGGATCACAATCTGGTGAGCACATCACACTGTCTGATCCACAGCAGGCGGTGGCAGAGACTTACCAGGTGTCCAGCACTCAGAGGACTGCTGGAGGCCAGATATTTGCTGAGTCCAAGTCAGATGATGAGCCTCTGGACTCGGTCATGTCACAGTTGTTGGAACTGCAAAGACAAGCTCGGGAACATTAGGAAGGGATGTCTGCTGCACTCAGATTGCATGTTACAAAGGAGATGTCCATCCGCCTTCAGGCTGAGGTGATAGCACCGGCATACCAATGCACCGAGGTCAACACTGGTAGGGTGGTGGCTGCCATGGAGACCTTGGTCCAGGACTGGTCGCTCCTACACTGCTGCACATGTCCAACTCCATCGTTGACGCCATAGTTGGTCTTCAACAGTGTGTACACGAGAGGGGTGCTGGGCAGCTCCATCTCACTCTGTGCTCCTCAAGGAGATAGCCTGGGGCCCCCGGGCACCCATAGAGACGAGGATCAGCAGGTGCACACTGCAGGTCCATCCATCCAGGTGACTCTGAGAGTGTGTGGCCCATATGACACCCCATTTACTGTGACCTCAACAGCTCCAGCTCCACAGGCTAAGGAGGGTACCACTGCCACACAGCATGACCTGAAAGCAGACCGGGGCCCTCCAAGCCTCGGCCTTCCAGAGGCCACATGCCAAGGTCATCACAGACAGGGCATCGCAGTCAGCAGGCTGCCTCCACCTCCGCTGTGGATGTCCAGGGAGCAGCAAGACGTAAGGGCAGGGTTAGGTCAGTTAAGAAGAATCAGTTTCACAGCCTGGGCATGGGTGTTAATCACTTGTACATAATGTTCACTATTGTCAATAAACTCGCAAGAATGTCTCCCTGCCTATGGCTCCTTGTTCTGATGAGCAGTATTCATGTCACTCAGATGTGAAAACTTTCTGCACAAGATAAAGGCAGGTGTCTCAGTCCAGGGCCTCTTCCCTGTGCTCTGTGCAGCCTTCAGACCACAGTGATGTTCTGACCTCACATTTGTTGGAAACATTACTGATGCCTGCGCCATGGCGGTGCTTTTCATTGCTGCCAGAACGTAGTGGTCAGGCACCACAGAGTTCTCTCATTCTCTCTGTGTCCTCTCAGCACTTTAAAGGAGGGTCTGGCCCCACCTCTTCAACATCTGTGACCATTGATGCTCTGCTCCAGCTCCTGAAGAGCTCAGGTGCTGAAGGTAGACAAAGCATCAGATGCTTCTAAAGTTTCTTGGCTGCATTTCTGTGATACGAACCTGATCATGGAGTGCAAGTGTGCCGCCTTTAACCAGACATGAGTCAGACATTCTCAGAGGCCATGTGAAGATTTATGGAGTGTCCTCACTGCATGTCGTCATCCTCCTGGAATCGAGCGACTGTAAGGGCCTCCACTGCATCTCCATGACAGGAGGGTTCTCACAGAGGGTATTTGTGCTACCATAAGCCAGGCCGGAGTCAAAGGTTCACAAATGCAATATGAGGATCAATGAGGTCACCTTGCTGCATGTCGTCATCACCCTCCACAAATCTAGCAGCTATGAGGGCCTCCCGAGTGTGCCAGCCTCGTCTAGCCAGTGCGAGGGCCTCATCATCGCCTCCATGGGCCTCCTCAGTCTCATCCCCATTGACGTCCTTCTCATCAGAGGAGATGTGCAGCTCCTCCAACTCCTGTTCAGCCAGCTTGTCTCCCCGTTGCAGCACCAGATTGTAAAGGGCGCAGCAGGCAACAACGATGCAGGACACCCTCTGTGGGCTGTATTGCAGGGCTCCACCAGACCGGTCCAGGCACTGGAAGCACATCTTCAGCATCCCAATGGTCTGCTCCACCAAGTTGCGAGCTGCAGTATAAACCTCATTATACCATCACTCTGCTGCATTCTGGGGCTTGCGCATGGGTGTCATCAGCCACGGCCTCTGCGGGTAGCCCTTGTCCTCGAGGAGCCATCCCTGCAGCCTCTGTGGACCCCGGAAGAGTCCAGGGATCTGTGACAAATTGAAGATATAAGTATTATGCACACTCCCTGGAAACTACGCACGTCTTCAGGATGTGCTTCTAGTAGTTACATACCAGCTGCACATTCAGTGAGTGAAATCCCTTGCAGTTGATGAAGTCCACCATGTGTAGCGATGGAGACCTGAGCGCCACATGGGTGCAGTCAATCATACCCTGCACCTATGGGAATCCTGATATCAGGGTGAATCCAATTACTCTTGCATCCTGGCTATCCCAGTCCCGGGCGAAATGCACAAAGCTATGTGCCATGGAGAAGATGGCATCTGTGACCTCAGATGCATTTGCGGGTGACGGATTGTGAAATCCCACAGAGTTCAGCTGTGGAGCCCTGAAAGGAGCTATTGGCATAGAAATTGAGTGCCGTGGTCACTTTCACAGTGTCATGCATGGCTGCCTTTTTAGCTTGTGACATGGGGGAGACAGCTCCTAACCAGGATGCTGAGATTGCAAGGAGCTGAGAGTGCCTCCAGCAGTGATTGCTACATGGCCAGCGTTGGCAAGGAGATTGTACAACGTGTGCAGTCCAACTGCTTCGCAGTCCAGTGAAGTGGCCACAGACTTGCAATCTGTGCCGAGCGGGTGGGGGCTGGTGGTGGGAGGTGGTGCAGGTGGACTAAGGTCCAGAGCTCTTGGTGGCACTTTGGTACCTCTGTGTTTCTTGTGTGAGTGGGCAGCCTAGGAGCCTGACTCTAATCATATCACTGTGGCTGTGTCTGAACTGTCTCAGTTGCAGAGTGAATGGTCAGTTTATTCAGCTGTCACTTCCCTCGCCTACCCTGCCACCCACCTCAATTTCTTGTGCTCAGGATCCAACGCCAGGGCAGCAGCTTCCCATCCATACCTCAATCCCCGAGAACAGTGGCCTCCGAGGCTGTGCAGTAGTTGTCCCTGGACATCCCCTCGACAACAGTCACCTCCATGGCAGGGCAGCACTTCACCCCAGTCCCCTGGCACCCCTGAAGTCCGCCAAGCAACAGGTGCCCCTGGCAAGCTCTGCAGAATGATGCTGTTCACCCACCTCCAGTTCCCCCAGAGTGAAGGCCACCAAATGCACATTGCCTTGGTGCTGTTATGAAACACGTCGACGTACTTTCCCACCGACATGGACGGATGGTCCAAGAGCCTTGTGGAATGGCCTTTTAATGATATGCTGAAGTATTACAATGAGCTCCACGACAACCATTGGCGGGAAACGTGACCTGCCATTGGCTGGCTGAGCGGACGATCACGACCTGCCTTCCCAGCATTGCGAGACTGATCGCTCCATGTTGTCCGCGCACACCACCTGTCAAGACCGCTGGCAGCTGGCATGGAAAATTCCACCCTATGTCTTAATTTATGTTGCCAGGATATTTAAATAATCCAGCAAGGAATATCACCAGGTCTCACTGGACTGTTTTATTTTAAATTTCCCATTTTAATAAGCATGGTTTGTTGAATTTGATTGAATGTAATTCTATGAATAGTACTTCAGTGTAATTCTACTAAATGACACTGAGCTACATATGATAATATTATAATTATAATTTGCACTGATGATAAATTTCTTCAAACATTTTTGAAATATATTGGGATCTAAAATGTAATCTCTTAAATTCAACTGCCTTCAACATTGCAATTGTGGAATTTAATAATTAAAAATTGTTGGTAAAAAAATTAATTGTAAAACTTAAAACTTCATGTTTTCATTTCCAAGGGTGCAACACTATGCACTTTTGTTAATCCATTAGCAGATGCATTAGAATTTCAGCACTTGAAAGATATTCATAAACTGCATGAATTAAAATAGAATGTATGATATATATATAATAATAAACATAAACCCTTGTTAATTCAAATATATTTAATGTAAAAGGGTCTTTCCCATTAAATAATCAATGTATCTGAAAAGATCTTCTGAACATATTATGATATTCTCTTGTTGAATAGACATATTAATTCAAGGAATTTATGTTTACATTCTTAGATTTTAATATGTAAGTGTTTCCGCCTTAGATTCATCCTCATTATCAGATACAATATTGATGTGCAGCTCTTCATCTCTGTCACCATTAGTCTGATATTTAGCAAAACTAACAAATGCTTGTGCAGTACATAAAGGATACTGTTGAAGTAAATCAAGTTGCAATTATCTTACGGAACCTGATAAAAGGTTTGAGATTTGAAATGGTGGTAATTGCAACTGATTAATCATCAAAACCTGAATGAAGAATCATTTTTTTTTGCTCAAGTTGTCATCATACTCTTTGATATAATATCTTACTTTTCATAAATTTTCTCAAAGGTAAAAGGCTGAGACAAAAAAAATAGAAGAAATTTTTCATTTTGTTCACCAATGCAGATGAAGCAGCTGTGGGAACACACTGGGAAAAAAACAAGAAAAAACCTTTGAGGTTTGTGAACCCTGTGGAGATGTGTTGGAACAAACATCATCTGAGATACTTTCTGTAATTTCTGCCAATTTCTTACCTTTTATTTCCGTATTGTAACAAGCTTGGAGTACCAGGCAGGTTTCTTGTAAGAAACTAAACTTTATTTATAGAGCTCCAGATGAAGCTCTATGCTTGTTCCAAGACCAAGGCTGGAAAACTCCACCCCAAAAGATTACTTGTGCTTGGGGCTGATTTGTCTGTACAGTCACATGATCCCCATAACTGTACGAAAGGTTTAATTTACAATTACTACATTCCTCACCCCTTAATTTCATTTTGTCACTCTTATTTACATATACAATTATATGCAGTTCATGCAATTATAAATTTAGTCTTTGAGCAGGTTTACTGATTTAAGTAGAGTGACACAACTCTAAAACTGGAGGTTCTTCCATTGGATTAACTTGACCAAGAACTACAGCATCAGGGACATCCTTAGATAATGGCAGTTCAAACTTATTTACTTCACCAGAGACATCAGGCATGTCTATTCTTTGTCTATCTGGCACCTCAGGGATCAAGGTTCGACTTCACTTTTAGATTAACTGGTTGTTGGAGTGTCTCTGTATTTGAGATGATCCATGTGTTTCCTAACAATCCTATTTTCCACTTCCACTTGATATGATAAAGGTTCTGTTTCAGAGACAATTGTACCAGGAACTCATCTCGGTCCGGTTGCAAAATTTCGTACAAAAACTCTCTCTCCCCCAGTACACTCTCAGCCTTACGTGAATGTCATGATTCGCTTTCTGACTCCTCTGGTTTTCCTCCACCTTCCCCTCTAAATTAGGGAATACTATACTATATGAGTATAATGAAGTCAGCACTTCATTAGCAATTCAGAAGGTGTTGAACCTGTGGTCACGTGAAGAGTCGTGCAGTAGTTGAAAAAAAATCTTGAAATTCGTGTTTCTAACATTCTGTCAGATGGTTTCTTCATGCTTGTTTTATAGGTTTGTGCTACTCTTTTTGCTAACCCATTGGATGAGGGATGATATAGTGCTGTTTGGATGTGTTTAATCCCATTTAGGTTCACAAATCTTTGGAATTCAGTGCTAGTCAAAGCAGTACCATTATCTGACATTATCCTGCTAGACCATGTACACTGAAACATTGGAGCAGCTTTTCAATAGTTGCACATGATGTCGGAGATCTCACTTCATATACGTCCATCCACTTTGAATGTGCATTGATGATCACTAAAAACATGGTACTAAAAATGGACTTACATAGTCTATATTTCGTCTAACCTAGGGTTGACCAGGCCATTCCCACAGATGCAATGGAGCTGAAACGGGCAACTTCTGCTGTTGCTGACACTGGAGACAGCATTTAGCCATTTTTTCTTTATCACTGTCTACACCTGGCCACCAGGTATAACTTTGTGTGAGCATCTTCATTTCAGAATACACACCATGATGGTGTGTCAGTAGTGTTCTCTTCCTTGCAAAGGGATAACGAATCTTGCTCCCCATAACAAGAGACCATCTTGACAACTCAGTTCAGATTTATGTGCATAGAACGGTTTCAATTCTTCAGACATTTCTGTATTTGACCATCCTTGCAATATCTGTCCTCAGACTCTTGATAAAATTGGATCCCATTTGTCCAATTCTTTATCTGTCTCACACAAACTGGTAAGGAGTCCTGGAAATTCAAGTACTACGGTCTTGAGGTACTGGAGCATGTGTAATTCTATCTGGTAAAGGAAGACGATGGAGGACGTCTGTATTCCTTATATGCACACCTGGACGGTGCATAAAACTATGCTCGTACACCAACAAAATTAAAGCCCATCTTTGAATTCTAGCAGCGGCTATCGGTGGGATTGCCTTATCTTCACTAAATAAACCCAACAGTGGCTTGTGAACTGACACTAATGGGAAATGTCGACCATACAAATACTGATGGAGCTTCTTTACTCTAAATACGACAGATAAACTTTTCTCAATTTGTGAGTAACCTTTCTCGGCTGCATACATGTTCTATTGGCTTTTCCGATTCATCCTCCATCTTGTGTGACAATACTTCTCTCACTCCAGAGGGAGATGCATCGCAAGTGAGTATCAATTCCTTAGACGGGTCACAGTGCACTAGCAGACACGACGAGTGTAAAAGTTTCTTGACTCTTGTGAAGGCTTCCTTTTGCTGTGAGTTCCAGAATCATCTGTGGCTCTTCTATAATAATAAGTGTAAAGGGGCCAACACTGTAGATAGATAAAGTAAGGATCGACCGTAATAATTTACCATGCCCACAAAAGACTTGGAGTAGAATTTTACATCCCACAGGCCGGAGCGTGCCTGACCCGATTGAGCATAAAGCAGTGCACAATGACGTCAGGTGAGCATCCCGGCATCATCACGCACTCACGCGATATTTCGCTCGGCGAGCAGGAGCGGGTACCGGAGCTGCGCTCCCCATTAATTAAGAGGCCACTTAAGGACATTTGATGGTGATTTTTCATTGACCGAGCAACGAGCACAAAATCGCACAGGCAAAACGGGCAGAACGGGCAGACGTAATTTTCAAAAACCTCATCCACAGGCGTGATAAAAGGGGTCAGCAGCATTGCCAGTGTGAGTAGTGAGGAGTTTGGTGTATAGATTGTTGCTGGTGACTTATTGGTACTTGGCAGCTTCATCCCTGTTTGGGTCTTCATTATTAGTATTTCTGGGCTTCTTTTCAGGGGTCCTTGGTGTCTCCAAGGACCCTGGAGGATTCAAACCATGTGAACCTTTCCAGGTATCAGACAGCCGTCCGTCACCCTGGTAATGGGGATTGTGGTCTCCGCTGGTGGCACCTCCTCTGAGGAGGAAGAGAGGGGCAGAAGGGAGAGGAAGCCAGATGTCCCAGTGCAGCTTCCAGGGGAGGGACTTGTGGGAGGAGAGGCACAGGCACAGGGATGCAGGACCAGCTGGCAGTCCAAGCCACAGAAGATGCCACTATCCTGCTCTAGAGTGTACAGGTGGTGATGCAGCTAACTCACTATGCAATGCTGAAGGAGGCTCCACCTCTCAAGGAAGACTGTGACCTCCATCTGTCAGATGATTGGGCCTGAGATCAACTCCGACTGTGTGGGTGGACACCCCATGCCAGTGGCTCCGAAGGTCACAGTGGCTCTCAACTTCTATGCCTCGAGCTCTTTCCTGGGGTCAGTGGGGGATCTGTTTGGAGTCTCCCAATCAGCTGTCCACAGCTGTGTCAAGCTGGTGACAGAAGCTCTGTTCAGGTGGGAAATTACATTTAGTCATTTTCGTATGGACGAGGCCAGCCAGGCAGAGTGAGTTGGAGGCTTTGCAGTGATTCCTGGGGTCCCCCGTGTCCAGAGTGTCATCGACTGCACACATGTGGCCTTCAAGATGCCAGCAGGTCAGCTGGGTGGCTTCATCAACAGGAACGGATGTGCAGATAGTGTGTGACCACAGGATGCAGATTCTGCAAGTCCGTGCAAGGTACCCAGGCAGCTCCCATGACGCCTACATCCTGAGACACTCAGTGCTCGAGCCCGACTGGATGGTTGGCTGCTGGGTAACAAGGGAAGAGGTGGCTCATGATGTCTCTCTGCCACCCAAGAACAGAGGCAGAGAATTGTTACAATACAAGACATGCCTTCACAAAGTCGTTGATAGAGAGAACCATAGGTCTGCTGGAGATTCACTTCCGATGCTTGGACCATTCAGGGGGAGCATTACAATACCCCACAGAGCAGGTGTCATTGATAGTGGTTACATGCTGCACTCTCCACAATCTGGCACTGGCGGGGGGAGGAGGGGGGGACCTACTGGAGGAAGAGGATCTTGACGCAGCTGCATAGGCCACAGAAGATGAATCTGGTAGTGAGTCAGATGAGCAGCATGTTGATGAGAACACTGAGGGCGTGGAGGCAGACCTCAGTAACCTCCAGGGAGGGAGGGACACGAGGGAAGCCTTGATCCAACACCCTTTCAGCTAGACTCTGAAAAATCAGCTTTAACCGCATGCCAAGGCTGGCCGCCTCCATCCCGGATGTCTGAAAGGACCCTTTCATTTGAACACGAAGAACACTCAGCACCTATGCAATAAAGTTCAGAGTCACTCACGTCTAGTGTTACATACTGGCGTGCCCTGCACCAATAAAATAAAAAGGTGAAGCATACTCAGGTCATGATGACAAGAATAAAATTTATCTCATTTTGACAATTCCGAACAATTTACATAAACTTCTAAGGACTTCATTCCCAGACCAGTATAGATAAAGTAAACATAAATTAACATAAAATCACCCGTGACCTGTTCCTCCTGTGCTCATGGTGCCTTTAACTTACGTTTATGAGTGCTACATCTTAGTGCCCCCCGCACCCTGCATACCTCACTGCCTGCTGACCCTGCTACCTTACTGGCCTTGATGACCTTGGCAGTCATTCTCTGGCCACTGGAGCCTGTTCTGTCCCTGTCTGGGAGGGAGCAGCCAGTGCCATGGCTAGCATCTCCCCAATCATCGCAGCCTCATCAGTACCACAGTCTCTGGCAGACGGGTGGAGGAGCTACTGCCATCAACTAGAGTGCCCTGAGAGGAGCCGACAGAGACGACAAGCAGCTTGTGAGCCACCGTGAGGTCGCTCTGGACCTCCCTGCTCACCATTGATGGACGGGCACCTAGTTGGGATCCTGGGTGCCTCATCCATCTCCCACACTGGCACTGACCACCTGAAGTCATTGCCTGTGAGAGGGCTTGCAGGTCCAAGCGCAACACCAGGAACCCCTGATTCTGTTCCTGGAGCTGCCTCCTCCATGAGAGTTGTCACTCTCTCAATGGAGGAGGAAATGCGTTCAGCCATGACAGCCAACACAGAGGAGACCATGGCACACATACGCTCACGGATCTCCGCCAGATCCTCCTGCATATCTCGCTGGACATTGAGCATCTGCCACTTAATGGATGACTCCAGAGGCTCATCATCAGCCTTCGACTGTCTTCCAATGATCAATGGGGACTCCAGATTCAAGGCTCACATCAATGAATAGACTACATTAGAATGGTTGCACAATCTGATACTCTCACCTCTGTGCACTGCACTCTTACCTTTGTCTGGCACCACCCTCTCTCCACGCCCAGTTGCACGCGGAGTGTGCCGATTCTCAATCTCCAGGTGTCTTGCTTGAACCTGCTGAATAGCAGGAGGTTGGGCAGCCCTCCGCATGTACGTGACCTCTCTGCTTGATTATGGCTCGTCTTCGCCTGAAAGGACAAAGGGGCATTGATTAGTCCACTTTCTACCTGCAGCACCATTGAAACCTGGCCAACCCCAGCTGAGGAACAGCAGAGCAAATCTGAGTTGTGGCCCTCTAGCTGCAAGGCACTCAGTCTAAGCAGCCAGGGCGCACCGCTTGGCCAGCTCTGGCATCATTGACAGTTGGCACATCCCCCCTGAGGTCTGTGGGGGGGATGGCCAGACTTAACACTTCTGCACACTGACCCATGCCAACACAGTATTCACCTTTCCTATGTGCTGCAGGTCATTGAAGCACTTCTGGCACTGTACCCATGTGCACTGTACCACGTCATGGCTGCTCACCATTGCTGCCACCTCCTTCTTCCATGCTGTCTTGGTGAGGTGCAGTGGCCTCCTCCTCCCATCTCTGGGGATAAGGGTGTCCTTCCTGGCAGCCACCTTCTCAAGGAGGCACTCGGAAAAGTGGGGTCCCGTGTGCACACCCGACCTGCCCTCCTGCCTGCCATGTCCAGCCGCACTCCACTCCATTGGGAACCCAGACCAGACATTATTCTGTGGCAGCCTTCCAGATGCTGTCTGGGTGATTTTTAAACTGGCCGCTGGGTCACCATTGGACCCGGCGGCTGACAGGCCCCCACCCCTGCTTGGGCCTTAATTGGCCCACCAGCGTGAAATTGAGTCGGGAGCCGATCGCGGGGGGCAGACCATTTCCTGGTCACTCCCCGGCCCGCCCACTGCGCCTGCCCGATGACCTCAAAATTCAGCCCTTGAGCTCTGTGACATTGGAAGGAGAGGGCATCTCCTTGATTGCCCTGACTTTCCCCTCTAATGGATGCAACCCTTGGACGTCTGCTCAATGACCTAAATACCTGACTTCAGTTGCTTGGAAAATGAACTTTCCTTTTTTAAAACAAATGCCAGCTTCCAAAAATTTCTTCAGAACCTCTTTCAGGTTGGCCAAGTGTTCTGCTCCTGCGGATTCTGTGATCAGGACATCATCCAGGTACACTATAACTCGGGGAAGTCCTTGTAGTAGGTTTTCCATGGTTCTTTGGAAAATCACACAGGCAGATGGCACACCAAAGGGTAGGCGTGTACGTTAGTACGGGCCCTTGTGCGTGTTTATGATGACACACCCTCTTGATGAGTTGTCTACCTCTTGCTGTTGGTATGCGTGGCTCATGTCCAGTTTAGTGTAGGATCTTCCTCCTGCAAATTTAGCATACAGATCTTCAATCCTTGGGATTGGATTCCTGTCTAATTTAGCAGGCTTATTCACAGTTAATTTATAATCTCCGCAGATGTGAATGGCTTGATCTGGTTTCATCACAAGGACTATGGGTGCTGCCCATTCTGAAAATTGGACTGGCTGTATTATTCCTAACTCTTCCAAGTGGCAGAATTCCACATCTACCTTCTCCTTTAGAGTGTAAGGCACTGGTCTGGTCTTAAACAAACGGGGTGATGCTTCAGAATCCGCATATATTTTTGCTTGTAGACATTTTGTTTTGTCCAACTCATCTCAGAATATGCTGTTATATTTTTTTAACAACTCAGGACTTCCTCCTGTTCTAACTTGAAAAATTTCTGACCAGTTGAGTTTAATTTCTTTCAACCAATCACAGCCCAGAAGGCTAGTTCCTTCACCTGTTACCACAGTTACTGACAGCTGGGCTGTCTGTTGCCTGTAGGATACAGGTACAAAGGTGATGTCTTTCATCGGTATTGCCTCTCCAGTGTATATTTTTAGCTGAGCCGTGGTTTGCTCCAAACTCAACGGCTAGGCACCTTCTCTGTGGTATTTAAAGATGTGCTCTCCCATTGATTCTTCTGTGTCAACCTTAATAACAAGAGGCTTTCCCATTACTTGAAGGGTAACAGTGATTGGTACAGTTTTCCTGGCCTTTAGATTATGTCAGGAATAAATATCAGGATCAGCAGTTTCTGGTTCATTTATATTGCGCACTTCATTTAACTTGACCTGCTGTCTGAATGATCTAGTCCTTCACAGTAAATACATACCCCCTTTTGTGACAGTGGTGGCTTTCTGCCTCTTAAAATCTGCAGGTTTCTTGCAGGTGTACTTGAGTACCCCCAAATTGGTAACACTTTAATTTCTGGATTACTAATGAGTTGCTTCAGGCACTTCTTCTGATATTTCTAGCGGTAGGGTCCGCGTCCTGCTTCATGGTAGCCTCCCTGGTCTTCACATCACACCCAGCAGCAGGTTCCCACACTAGCTGCAGAACAGCACCACGTTGCACACTCTGCAAAGCCTGCAAGTCCCTCTTAGCACTCTCCATTGCTAGCACTATCTCCATGGAACTTCAGGTCTATATCAACTTCTACAAGCAAATGGAGCTGAATATCTTTTACTCCACTATCTTGCAACATGTCATTTAAAATATCACTGAAGTCACAGTGTTCCGTTAACTGTTTTAACTTCATGAAGTACATTGCGATAGACTCACCTTATTCATTTGAACTTTGAATCTTTGCAAGATTACTGAAGGTTTAGGCTGAAAATGCCCCTTCATGAGGTCTACTAGTTTGGTGAGGGATCTGGCATTTGCCACATTAGGAACCATCAGGCTACAGATTAGGTTATATGTTTTGCTCCCATAGACACTTAGGAGAATTGCCTTCTGTCTCTCCTCTGCTGTTATTTCGTTCGCCACAAAGTAGAAACTTTGGCACTCTACGTACTGACTCCAGTCCTTGATGGGTGAGTCATATAGGTCAATTTTGCTGAAGAGAGGCATTACTGATGAGTATATTTTTTGTCTCTTCCCTTAAAAATCGAAATACTCACCGTCGAGAGATGAGGTGCAGCATTGGAGCTATTTATCCTTGTTGTCAATTGTAATAAACTTGGAGTGCAGGGCAGGTTTCTTTTAAGAAACTGTAAACTTTATTTAGAGTTCCTGTGAAGCTACATGCTTGTTCCGAGACCAAGGCTAGAAAAATCCACCCCCAAGGTCACCTGCACTTAGGGCCAATACGTCTGTACAGTCACATGATCCCCATAACAGTATGAAAGGTTTAACTTACAATTATGACACTTATCCTCCATAACATAAGGAAGGGGTTCTGACTGGGAAATTACCAATGTAAAATTTGAGGTTAGAGGAGAATACATTTGTTTGGCTTCAGAGCAGAAAGTGGTATAATGAAAATTAAACTGTCCTGGGAATTTTGAAGAAAAAAGCACTAATTACAGGAAAAAATTACTTCCTTGATGCAATCACATGCAGACTATAGAGCTGCTGTCGAAACTTATGCAGCAGTGGCATGTATGATATAAAAACAAAGTACTGGAAAAACTCAGTAGGTCTGGCAGCATCTGTGGAGAGAAAAACAGAGTTCACGTTTCCTGCCCAATTGGACTTTAAACAGTAGCTCCGTTTCTCATTCCACAAATGCTGCTAGATCTGCTGAGTTTTTCCAGCACTTTCTGTTTTTAATTCAGATTTCCAGCAATCACAGTATTGTTCTTTTATTTTGGCATTTACGATTTCAGGCTGGGAGCTCGAATGGGAGAAACCACAAGAAAATTGTGGTCACAACTATGCCCACTTGTCCTCATTTACATTTGTCAGTGCAGGTGATTATCAACATTGGTGGATTTGGATAGAGGAACTGTGTTGGCCATTTCTTGCTGTGGAGTTATATCCATTAATCACATCGCTGAATTTTATTCTTTGTCCCTCGAAACCACCTAAAAAGTGCTAGTATTCCAAAGGGAAATCTAACCCTGTAACAACAACAATTTGCATTGATACAACACCTTAATGAAAAAAATGCAACAATGAAATGATGGTACAGTGGTAATGTCACTGGGCTAGTAATCCAGAAGCCCAAGGTTATCATCTGGGAGCATGGGTCCAAATCCCACCATGGCAGTTAATGGGATTTAAAATCGATTAATAAAATCTGGATTTGAAAGTCAGTCTCAGTACTGGTGACCATGAAACTATCATCGATCGTTGTGAAAACCCATCTGGTTCACTCATGTCCTTTAGGGATGGAAATCTGCTGTCCTTACCTGGCCTGGGCTACATGTGACACCATCTGCCCTCTGAAATAGCCTAGCAAGCAACTCGGTTCAAGGGCAATTAGGCCTGAGCAATAAATGCTGGCTTTGCCAGCGAGGCCCTCATCCCATGAAATAATTTTTGTTTTAAAAAAGAAATTATATGTGCTGAGCCAAAGAATGAGATGGCAGGAACAATGATCAAAAAGCTTGGACAAATAGATATATTTTAACAAGGGTCTTAACAGAGGACAGTGAGACGGATTGATGGAGATGCTTAAAGCGGAAATTTAAGAACATAGAGCCTTGGTAGCTGATGGCATAGTTGTTGCTAGCCATGCACAGGGAAGAGGGTACACAAGAGTCCAAAATTGGAGGTTGTAGGGCTGGAAGAGGGAACAGTGACAGGGAGGATAAGGCCATGAAAAAGTCATCAAATGTACCAGCAGTACATCAAAGGAATCAGGAGTATAGTGAATGCTTAGTTCACTTTCTCAGTCCCCATAAGCCCTTACTCACTAATGGTCCCAGATTGTAAGAACTCTCCCCAATCAGCCAAAATCACAAAACCTGCACCAACGATTATAGAGCTTCCTACTCCAGCATTATTAGATTCTCAGGGAACCTATCACCCGATATTTCCAGAGAGTGACCACTCCCTTCCCTTTCAGGAGATGCTGCAAAAACAAAGTTTTGGAGAGATGATAAAGTACCTGGTCTAAAGTTGCCTGAGAAACAGAGTAACCTCAATAGTAAGCCCGTCTTTGTTATTGGTAAAAAACGGAAAATTTTAACAAATTAATGGAATTGGTGGGCAGGGAAAAGGCAACTGTTCTCTCAATCCTTCCCAGACCACAACAGCTGGAGTATCACGACTAAACACCTCTCACCTCTCCACCTCTCACCCCCTCAACAGCTATGTGATTTTCTGGATCTTCTGAAGAAGGGACATACAGACTTAAAACGTTAACACTGTTTCTCCCTCCACAGGATACTGCCAGACCTGCTGAGTTTTCCAGCATTTTCTGTTTTTATTTCATATTTCCAGCATCTACAGTATTTTACTTTTATATTACATATATAATCTTCTGGGACACACAAAAAAACAGAGATTAAAAAAAAGGCAAACAAGTGGAAATAATACTCTTAACTTCCTCTTTGACCCCATTAGGCAGTCAAAACTAGTAGAGAAGACCACATGGGAGAAGTATTGTCTATAATGGCACTTGCTGTCTATATGATAGATCTCTGCCAGAGCTAAGAACCAGCCCAGCTCCCTCTTGAAGGCATGTCAAGAAGTTTCTCTGGACATAAATTGATACTGGATTGTGTTATGCTTCTATATTAGTGTGCTGCCATGGTGAAGGAGATGGACAAGCTCTTCAGTTGAACTCAGGATGCCACAGACATGTATAATCCCTCAATAACAATAGCAACCTGTATTTATACAGCATCTTTAAATGTATAAAAATACCCCAAGGCATGACCCAGGAGTAACATGAAATAAAATATGACACCAAACCACATAAGTAGATATTAGGTCAGATGACCAAAAACTTGGTCAAAGAGGTAGGTTTTAAGGAGTACATTAAAGAAGGAAAGTAAAGAGATAGAGAGGTGTAAGGAGGGTGTTCCAGAGATAAGGGCTTAAGCAACTACAGGCAAGGTCCAATGGTGGTGTGATTAAAACCAGGGATGCGCCGAAGAGGCCAGAATTAGAGGAGTGCAGAAATCTCAGAGAGTTTTGGGGCTGGAGGAGATTTTAGAGATGGGGAGGGGCTAGGTCATGGAGGGATTTGAAAAGAACGACGAGATTTTAAAATCAAGATATTGCTTGACCAGGAGCCAATGTAAGTGAGCAAGCATAGGGCTGATAGGTGAAACTGGTGAGTGTAAGGACATGGGCAGCAGAATTTTGGATGACCTCAAGTTTATGGAAGGTAGAATATGGAAAACAGGAGCGTATTGTAACAGTCCAATATAGAGGTAACAAAAGCATTAGGGTTTTAGCAGCAGATGAACGGAGGCTGGCGAAGTCAGACCTTGTTACAGAGGTTGAAATAGGATGATGGATCTATCGATTTCTGTCTTGAACAAGCTCAATGATTGAGCTTCCACAACCCTCTGGGGTGGTGAATTCCATAGATTAATCACCCCCGAGTGAAGAAATTCTTCCTCATCTCAGTCTTAAATGGCCTACCCCTTACCCTGAGATTATGCCCCCTGGTTTTAGACTCACCAGCCAGGGGAAACATCTTAACTACATTCGCCCTGCCACACCCTGTAAGAATTTTATAATTCTCAATTAAGTCACCCTTCATTCTTCAAGTCACTCTTCATTCTTCAAAACTCTGGGGAATACAGATCAAGTCTCCCCAATCTCTCCTCATAAAACAATTCCACGATCCCAAGCATTGACCTGGTGAACCTCCATTGCACTCCTTCTACGGTAATTATGTTCTCACCAAGGATCTATATGAGCAAGGCATCCTTACTCCTGTACTCAATTCCCATTATGCTGAAGGCCAACATTGCCATTTGCCTTCCTACTTGCTTGTTGCACCTGCATGCTAGCTTTCAATCACCCATGAATAATGACACTCAGGTCCCTTTGGACACTCGCACTTCCCAACCTCTCACCATTTAAAAAATACTCTGCCTTCTTGTTTTATCTACCAAAGTGAAATAAATAGTTTGCAACAAATTAAAATGCAGCATTTTAACTTCATATTTTTCAAATGTCCAGCAAAAATGTTGATTACGCACAGGAAATATTTGACTATAAATGATTATACTTCATAATTTCATAATCTTTAGTTATTACTTATAAAATAAGGATTGTGTTTCATTGTTCTCAACAGAATATTTTCTTCATAGCTTCAAAAGAAATCCCTTTATAACAGCCTTAGCCCAATATATAGCTTTCAATTAGTTTCCATGCAAGTGTTATCGAATGAGATTACTGTATTTTTGTAATGTTTGTCTCAGTTGATTGTAAATTTAGCTCTTAGTTAGAAGGTTGGGGTTCAAACCCTTTTCCACACTTGCTCAATGATCGATGCTGTTACTGCAGTGCAAGGGTAGCACATCCTGATTTGAAGTTGATTACTTATGGTGTCCTCGTCTGTGGTAAAGTGAGGTAACCTGTCCCTTTAAGAGAATGCAAGTGTACCTGTCACATGACAATCTGACGAATCACTACAGTGCGGGTAACTGGGAACTGTAAGTTTAGTTCTGGAGGTTTCTGAGTCAGCAGGTATGACCTGGTGCTCTGCCCTGTGTCTCAATAAACCAATTGAGGAGAACATAGGAAGGCATGCAGTTAGAGTTCTGTTGACTAAAGGACTAATTTACCCAAGATATAAAATCATCTTAACAAAGGGGAAGAATAATGGGTGCCTACAAGTGTGGTATAATGGCTTCACATAGTTGTGTGTGCTAGCAGTTGATTCATTTCAGTACCTGGACTTAAGCTTGAACACAGTTTTTAAGAACCATATGTTAAATGAGGAAGGTACTTTGGCTTTTCTTGTCTTTCTTCAACAAAGATTAATGCTGGGGCATAAGGCCTATGTCTAGTAGTTCTCCTCCGTTGCTTTGGGACTTCTAGACATGCAACTGAAGGCATCCTTTAACCCATGTGAAAATCCAATGGGAAAGCTGCAAGGCAAATTCATAGGAAAAGGAAGTATGGTTACAGAGAGGAAAGGTTCCTGTCTGCACTGACCTATCATTCAGCACACTGGAGAGGAACAAGCCTCACACAAAATACAGCAATTAAGAAAATCTCTCATAATAAGGCCTGGATTAAGCAATTGACGATGAAGAAGACTAACGTGCAGCAATTGGCTTTGATGTAGAACATCAGGTTGTTAGGCATTCCTGCAAGCTTTCCTGCTCACATCCTTTGACCATGGTGAAGGCACATGTCTGTCATACAAATGATAAAATAATGAGACTTAGCTTTGCATTTCTGATCAGAATGAGCACTAAACATTAAATATAGCAAGGGTATGAGGTGACACTGAAGTTTGGATTTTCAGTATCTACGCTTCTCATTGTATTGATTTTCCAGCCAGTAAAATGAATTGGGGAAAAATCTTAGGCTGTAGAAACACAGGAGCAGTTCTCAGAAAGTGAGTCCTTAAAACCGTAATGAGTTTTCAAAATTCTTTCATGGGATATGGGCATCACTAGCAAGGCCAGCATTTGTTGCCCATACCTAACAACCCTTGAACCAAGTGGCTTGCAGGGCCATTTTAGTGAGCAGTTAAGAGTCAACCGCATATTGCTGTGGGTGCAAAGTCACATGTAGGCCAGACCAGGTAAGGGTGGCAGATTTCCTTCATTAAGGACATTATTGAATCAGATGGGTTTTTGGAACAATTGGTGATAGTTTCATGGTCACCATAACTCAGAATGGCTTTTGATCCCAGAGCTTTTTATTAATTCAATTTAAATTTTACCAGCCGCCATGGCCGCTTTTAAACCCATGTCCCCAGAAGATTAGCCTGGGTCTTTAGATTACTAATCCAGTGACATTACTATTATGCCACCATCTTCTATAATGAGACCCCACCATTATTGTTACCATATATGACGGAAGGCACTATAAATGTCTTGATAAAGTACATTCAGGAACAGCTATTCTATAGTGCAATAATGTATCAAAACAAAATGATTTATTTCACCATTTAGGGAGTTTCCCTGACCTTCTGAACCTCTTTCTTTGTCTTGAATAGGTTATATATGTCTTGTTTTTTGTTTGGTGCACACATGCTGTCAAAATTGTAGCATAACTAACTCAATCGATAACACATTTTCCTAAAATTAACACATATCTGCAGTAACTGAATTCTATAAAGGTAGGTTCCAACATGTGCTATCTGACCTTCAGCTCCCAGGTCAGTTGACCCCATATCTAGTACAAAGTACCATGTAATATCTAATACCAGAGTCCACTACCACAATCAACTATTATCCTGACAACATAGGAGCATAAAATTTCATGTATTCAGTTCCAATCAACGAGTCAACAGGTATGTCAAACTGATTGCATATTTTTCGCTGTGCCTCTTGTACCTGTATGAAAATATTTTAAACAGAAACACATCTCAAGGAGCATCACAGGAGAATAATCAGAGAAAAACTAACACACAGACAGGAAAAGATATTAGAAGGGATGATTGAAAGCTTAATTTTCTGGAGGGTCTTAAAGGAGGAATGAGAAATGGCGTAGATGACAGGGCACGGCTGTCAATCGTGGAGCAAAGGCAGTAGAGAAGCACAGAACACCAATGTTGGAGGTTCATAGGGTCCTCAGAGGATTGTAGGACTGAAGAAGGTTACAGAGGTATGGAGGGGTGAAACCAGGAAAATATTTGAGTGTGAGTATGAGAATTTCAAATTGGAAGTGTTGGAGGACTGGGAGCCAATGTGGGGTCAACAAGCACATGGTACTGGTTGAATGGAACTTAGTGCGGATTAAGATATAACAGCAATGTTTGAGTATGCTGAAGTTTGTGGAGGGTGGAGGATAGAAGGCTGGCCAAGAGAGCGTTAGAATAGTCGTATGAAGGTGACTAAAGCAGGGATGAAAGGTTCACTGAGGAGTTTGTAGCAGGGGCCAATGATAATGGCTTCAATCCACCCAATATTTAACTGGAGGTAATTGTGGCTCATCCAGGACTGGATGGAAGATAAGCAGGCAGACAGCATAGAAGCAACTGAGTGGCCATTAGGGGTGCTGGAGAGGTAGAGGTGGGTGTTGACAGTGTAAGTGTGGAGTCTGATGCTATGTCTTTGGGTGGGGTTGTGCTGGGGCAGCATTCAAGTGAAGAAGAGGAGGTGTTCAAGGATTGATCCTTGGAGTACTCTAGAGGTAATGGTGCAGCAGTAGGAAGAGAAGAATTGCTGGAAATGCTTAGGCTATACTTGGATAGGGAAGAGTGGAACAAAGTAACAAAAGTCCCAATCAGCTGGCAAACAGAGAAGAGGGATTGAAGGAGGGTGATGTGGATAACCATGTCAAATGCTGCAGAAAGGTTGAGAAGGGCTAAAGAGAAGTGCATCACAATTATTGTCGCTGTGATTGATATTTGTGATTTTGACTTTTGATTCTTTCTGTGGTAACAATTCTAACCTGATGTTGAAATTCGAAAATGGGTATAGATTTCAGTGGTGTTAATATGTTCAAGAACTTTGGAGAGGAAAGGGAGGTTAGAGATAGGATATGGGAAAAACAGAGGGGTTGTGAATGAGCTTTTTGAGGAAGAGAGGTGATGATGGCTGTTTTGAAAGGCAGGGAACAGGACCCAAGGAGAGAGAACCATTAATTATGTCAAAGGATCACATTGATTAAAAAGTTAAGTATAAGTTTTAAATTTGATGCAGAGTCACATCTATACCAGTCAGCAGAGGAATTGTATTTTACACTTAAGAGTTAAGGAATTAAATGTATTACCTTCAGAAATTTTCCCCCTTGGACAGTGATAGTAAAACACCTTGAAATGTGGTTACATTGAAGACATTACATAAATTAAATAAGTCTCTGAGGATTAAATTGGTTAGCCCCCTAAAGTGAGTGTGGTGATCATCATATGTGATTAACCTATGCTAGCTGAGTGGAACTAAAATGATTTTTGCATGCAAATGGCACTTCTTGTGATGTTCATTGGCTGTGTGCAAAAGAAGGGATCCTAGTATCATTACTAACATGTACTGCTTAAAGCTAGCCTACAATGCTTAACACCAGCCTGCAGCTTTTAAAGGGGAGGTGTATTGTGGCTGGAGCAGGTGCGGACAGTCATTCTGCATGGTGACGAGGTTGTACACCATGCAGGACCCCATTTCCCAGGGAAATCTTGAGACCTGCTAATTTAAGTACTGCAGTGTTCCTCCAAAGTGATCCAGGCAGCAAAATCATTGCTTCAGGATGTCAGTGACCTGCCATTTCAGATTTCTTGTGGCAGCATGGTTCTCAATGTATGCTTGGCTTGCATATCAGTGGGTAACCCTTGTCATCCAATAGCCACCCTCTGGTTTGCCATGGTCATCACAATAGAGCTGGCTCAGTGAACTTTCCCAAAATTAATGCATTATGACTGCTGCCGGGAAACACGGCATTGATCTAAATGATATACTCCTTCTGTTTATGCCCCAGCTATGCACTGAGGGAGTGGAAGGATTAAAGGAGGTGCTGATAGTGGCATAAAGTTAAGAAAGCAGAATTTGTTAATAGCAGAACAAGGGTCAAATAAAAATGAAAATGTGGATAAAATATAAAAATAATTTTTAAAAAAGGGGGTAAAAAGGGTGAAGATAGAGGAGAGAGTTCATTGCCTGAAGTTGTTGAACTCATTGTTAAGTCCGGAAGGCTGTAAAGTGCCTAATCAGAAGACGGGGTGCTGTTCCTCCAGTTTGGGCTTCACTGGAACATTGCAGCAGGCCAAGGATGGACATGTGGGCATGAGAGCAGGGTGGTGTGTTGAAATGGCAAGCAGCAGGAATGTCTGGATCATGCTTGGATCATGCTTGGACCATCATTAACCAAAGTTTAAAAATTATATATTTATTTTTTATCCATATTTTCATATTTATTTGTTTATTCATTGTTTTATCCCCTTTATCATCCATTTTTTCCATCCTTTTTCCCCAACCACCGACCCCTCTCCCACCCCACCCCCAAAAGGGCCATCTGTTACTTGTTCCATGTTGTTCTTTCACAGAGAACTGACCCTTGTTCTGCTATGAATACATTCTGCTTTCTTACCTTTATGCCACTATCAGCACCTCCTTTACCCCTTACCACCACCATTCACACTCCCTTTGTCTTTTCACCCATGACATCTTTATCAATCTCTTCTTAGCCTCCGCCTATCACTGACCTTCCTTCCAGCTTTACCAGCTCCACCCCCTTAAACAGTATAAATTCATTCACATTTTTACCTCTCTTTAGCTCTGAAGAAGGGCTGCACAGACTCACAACATTAACTCCATTTCTTTCTCCACAGATGCATTCCAGCATTTCTGGATGAAACTCTTCAATTTTTATTTGCAATCAGTAACTGGGAGAGTTGTAAATATAACTAAAAATGCTAACTGCTGCAGTATTTTGAAACTTAGAAAAACTTATTTTCCAAGTTGCTTTCAAAGTAGAAATTGGTTGCCCTTTCCATTTTGTTAAGTCTGCACTGATTATAGCATAAATTAAAAGCAGCATGGAACAGGGAACAACTACCATCAAGTGCTAAAGTTGTATTTGTGTAGCCATTAACATTGGACAGAGTTTTGCCCTTGTTGGGTGGGTTCGGCAGGGGAGGGTGGGGGCGGTCGGGAAGGCAACCACCGCCCGCAATCAGGGCCGGACTGTGATTTCATGCTGGTGGGCCAGTTATAGCCCGGCCAGTGGGAAACTCGAGTGGCGGTGCCCAGCAGTGCCTGTGTAGGCAGGGGAGGAGGGTGAGCGCAAACTTCGCACATGCGTGCGAGTGCATGTTTGAAGATCTCCCTGAGGCAGAGAGCTGCCTCAGGGGGATGAACAGTTTTCAAAAAAAAATAAAACTTTAAAAAATATTATAAAACATGTCCGCTCATGTAATTCTGTCACATGAGCAGGGACATGTTATAAGTGAAATGTGAAATGTTTTATTTTATTTTTATTTGATGTTGGACACCTCATCCCGCCCATGGATGAGGTTTCCTAAAAAGTGCAAAGGCTGCTTGGCCTTTTTGCCTGCCTGCCAACTGTAAGGTTGGACGGGCAATGAAAAATTTAAGTTAATTATCTTTATAATAGCCTTAATAAGCCTTTTAAATGTCAACACGCCAGCTAGCCGAAATATCGTATGACTGCGTGTTGACGTTGGGATGCTCGCCCGACGTCAACGCGCATCATTTTACACTCAAGCGGGTCGGGTGCTGCCCGCCCGCCAAGGTAAAAATTCTGCCCATTGTTATTGCAACATGTGTGCCCCAGTGGGAGTAGTGTAGCGTGATAATTATTGAAAACTACAACCTTATTCACCTAGGATTTCAGACCCCATGCAAGGGCTAACTTTGACTTTGGATGATAGTATAAAATGGACAATATCAGATCGACTGTCTGGTGTATCTTCATGTTTTCATGAAAATCTGCAGAAGGTGTATAACGTGTGGCTGATCCACTGTCACCCTTTTGTTACGATCAGCTAAAGTCAAAATTATCCCTTAGACAATTGATGAGGAAGCATCAAGCCAGGCAAATGCTCAATAATAAGTAGAACCTCCTTCTTGAAATACTGCAGTCCGTGTGGTGAAGTTATGACATTCTGAAGAAACAGCAAAATATGTCCAAATCAGGATGGTGTGTGACATAGGAGATAATGTGAAGAATGGCACAAGCTTTATTAAAAGGGGTGACGAGGGCGGTGGTGGGGGGGGTGGGGGGTGGTGGGGGGGGGGAGAGAGTCTGAAAAAAATAAGAATGGGATGTGTACATATATATTTTATAAAGCTATGCATTTACTTGCCTGTGGCTGTTTAGACAAGCATCTTCCTTTGGTTTTTGAAGTGTCCCTTGTCAGCATCCTGAAGCTTGTTGTAGATATAGCATCTACTCCCACTAGACCAAGGCACTGTCAAAGACAATGTCAGTTAATGAGCCATTCCTCTGACAGATAACACAATTAAATTCATAGTGCTGACTTCATTCATCACTATATATTGTATGCTAATGTAATTAATACTCTGCAATCTGTTCAGGATTTTGTAGCAAATTCTTCGTGATTGGATTGCATGAAAGAACCTTACGTTCCAAGGGATTCAGGGGTCTAATTTTGCTATGTTCACCCCCCAAGTAATGTTTGTCAAAAAGAATCATGTGATGGACAAGTGGGACTTGATACAATGTAGCATACAGATGTGGAAGTTCATCCAAAGTTCTTCGCAATCTGGAATAGTTGTATCAGTTGTTAGTTCCTTCTCTCCCGTATTTATGGGGACAGTGACAAAGATCTCATGTGTTTCTTTTTCAAACTCTATTACTTTTTAAATTCATTCATGGGATGCTGGAAAGACCACCATTTATTGTCCATTCCTACCTGTTCTTCACAAGCTGATGGTGAGTCATCTCTTTGAACTGCTGCAGTCAGTATAGTGAGGTGCTATTCATATTCAGGGAGTTCCAGGATTTTGACACAGTGACAATGAAGCAAAGATCAAGGCTGGTGTTTGAGTTTGAGGGAAACTTGCCGGTGATGACTTTTTTGAGGTGGAAAAATCGTGGGGTTAAAAGGTGCTGTTAAAGAACCCTTGGTGCGTTGCTGCAGTGCATTTTGTCAATAACACGCATGGTATGGTAGTGGTGGAGGGAGTGAATGGTTAAGGCGGGAGAAGGCCAATCAAGCAGCTACTTCATCCTGGATGGTGTTGAGCTCCTTGACTCTTGGCAGAGCTGCACTTACTCTGGCACGCGGACAGAATTTCATTACACTTTTGATTGTGCCTTGTAGATGGTGGAAAAGCTTTGGGCATTCAAGAAGTAAGGTTTTTACTACAGAATACCCAATCTCTGATATGCTTTTCTAGGGATTAAATTTATTTGGTTAAATTTCTGAATCCTCAGGATATTGATGGTGGGGATTCATTGATGGTAAGGGGAGGTGGTGAGGCTCCCTTTCATTGTAAATATTCATTGTCTGGCACTTGTGTGGCACAAACGCCACTTGCCACATATCAACCTTTGGTAGGAAGAGTAGAAAAGCAGAGGGAAAGTCATTGATGAAGTAAGAGAAGATCGGTGGGCTTGGGACACTGACTTGAAAAATGCTTACAGTGATGACTTGAGCTGAAATGATTGGCCTCCCTTAACCACATCCATCTTCCTTTATGCAGGTATAACACCAGCTGTTATTTTGTCCCTCATTCTGTTAATTTAGTTTGATTGGTTGACTCCAAAAGAGTTATAACTCCAGCCATTGGAGAGTTTTTCCCCATTTATCATTGATTTCAATTTTACTTTGGCTCCTTGATACCACTCTCAGTCAAATGCTACTTTGATGTCAAGGGCAGTCAACCTCACATCACCTCTGGAAATCAGCTGTTCTGTCCCTGTTTGGAACAAGGCTGTAAATGAGGTCAGGAGCTGAATGCACTTGGTGAAATCCAAACTGAGCACATTATTGCTGAGTAAGTGCCGCTTGATAGCACAGTTAGTGACCCCTTTATCATTTTGCTGATGATTGAAAGTAGACTTATAGGGTAAGAATCGGCCAATTTGGATTTTTCCTTCTTTTTGTGGACAGAAAATACCTGGGCAATTTTCCTCTTCCTTGAGTAGAGGCCAATGTTGCAGCTGTAGTGGAACTGCTTGACTAGAAGTGTGGCTGGTTCTGGAGCACAAGTCTCGGCATGACAGCTGGGTTGCTAAGATGGCCCATAGCATTTTCTATATCTAGTATGTGCACCTCATTCTTGATGTCAGTTTTGAATGAATTGAATTGATTGATGACTGGCATCTGTGATGAAGGGGAGCTCAAGAGCAGGCAGAGATGGATCATCCATTTGGCATGTCTGGCTGATGATGGCTGCAAACATTTCAGATGTTTAGGTTGAAGATTATGATAGGATTCTCAAAAATAATATTTTTTGTAATTAAATTAAATGACATCCTGAGCAATTTTGATTAATTAAGCTTGGTCAATATTCATTAAACATGGTTTCATTGTGTAAAAATAGTGCAGCTCACTCAGATGAAATTAATATGGAAGTGATTTTAACACGCTTGATGGGCTATATCTTGTTTGCTATTAGTGAGGCTGATGGTTTGCTTCAGGTTCTTTGCATTCAGAGCCCAATATAGGTAAGACTTGAGAACAGAAACCTTTTTAAGTATTGAGTTTGTTATCTAACAGATAGATGAATGACAGAGCAGCTCCAACATCTAGAGTGCACATGCTGTGCAATGTGGGAATTCCAGGACACATCCTGTGTCCTGGATAACCAAGTTTGCAGGAAGTGTCAGCTGCAGTGGCTGAAGCTCCAGGTTTCAGAGGTTGAACAGCAGCTGGCATCACTGTGGTGCACCCCTAAGGTTGAGTGCTTTGTAGATTGTTTATAGATGAGGTCACTCCACAGTTTAAGAGTTAGCAGATAGAGAGGGAATGAGTGACCACCAGACAGTCAAGAAGAAACAGGCAGATATTGCAGGAGTCCCCTGAGTGCCTCTCACTCTTCAACTGGTATTCAGTTCTGAACACTGATGAAAGTGATGGTTCATCTGGGGAGTACAGTCAGAGTCAGGTCCACAGCTGGCTCAGCTGTACATGGGGGGCATGAAGAGTACTGGAAGAGCAATAGTGATAGGAGATCCAATAGTAATAGTTAGGGAAACAGATAAGTATTTCTGTGGCCACAGATGTGAATCCAGGATAGTATATTGCCTCCCATATGCTAGGGTCAAGGTTGTCACTGAGCAGCTGCAGAGCACTTTGAGAGGGAGAGGGTGGTTATCCTTCATATCAGTACCACTGACATGGTTGAATAGAGGGATTTGGTCTTACAGTCAGAATTTAGGGAAGTAGGTCGGAAATTAGCAAGCATGACCTCAAAAGTAGTAGTCTCCAGATTACTCTTCGTACCATAAGCAAGCTAGTGTAGAAACAGAAGCATAAAATAGATGATTGCCTGGCTAGAAAGACAGTGCAGGAGGGAGGGCTTTAGATTCCTGGAACATTGGGGCCAGTTCTGGGGAAATTGGACCTGTGCAGGCTGGAGGGCTTGCATCTAAATAAAGTCGGGCCAATTTCCTTGTGGGGAAATTTGCTTGTGCTACTAGGGATGGTTTAAATGAACTTGACAATGGCTTGGAAGCCAGAGGGTAACATGAGAGAGGAATACTGGGAGAAGCAGATAGCCCAAGAGTAGTAAATAGTAAAGTATTAGATGGGTTCAGCAGAAGGGAGAAAGCCTAAATTAGGGTTATTGAACATGTATGTAAATGACGGTGTGTGGTAAATAAGACTGCTGAGTTGCTGGTGCAGATATTCAAGTGGAAATATGATGCTGTGGCTAAAATGGAGACCTGGCTCAAAGAAGGGCAGGACTGAGTACTGAATATTCCTGGACACAAGGTGCTCAGGAAAGACAGGAAAGAAAGGAAAGAGAGGGATTAAGGAGAACATTGACAGTGGAAAGGGAGAGAGGATGCCCCAGAGTGGTCAAGGACAGAATCTATTTCACTAGAACTAAGAAACAAAAAAATGCAATCACATTGTTTGGTATAGCCTAGAGGCCACCAACTAATGGGAAAAATGTAGAAGAATAAATTTGCAAGGAAATTACAGAGAGGTGCAAGAATTATAAGAGTAGTTATAATGGGAGACTTTAATTACCTGAATAAAGACTGGGATAGTATTAATGTAAAGGGCAGAGAGTGGCAAAAGTGTTGAGAGTGTGTTTAGGAGAATTTTCTACAGCAGTATGTTTCCAGTATAAAGAAAAAGGAAGTATTGCTAGATCTGGTTCTTGGAATGAGGTGAGCCAAATGTTCACAGGGGATCATTTAGGGGACAGTGATCATTGTATCATAAAGTTTAGGTTGGCTAGGAAAAGGACAAGGAACAATCCAATGTAAGAATAATTAACTGGGGGAAAGCTAACTTCAGTGGAGTAAGAACGAATCTGACCCAGATAAATTGGAGTCAGATGTTTGCAGGCAGGCAAGACTGTAACTGGACAATTGGCTACCTTTAAATAAGAGCTAATTCAGGCACATAAAGGGGAAAAGTGGGTCAAACAAATTGAGAGTTACCTGGATGACAATAGAGATAGAAATTAAGATGTAGAAGAAAAAGTATGCTTATGATAGATTTCAGGTGGAGAATACAATCAAGAATCAAGCTGAATATAATAGTGTATATAAGAGGGGAATTGAAAAAGCAAATAAGAGATGCAAAGAGATAGTATGAGCAGAGACTGACAGCTAACATAAAAGGGAAATGAAAAGTCTTCTATAGGCATATAAATTGTAAAAGGATAGTAAAAGAAAGGAGTGGGGCTGGTCAGGGAAAGAAAAGGGATTTAGACGGGGAAGCAGGCTGGTGCGATAAGTGAATGCTTTGTATCTGTCTTTACTAAGGTAGGATATGCTACTCAAGTCTAGGCTGATACCTGGGCTGACTAGGCTGATTCCTGGGATGAAGGTGTTGACTTATCAAGAATGGCTAAACAGGTTAGGCCTTTATCCATTGGAATTTAGAAGAATGAGGGGTGATCTTATTGAAATGTACAAGATTCTGAGGCGGCTTGACAGGGTAGATGTTGAGAAAATGTTTCCACTAGTGGGGGATTCTCGAACTAGGGTACACAATTACAGAATAAGGGGACAATCACTTGAAACCGAGATGCAAAGGAATTTCTTCTCTCAGAGGGTAGTGATTGTCTGGAATTCTCTACCCCAGAGTGCTGTGGAGGTTAGATCACTGAAAGTATTTAAAGAGGAGGTAGATAGATTTTTGAAATATTGGGAAGTTGAGGGCTATGAGGAGCTGGCACAAAAAAAGAGTTGAGGCCTGGGGCAGATCTTATTGAATGGTGAGGCAGGTTTGAGGGGCCGAATGGCCTACTCCTGCTCCTAATTATTATGTCCTTATGTATATCATGGTGAAGGAGGAGTTAGCGGAGACATGTGAAGGCTTTAGAATTGATAAGGATGTGGTATGGGATAAGCTGTTTGTACTTAAAGTTGATAAGGTACCAGGTTTGGATGAAATGTATCCAAGGGTATTAAGGGAAGCAAAAGTAGAATTTGAGGAGGCACTGGCCATAAATTTCCAATCTTCCTTAGACTTAGGGGTGGTGCTGGAGGACTGAAGAATTGCAAATATTACTTCCCTGTTCAAAAAAAAAGAGTATAAAGATAAACCCAGCAGCTGGAGGACAATTAGTTTAACATCAGTGGTGGGGAAACTTCTAGAAGCAATAAATCAGGACAAAATTAATAGCCACTTGGGAAAATGTGCATTAATTAAGGAAAGGAAGCATGTTAAGGAAACATTATATTTGACTAGCTTGCTTGAGTTTTTTGATGAGGTAACAGAGACGGTTGATGAGGATAACGCTGTTGATGTGGTGCACATGGACTTCCAAAAAGCATTTGATAGAGTGGCATGTGACAGCCTTGTGAGCAAAGTTGGAGCTCATGGAAGAAAAGGGACAGTGGCAACATGGATACAAAATTAGCTGAGTGAGAGGAAACAAAGAGTAGTGATAAAAGGTTATTTTTTGGACTGGAGAAAGCTTTATAGTGGAGTTCCACAGTGGTAGGTTCTTCCTGATACCGTTCTGACCACAGCCGATGTTAATTGCTGCGCAAACCAAACCCCAGATGGAAATTTGGCACCCTTTATTTTTGGATTCTGTAAATGAGAAGACATAGGGTGGAATCGTCACAGATTTGCACTGAGTAAGGTAGTGGGTGTGTAAAACAACATTTTACCATCATTTGCGATGGCAGGTTTTCACGCTGTATCATCCCAAACCTGCCGCATTACTTATGTATTCCCGGAAACACATCGTTTTCATGACAGGTGGGCTCTAATTCGCCTGCCACACCATCACCTCGTCACTTCATCACTCCTGGCACCACATATATAGTACAGCCGTGCTCAGTGCTTCCAGCCCAGGAATGCAGCAAAGAAGACATGGCTCTGAACAGGAAGAAGACTACAGCGTATTTGGATGCTGTGGAGGCCCACTGTAATGTCCTCTAACCCGCTCTCACTGCAGGTCGGGCAGCTACATTGCCACTGTGGCTTGGTAGGCAAAGGCAGTGGTGACCAGTGCCAATGTTGCACAGAAGAGGTTGACGATCCAATGTGGATAGAGGATGAAAGGTCTCATCTGTGTAGCCAGGGTATGGCAACCATCTCATCACTCTAAACTCACACACTCAAGCCCATCACACATTCACAGGCATCTCACTCACTGCCAGCTAAAGGGATACCACCACACATTCTCACACCCACTCTCACATGTCCATATGGCCTCATTTCCTCTGGAGACTGCCTCCTCAGCTCCCACCACCTTGAGGCCACTTGCACAGATCAACATGTACCCCACACACACCCTGGGATACCCCCTTCCCCAGTACAGCCTTCATCCTGCAGCCTCTTCCCTCGCCTGAGGTCACTTCTCCCCCTTCCCCAAGCAAGTCCTAGCCCTGCAGCCAATGAAAAGCTACCCACAAAAGGCTGATCTGGTAGGTAGTGACCCCACCTGAAAGTGATGTGGTTCTGTCTGTGAAGACTGGCGCTGATGACTGCAAGTTCTGACCAAAGAAAGGTAGGCAAACAAACCTTGAAGTACTGAGTGAACTGCAGCCTGCCAAGTGCATGCCTTATATATGCTGTTGTGAAACACATCGTCATGTTTTCCCGCTGACGTGGGCAGGCGATCCAGTGGCAGGGGATGGGTCCGGCAAGCTGGCCTTGTAATGATATGCTGATGTATTACAATGAGGCTCCTGACACCCGATGCCGGGGAATGCGGCCTACCATCACCGGGTGGAATGGATGATCACAAACTGACTTCACGATGTTGTGAAACTGATTTTTGGCCTTCTCGTCATATTGTCCGCTCACACCGCCAAACAGGCCTGACACTGATGGGCACGAGAAATCCTGGCCATACTAATCTCAGCAGCAAGAAGTTTAGTAACACTTTTTGGTTTTTAAAAATTAAAAATAAAAATTTTATTATCAAGAATAAAATAAAACTTAAGCACACAAGATTACAGTTGCACAGCTAAAGGGGACGTTTCTATTTTGGCTATGCTTTTCGGTCAATAAAATGTAATATCCCTTCTTCTGTTTATCTATGTAACTTCTGCAAGACACAAGCATGTTTCTTGTCTCCTCTGACTTCCCCTTGATATTCAAACAAAGTCTAAATTTGTTTAAAAATGCAAATGTTAGATCCAACCTATTCATTTGTACCTCAAACCTAACACCTCTATCCTTTCTCCTAGTAATCTCTGCCCAGCCTAATTAAATAGTTTACACACACACACATACACACACAAACACAATTAATGATCTGGACCTTGGTGTACAGAGCCTTGGTTTACAAAGCATAATTTAAACATTTTAAACATTTAGAGATGTTACAAAGTATTGAAGGTATTGTGAATTATGAGGAGGATAGTGTGGAACTCTAATAGGACATGGGTAGGTTGGTGGAATGGGTGGAGAAGTTGAAGATGAAACTTAATGCAGAGAAGTGTTTAATTTTGGTAGGAAGAAGGTGGAGAGACAATACAAAATAAAGGTACAGTTCTAAAGAGTAGGCAGGAGCAGAGGAACCTGGGTAGATATGTGCAAAAATCATTGAAGGTGGCAGGACAGGTTCAGAGAGCAGCTATTAAAGCACTGTCATTCTGGGCTTTCTCAATATGGGCATAGATTACAAAAGCAAGGAAGTTATGTTAAAGCTTTATAAAACACTGCTTTAGCCTCAGCTAGAGTATTGCACCCAGTTCTGGGCACCACACTTTAAGAAGGGTGTGAAGGCATTAGAGAGGGTGCCAGGGTCAGGTACATAGATAGATTGTAGAAGCTGGTACTGTGCTCCTTGGGGAAGAGAAGGTTCAGAGCAGATTTGATAGAAGTATTCAAAATCATGAGGGGGTTGGACAGAGGTGATGGGGAGAAACTGTTCCCATTGGTAGAACGATTGAGAACGAGAGAACACAGATTTAAGGTAGTTGGCTAAAGAAACAAAAGCAACATGAGGAAAAACATTTTTATGCAGTAGGTGGTTAGATCTCAAATGCACTGCCAGAGAGGCAGGCTCAATTGAGACATTCCAGAAGAAATTGGACTATTATCTATAAAGAAAGAATGTGCAAGGCTACGGGGAGAAGGCTGGGGATTGACACTAGTTGAATTACTCCTTCAGAGAGCCAGTACAGGCATGATGGGCCGAATGACCTTCCTCTCTGCTGTAATCTTTCTACGATTCTAAGTCCTGGGCTCTTCTTTGACCCTTGATCACAATATAATGAGTTCCAGTTAACCACACTATGTGGCGATACATGCACTCTCACATCTTCTAATTACAGATTTGTTTGCCACTCTCAGGAACTCAGCCAAGTCCCTTATGAACGCCTCCAGTGAATCACACTCACTGTGCCTGTTAGCAACTTGTTTCAGAGTGTGACGATTCCTGAGAAAAGAAGCACCTCCTACAACTCAACTGATTTCTATCTTGATGTAACATATACTACCAGTCCTCCCTAACCTATCTTGCTCGAATAGTCTATCCAAAGGGACTGAGTATGATCGCTTCATGATTTTAAAGCCTTCAATAAAATATACATCATTAAAGGCACAGCCTTCCATTTTGAAATATCTACATTGCATTACCAGAAATGAATTTTAATTTGAGAATTTTGTAATATTTAGAAATAATGGAATGGATTTTCCAAGTCAGCACTCTGATTTTAAAGTATTGTATGACGCAATTAAATACTGGGAACCTGGGTACAGAGGTCAATGACTGACCACATGATTTTCCATCTGTTTTAATTATTGGGTAGAAAACTGTATGGGGCATGGTGATCTCCACATCCAAATTGCTGATAGATGCTCCCCTTACATGAACCTCTGTAATAGAAGAGGTAATTCATCAAATCTATGCAAATGTAAAATATAAGAATCTCTTAAATAATCTGTTTTCATTACTTAACCTGAATTTTCTGTGCCAAATTTTAAATTAAGTTTGGAATTCATACACAATATATGATCCAGCATGGCTTGATTTTCCTAAACCTATCTTATGTGTTCAATGAAAATGAAGATTTTTTTTCATAAACATGAGTGAAATGAAAACAAATATGAAATTTTGCAAGAGAATTTTCTTGGCTTAGATTATATAAAAATGTTACATTTCATTAATGTTTGGGTTTGGACAGTTCAATATTTTTCAAGTTGATACCAAATAATGTTTGTAATTTTGAAAATATAATTAAATCCATGTCATATGAATAGCTCTTTACACATTAACTAAACAGCTTGTAACTTTGGATCAAGATTTCTTTTAACGTGCCCCAGAGTCCAGGGCTCACAGCTGAGAAGCACTCATTATCAACGTTACCAGATTGAAGTTTTCACAGGAACTGGTTGGAGTTGAAGACTGTGACTCCAAAGCATCAGTAAATACCCTGGAAAAATCCCAGAATCTTTGGTAACAAAAATGGTGTTTGACTTAGTCAGTAACCAGTGACCCTATTGGAGTGTTAAAGCCTCATGCACCAGGGTTACAAAATTGGGTGCACACAAACCTCCAAACGCTTAATGGGCTGTGACTTCTGATCGGGTGGCAACTGAGTCAGATTGCCAATCCATTCAAAAGTTCTTGCCTGAAAATCCATCCAACCCTACCTCATCCATCCTTCCGATTCAGGCTGGCCAAGATCTGGGCAGTGCAGCACATCCCCGGGGCCTAGTGTCGAGAGCTGTAAAGTCAAAGATAAGTAAGCCACGCCCTCATTTTTGTAGCACTAGCTGCCATAACCAGGTAAATTAAAAGGCCCAGCCAGGTTTAAAGGTAGTTGACAAGGTAAGTGTATAAGGTAAGTGGGTAGGATTTGGAGGTGGGGAGGATCAGGACTTGAGTTGGGGTGCAGCCAGGCTGTTGGAGTCATGTCCGGTCGGGCCTTTGTGTGGAAGGATGTGTGTTCCGGCTGGGTTGGGTCTGCTCTGGTCAGGCCTTGGTGGCAGCGAGTCCAGTCAGGCAAGATTGGGGTGAATCAGGTCAGGTCAGGTCGGGCCAAGTTGGGCTGGGCCTTTGGACCTTTGGGGCAGGTAGGGGGGAGGGGTAGTTTTGGGTTGGGTCAGGTTGGGCCAGGCCTTAGATTGGGGTGGGGTTGAGTCATGCCTCTGAAGGGGTGGGGTGGAACCGTGTCTTGTTGATGGGGTGGTTTTGAGCAAGGCAATGGTGGGTTTGGATTGGGTTGGGCTTGGAGGAGGGAGGTAGCTTAGGGATGGGGAAAGTTCCATGATTGTGGGGGGGGGGAGAGTCCCATGGCGGGGGTGGGAAGAGGGAAAGAGTTCTGTGGAGGGGCGTGGTGGAGGAGTGCCATGGGGATTTGGGGGAGTCCTGTTGAGGGGCCACTGGGGGAGAGTCCCATGGAGGGGGTCTGCGGGGCTTGGAGGACCTCTGCTGTGGGGGGAAGGGTGGGTGGGGGAGTCCCAACTTTTTCTGAGTAGCCATTGATGTAACAGAGTCGGAACCATCCAAAGTTTGCAACTTAAACCATGGGGAGGTGTCACAGTTGTTCTCCAGCACATCTTTGAGCTAATTCCCGTATACGACGCCCTGGAGCTCAGCAGTTATGGCCCTAATCATACACAGTATGCATCCAATCTTATGACATGCACATCTGCTGTTCAAGGCTCCCTGTTGGGACCATGAAGTCAGAAAATTGCCCCTTGGTGCAATGCATGCAATAGGGCAAATCACCTATGTAAACCCCAATCAGACTTTGCATAATGGCCACTCCTACTGTAATGAACTAGCATTTTAAATTCCATATTTTCGTGACCAGTTCCAGACTGTTGAATTATTCTTGGGGAGAATTGTAGTTTGAAGTTTTAGATGTTAACTCCTTATATGTTGAATATAGTACAATGAATAATACTCAAAAATTCAAAATAAAAACAGGAAACGCTGGAGTTACTCAGCAGGTCAGGCTGCATTTATGTAGAGAGAGAAAGGTAATACCCTTTCATCAGAACTCCTCTGAAACACTAACTCTTGTTTCTCTCTTCTGTTTTTAATTCACATTTCCAGCATCTGCAGTATTTTGCATTTGGTTCCAGATTTCAACCCAGGCAAAAATCCAATTTGCCACAAGATGTATTTCTTCCTATTTTAGTTAAGAGTTAAAAGTCACCAAGCTAAATTGAAAGACATTTAATGTAATTAAAGTACAAAACATGGGTTTAGGAGATGGTGCACTTTGGAACTGATGATTTATGAAAAATGAGCCACTGAATGACGCTGACTAATTAATGCTCCAGAGACGTCAGTGTGAATCAAGTATTCTGATCATGATAAAAATAATGCTTTTTCCAGAAGGCACTGATGCATGTTCTGCACTCTATTTATTCAGTGTGTCTTTACGATCAAGCAGTCTTGGCACACAGCTTTATTTAATAGGAGAGTGTGTTAGGACCTGAATACATTAGTACTGAAAGATGGAGGTCCCAATATGGGCTTTTGTTGCAGAAATCTCTGTGTCACTTGGTTGCTATTTTTCACATAACAGTGGAGGACAGTTCTGGTGGGGCTCACCTTCGCACATTCATCCACCTTGTCTGCAACACTGACTAATTTTTCTGACAAGGCCAGCACTTATTGTCTATCCCAAACTGCCCTTGAGAAGGTGGTAGTGAATTGCTTTTTTGACCTGCTGCAGCCCACCTGGCGCAGGTACATCCAGAGTACTGTTATGAAAGAGTTCCAAGATTCTGACCCAGGCCCAAGTGAAGGAGCAGGAATATAGTTCCAAGTTAGGATGTTGCATGGCTTGGAGGGAGACTTGCAGGTGAGGGTGTTGCCATGCATCAGCTGCCCTTGTTCTTCTAGGTGGCAGAGGTTGTGTATTTGGAAGGATACAATTGCATCACAGAAGCACTTCAGAGGGATGAAGGGCTATTTTATAATGATAGGTTGAACAGGTTGGGCCTGCATCCATCGGAGTTTAGAAGAACAAGAGGTGGTCTTATTGAAGCATATAGGGTGGAATTTTCCATAAATGAGACTGAGTGCGGTGGCGGGCGGTTTGGGCAGTGCCCACCCCGCTGTCCGGAATGGCGGGAACTCGCGCCCGATTCACCGCTTGTAGCCTCATTAATTATGAAAAGGCGTGTATTGGTCCGAATCACCTGGCAGGTTGAGAGTTGATTTGGGCAGCTGCCGTCAGTTGGCGGGTTCGAAGGGCCGGGCGCCAAACATAAAGGCCAGTCCAACACACAATATCATTCTCTGCTGCCCACCAGGGATGTCTGGTAGCCAGAAGAGGAAGGCCAGGAGCCTGAAGGAGAAGGAGCATCCCACTTCAAGCACCAGGTCCTCCAGGCCTTGATCAGATGGGTGCAGTTGCAAAGGCATGTGCTCTATCCCAGGGATGGCTGCAGGAAGCACAGCAACCTCATCTCTCCGGCCTGGGCGGCTGTCGCACAGCAGGTCAGCGTGGCTGGCCTCCGCACAAGAAATGCCACGCAGTGCAGGAAGAGAATGAATGATCTCATCCACTTTGCCAGGGTAAGTCATCCTTCAACATCCTCCAATATCAAACCATCATCATGACATCACACTGAAATGGCTATTCCTTTCAGGCATCTCATGCTACCATTAGTCGGGGGCAGATAACAACACTCATTCTCTCATCGAGACTTTCACATCACCACCATCTCATCTATCGTGTTACTCACACTCCACCCTCTGGCCCTTCTGGGGAGGGCTCACCACACACTGGGGACATGCATCTCACCCAAACTCTGCTCCATCTTTTCTCACCACTTGCCTTTCTTCATTCATCAGACAGGCCAAGCTGGCGCACAACAGGCGTGAGAGATGGCAGACCAGGGAAGGGACATTCGACATCCTCACCCTCATGAAGTTTGAGGAGGCTGCAGCCGAGCTGGCTGGGGAGGGCAGGGATCGCTCCTATGGGGGAGGACAGACCAGCCTCTCCCACCAACCCTGTACAGATCACAGCTCCATCGCTTCATTAAATCCTGAAGATCACAGTGAGTCACATGCACTCTTATCTAGCTCATGCTCATTAACTGAAATTCTATTTTCTATTTTCTAGGGATGAGCAGATCAAGGCCCCCAAGCCAGTCCAGCAGCAGTGCGAGATCCCAGATCACATCTGAAGAGGAAGCTCAGTAAGAATGGTCATGGTACTCACACGCAGCCTCCACCAGCTCAGAGACACACACATCGGTGGGACATAGATGTAGATTAAGCTCAGGATCACCTACTGGAGAGCACCTCACTGACACGCCTCGCAACAGTTGGAGGCAGGGACAGCCCAGGTCTCCGGCACTCGGAGGGCTGCTGGAGACCAGCCATCTGCTCAGTTCGAGTCAGATGATGAGCCTCTCGAAGCTGCCCCCAAATCCGTGCTGGAGATGCAATGACAGGTGGCGGGACATCAGGCAGAGATTGGACAGTCACTCAGCAGACTAGAGCAAACGATGGAGAAGTCTGCCCGCATTCTGTCTGATATTGTGCCTCTGACATGCGAGCACCCAGAGGTCACCATGGGAAGGCTGGTGACCACCATGGAGATCTTGGTCCAGCAGCTCCTGCCGGATTTGCGCTCGGCCTTGCACTCCATGACCACATCCTGGTGGGCACCATCAGAATGGAGGCGACATGCAGACGAGGCACCTTGACACACCCCTCCCGGTGCATCATCTCCAGCAGGAATCAGGGCGGGTCTTTCAGATACTCACAGGGAGGATGAGCGTCAGCTGGATACCCTGGGGGAGGCCCAGGACACTCCAAGGGTCTTCAACTGCTCACAGCCCCTCTGACTGTGACCTCATCCACTCCAGCTTCTCAGGCTGCTGAGTGTGCTTCTGCCTCTAAGCAGATGACCCTTATCAGGCTGGGCCCTCCAGGCCTCGGGCCACCAGAGGACGTCCGCCAAGTTCATCACAGACATCACGACGTAGCAGTCAGCAGGCTGCCTCCACCTCTGCTGCGCATATCGGGACTGCACCCAGGTGTAACGGTAGAGTTAGGCAAGCTAAGAAAAATTGATGACACTTTGGGTCATGGGTGTGCTAGACATGTAAAGAAATTGCATGTTTGTTAATACCTTTGATGGCTGTGAATGTTCCTGTCAACTGAAGGTATTGTGATTTTGTACATTGGAACCCTCATATTCGAGGTTTGGCCTTGCTCCCACTTAGTGATTGTGTTCCACTGTGAGATTCATATTCCTGTGAAGTCAGCATCAGTTGGATTCATCTCTGCACCTTTGCATGATGTCAGGGAGATATGTTTAAATCTTTGTTGGAAGTGTGTGATGTAAGCGTTTCTAACCCTTCTTCCTCAAGGAGAACCATTGAGCGAGGGCAGCTCATCAGCACTGATATTCTAGCAGCATTTGTGTCTCCTCAGTGGTAGTGGCAGAAAAAAAGACATGCATGGGAGGAAGCGATCACTCAGCATGTCCACATCTCAGTCACAGCAATGTTTGCATCATTAGATGGGGGTGAAAGCTTCAAGTCTTCTCTCACATTGCTTTTGTTCCTAAGTGGACTCTCAGTCCCCAGAGTGAGCTCACTCACAGGGCCCCATTGACCAAAGCAAAGACCATGATCTGGCAATTCATGCAGAACATGCAAGTGTGAATGCAGGACTCATTCTCATTGCAAGTGGGTGGACATCCCCTGAGTTGAAAGAAAATGGCAATGAGGGCTAAGAGAGATGTGGCCATATTCCCTCACATTACTCTTCCTGGAACCTCTCAGCAATTAACGTATCACGGGAATGTGTCACACGTTTTCCTTCCTCCATGGCATGACCATGCTCATACTGACCCTCAGCAGCCTCATGAGGCTCCTGGGCCTCCAGATCTTCAACCTTCGATGAGCTGTCATCCTCCTCCAGTCCATCCTCTGGCAGGGGGCACCTCTTTGCTTTGCCAGGTTGTGAAGGGGGCAGCACACTGTGATGATGTGGGAAACCCTGTCAGGAGTGTATTGGAGTGAGCCACCTGAGTGGTCCAAGCATCTGAAGCGCATCTTCAGAAGCCCTATGGTCTGCTCTATAAGGGAACATTTGAAGCTGGGAGCAGCATTGTATCTCTCCTCGAAATGACTCTGAAGTCGATGCACCGATGCCATCAGCCAGCATTTCAGTGGGTATCCCTTATCCCCAAGCAGCCATCCCTGCAGAGGTAATAGCCCCTTGAAAATCTCAGGCACCTGGGAGTGACTCAGAATGTAGGAGTTATGGCAAATCCCAGGGTACCACGCACAAAAGTGCAGTATGTGCTTCCAGTGATCACACATCAGTTGTACATTGATGGAATGATAGCCCTTGTGGTTTATAAACATTAGGAGCCTGTATAGCCACATGGGTGCAGTCTATTGCACTCTGCACTCTTGGGAAGTCTGAGATGGCGGCAAAGCGGGTGAATCTTGCAGCCTGGCTATCTTCGCTCAGAGCAGCCTGACATAATTATGGACCTTTGTGTAAAGGGCATCTGTGACCTCCTTTATGTATTGCTGCATTGCAGACTGAGAGGTACTGCACAGGTCCCCTATTGATCCTTGGAAAGAACCAGAGGCAAAGAAATTGAGTGCAGCGGTCACCTCAAAGCCATTGGCAGGGAATACCCTCCACCTCCACATGGCATAAGGTCTTCACGAAGAATGTGGTATATGTGATGTACCAGAGCTTAGGCCAAGTGCAGACATGCATGGCATTGCCTTTCACTCGTTTGTAAATAGGAGACTTTTCTACAATAAACCCTAGATCTGGTGAGTCACCCTGGTTGTCTGAGTCTCTCCTCCTGACCCTCCTGTTCATGCTCTGGCTCCGCCTGACCATGTCCCTCCTGCTGGAGCTGCACCCGGAGTCGCCTTTCCCTCCTTCCCCTCCTCCGTTGCATTCAGACCCTGACAAAGGCAGCATTGAGCCCTGATCCATATGAGCCTTCTCTCTGAAAGGAAACATTGAAATCATTAATGATTCAAGCGGCAAGAAAGTTAAGCTCAGAAGATGACACGTTTGGAGACTGTAAGGGTCCATAGTTTTTCCTGCCCTACTTGCATGGTGGCTTTCAATGGCTTTCATCACAAGGAGGTCTTTCTCCTTTCTTTCTAAGCAGACCCCTGCTCAGTCCGGCGACAACAAGAGGTTAGAGGGTGACCCCAGAAAAGCCCTCCTCCTGTTCGCCCTTCTCCCTCGCTGCCATTCCACTGCCTTCCCTCCCCATTGCCCCCATGTTTGCCCTTCCCCCTCATTGCCACTCCACAGCCTTACCCCAGCGTTGCCCCCCTCGTGTTCATCAACCCCACCCTTGCTTCACAGCTCACCTCTGGTTGAGGTGCTAGTTTCTGAAAGCAGAGGCCTGTATGAGTACCACAGCACAGTGGTGTTCCTCAGGACAATGTGGGCAAAGAACAGGAGCAGACCAACCCTACAGCCCAGCAGTGTGATGCTCATCGCAACAAGACTGGCGCAGCACTATGGCAGGTAGGCTATGTATGTTGCACTCACCTTGAAGTTACCAGTGAGCTGAGGCCAGACATGTGCACGCCCCTCCTTTTCAAATGGATTTGAGGCCGACATAATTTCCACTGACATGCACAAGATTGGAAAGCCTGACAATATTCCAGTGGGCAGCTGTTCTAATGAGCATTCATGAGATCTTAATGAATACAAATGGCGTTTGCACCAGTAGTCAGCGGGAGAACCGATCCCCCCATAAACACACCATCGGGGGAATTGCAACCTGTTTTTATGACAGCAGGTTTGTGACTTTTTGTCTGCCTCTGGATTCTCTGCTCCTGCCCGGCACGAAACCCACCACAGGCAGGATGGGAAAATTCTGCCCATAAGATCCTGAGGGTACTTAACAGGGTGGATACTGAGAGGATGTTTTCATTAATGGGAGAGACTGGATCTGGGGGCATAGTTTAAAAATAAGGGGTCTCACATTGATGACGGAGAGGAGGAGAATTTTTTTATTGCAGTGACATGGGATCTTAAAATGGGAGAAATGCCACAGAGCTGGCAGCATGATGCCAATTGAAGGCCTCGACAGTTTAACTGTTATGCTTGATTTGGAGTTAAAGGAGGTTATGACAAAGTCTTTTCACTCAACTGGGGGAACTTGGGATTTTTACCAACGATCTCCAGGGCCATCACTCCATTTGACAGGCCCAATTAACAGTGTTCAATGGCTGGGAAGCAAATCCTCCAAGGAACAAGATCTCATTCATTCACCACTCTGAAGAAGTGTCATATGGACTCGAAATGTTAACTCTGTTTCTCCCTCCACAGATGCTGCCTGACCTGCTGAGTTTTTCGAGCATTTTCTGTTTTTAATTTTTCATTCATTCATCACCATTTTCAATTGCTGGAAAGAAATATCATTCCTGGTTCTGGTGAGCGTGACAGTAAGTCCTGGTTGACAGCAGTAAATTTCATACATCTGTAGGGCAGCATTTTGAAAGATCTTTCCAATCTCCAGGTGTAACTTTGCTGAAAACCTTGGAGATATGACGTAAATGACCACTGATGCCATTTCTCTGGGATATCTCTCAATCTCTGACCTCTGTTCTGACAAATGATCAGAAGAACCCCTGGGGAAATTACTTCTGTTGATTTATTTATGTGGAAATAAAAGCCTTTGAAGATTCAAATACTTTCCTGTGTCTCATTTGATCTTGTCTCAATCCCATCTGTTTGTATGTATCATCATATTCCTAATATGATTGATATTCATGTATTTTTATTTCTGAATGCTTGACAGCTGTGAGACTAACCAACTAACACTAATGCAGCACAGAAAATAAAAGACTCCTGGGAAGAAAAGGTGCCATTTATTGAAGCCATGAACCACAGCTTGAAAGCTATTCCTATCATTCATACTTTGGATCACAACAGATTGCTTTATTGCAAATGCCATATAAGAAAGGAAACCTACATTTAAGTTTTAAGCTTAATGTTGTAGCTTTTGACAAAAATAAATTTGGACTTAGTGCAGCATCAGTACACTAATGTGGAGAGCTCAATCAGAAAAAGAAGTGTACACTGTAATCAAATAACAAGAGATTTTGGAATAATTAATGGGTAAAATAATTAGTTGTCACAATATTAGTACTGTATTAAAATAACAAATCATCAACTGCTAAATCCTGTTAAGCATACAAGTTGACAAATGATTTTATCCTTTGGCAAGATTTTCTGAGTTGCAGCTAAAAATGCAGACTTACACATATTTCAACAGCAGCCATGATTCAGTAATTAAATTTGAACAAACAAGCACACATATAATCAAGCACCCATATACTCATATAACAGGAAAACACAGACCCACAAATACACAAACATAAATCACACACACACACACACACACACAGATATGTGCAGATATATGCCCACACTTACACAAACACACAAACATATGGGTTTCAGTGTGAGCAACAAATCCGGAAAAGTGCCAGCGTGTCAGAAACCTGACAATGCCGTTCACTTCCGCCTTTAACCGGTGCATATTTGGAGACATGTCAGAAATGGGGATGTCAGCTCTGTAATCTGACTATGGTAAGAGACAATTAATTGTAAATTTAACCCAGAATCCTGGATTTCTCGATCTGTTGTGAAACTTGGCCAGAGTCAACAAGGCCAGAGCACAGCAGGGATTGATAGCTCTTTGAAATTGACAGGCTGGAAAGAAACAGCACAGCTGGTTCCCTTCCTGGACCAAAGGCTTTGTCCACATGATTTGTTCTGAGAGGGAGCTTTCATTGTTTTACAGGTGACTTCCAAAATTTTGGGAGTCTTTTCTGCTTTCTTGGTCTTTACTCACTTTGTTCTGAATATACCAGCTGTCAGCCTTCTGTGCAGCATGGAAACATGTGTATGCGGTTCTACCTTGGATTTCTTATGAGGAACAGGAGCATGAGCACAAAGCTACACTAACAGGAGCAGCTACCTTCCTCTCAGCCGCATGAGGCTTCATAGGACTCGGGAGATGGACATGATGGAACTACTACCCCGACACAGTGTAGACTGGCCGAGGATCAGCTTTCTCAACATGATGGAGCAACAGTGTCTCAGGCAGTCTAGACTTTCACAGCATGCCATTTCTGACATCTGCAGCTTCCTGGAACAAGATCTTTTTCCCAGTGGACCAGGTGGGCTTGCATTGCCATTGGCCATCAAAGTCACCACAGCCCTAATATATTCACCTCCAACTCCCTCCAGGGATCTATTGGTGACATCTACAGGATTTCACAATCTCCTGCTTCTCCCAGGTGACTGATGCCAAATTTGTCAAGACAGCCATTTAATTGCACTTAGCTGCTGATGTGGACAGTCAGAAGCAGAGGCTCTTACATTAGCAGCAGTGGCTGGATTCCCACACATACAGCAAGTGATAGACTGCACAAATGGCAATCAAGGTGCCCTCTGAACAACCAGCAGCCTTTCTCAATTAGAAGGGATTCCACACCATCAATGTTCAGCTGGAATGTGACCACCAGAAGGCTTTCATGCATGACTGTGAAAGGTAAGCTGGAAGCTGCGATGATATCTTCATTCTGCACCAGTTAAAACACCTAAAGATTATCTCACCGTCGAATGTGAGTGGATCCTCAGAGACAAGTATTAACCTCTAAGGACATGGGCGCTGACACCTGTAAAGAGCATTACCTCTGCTGCAGAGGAATAGTACAAACAGAACCACAGGATCACAAGTCATTGAGCAAGCCATTCAGATGCAGCAGATTGAGTGTCCAGAATAATAGAGATCTGCTGTGCCTTGCACAACATAACACTGCAGAGTGCACTGCAGCTGCATGAGGAGGAAGGTTAGGGCCACAACCTCAGCTCAATCATGCAGTCATTGTTAATCAAAATGGACTACGTTTATATGTGAAACCTGAAGGAGGATGGACAGGATGAGAAGGGGCTTAGTGTGGCCAATGTGCCTGCAAACCTGAGTGTGTATAGCTTTATGGCACAACAGTATTGAAACCACTGCTCCCCCCCAACACCCCCACCCACCCAACACCCCCAACCCACACCCTCCCCCCCCAACCACACCTATAGCAGTCATTCCTGCAGTCAAAATCTCTCGGCCTTCTTCATACCCTTAGTTCATGTTCCTGTCTGGTCATGCCATTCTCCTGAAGGCTAATGAATATTTGTAATATGGGACCCAAAAAATGGTAGGATATAAAATCTGCAGGAAGAAAGAACTGTAGTTTATGATTGAGACTTATGTAGGTTATCTAGCCATGATGCTTATATGCATAAACATATATAAATACTTAAGCTTGACTGAAAAAAAACAGTCCATCATGTTTTGAGACATTGGGTGCAGGGTTGATGGAAAACAGTTTGTTTTTCTCAAAACTGCCGAACTGTGAGAGGGTTCTGTGAAGTGATTTTAGACAGTCTTATCAAGAAAGAATAAAGAGGTTTTTTTTTAAAAAAAGGCTTCAAAACAGGCCTTGAGAGTCTGGAAAAGCAGGTGTGTGTCAGTCAATGTCCTTGAGACTTGAAAAACACAATTAATTACTTGTTAAAAACCGAAGCAGGCTTCATACTGGAAAATTGCCCATTTAGTCGACCTGAACTGAGTTCTGCTGAAGAACATTGGAAAGTTAGGATCTACATGCTGATGGAATTTTAACTGTATCTGAGTGAGTAACCTTTTAATTTTGGCACTGCAGTAACCAGATAGAGATGTAATCTGGTCAATCAAAGCCTGCAACCAACAATGGCCTGAACATTCATCGGTGATTTGTAGGCACAAGCTCCTTGTAACTCCATGGGCTGAATTTACCCCATCGGGGGGGAGGTTGATGGGCGGACGCATGTAGGTGCGCTTTCGATCGGCACTCCCGATCGGAGGCGTGGCACCATTTTACGTGGTAGGGCCAATTAAGGCCCACCCAGCGTGTCGTCCACACGAAAGTGCTATGCGCTCCCTGTGCAGGCGGGGCGGTGGGGGGCGGGGAGGATTCCTAAAATTGAGAGTCCTTAGCCTCAGGGAGATTGGCTCTAAATGTGAAAAAGCTCAAAATAGGAAAATAAAATTTCCCTTACATGTCCCCTCATGTGACAATGTCACATGAGTTGGGACATGTTCATAATTTCCAAAAAAACTTTATTAAAATTTTGAAAACCCTACATGAAACTTCATCCCGCCCGTGGATGAGGTTTCATGTGCTTTCTACTTCCCGCTGGGGCTCCTGTCCTGCTTGCCAACCTTAAGATTGGACGGGCAGGTCCACTAATTACTTTAATTGACCTGTCAATGACCTCAGTTGGCCATTGACAGGTCGGCAGGCGCGCAGCTGATTTTGCTGCACCCCCGCCTTCCTGAAGATTTTAACGGAGTTCCGCCCAATGTCACCGCGTGTCATTTTACATGACAGCAAGCGGGCCCCGCCCCCGCTCGCAGATGGTAAAATCCAGCCCCCTATTTCTCTGCACTCTTTAACTTGACCAACAATGTATTAAACATGTTCCACTGCGAAAGAATAATGAATATTTTTGATGGTTAACTAAAGTTTTTGACCTCTAAAATCTGTTTGGAGGAAGAAAAGTCTTTCACAATAAAAATGAATGGACAATGGAGACTTGAAATAGAGTACATGATTCTTTAACATTTCAAATACATTGGCAGTGACATTTTTATTTGCCCAAGAGACTTTGCTTGGCGGTTATAAGAAAGACCTTTTCCTAGGGGCAGCCACTTGTTCAGCTCTGACAGCTGAGCTACTATGGCAGATATCTGGGCCTATGAGGGCCCCGCCAAAGTCTGTTCAACCTGCATCTGTGCAGGGACAGACTTAGTTATCGGGGCAAGAAGGAGCATGTGGGCCATAACATGGCAGGGAGGAGTGAGGGGTGTTGGTGTGGAAAGGCAGGGAATGAGAGGATGAATTCCTTGAGTAGACCTCCCAATTCCATGTGTTCTTTCTCCATCTTCCATCTCATGCCCCACCAAACTTCTGTGCTAGACAAGAGCTGGAGAGAGTTTTGCTGCACTTCAGAGAGGTGCTGAATGGACGAGGCGAGGCTTTCCTCCATCTTACTTAAAGTGGCAAACTGAGTGTGTTGACCATTCGTCAGGGAAAGCGTACACTTGGTCGCTTATCATGTCTGATGCTCCGTGCAGGTAGCCACTCTCTCCATGAGAGTGAACATCAGCACAAACACCTGAGGCATCATGTTTGAGGCAGACTTCTCCAATCTATTGAAGGTACAATGCCTCTGGAAATGCTGACAGAATTACTTTTTCTGTTGCTGCTCCAGAATAGTCCTCTTTGTGGTTGACCCTCAAGGATCAGCACCTGTGTCCAGCTGAACAGAGCTTGGACTCTCCTGTGCCCTCTGATGGAGGCTCTCCACTGCCCCTGTCGCTACCATCTGCTCCTGCTCACTTGTGATGTATTGTCCACTATGTGACAACTCCTATGTAGGCGCATTGAAGTTTGTGCGTCCGCAATGATGGAGCATGTGCATGAGTAGTGTGATAGTGCTCCCACAGAATGCATGACCTGCTTTGAGGATTCCTTGGCATGCTCCCTCACGAATTCCTGCATCACACTTGCAGAGCCCGTGGGGAATGAAAGATATGAATTAGAATTGACATGGGGAAGGGGTTCAAAGTCATTGTCGTGCAGATGATCATATTTCAGTTAGTGATGACAGCAATTCAGCCTTAAGTTATTATGTCGTTCGGTTGGAGTAGTTTCAATAACTCCCGAAGGCAACTAGCTGTAAAGACTAACTTTATTGTAAAATATTTACAATATTTAAGAGGTCACTCCTCACACTGGTTTCTTTCCATGCTGCTTTTTCCAAGGCCCTGAGATCACGAGTATATGCCACTTCTTTCTATGACATCAGAGACTATCGCAGTTAACTTTTTGTGGGATTGAGTCTAACAAACTCCATTCTGATTGTTATGTACCATGTGGCAGGGTGATATGTAATTCTGTTTCTGGCATTTTACTGACCCCTATCTCCCCCTCACTCCACTTCCCTGCTGAACTCCATGGCCCCCACCTCCGCAGCAGTCAGAATGGCTATCACAGAGGGCCACCTCCAGTTCCCTGTCTCTCTTCTCTTCTCCTGCAGGGAGAGATTGCAAAGAGGTATGAGTGACAGAAATGGATTATGTGGAGAGCATGGATAGAATGACAACATTTGTGGAGGGTGACTGTGAGGAAAAGATGTTAAATGATAAATAAGATGAGGGTAAGTGTCGGTGTTGGCTGTTCAGATGGGGATGTGAGGCAATGCCTTGAGAAAGAGTGATGATTGGAATTGGAGGTGTTGGACAGAGGAGAATGCTGGATAAGTCTGTGTGTAGAGCTGGCACCTTGAAAGTGGGATGCCAATCACTATTCCTGCCCTCATGGGGTCATTGAACCCCTTGGTATACTTTATCCAGATTCAAGGAACCATACCATTGCTCACTTCATCAGCCACTTCCAGCCATATCTGCTTGGTTTGAGATGATGGACTCTTTCTCCCATATACGAGGAACATTGCTTCTCTGCAGGCTCTCACATCCTGCAGCATGACCTCCAGCAAAGCTACACAGAACTGGGGGAAGGGGTTGGGGGGGGGGGGGGGGGGTGCGGGGGGGTGGTGATGGGGAGGGTGTGGGCTGTCTTCACATGTTGCACATCCTTTCTTCTTAGTCCTGTAGCTTCATTAATCAATCTGCAGTGGAGTTATTCTGACCCTTGACATGGGCCCTAGAAATAGAAATTCATCCAGCTTTGACAGGCGCGATCATCATCATGCCCGCACTCTTTGATTGGTCAGGAAGCCCGGAAGAAGGTGCTAATGCTGTGGCTGAGTTAAAGAGCTTTGGGAAAGCCGCCTTCTCTCACAGTCGGGTTCCTGACCCGGTGTTGGCTTCCCCACTGGAAGCAGACCAGTGCCAGTTCAATTCTTCCCATATATACGCGCACAAACAAGCAGATAGAGAATAGCTCACAACTAAAAATAAAATAAATATTTTCACACAAAAAGTTCAACCCTGTAGAATGTTCAGCTGTCTGTACATAAAATGTGCTGTCCACTTGTCTGGATTAGAACGCTGTGTAATTGGAGTGATAGAAAGTGATTTGGTCTATTATGGCACCGAATCTGGCTAGGAACTATAATTAGATCATGCAAATATTACTTGGTTTCAAACTAACACCCCATGTAACCTGTCAGTGAATTCTTTTCCTATGATAATGTGAAACACCAGCATGTGACTAATACCGTGTGATGTCTTTGATTTGTACAGTGCGGCATTGATTATTTTATGCTTCAATCAAATTTAATTGATTGACTCAAATGACTAATTGGCAGAAAACTTAATAGAATAATTTTTAAATTGTATTTTGCAATCATTTCAGCTGATACCTCTGTATCTGTCCAAAACCCAGTGAGAGAACAATTTTCTTGGCAGCCATGCATGTGGTGTTTGTTACTTATTAATGTGGCTCTTGATACTGAAACCTCTTTGATGTTAAGTTGACAACTCTGGCTGGGAGTCTACTCACTCATACCCTTTTGTAGCAAGCTGGCAGTGCCTCCTGTGGACTTACCCATCAACTCTCTTCACAGGATGCTGTGGGAATTATCAGCATGGAGCTTTTCAAAACTTCAAGCATGAGAGGGTTGCTGCAGCAGTCCGCACATGTCGAATAATTTAAAAGCATAAATTTGGTGTTATGTGTTTTAAAGTCGTAAAGAATTCAATTATGTCTTGGTTTGGAAACTGTTGATGATAGTTCTATTTGGTGTTTGTTAATGGCTATTTGGTGTTTCCCTCATTTAAAATAAAATGCAGCTTTTGGTACCATTAGAATGATTCGTATAAGGAGCTTTTTGTTGGTTTGTAAAAATATTTCAGAAATTGAAATTTTAATTGGATTTGGTTCTCTTGTTCTTAATATTTTGTATCATAGCACTATATCCCATGCACATCTGTTTCTGGTACAAGGCACTAATCAGATTCATGTGACACCTTTATGCCTACCCTGAAATCCTCGCTGGGATGTTAATGTACAAACACTGTCATGCAGATTGGAGCTCATTTGTTTTGAATAAATAAGAAGTCTGGTGGAGTGTTAGAACAGGGGATATCAGTTCATAGGTTAGTTCCACACAGTGGAGTAGGCCTTGACTTTAAGTGATAGTGTCAAAAGAGAAACAGTGAGTCAACAGTCCGTTTATGTCTCCTCTGATGTTTATTTCCATTGAAGTTAATATGGAAAGATGTAAAATGGGCTATTGATTTAGTACCATCCATCTTCTACCATCTCACAAAGTCAAAATCTACCCCTTGTGTAACATCAAGGGCATTCAGTGCAATGAGAAGCCTCAACATACTCATGGTTCTTGTATCTAGTTAAACTAGTCATGTTCCATAAATTTAATCCATTTCATCCTTCGATAAGCCACTGATACAAAACCTCTCACTTGTTTTGCAAGTGTAAAAATCTTTTACAAATTTCAGTATACATGTAAACAGTTCTACAGGTCATGATCGTAGCTCTACATTATGATAGAAAACATGCTATCTGCAATGTGCCACCCTGACTCAGGGTGACCAGCTTTTATGAAATAAAATAAAGGACAATTTGATCATAGGATCAGAGGGTGAAGGTGTGTGTGTGGGAGGGGGAGAGGGGAATGCTTGTGACAGCAAGAGCGTGGGGGTGGGAGGTTGGTGGATGCTGGTGGGGGAAGCTGCTGATAGGCATAAGGCCATAAAAGTTAGGGAAAGATGGAGGGTGCTGGTGATCAGAAGCACAGAGCGGGTGGGGGGGTGAGGGGGAGGTGGTGGGGTGGGGGGGGGGCGGGGTGCGGGGGGGGGGGGGCGGGGGGGGGCGGGGGGAGTTGGGAGTTGGTTTCTGGTGACCATAACTCACCATCACAGATTCATAGAATCACAGTGCAGAAGAGGCCCTTCGGCCCATCAATTCTGCAATGACACATGAGAAACACCTGACCTACCTACCTAATCCCATTTACCAGCACTTGGCCCATAGCCTTGAAAGTTATGACATGCCAAGTGCTCATCCAGGTCCTTTTTAAAGGATGTGAGGCAACCCGCCTCCACCACCCTCCCAGGCAGTGCATTCCAGACCATCACCACCCTCTGGGTAAAAAAGGTTTTCCTCACATCCCCCCTAAACATCCTGCCCCTCACCTTGAACCTATGTCCCCTTGTGACTGACCCTTCAACTAAGGGGAACAGCTGCTCCCTATCCACCCTGTCCATGCCCCTCATAATCTTGAACACCTCGATCAGGTCATCCCCTCAGTCTTCTCTGCTCCAACAAAAACAACCCAAGTCTATCCAACCTCTCTTCATAACTTTAATGTTTCATCCCAGGCAACATCCTGGTGAATCTCCTCTGCATCCCCTCCAGTGCAATCACATCCTTCCTATAATGTGGCGACTAGAACTACATACAGTACTCCAGCTGTGACCTCACCAAGGTTCTGTACAACTCCAACATGACCTCCCTACTTTTGTAATCTATGCCTCGATTGATAAAGGCAAGTGTCCCATATGCCTTTTTCATCAACCCACTCACATGCCCCTCTGCATTCAGAGATCTATGGACAGAGATCTTTGTTCCTCAGAACTTCCTAGTGCCATGCCGTTCATTGAATACTTCCTTGTCAAATTACTCCTTCCAAAGTGTATCACCTCACAATTTTCAGGGTTAAATTCCATCTGCCACTTATCTGCCCATTTGACCATCCCATCTATATCTTCCTGTAGTCCAAGACACTCAACATCAATGTTAACCACCTGGCCAATCTTTGTCCCATCCGCAAATTTACTAATCCAACCCCCCACATAGTAATCTACGTTGTTTATATAAATGACACATAGTAGGGGACCCAGCACAGATCCCTGTGGTACGCCACTGGACATTGGCTTCCAGTCACTAAAGCATCCTTCTGTCATCATCCTCTGTCTCCTACAACTAAACCAATTTTGAATCCACCTTATCCAATTACCGTGTATCCCATGTGCCTTTGCCTTCTTTATAAGTCTCCCATATGGGACCTTGTCAAAGGCTTTGCTAAATCCATATAAACTACATCAACTGCACTACCCTCATCTACACACCTTGTCACCTCCTCAAAAAATTCAATCAAAATTGTTAGGCATGACCTCCCTCTGACAAAGCCATGCTGACTATCCCTGATCAAACCTTGCCTCTCCAAGTGGAGATAGATACTCTCCTTCAGAAATTTCTCCAATAGTTTTCCTACCACTGACGTGAGACTCACTGGCCTGTAGTTCCCTGGCTTAGCTCTACAACCCAGCAACCATGCTGACAGAGTATGCATGTGCACAAAAATAAACAAAAAGGCAAAGACATGACATGACTCCATGGCTCAGTCTCCCACAGGCTGTACTAGAAATAATAGACAAATGGTACAAACAGTCAAAATAAGCATCAATCCTATAAAATACAGAAGAGTTTGTCACCCTGCGCTAATCTCACAACCAGTGCAGACATCAGGTAAACTAAGCTTCAGCCACAAGTATAAAATTTCCCCAGTTAGGGGTTAGCATTTCACAAGGGTTACTATCTAACATTTTTGGCACTGAGACGGATTTGATTTTAAGAATTTGAAATACTAAACATTCCAAGCATTGGGTGCTGAAAAAAATCTATATCTGACCTTGCCCAGGATGTCCTCAGCCCATCCTGAAATTGATCCCCAGGCCTTATATACAGCTTTAAGGTGACCTGCCAGTGTCTCTCATGCCTCCACAGGTAGGCAGTTTACCCCATGAGAAACATAAATTTCAGGTAATGGCCCTCAGGTAGCAGTCATGCCATCTCTTGGGATTCGCGATTTGTTAGTAATATTAAGTCTCTCACACGTCTTCTACTCACACAAATATAAATTGTTTTCAGGTAAGAAACTTCATGGAAAATATTTATTTTACTTTAGTAATTTAAAATAATTTTAAATTGAAAATTCAAGGAGTACATTAAAGCTAACTGGCAATCAGAGGAGATTTGGCTGCTGGTTGGGGGGATGCTGTGCTCTGAGGGAATTAATAGTGGTCTCAGTGGTCCTTATTGAGAGGCGAAGTTGACAGGAGCTTGTGGCAATAGGAAATCATGGTCTTTTATTGCAGCGTAGCAAAAAGGTAGGGATAAATAGTATTTGCTGGGAACGAGCAATCCTGATATGTTTGCTCAGGAAATAACAACAATTGACGGAATTATTTACCATGGTCACACTCAGTTTTAGCCCAGCACAATGGAAACATTACAGATACAACTATCTGAATATCCTCTAAAGTGGGAGCGTTAAAAACTGGAGAAATCTCATTTTGCAGTGTATCAGACAACAAACTAAGCCTGACGTGCAGATTCCAACAATAAAATTTATCTGCTTATTTGGCTTTCCATTACTCGCATGGAGACTTAGTTTGTTCTGAGTTTTAAAGCTATCACCATCTCTGTTCTTGTGGTAGCAGTGACATCCCTGCTTTAACATCCTATGTTAACATTATAAAATGTACTACAGTATACCAGCAATCATGTGTTCACAAAAATCTGTGTCTATGAATCAGTTGATAGGTTAAGGGAGATGGTTTTAGCGAAATTAATCTAGGGAGTTAATGCAGAGTTCACTTGCTGATGACTAAAACAGCAGAAATAACAAATGTAAAAGCAGAGAATTTGACTTCCTTCCTTAATGGGATGTATGCAACCTAAATTTGGAATGGAAGCAGGAAGGAATTAAATGGAGAGAGGGATGCAGAAGATCAGGGATCTTTGAGCACCTCATTCTTGGTCTGATTTTATAACCATAGGTAAACTGTGGGACTAAGTGTAGTATGACCTGCTAGAGATTAAATAAACCACCAACAGTAAATCTATGTTGGTTTATGCTTGCAAAAAATAGCAACTCATGATTTCAATCCTAAATCTTATGATTGTTATGAATTTATCTCCTGATTTACGGGATGGTAAACATGGCATTTCTGCAGTTAGTTCAGGGAGTGGAATGGAGCAGGTAACAAGATAAAAACAGAATTACCTGGAAAAACTCAGCAGGTCTGGCAGCATCGGTGGAGAAGAAAAGAGTTGATGTTTCGAGTCCTCATCACCCTTCAACAAAACTAATTTTTCTTTACAAGGAGAGGGGTGAAATATAAGCTGGTTTAAGGTGAGGGGGGGGAGAGAGAAGTGGAGGTGGGGGGGTTGTTGTAGGGACAAGCAAGCAGTGATAGGAGCAGATCATCAAAAGATGTCACAGACAAAAGAACAAAAGAACACAGAGGTGTTGAAGTTGGTGATATTATCTAAACGAATGTGCTAATTAAGAATGGATGGTAGGGCACTCAAGGTATAGCTCTAAAGGGGGTGGGGGGCATAAAAGATTTAAAAATAATGCAAATAGGTGGGAAAAGAAAAATCTATATACATTATTGGAAAAAAACAAAAAAAACAAAAGGAAGGGGGAAGAAACAGGAAAGGGGTGGGGATGGAGGAGGGAGCTCAAGTTATTGTTAAAGTTGTTGAATTCAATATTCAGTCCAGAAGGCTGTAAATTGCCTAGTCGGAAGATGAGGTGCTGTTCCTCCAGTTTGCGTTGGGCTTCACTGGAACAATGCAGCAGGCCAAGGACAGACATGTGGGCAAGAGAGCAGGGTGGAGTGTTAAAATGGCAAGCGACAGGGAGGTTTGGGTCATTCTTGTGGACAGACCGCAGGTGTTCTGCAAAGCGGTCGCCCAGTTTACGTTTGGTCTCTCCAATGTAGAGGAGAGGTAACAAGATAGCTGTTTTCCAGCACTGCGGAATGGGGAAAGCACACCTGCTGCTCATGGCTTCAGAGAAAGGAATGTTTTTTTTTAAAAAGTAGAAAGAGAGGTAGCTGTAGTTGGCTGTCATGGTACCTGAAGATTCCTGAATGGGATAGGCTTTTTCTTTAATGGCATCAAAGTGAAAATATTAGAAAAATAAACAATAGATAGAATGTTCCAATTCTCAATCCAATCTTGTTCCCACAAGAATTGCAGTTACACAGGATTCACGCCACTTCTTCTTTAATGACAAATTTTTAGTGTCAATGGCTTTGAATTATATTGCTGGATACCACCTCTTTCAAATTTCAATGGACACAGTGACCTGAAAATGGGTTTACTCCCTTCACTTAAATACCTCATAGAGGAATGTATCAACACTCTTATGGTCGAAGATCTAAGGTAGTAAAAATACTTTGGGTGGTTAATTAGTACCTGATCCTTCTTGTGGTTTGGGCCTCATTGAAATAAACTCAGGGTGCTGTCAGTTTTTGGAGTGGTCTCTAGCAGTCCCTTTATGAGCCATTGGTTTGGCTGCTATACATACAATCTTTCAATTCCACTGAGCAGGGCCTGCTCAGTGCTTGCTTTGTCGAGTGAAGTCCAAAAATTCGTCATGGAACCCTGATTTAAATAAATTTATAACATTTCCACCTGTTTCTGGTGAGAGTGCTTGCTGCCTAAACTAAGGTCAACTTGATCATTGCAACAGCTGGGCCTCAAGTAAAAACCTGACACTGTTTTCCTCAATTTGCAGCCCACTACCACCCAAAATAATCACCCGTAATGAGGTTAGAATTGGTACCAAACCCAAACTGTTTCATAATAAGGTTGTAGGTTCGAGTTCCACTTCAGGACTTGAGCACGAAAATCAAGACTGACACTCCAGTCGTCTTTCTGAGGAGATGTAAACCAAGGCCTCATCTGTCCTCTCAGGCAGACGTAAAAGGTCCCATTGAAGTATTTCAAAGAGAGGCAGCTGATTTATCCAGGGTGACCTGGTCAATATTTTTATCTCTCAATTAACATGACAGAAAACAGATTATCTGTTCACATTGCTGTTTTTGGGAGCTTGCTGTGTTCAAGTTGGCTGCTTGCCTACAGTTCAAAAGTACTTCATTGGATGTAAGGTGTTTTTGGACATTTGCATTTGTGAAAGGTGCTATATAAATGCAAGTCATTTTTTTTAACAATTCAGAATATTGCCAGTAGACAATTTGGCCATAGTGGTGCCTCAGACCTTGCCCAGATAGCATCCTTGTATGATTACTGTTTACTGAAAACAGTAAATGCTTGGAAAAATTTCTCAAATGAGGGAGGGACAGTTAGATTATCAAATAACACAATTAAATGCCATGATAGCAAACAAGGAGGTAATTTAAACTCCTAGCCCAACGCAAAACTCATGTGATGAGATTGGTCACCTGTCTAACAATTTAACTTCTGTAAGGGATGGTGGTTTGTGTCAGCTTCATCTCTGACTTCTGAGTGGTCCGAATCGCTCCCACTCCCTGGGTTCTAGACCTTGGACTTATTTAGGAGTTGTGACAAAATGCAGCAGACGACTAGTTTTAGTGCAAGAAAAAAAACCTGGGTTTATTGAAGTCACAAATGAATTTATAACATTAGGATTACACTAAGATTATACAGACCTACAAAGTACACTTAGTTAATCTGGTCACATAATTTTTCCACAGGCTGAGCTAAAACAACCCGTCCAATGTAACAAAATGTTCTGTTATTCTTATATAGGCAGCATAAATGCAATTGTTTGCATGGGAAGAATTTTCCCCCCGTCATGGGGGTTGTGCGGGGGCGGGTGAGAATGGACGCGAACCCAATTGGCGCCCCCAATCGGGTCCATGCCGCCATTTTATGTGACGCACATCTGGAAGCACTGTGTGCTCCCTGAGCAGGGAGGTGGGAGGGGCAATTCCCTGAGTCGGGGCCTGCGCTCTTTCACACATGCACGCCAAAGAGCGCAGAAATCTCCCTCAGGCACGGAGCTGCCTCAGGGAGATTCAGTTCAAGTTCAGAAAAATTTAATAAAGGGGAAAAAAAATTTTAAGGACATGTCCCCTCATGTGAAACTGTCATGTGAGCTGGGACACGTTCATTAATTTTTTCAAACGTTTTTATTTATTTAATAAACCCTTCATGAAACCTCATCACGCCCGTGGATGAGGTTTTATGAAAAATGTGAAGGCTGCCTGGGCTTTTCACCTGCCCACCAACCTTAAGTTGGATGGACAGCCTTCTTAACAGCTTTAATTACCTTCTTAATGGCCTTAATAGGCCTTTGACAGTTTGGCCGAACTGAGAATCTAAATAACGCGCGGTGACATCAGGACACATGCCCGACGTCACCGTGCATCATTTTACGCATCAGCGAGCAGGCCATGCCCCCACTCGCCAACCCAAAAATTCTGCCCAGATTCATTGGCATGAATTTTCAGCTCGGCGGGTGGGTGCAACGGGTGAGCCTGGAATCGGGGGAAAATGGACTGCAATTGCGATCAGCCCCCAACCGTGATTTCGCATTGGTTGGCCAATTAACGGCCAGCCAGCGTGAAACTTGCCCTAAAAAGCTCAGTGCTGCCGGGTAGGAGTGGAAAGAGGGCAGGCGATGACTCAATGCGGGCACGGGCCAGCACTGACAGAAATGTCCCTGAAAGCAGGCAACCGCCTCAGGGAGCTGAATACCTGAAACAGCAAAAATATAGATTTCAAATGCTGAAAAAAGTGTCCATGTATCATAATCAGTCACCTGAAAGTTTAGCTGATGAAAATGCTGTCCAAAGAAATTTATTTATATTTTATTTCATCACGGAAATCTCATCCTGCCTGTGGATGAGGTTTGTTGAAAAATGCAAAGGCTGCCTGGCTGATTTGCCCGTCCGCCAACCATAAGGTTGGACCGGCTGTGTAAAATGACAGACAATTGCGCCATTAATGGGATTAATTGCCCTCTCAATTGTTGGCGGGCACTCTTATGACTTTTGCCCGCACCAACCGATTGAAGTATCGCGCGAGTGTGGGGTGATGTTGGGACGCTTGCCTGACATCATCATGCGTGATTTCATGTCCGATCGGGTCAGGTGTGCGTCTACCCGATCAGCATAAAATCCTGCCCATTGCTATAAAGTGCAATGATTATGTTACAAGGTTTTAGAAAACTGTTATAAAGTTACATTTTAAACCTTGGACTGATTTTAAAGACTGTTTTCAAAATGGACTTCAAGGATCACCTGACTTTCTCCTTGTGGATTTGGACAAGGACCCCTTCAGGCAGACAAAGAGGAGACATCCCCTGACATATATATTTGAAATTCAATGAGTCTTCCAAAAGAGTGAACAGAAACTCATTGACCTGATAGCTTTTCCTTCAAACACCAATATTGTAGTATTGCCCTGAAAGAAAAACCAGTAAAAACTGGGAAATAAGAATACTGGTCCAAACTGGTCTTGTATACCTTAAAATAGTACACCAGTAAAAACTGGAAAATAAGAGTACTGGTCCGAACTGTTTTTTCCTTCTGGGTGAAGGTATAGCCTCTCCTACTCTCTATCAGGTGTCACGTGATTGTTCTTGGAGGCTAAAACCAATGGGCCATAAATACAGGTAATTTGGGTGGGGGCGGCGGGGGCGGGGGGGGTAGCAGGGGTGCTTCTTGTCGAGGACCTGGTTCAAGCATGTAGCATCTGAAAAGCTATCTGTAATAAAGTTAACTGATACTTATTGAAACCTGTCTGGTACGTCAAGTCATTACATTTGGCAATGAGGATAAAATAGCTCCGACCTGCACCTTGCCTTGTTAAATTGAGTATATCAAATCTTAAGAAAAAAGAAAAGAATACTCATTAGTCATGCCATTCTTCGGCAGAGTCGATCCTTACGATGCGACTATGGAAGACTGGAGCCAGTATGGTTTTTATTTTGTAGCGAACAAAATTACCACAGAGGAAAAGCAGAAAGCAATTCTTTTGAGTGTATGTGATAACATGATGTACAATCTCATCCGCAGCCTGACGGCCCTGAATGCGCACAATTCTAAGTCCTTTAATGAATTAGTGGACCTTGTGGAAACATATTTCCAGCTGAAAGCCATCCACAATAATGCAGAGATTTAAGTTTAATTCCAGAGTAAGGGCCCCAGGAGAGACCATCGCAACCTTTATCGCAAAGTTGAAGCAACTGACAGAACACTGTGACTTTGGGGACACACTCAATGATATGTTGTAGGACCAATTAGTTTGTGGAGTTAACAACAATGCCATTCAGCACCATTTACTCGCAGAGGTCAACATCAATTTGAAGCGCGCTATAGAAATAACACTAGCCATGGAAAGTGCTGCGAGAGACTCACAAGCTTTACAACATGTACAACATGGTGCTGTTCTTCACGTGGGGCGGAACATACCATTGAGCGTAGCTCATAAACCAGAGACACAGTGGTGTAGCAAGGGGCAATGTCTGCTGTTAGAATAACGAAAAGGCTTAGTAGAAGGCTTAGTCTCCAGGGTTAATCTGTTATAGATGTGGGGGTGATCGCGGACCGGACACCTGAAGATTCAAGGAGGTAGAATGCCATTACTACCATAAGAAAGGTCACATAGTAAGACAATGTAGGGCGAAATTGAAACAGCCCATAAAGCAGCAAACCAATATGATTGAATTGAATAATACAATAGAACCTGAATCTGTCGATATTGACATCTATTCCCTATGTTACGTCGCCGCTGTAAAAACCAAAACCTATCACTATCACAGTTCAAGTTAGTGGGAAGCCACTAATAATGGAGGTGGATACGGGAGCCTCAACCACAGTGGTGGGAGAGTGCATATTCAAATACCTAAATGAAGGTGCCCAGCCACTGAATCTGAAGCGAACAACTGCTCAATTGAAGACATACAGGTAAAGGGCATCACCACAGTACCTGTGTCTTATAGACAACAGACAGTCCAGCTCCCAGTGATCATAGTGACAGGTGAAGGCCCTAGTCTTCTGGGCCGAGACTGGTTGCAGAAAATCAAGCTTGACTGATCTGAGATATTTCACCTGAAAACAGGAGTTCCTGAACTGTTAAGAAAATATAACAGTGTATTTTGTGACAAATTAGGCAAGTTAAAAGGCTTGTGGATTTTCAGACGACACCCCATTTCTTTAAGGCCAGACCTGTGCCCTGTGCCCTAAAGGAGATGGTGGATGCAGAATGGTGCCACTTAGAAAGGTTGGGCATCATCCAACCAGTCCAGTTGTTGGAATGGGCAGTGCCCATAGTCCCAGTAGTGAAGCCTGACCAAATTATATGTATTTGTGGGAACTACAAGGCAGCCAAACTAGATAAACATCCTATCCTGAGGATGGGCGACTTATATGTAAAGCTAACTGGAGACAAATCCTATACAAAACTGGGCATGAGCCATGCTTACCAACAATTAAAGCTGGGCAACACGTCTAGAGGGTCTGTATCAATATACTCGTATCCCCATTGGAGTATCGTCTGTTTGTGCAATCTTCCAAAGAACAACAGAGAGTCTTTTGCAAGGACTTCCCCGAGTATTGGTATACCAAGGTGATGTTCTGATCACAGGGTTAACTGAAACCTAACACTTAGCCACCTTGGAGGAGATGCTAAGAAGATTTTTGGAAGCTGGCGTACAATTAAAGAAAGAGAAATGTATCTTCCAAGGGCCAGAAGTTACTTACCTGGGTCACAGGGTGGACGCCATGGGTTTGCATCTGGTAGAAGAGAAAGTTAGGACAATCAAAGTGTAACTGAACTCAATTCTTTCCTGGATATGGTCAACTATTACAGTCGCTTCTTGCCAAACCTGTCAACAGTGTTAACACCATTACGCTTTTTGTAAAAAAAGAATTATCCTTGGTTGTGGAATTCACAACAGGGAGGAGCCTTTGTGAAAGTTAAGAAGCTATTACATTCATCGTGTTTACTGGTACATTACAACACATCGAGCAAATTGGTATTGACGTGAGGCTTCTTGGTATGATGTGGAAGCTGTGTTATCATACAGAATGGAAGATGGATCAAAAAGGCCAATTGGCTATGGGCAGAATTTTCTGTGCCCGCTGGCGTCAGGTGTGATTGGTGGCATGAGTGGACAGTATGGTGCGATCGGTTTTATGATGGCGGGAAACCAGTTCATGATTGTCTGCTCAGCCCACTCAAGGCAGGCCGCATTTCCCACCATCAGATGTCAGGAACCTCATTGTAATACATCTGCATATCATTATCAATTCCCCCCCCCGCCTGCTGGATCGTCCATCCACATCGGCGGGAAAGCATGCCGACGTGTTTCACAGCAGCATATAGAAAGCGTGCACTTGGTGGCCTGCACTTTGAGGGGAACGCGGAGGTAGTTCCCTCACAATAACAACAAAAAAACTGCGGATGCTGGAAATCCAAAACAAAAACAGAATTACCTGGAAAAACTCAACAGGTCTGGCAGCATTGGCGGAGAAGAAAAGAGTTGACGTTTCGAGTCCTCATGACCCTTCGACAGAACTTGAGAAGAGTCATGAGGACTCGAAACGTCAACTCTTTTCTTCTCCGCCGATGCTGCCAGACTTGCTGAGTTTTTCCAGGTAATTCTGTTTTTGTTTTCCCTCACAATAACGTTGTGCAGTGCTTGCCAGGGTCGCCTGTTGGATTTCAAGCTTCAAGCTTCAGAGGGGTCAGGGGGTTGGTGTTAAACGTAGCCCTGTTGTTGAGGCAACCGGTAACAGGTGGGATTAAGGGCAGCTCTGCTGTTGAGAAGACTGGTAGCAGATGAGGGAGCGGCAAGGGCAGCCCCGCATTTGAATATAGCGCACAAGTGTTCTGGATGGGGGTAGGATGGACGAGGGAAGTGGCCATGCATTAGGAAAACCTGTATAAAGTGACCATTCCCCTGCAACTGAGACAGTTAACGTGCAACCTCATTCATGTGCTTATCTGCCCACTCAAGCAATGCAGAGGCGTCAAAGTGCTACCAAGTGCTCCAGAGCTTTACCCCCACCGACCACCCCACCATGGCACAAACAATAAATTCATGAGCATTTTAATGGACTGCAGAACAGTTGGCACATGTTGTATAATCTCCCTGCTAAAGCTGGCCATGTAGCAGTCACTGCTGGAGGCATTTACAGCCCCTTGAAATGTCAGCATCCCAGTTTGGACCAGTCTCCCTCATGATTCAAGCTAACAGGGCAGCTTTGCAGTGCACTAATTTCTGGCCATCCAAGTGGTGGGCAGCTCTCTCCAGGGAGCGTTAATGCACTGTCACACTTAACCAGAACAGGTTCTTAGTACGCCCATGCTAACCACGTGTCTCTCTCTTTCATCCTGCAGGAGGAGTACATCATGCAGGTGTGCACACAGTTTCCAGGGAGTATGCACAACGCTTATATCCTCTGTTGGTCACAGAACCCTGGCGTCTTCCAGGGTCCACATAAGCTGTAGGGATGGCTCCATGGGGTCAAGCGCTACCGCAGAGGACATGGCTGATGACACCCATGCAGCAGTCTCAGACTGTAGCAGAGCAACAGCACATTGAGGTTCATGTTGCAGCTCGCAACTTGGTGGAGCAGACCATAGGGATATTGAAGATAAGGTTCCGGTGCCTGTGATGACTTTGGTTGACGTCCTCTGGAGGGCCGAGACTTGGAGATCCCTGGCCTGCTTTCAGGGTCCTGCTGCATGGCAGTGGCACCCTCCTCGGACTGTGGAGCTGGAGTTGGAGCTGCTGAGGTCACAGGAAGAGAGGTGTCAGATGGGCCGGACACTCTCGGAGCCACCTGGATGGATGGGCCCAGAGTCTGCACCTGCTGCTCCTCCCACCTATTGGCGCTCAGGGGTCCCAGGTTGACACCTTGAGGAGCAGGGGTAGTTGGAGTGAGATCAAGCTGCCCGGCACCTCTCTTGTGTACACACTTTTGGAGGCCAACTATGGCATCAGCGATGGAGTTGAGCCCATGCAGCAGTGCAGGTGTGAAGCCCTGGACCTAGGGCTTCATGGCAGCCACCATCCTACCAGTGTTGACTGCGGTGCATTGGCTGGTGCTAGTATCTCAGAGTGAACAGGGATGAACTCCTCCATCTTGCCTTGCAATCTGTGTTGTTCAGTGGATATCCCTTCCAGATATTCCTGAGCTTGCCTTTGCAGCTCCAGCAACTGTGACATGAAAGAGTCCAGAGGCTATTCATTTGACTCTCACTCAGTAGGTTTCTGGCCTCCAGCAGCCCTCCAAAGGCCAGAAACCTAGGAAGGTTCTGCCTTCACCTGCTGTGGATCGGACAATGCAATGTGCTCACCAGATTGAGATCCCAGGGATATTCTATCGCTAGGTCCCACTGAGCTGTGTGTTTCTGCACTGGTGGAGGGTGTGGATGAGCGCTGTGATGGGACTTCAGAGAGGAAGCCTTCATATTCCCTTTCAAAGGTTTCTTCGGGGCTTGATTGGAGGCCCTGGGTCATGGACCCTGTAGGCTGTTTGGCTGATGTGCCTGTGGAATCAAGGAGAGATAATCAGTGCATGGCAGTGGCCTGTGAAACAGGACACATCACTCACAGCATGATTATCTGATGGATGTTGCACTGCTAGAGCCTCACATGGTAGAGCACCACCAACCTTACCGTCAGCACAGGGCTGGTCCAGATCCTCACCAGCCAGATGGATGGATCTGTTTTCAAAGACAGTGAGGATCTTGATTTTGGGCATTCCGCCGCCGGTCTACAACCACTCTCCCATTTTGTGCCAGCTGGTTCTGCATGGATAGAGATGGACAAAGTGTAAACAGGACACCTGCAGGGCCAGGTGTTACATGTGCTGGGCCTGTGCAAGTGGTGAGTGGTCCCATGGATGGACTGAGACCAATGAAGGTGTGTGTGAAAGAGTGAATGGTGATGTCTCTTGAGCCAGCAGTGAGCGAGGGTCCTGTGGGCATGTGATGGATTTGTGAGTGCGTGAATGAGAGTGATGAAAAATGTGACCTACCTTGGCGGAACGGAGGAGATCATTCATCCACTTGTGGCACTGGGTGGCTGTCCTCTTTTGAAGGGCATTGGCACTAACCACTGCTGCCAGTGCCTCCCAAACTAGGTTAGTGCAATTGTTGCCCATTCTGTGGCCAGAGTGGGGGCTAGAGGACATCCCGGCGGGCCTCCATGGCATCCAAAAGGCGTTTGAGAGATGTGTCGCTGAACCTGAGGGCTGTAGTCTTCTTCAGTTTCAGGGCCATGTCTTCTGTGCAGCAGTGGTGGTCTGGAAGCACTGAGATGTGTGCTTGCGGCTCAACTTTAAGTATGGTGCCCGGCGTGATGCAGCAGCGGGGTGATGGTTGGCAGGCAAATGAGAGCCCCCCCGCCATGGAAACAATGTGTTTTCTGGGAGTGCATAACTAATGTGGCAGGGTTGGGACAATATGGCGTGAAAACCCACCATCATGGCCAATGGGTTAAACATCATTTTACTCACCTGCTACGCATTTAGTGCAACTATGGGACGATTCTGGAACCCTCTCTGCAGCCAAGAATGGTAATTCCCAACTATTGGTGATATTTGTAGCGAAATAATTGCACTAGTATCTGCATGGGCGATGTTTCACCATTTTATCGGACCATAAACCATTAATGGGTTTACTCAGTGAGGGTAAGACTATTCTACCAATAGCGCCAGCAATAATTCAACATTGGGCTTTGATATTATCTGCGTATGAGTATACCTTTAAGCACATCCTAGCTTGCATAATGCAAATGTGGATGCACTCAGGCGTCTCCCGTTACCAGGTAGCATTGTGCATGCTCCAGTGCCACAAGAAGTTGTGCTTGTACTGAATTTCTTGGACTCTTTACCTATGTGTGTGAAGCAAGTTAGAAACTGGACGAGCAGAGATCCAATTTTGTCAGAAGTCTGAGACTTTGTATTGCAAGGGGTGTCAAATTCATCAGTGTCTGAAGAAATGAGACCATTCCATGCCCGAAAAACAGAGTTAAGATGTCAAGATGGAATTTTGTTCTGGGGATCAAGAGTTGTGGTCCCTTCACAAGGAACAGAACCACTCTTAACAGAACTTCACAGTGCATATCCAGGCATATCAAAGATGAAGGTGCTTGTGCAAAGCTATGTCTGGTGGCGAGGCATTGACAGTGACATTGAAAGCATGGCCAAGTACTGTCTCCATTGTCAGCAGCAACCGAAGTTGCCTGTTTCAGCTCCGCTGCATCCATGGAAGTGGCCTGGTTGACCCTTGAGTTAGACTAGACATTGATTATGTATGACCATTCTCAGGTACCATGTTGTTATTGATCATAGGTTGGCATTCTATATGGATGATGTCTATGAAGTCAGGTCACCAGCATCGAGCGCAACTCTCAAAAAGCTGCGTGATAGTTTTACTATACTGTGCCTATTGAAAGTCATTGTTCCTGATAACAGTACAGTCTTTACCAGTACAGATATTTAGAGGCTCATGAGTTTAAATGGAATCAAATATATTAAAACAGCATCATATCATCCCTCATCAAATAGTTTAGCTGAAAGAGCAGTGCAAACTTTCAAAACAGGAATGAAGAGGGTATCGGAAGGCACTATAGAAACTCAACTTTCCTGCTTTGTTCTCAATTATCATATGACTCCTCACTTAACTATGGGTTCAATGCCATCTGAATTATTGATGAAATGCCACCTATGTACAAGGTTAAGTCTGTTGTTTCCAAACTTACAGGACAAGGTAGAGAAGAATCAAAATAATCAAAAATTGAATCACGATATTCATAGCAAAGCTCGAAGATTCACTGTTTTTGTGTGGAATTTTGGAAGTGGACCTTGTTGGGTTCCTGGGACAATTGTCTCAGAAGTTGGTCCCTTGTCTTTCCAGGTGGAAGTGGAAGACTGAATTGTTTGAAAACTTGTGGACCATCTTCAGGATAGAAAGGCATTTCAACAACCAGCTATTCTGCCTTTGATTAACATCGGATCATTAATTCCTGAGGTGACAGATCAACCTAGAATAGACATGCACCCATAGTCCCTGTGATGAAGCCAGATCAGACCATTTGCATTTGCGGAGACTACAAATTAACTGTGAACAAGGCTGCTAAAGTAGATAAATATCCTATCCCGAGGATTGAAGATCTGCATGCTAAGTTTTCTGGAGGAAAATCCTACACCAAACTGGAAATGAGACATGTATACCAACAGCTAGAGCTGGATAGCACATCTAGAGAGTGTGTAACCATCAACATGCACAAGGGCCTGTACCAAAATACATGCCCACCCTTTGGTGTATCATCCACCTGTGCGTATTTCCAAAGAGCCATGGAAAGCCAAGAACTTCCCTGAGTTATAGTGTATCTGGATGACATCCTGATCACAGGATCAATGGAAGCCGAACATTTGGCCAACCTAGAAGAGGTTTTAAGGAGATTTTTGGAAACTGATATACAATTCAAAAAAGAGAAATGTACTTTCCAAGAGACTGATGTCACTTATTTGGGTCACTGAATGGATGCCCAGGGGTTGCATCCAATAAAGTCAAGAAAATCAGGGCAAACAAGGAGGTACCCTCTCCTACCAGTGTCACTGAGCTCATGTCTTTTTTGGGCATGATAAATTATTATGGTCGCTTCTTGCCAAATTTGTCTACAGTGTTCGTCTCTTTACACTTATTATTGAAGAAGAACTACAGATGGCTTTGGAAGGAAGCCTTCATAAAAGTCAAGAAGCTTTTACTCTCATCATGTCTGTTAGTACACTAAGACCCATCAAAAGGATTAATATTAACCTGTGATGCATCTCTCTATGGAATGGGAGCAATATTGTTACACAAGATGGAAGATGGTTCCGAAAAGCCAGTAGCATATGTCTTCAGAACCCACTCTGCAGCTGAGAAGGGCTACTTAGAACTTGAAAAAGAAGGCTTATCCATAATATTTCGAGTATTGAAATTCATCAATATCTGCATCGTCGACATTTCACCATAGTGTAGATGACAAGCCACTAGAGGGTTTATTTCGTGAAGATAAAGTAATTATACTCATTGCCTCTGCCAGAATTCAAAGATGGGCTTTGATTTTGTTGACATACGAGCACACTTGTAAGCACCGTCTAGGTATGCATATAACAAATGCAGATGCCCTCAGTTGTCTTCTTTTGCTAGTTGGCATTACACATGCTCTACTGCCTCAAGAAGTTATATCTGTGTTGAACTTCCTGGACTCTTCACCAGTCTGTGCGAAGCAGATAAAGAATTGGACAAACTGGGATCCAATTTTATCAAGAGTCCAAGAACAGGTATTGCAAGGATGGTCAAATACATAAGTCTCTGAAGAGTTAAAACCATTCTATGCCCGTAAAACTGAATTAAGTTGTCAAGATGGTATCTTGTTGTGGGGAGCAAGAGTAATCGTCCCTTTGCAAGGAAGAGAACCATTCTTGACAGAATTTCACAGTGCACATACAGGCATTTTGAAAATGAAGATGTTTGCGCAAAGCTATATCTGGTGGTCAGGTATAGACAGTGATATGAAAAAATGGCTAAACACTGGGCTGAATTTTCTCTTTGGTGGGGGGGCAGAGTGGGAGCGGGGCGGAGCAGGAGTGGACGCGGACCTGAGCACTGCCTGCGATCGAGTCCACGCAGCCACTTTACCCAGGTGGGCCAATTAAGGCTTTGCAAGGCTGCTCACAATGGCAAGTAGAAGGGCTCACCAGAGGGTTTCTGGTGAGCAGGCCAGTCCGGAGGGTAGGCCAGTGGAGCAGGCGAATCTGGAGAGTAGGGCAGCGGGACAGGCCAGGCCGGAGGGTAGGGCTGGGGGCCAATGTGCCCCTTGTTTCTTGGGTGACTGCCTTGCTGCCCTCCTCGAGGAGGTGGCAGAACGGGGGGAGGTGCTGGTTCACCAGGATGGGAGGAGGAGGCACCCCACATGACGAAACATACCTGGGAGGAGATGGTGGCGGAGGTGGTAAGCTCCCACGATGTGGTGCGGAGCACCTGGATCCAGTGTCACAAGTGCTTCAATGACTGTTGCGCTCTGGCAGGGTGAGTACCATTTTGGCATTGGTCATGTAATCCAGCAGGTTGGCTTACCCCCTGCTCCCCGCCTCCCAAGTCTGAGTGTAGTGACTGTATTGAATCATTGACGGCATTTGTTCTTTGCTGGGTGGGCCAGCAGATACTGCCCATGCCGAGGTCAGTCTGAGAGGGTGATGAGGAGATGAGTTTTGCCCCCGCAGCATGTGTTACACTGAGTCCCACATGACTGGTTTGGGGGCAACCTGGAGGATCTGGTCCTAGGTGCTGTGTTTGAACTCCAGGACATGTCCAAGTCAGGATGATGACATGCTGGGAGGGGAGCTTCAAGGTGTCAGGGCAACGAACCACCTGCTGCACTCTGTGTTCCTTGTGCTTGCGCCTCCTTGCTATGGAAGGATATACCGTGTAGTGCCTAATGTGATGCAGGCAGTATGTGTCCAAGGTGGGGGGGTTGGTGAGGGCTGTGGAGCAGGTCTGGCAATTTTGTGTGAGTGTTTGGCAGTAGCGGGGTGAGGAGGCTCTGGAGCCCTGATATGTCCCACTCTGATTAGGGCGGGCTGTATGTGAAGAGAGTTCATGTGCAATTTTCACTAATCAATGCTCACCTCTCATATTCAGGAGAAGAATGCTCATTAACATGGCAGAGCGTGCGATGACTGGTGGTGGCCAGGCACAGTTTGCCATTCTTAGCCGCTTCGAGCAGGAGGCTCTGGATCTGGAGAGGCGCATGTGCCCAGGTCCACTGGTGTCGGTGAGGCTGAAGTGCCACGGCCAGGTATTTATGCCCAACAGTGAGGTCAGCATTGTTCACCCAACAGCCATAGCAGTTCTGAATGTTAATTGATTTAATTTTGCAACATGGCTTGACCATTGGTTATGGAAGGATGAGCGCATACTGACCTGGGGGGCAGGATTGCACTTTGACATTGTCTGCACGTTAACTGATCCACTGTCCTTATTCTTACTTTCAGTATCATTAGAGCAGGGCCAGGAGGAGGAACAGCAGATGCCCCATCTCACACCTGAGGGGCCTGAAGCTTCACCAGCCACACATCATTTCTGCAAGTCAGGCACCAGCGCAGGTACTAGCACCTCAGTGGGAATTCGAATATTGGCTAATGTCCCAGGGCACAGTGGTGATGGGACTTCAGTTGCTGAAGGAACTGGCAGAGACAGAGAGTGCCCAAGGTGCCAGCAGTCGGAGGACTGCTGGCAGCCAGGCACATGCTCAGTCAGTGGCTGATGATGTGCCTATGCAGTCATCCACAATGCAGCCGGTGCAGGAAATGCGGGCGGGTGTACGGGACCATCTAGGGGAGATACATGAGGCTATGCTTGGCTTGGTCTCCATGGTGGAGGAGTCTATGCAGACAATGGCCAAAGCAATGAGCCACATGTCCGAGCGCCATGCCTCCTCCATGGAGAGAGTGGCGACTCTCGTGGAGAGGCTCCTCCAGGAGACCGGTCCTGGGGATGCACTTTGACCAACAAGCCCTCACATTGGCATTGACCTCAGTTGGTCAGTGTCAGTATGGGAGATGGTTTGGGCATCAACTTTCCAAGCTCGTTGCCCATCCATCGACGATGAGCAGAGAGGTCTGAAGCGACCTCATGTCGGCGCAGCAGCTGTCTGTTGTCTCTACGGGCACCTCTCAGGGCACTCTGGATGAGGGCAGCAGTTCCTCCGCCCCTCTGCCTGTGACCGTGGCATCCAGTGAAGCTTCGGCGACTGGGGTGATGCCAGCTGAGGAACAGGCAGCTCTCTCCCGGGCAGGGCCAACATTGGCTCCATGAGTCAGAGGATGACCGCCAAGGCCATCAAGGTCAACAGGACAGCAGAGTCAGCAGGCTGTCTCAGATGCCACTCCGAGCAATGGGGCAGCACCAAGATGTAGCAGCTGTAAACAAAAGCATAAGGCAACCTTTGGCACACCACGGGTTTCTCACTGGTGCATTTGTGTTGGCCCGAGATGAGGTCCTTATGATTTGTTTTGTTTGGTAACACTATTGACTTTTTTTTTAAATAAGTTGGTTTGGTTGACATAATAAATTCTGAAATGTCACCATGGCTGAGGGTGCCTCTTTTCTTCTGCATATGTATGGTTCCAAAACTGTATTGAGTGTTTTGTTGGACATCAGCTTTATTAACAAGGCCCTTAGTGACTGTTCCTAACCTGGTAGATTTTGCACTTAGGTGTCGAGTATCGAGCCTACAGCCCAGGCTTGTCCTAGAGGTCCATCTGTGGTATGCTAGCTGAAGGTTCATTGGATTAAAGCCTCCCGGGTGTCCCTGCCTCCCTGGAGTTTGCCCGGGTCAGGGTCTATCCCCTCAGCATTTCCCCATGCGTGCTCATCCTCGACTCACTGCTGGACTCATTGTGTGCAACCGCAGCCACTGCATTAACGTCTTAATTGTCCACTGCACCCCCCACTTTCCAGCACAAGATTGTGGAGATTGCAGCATGCTACCACTATCACCAAGAGACAGTCTAGGGGGTACCCCCTGAATAGTCCAGGCATCAGAAGCGCATCTTGAGAAGACCGATGGCTTTCTCCACCACAGCCCTTGTGGAGGTGTAACTCCTATTGTACCACTGCTCAGCTTCTGTTATTGGATGGCAGAGAGGCGTCATGAGCCACCTTCTGAGGGGATAGCCCTTGTCACCCAGCAGCCATCCATCCAGCACTGAAGAGCCCCAGCACCTGGGAGTGTAGGCATCATGGGAGCCGCCTGGGTACCTTGCACAAACTTGCAGAATCTGCATCCTGTGATCACACATTATCTGCACATTCATGGAGTCGAAGCTCTTCCTGTTGACGAAAGCACCGGGCTCACCTGCTGGCGCCTTGATGGTCACATGTGTGCAGTCTATTGCACCCTGGACACAGGGTAAGCCAGCAATGGCCACGAAGCCTTTGGCTCACTGTGCCTGACTTGCCTGGTCCAAATGGTAGTGGATGAGGGCCAATGCACGCCTGAACAGAGCGTCTGTAACCTGCTTGAAACAATTGTGGACAGCTGATTGGGAGACACCGCAAAGATCACTCACCGAGCCCTGGAAGGAGCCAGAGGCATAGAGGTTTAGGGCAGCTGTGACCTTCAGAGCTACTGGAGTGGGGTGTCCACCCACACAGTTAGGGAGACCTCAGGGCCAATCATCTGACAGATGTAGTTGACTGTCTCCCTTGACATTTGGAGCCTCCTTCGGCACTGCACCCCAGACATATTGAGGTAGCTGCTTCGCCGTCTGTATACCCTGGCAGCAGGATAATGGCGTCTTCTGTGGCCCCTTCTGCCTTGGACTACCTCTTGGCCTTGCGCCCATTGTACCTTTGCCTGTCCTCCCAAGGGTGGCTCCCCTGGAGGCTGAATGTGGACTCCTGGCTTCCTCACCCTTTAGCCCTCCCATCTTCCTCAGAGGAGCTGCCTCCAGTGGACAGTTCAGCTTCCATTCCCAGGCTAAGGGAAGGCTTTCTGAAACCTGCAGGCCCAGAAAAGATTCCTCACTGCAGAGTGTTGACCTGAAGGATAAGAGTCCAGACACAGTAGCTGGTATGTGTTTTGAAATACTGCAGATCACACAGGTGAGTTTCAAAAACTTTCATAAATAAATACTTTACTGTGCATGCTCATGACCCCAGTAAGCCCCCTTATCCCACCCATGGATGAGGTTAATACAAATGTGTCCTACACACCTGCCCGTTGTGCCCATGTGCCTGCCCCCACACGCCAGAGGGAAAACTCTGCCCACTGCCTCCAATGTCAGCAACAGCAGAAGTTGCTCATTTCAGTTCCACTGCATCCTTGGGAGTTGCCTGGTCGACCCTCGGCTACACTACATATAGACTCTATAGGTCCATTTTTATGTGCCACGTTTTTAGTTATCATCGACACGCACTCTAAGTGGATGGATGTGTATGAAGTTAAACCACCTATATTGTGTATAACTATTGAAAAGCTGCACTAATGTTTTAGTACACATGGCCTACCAGAAGTGTTTGTTTCAAATAATGGAACTGCTTTCACCAGTATGGAATTCCAGAGATTCATGAACTTAAATGGGATTAAACATGTCAAAGCAGCACCATATCATCCCTCATATAATGTGTTAGCAAAAAGAGTACTACAAACTTTTAAAACAGGAATCAAAAAATTATCCGAAGGAACGTTAGAAACACGAATTTCAAGATTTCTTCTCAACTATCGCATGACTCCTCATGCAACTATGTGTTCAACACTGTCTGAATTATTAATGAAACGTTGCCTTCATACACGATTGAATCTAGTGTTCCATAACTTAGAGGGGAAGTTAGAGAAGAACCAGAGTAATCAGAAAGTGAATCTTGGTATTCACAGTAAAGATCAAAAATTTACTGTGAGAGAGAAATTTTGGAACTGGACCTAGATGAGTTCCTTGTATAATTGTCTCTGACACAGGGCCTTTATCATATGAAGTGGAAGGAGAAAATCAGATTATTAGGAAACATGTGGATCATCTAAGAAGTAGAGAGACATTCCAACAACCAATTACTCTACCTGAAATTGAAATTGAACATTTGATCCCTAAGGTGCCAGGTTGACATAGAATAGACATACCTGATGTCTCTATTGAAGTAAATAATTCTGAATTGCCATTGTCTAAGGATGTCCTTGATGCTGCAGCTCTTGATCAAGTCGATCCAATGGAAGAATCTCAAGTAATAGAGCTACGTCAACCTACCCGAATCAGAAAACCACCTCAGAGACTTAATCTATAATTGCATGAACTGTGCATATTTGTGTATATTATGGATTAAGATATTCTTGTCAATAAGAGATGTAAAATAAAATTAAAGGGGGAGGAATGTGGTGATTGTAAGCAAAACATTTCATACTGTTTTGGGGATCAACCGAATCAGCCCTAAGGGCGGGTAATCTTAGGGGCGTAACTTTCAAGTTGTGATCTTGGTTCAAGCATGTAGCTTCATCGGGAACTCTGTAAGTAAAGTAAACCGTTTCTAACAGGAAACCTATCTGGTACACCAAGTTTATTACACTGTGACTGTCATCAGTTTTCATTTATTCTCCTGTAAAATACTTACGAAATTGATTATATTGAGACCAAGGCAAATTAACACCGCTAATTTCTCATTATAACTAAGAAACAAATTTGTTAATTTTATTAAGAGCTACATTTCATTCACGGCACCCTATGGATACTGCCCTCTACATATATGATATGTACAATATTTATCTATTAAATAATTAATCCTTCTTCAGTTCTCTACCTTAAGGCAGGTCCTTGGCAATTATTCACTGAAGCATGATGAAGTACCATGGTTTTTTATTACAGGTGGGGCAAAGATCCAGGCCCCATGTCTACCTCAGCTGGAATGAGGATAGAACCCCACACTATTGGCATTAATCTGAACCACACACAAGCTATCTAGCCAACTGAGCTAACCAGCCCTTGTTAAATAGTTTACTTTTTTATTCATTCATAGGATGTCAGTCACTGGCTAGGCCAGCATTTATTGCCCATCCCTATTTCCACTTGAGAGGTGATGGTGAGCTGCCTTCTTGAACAACTGCAGTCTATGTGGTGTAGATACACCCACGTTGCTGATAGGGAGGGATTTCCAGGATTTTGACTCTGCGATAGTGAAGGAACGGCAAAATATTTCCAAATCAGGATTGTGTGTGCGGGCTTGGAGGAGAACTTCCAGGTCATAGTGTTTCCATACATCTGCTGCTTGTCCTTCTAGATGGTAGTGGTCATGGGTTTGGAAGATGCTGTCTAAGGTGCCTTGATAAGTTCCTGCAGTGCATCTTGTAGATGGTACACACTACCAGCAGTGTGCGACAGTGGTGGAGGGAGTGAATGTTTGCAGATGGGGTGCCAATCAAGTGGGCTGCTTTGTCCTGGATGGTGTCGAGCTTCTTGGGTGTTGTTGGAGCTGCACTCATCCAGGCAAGTGGAGAGTTAAACATCACACTTCTGACTTATGTCTTATAGATGGTGGACAGGCTTTGGGGAGTCAGGAGGTGAGTTACTCACTGCAGGATTCCTAGCCTTGGACCTACTCTTGTAGCCACAGTATTTACATGGCTAGTCCAGTACAGTTCATGGTCATTGGTAACCCCCAGGATGTTGATAGTAGGGGATTCAGTGATGGAAGTGCCATTGAATGTCAAGGGGGGGATGGTTAGATTATCTTTTGTTGGAGATGGACATTGCCTGGTACTTGTGTGGCACAAATGTTACTTGCCACTTGTCAGCCCAAGCTGAATATTGGTCAAGGTCTTATTGCATTTGGACATGGATTGCTTCAGTATCTGAGGAGCCATGAATTCTGCTGAACATTGTGCAATCATCAGCAAACATCCCCACTTCTGACCTTATGATGGAAGGAAGGTCATTGGTGAAATTGCTGAAGATGATAACTGTAAAATGTAAAAAAAATACATTCACAAATATACAGCTAAACTTTACAGTCTTGATATGGATTAATAAAGAAATTAAATCTTAATAAAGTGAATATATTTGTTTAGCAAATATAATGAGAAGTTTGCCATGTGCTGATGTGCTTTGTCCTAAATATCGCCAATTACATTAGAATTTTGTAGGTGCACAATTCAAAATTCACATGCAAACAATATAAACTGAACTGCCAATCTGGGTAGTGATCCAGAACAGACAAAAAATATTTACAATGCTACCAGGAACCACATGTTCATCAAATAAACAAAACATGTAACAAGCAACCCAGAGTTTCAGAAAACTTGAATCAGAGCCTAAAGAAATTATTGTTTTCTATATTCAGAAGGGAAAAAAGTATTGCGAATGGCTATTATATTTGAAATAATTTCTACTTATGCTTCATATCTCCTATTTAGCTTGGTTAGATGACATTTTTACTAGATGGTATTGTCTCACACTATTCAGAATTCTTCAATGTTATGAGACACATTTTCATCCTCTCAAGGGCACACTTAAGGTCCACTTTGAAAGATCTAGTAGGCAGAACAATGAATCAGTAATAGTCAGTGCCAATGATTCTTTTAAATTTATTAATATTTTAAAATTGTATTATCCTGTCAATATTTAGAAAGAACTGTGGTAAATCACAGATACTTTATAGGGTTGACCATTAACCCTATGCTTGCTCCTTAAAATGTTTCATTGATGTGTTCTCGTCACTCTCACATCCCCGAAATGAACATTGCTAGTGGGAATTAAGAAGATTGTCTGGGCCAGCAGCTGAAAAAGTTCAGGCAAGTGAATGACACAAAAATGTTTATTAAGCTCTTTAACATGACTTGTTTGTTTATGAAATGGAAGATGGTGGATTTTTTAATGATATGAATGGTGTGATAAAAGTTAAACTCATTGCAAATTGAAAGAAAAAGCTGAAAGTCTTGCTGCCCCACTGTATTTCATCCGTTTTGGTGGTTGGGGTGCAAAAAGATAATAGTTTTTCTTGCTGATGCCAATCTTGCTAGGTAGTGATAGAAGTAACAACATGAGAAAAATCACAATTTTATAGTTTAACCCTTCTGAGGTCATGATAACAATATTGGACCATCTTCGTGATGGCGTTGGTTGCCTCTTACGAGATTAAGATCAAACCAGTGTGCATTTTGCCATATTTGTATTCCTTTTGCATCAGGTGATTTTTTTCCATTTCGGTGTAATATTCTGGAAAGTCAAAAATGTTAGAACATGAATGTTCAAAGCCCAAGTTCACTTAAAATGAACTCAGCAGGTCTGACAGCACCTGCGGAGAGGAACACAGTTATTCGATTCATTCTTAACATGAGGAAAAAATAGCATTTGGGGACGTGAATCGCTCAAAAGGCATATGTTGCAATTTCTAAATGCCAAATGAGGATGGTATGTAGTTTGTAGTGCAAAACACCAGGAATAGGATAATTGTGTACATATGCTTAAATGTCTCCATTCATTTGCATTTCAACATTGGTTAAGCTCAATTTTATACTACAGCAATGAGGACCCACAACATTGAGCTGATTATCTGAATCTCAGAAAGCAGAGCATAAATATGAGGAAGCATGGCATGAGATAAACCAAGTAGCCAATTGAATTTGCTTTTCTCTCAGGCCATATGGTATCCATGCTATGATTTAGGGATCTTTGATATCCAACTCAGTGGCAGACTAGACCTCAGTTTAATGTCTCTCTCTCCTCTTTGCTCCCAAGAATTCAGCAATCTAATTTATATGCTATTAAATCTTGAAGATGTTTATACACTCTAGTATTTATAAAAAATGTACCCTAAATTATTTTATTGATTAAAGCAAGATATAAAAATCATGTACACATGCTGATAGTCAAGTAGTACAGAACATGAGTATTGTTGAAAAAAGAGACATGTCAAAACTCTGTTTTGCACTCATGAGGACACTTTGCAAGAATACCAATATCAGGGGAAAATAACAATTAATACTGTATGTGAAGAAAGTGCTGATTGGTTAGCAAGTGGACTCTGATAAAAATGACTGACAAAATAAGTAACAGCTTTATTCACTAACGCATTCCTCAGGGCAATGCCTTGACCAATCAGGGTCAAGCTGCCTGGTTTAAATCTCAAACAATGCTTGACAGTTAACTGTCAGCCACCAGTGCATTCTCCATGGCAACACCTCAACCGATTAGAGTCCACTTGCCAACCAATCAGTACTCTCTTCACATACAGTATAAATTTTTCCCCTTAGATTGGCATTCTTGTAAAATTCATGAGTGCAAGATGAAAAGCTTTGACATATCTCTTTTTCAGCAATACTCATTGTTCAACAAATGATTTCTATATTTTAGCCCTGATAACTATTTTCTCTGATTTTATAAAAGTTTCTCTTGGATATTTGTATTCCATCGGTACTTTCTATATTTTTATTTCCTATCTTTTTCCTTCCTATTTCTAGCTTCTTTCTGGTTTTCTATCTTTGTAGAGGTTTTCTATTCTGTCTCTCATCTGTAATATGTTCCTCTCCAGTATCTCTCCTCTCACAATCTTTACTTTTTGTACATTTTTTCCACCCCACATTGGTTTTGTCCCTCCCTTCTCAGTTTATTTCCCTTTACCATCACCACTTTCTTTCCACACTTCTTTTTTCTCCAGTTTCCATTCTATCTTCTCTCTCCCCTACTTTCTTCACCCTGTCTTGAAACCTCCCTTCCTAACAACACTGAGTGTACCTACACCACATGGATTGTAGCAGTTCAATAGACTGCTCAATGGCAATTAGGTGTGCACAATAAATGCAGTGATGCCCACACCCTGTGAAAGAATAAATTTTATAAATGCATTCTGTGCACATGTATATTAGAACAGGCAGAGATTAGTCTCTCCAGTAAAAACTGGTAAGTCAACAAGCATTTTTCTCCCACTATCTTCACTTCTCCTTTTCCTTCGCCCTCCTTTAATTCAATTTTTCTCTCCCTCCTGTCTTTACTTCTTTTTTCTTTCTCTCTCGCTCCACCTCCTCTTCTGTTTCACCTTCTAGTTCACATATGTTTCTTTGTTGTTTACCCAAAATTCTGCTTTTCTCTTTTTGTGTTCCTTCACTTTTGTTCCTTGTTCTCTCCTTCATGTTTACCTCTCCCTTTGTTTCTTCACTTCTCTTCCTTCCGAATTCTTCTTCACTGTTTCTCTGCTGTTTGATCTGTTTTTCTTGTTTACTCTATGCCTCCTCACATTTTTTTATTTTATTTATTTACATCAGAACTTTATACGTTGCTTCTGAGCATGGACAGTTGACCAGATGGAGGTTGTGAATTATGCAAAGGGATCACTCAGGCTTATGCATCCAGGGGCATTTGTGGTGCACTGAACTGTTTGGGGAATGTGGGAAGATTGCTGGATCCAAATTTATAGATTATTTTTGTAAATATGTTTGTTATGCAAAAATTATATCCTTAGGTGTATAGAATGGAATATGACCGAGCACTGTACCTTGGAGATTCTTTTGCAATTGGGTGAAATGCAAATTATTTTCAGTACCAGCCATGTAATAAGCTTGGTGAATTATAGAAGGAGAAGCAAAGCAAAAGATAACATAGTAGGAAAGAGAAAACGACATAATGAAATACTTAAGTGAATGAGCAAGAAAAACATTGGCTTGATCATGATTTAGATCACAGACTTGCCATTCACTGCTGACACAAAAAAAAATTAAGGCACTAAGTTCTTAACTGTTATTAAAAATCCCTCATTAAAATTGCAGGATATATCCCTACTAACCAGTATAGGTTATAATAAAATAATAGTTTTAAGGCATAATTTTCTGAGCCTGCTGATGGCGGGTGTGATAGGTGGCATACGTGGAAAATATTGCGGGACCCACTTCACAATGGCGGGAAGGCAGGCCTCGATTTTCCGCTCAGACCACCGATGGTGAGCCACGTTTCCCACCATCAGATGGCAGGAAGCTAATTGCAATACATTAGCATATAAGTAAAAGGCCATCCCACCAGGCTCTTGGAACCCGGTCTGTCCAAGTTGGCGGGAAAGCACGCCAATGTCTTTCACAACAGCACGCAGGTGACGTGCACTTGGCGGCCTTCACTTTGGGGGAACTGAGGTGAGTGAGCAGCAACATTCTCCGCAGCTCACCCATTCTTTACAGACCTCAGGGGTGCCGGGAGGCGGAGGAAACTCATGCCTGGCCTCGTAGGCAACTGCTGAGGGGGATATCCAGGAGCAAGTGCTGGCCAGCCTTGGAGGTGATGACTGAGGGGTGGGGGGGGGACTGGGGGGAAGCACTGGCCAGCCTTGGAGGCAACAGCTGAGTGGGGTGGGGTGGGGATGGTCAAGTGCTGCCCTGGTGCTGCATCCCACACAGAGGCATTCGAGGTGGGGGACAGGGTAAGTGAGGGAAGTGGCCAGGCATTAGGGACACCTGTATAAAGTGACCATGCCTCTGCAACTAAGACAGATCAGGCTCAACCACAGTGATATGATTGGGGTCAGGGTCCTAGCTTGCCTGCCCATTCAAGCATCATGGAGGCACCAAATGGCCACCAAGAGCTCCAAACCTTTCCCCCACCCTGCCACCCGCTCTTGCAACCTGCCCCCTACTCCCTGCCCCGCTTCCCACATAGGTTCCGCACGTTGGATTGTACACCCACGATGGCCATGTAGCAGTCACTGCTGGAGGCGTTCACAACCCCTTGTAACCTCAGCATCCTGGTTTGGACCAGTGTCCCCCATGTTGCAGGTTGACGGAACAGCCATGCAGCGCACTCACCTCTGGCCATCCGAGGGGTGACCAGCACTCTCTGGGAAGCATTAAGGGACAGCAGGGACTCCCGCACACGCTGCCCAAGAGCAACAGCGAGCTGTGACTGGTCGATGCCTAGCGACACCCAGGATCTATAAAGGCCACCTGCCATTCCTGCAGATGACTGAGAACCAGCATGGCCAATGACTGTACATGTCTAGGGACCTGATGGCTCACATCTGCCATTTACTGCAGGGCTTGGCACCAAGGGGACATGGAGGGCATCCACTACCAGTGGCTGTGAAAGTGACCATGGGGCTCAATTTCTATGCCAGTGGCTCCTTTCAGGGCTCCACAGGTGACCTTTGTGGGATTTCACAATCCGCCACCCACAAATGCATCCATGAGGTCACAGGTGCCATATTCTCCATGGCACATAATTTTATGCATTTTGCCTGGGACCAGGACAGCCAGGATGCCAAGGGCCATTGGATTCACCCTGATCTCGAGATTCCCGCAGGTGCAGGGTGCGATTGACTACACTCATGTGGCACTCAGGTCTCCATCGCTGCACTCAGTGGACTTCATCAACCACAAGGGCTTCCACTTACTGAACCTGCAGCTTGTATGCGATCACCAGAAATGCATCCTGCAGGTGTGCGGACAGTTTCCAGGGAGTGTGCACGATGCCTACATCCTGAGTCATTCTCAAGTCCCTGCAGTCTCCCAGGGTCTGTAGAGGCAGCAGCATTGACTCCTTGGGGACAAGGGCTACCTGCAGAGACCGTGACTGATGACACCCATGCGGGGACCTCAGACTGCAGCACATTGATGCTATAATGAAGCTGGACCAGTCTGATAGAGCCCTGCAATACAGTCAGCAGAGGATGTCACATAACGGCATCATCTGCTGCGCCCTTTACAACCTGGTGTTGCAACAGGATGAGGAACTGGAGGATGTACATGTCTCCTCCAATGAGGAGGGCGCTGACGGGAATGAGGGCGATGGTGTTCTTGGCGGTGACGACGATGGGGATGAGGCTCTCACACTGGTGAGATGAGGCAGGCGCACTTGGGAGGACCTCATAGCTGCCAGATTTATGGAGGATGATGACAACATGCAGTGAGGTGTCCCCGTTGATCCTCACATTGCAGTTGTGAATGTTTGATTCTAGTCTGGCTTACCTCAGTGCCAATAGCCTCTCTGAGAATGCTCCTGTCATGGAGATGCAGTGGAGATGCTAAAAGTCACTCTGAGAATGTCTGACTCCTGTCTGGCCGAGGGCAGCTCGTTTGTGCTCAGTGATTAGGGCCATCTCAGACACGCAGCCATGAAATTTTAGATGCATCTAATGCTGTGTCCGCCTTCAGCACCTCAGCCCTTCAGGGGCTGGTGCGCAGCGTCACTGGTCACAGCTGCTTGTGTGATGAGGGCCAGCCCCAACTTAAAGGTGCTGAGAGCACCCAGAGGATGCCTGCCCATTATATTCTGGCAGCAATGACCAGCACTGCTGAGGTGCAGGCATCATTAATGTTTCCAGGGAATGTGAGGCTGGACCATCACTATGGCCTGAAGGTCGCACAGATCACAGGGAAGAGGCACTGGAATGAGACACCTGCCTTTATCTTGTGCAGAAATGTTTCACATCTGAGTGACAAGGACACTGCTCAACAGAACAAGGAGCCACAGGCAGGGAGTTTATTGACAATAGTGATTATTATGTACAAGTGATTAACACCCCTGCCCAGGCTATGCAACTTATTCTCCCTAATTGTCCTAACCCTGTCTTGGTACCCCCAGACATCCACAGCGGAGGTGGAGGCAGCCTGCTGACTGCGACGCCCTGTCTGGAATGATTCCGGCAGGCATCCTCTGGAGGACTGAGAGTTGGAGGGCCCCGGCCTGCTTTCAGGGTCCTGCTGTGTAGCAGTGGCTCCTTACTCGGCCTGTGAAGCTGGATCTGTGGAGGTCACAGGAAGAGGGGAGTTAGGTGGACTGGACACTCTCGGAGTCATCTGGGTGGATGGCCCCGGAGCGTTCACCAGCTGATCCTCCCCCCCAATGGGTGCCTGAGGGCCCATAGCTGACTCTGTGAGTGGGAGGGCTAGTTGGAGTGAGATCGAGCTGCCCAACACCCCTCTCGCGTAGACACTGTTGGAGACCAACTATGGCATTAGTGATGGAGTTAAGCACGTGAAGCAGAGCAGGAGTGACGTCCTGGACCAAGGTCTCCATGGTGGCCACTATCCTGCCAGTGTTGAACTGTGTGCATTGCAATGCTGGTGCTGTCACCTCAGCCTGAAGACGGACGGACTCCTCCATCGTGCCTTGCAATCTGAGGAGTGCAGTGGCCTTCCCTTCCTGTTGTTCCCAAGCTTGCCTTTGCAGCTTCAGCAACTTTGACATGACTGAGTCCAGAGGCTCATCATCTGACTCAGACTCAGCAATTTTCTGGCCTCCAGCAGATCTCTGAGTGCCGGGTGCCTGGGAAGTCCCTGTTGCCGCCTGCTGTGGATGAGAAAGTGCGATGTGCTCATCAGATTGTGATCTCAAGGCTACTCTAAAGCCACGTTCCACTGAAGTGTGTGCCTCTGCGCTGGTGGGTGGGTGCTGTGATGGGACTTCAGGGAGGGTGCCTTCAGATTCCTCTTTGGAGGTTTCTTTGGGGCTTACTTGGAGGCTGTGGGTCAGGGAGTCCATCAGCTCTTTCCCAGATGTGCCTGCAAAAGCAAGGGAAGACAATTAGTACATGATAGTGGCCTGTGAAAGAGGACACATCACTCACAGCATGGTTATCTGATGGATGTTACACTGCTGGATCCTCACTTGGTAGAGCAGCGCTGACCTGACCTGTGTGTCAGCACAGGATCGGTCCCGATCATCACCGGCCAGCTGGTTGGCTTTGTTTTCAAATTCTGTTAAAAATTTTGAATTCCGGCATCCCTCCAACTGTCTGCGACATTTATCTACTGTTGTGAGCCAGTTTGACCTGCATGGATAGAGATGGCGAGAGTGTATCAGGATGCCTACTGAGCCAGATGATAAGCATGCCTGGCCAGTGTGGGGTGGTGAGCGGTCCCATGGATGGATTGAGGACAATGACAGTGAGTATGAGAGAGTGAATGGTGTTGTCCCTTGCACTGATAGTGAGTGAGAACCCTATGGATGTGTGATGGGTTTGTGACTGTGTGAGTTGGGAGTGATGAAAAGAGTGACTTACCCTGGCAGAATGGAGGATATCATTCATCCTTTTGTGGCACTGGGTGGCTGTCCTCCTCTGCAGGGCGTTCGCACTGACCACCGCTGCCACCGCCTCCCAAGCCGGGTTGGTGACATTGCTGCCTATTCTGCGGCCAGAGTGGGGGTGGAGCACACCCCGGCAGGCCTCCATGGCATTCAGCAGTCACTCGAGGGACCTGTCGTTGAAGCAGAGGTCTGCAGTGTTTTTGCCTTTGCAGGCCATGTCTCCCAGGCAGCGGTGGTGATCTGGTGGCGATGAGTGCTTTGCTGGCGGCTGCCTTTTAAAGATGGCGGCCGGCGTGATGCAACAGCGGGGTGATGTCGAGCGTGTGAATGAGAGCCCGCCTGCCATGGAAACGGTGTGTACAGTGGGAGTGAATATATAATGAGGTGGGCTCGGGAAGTAACAGCATGAAAACCCACAATTTTCATCGGTGGGTAGGACTCCATTTTACCCACCCACTACCGCATTGCATGGAATTCTGGGAAAATTCAGCCCTTAATCTCTGTTGACAGTACCTTTGAGAAATCCCTCCCATGCTTCCTATCAGCATTCAGCTGGATTGTTTTAGTTTCTTGGGAAAAAGGAGAACAAAGACAGACTCTCAAAGTAGAGATAAATACTTCAACATTCAATGTTTTTGTAAATCCAGCTAGTAAGTTAATATAGAGGCTGCATAGTAACATGGTCAAGAGCATATTTTGCAGGCGCCCCTCTGCTTGGTGCGAGTGTCTTTTGAGCCTGGAAATAACATTCCTGATTGGTCAAGAGTGCTATGATGATTTATCATTTCAGTCACACTCGAACGTTATTTTCAGAACCCTGGATCTAACTGTACTCTTTGGGCACTAACGTCAACCTTTACTTCAATCATAGCTTATAGGGCAGTAAGGTCATTGGAACAACGATTCACAGTCTCCATGTAATCTCAGTTCTATTTTTAACTCTCATTACACAGTTTCACTTTATTGGCACTATAGTGTTTTGTGATTTATGTTAGCCCCTGAACAGCATATTACAGCTCATCACTTTCTCCCAGACACAAGAAATGATATATTCAATCCTTCAGAACCTTCAGCTCTCATGACCCACAGAATTCTAAAATCATAACCAGTTCATAAACATATAATATTGTCATACATTATATTCCATTGAGATATTTCTGCAAGGAATGGAAATATGTGCTGATTACATTTTTGGTCCAGATTTTGTCAAAAATTTAATTTCACTTAAACTTACATTTTAAGATTGCACCACACTAGTCAAAATGGATTCAGTCCTTCTAGCTCCAGTTTTGCTTGTAATAACTAAATTTTTGGTGTTCCTTCCCAGATATTTGAAGCTTGAATGGTGCTCAAACAAGGTAATTGGTGCTTTGGTGAGTGTTTTTCATTAAATGGGGGACAGCTGTTCCAGAGGGCAAGGCTCTAGTTTGGGAGTAAATCAGCTGGGTTAGCAACTTAGAAAATCTTTGTTCCCAGGTTAATTCTAATCAATAATGGCAATTCAAAGCAGAATCCCAAATTCTGTTGGTAGTATTTGACAGGTAAGTGAAAACACAACAAACAAATGACATTTAGCTGTTTTTAAATGATATTTAGCCAAAGCAACACTCCCCATTGAAAGTTTAGCCCAAAGGATTCTTGATTTCAAATTTTGGCTGTGAATGGTTGGAAATTAAAGTTTCAAAGACAGGTTAAGCCTTATAATCACCTGAGCCACTCTACTGCAGTGAGAATCATAGCCAGGCAACATTGAGCCACCAGCAATATCATTCCTTCAGGACAAAGTTTTAAAGCCCTTTCAATACACTTGAAGGATATTGGTTGTGGAAAAAATGGGGTTAAAACCCTGAATATCCAAATGCTCTTATGTGTTTGCACACAAAGTAAAGTGAACATATGAATAAACAAATTAAGAACAGGAGAAGGTCATCCAGCCCCTCGAGCCTGCTCTGAAATTCAATAAGATCATGGCTGATCTGATTGTGGCCTCAACTCCACATTCCACCTATCCCCATAACCTTTGACTCCCTTAATAGCCAAGAATACATCTACCTCTGCCATAAAAATATTAATTGACACTGCCTGCACCATTTCTCTGGGAAGAGAGCACCAAAGGTTCACAACCCTCAGAGAAAAAAAATTCTTCTCATCTCCATTTTAAATGGGAGACCCCTTATTTTTAAACTATGTCCCTAGTTTTAGTTGCAGTAGTAAGGTCTGGTACATACAGGGTTAAAGTGGGACTGAGTACAACACCTCCCACAGTGATGTAAGAAGGCACATGACCCAGAGCCATAGTCAGACTAGAGATGGCCAGAGACGTGTAGAGACCTAGGATGGAGCTAGCTCCATGCCTGTACACTCTATATGTATATTGTTATGAGTTGTTAATAAAGACTTGCTATTAATATACTCAAAGTCTACTTCATGGTGTCCAAAGCTGGAGTCTTCATGGTGGCAGTGGTGGGATCAAAAACCCTTATCCTCACAAGAATGCAGAAATACTAAGAAAAAGGAAACTTCAATGGATTCTGAACTATAAGTCCCAACTAAAGCTACAGGAGCGGAGAAAATTCACCAGGAATAAAAAGCTCCAGAGAGAGAAGAGCCTGGAAATGAAAAGGTAAGAGTTTTACTCCAGCATAAGAATCCATTGAGTTTTCCTTGGAAATCCAGCTGCAGCAAGCAGAGCTCAGAGCCTGCAAGCGTGAGATATTTGAAAAAAATCCAGGCCAGCCAGTCCTGAGGAAGCCCTTTTCATCTGTTCAGTCAAAAGTGCCAATTGAAAGAAACCCGTCGTTCATCCCAATCCCTGAATCTGAGTCTCAACATGTAGCTCCTGAGTTCAACAAAGAAAAAAAAATTATTTTTGTCTATTTCAGGTACCTTGCTCAATTTCCTAAACAACAAGCCTGCAATTCTTTTCTACACGACCTGACTCACAACACCATACTGCTGATTAAATTAAATCAGAAGACGATGTCCCACACAGTCATTGTGGAACCTTCTTCTTCAGGCCACCACCACCACCTGGAAGTTCCCCTTTAAGTCACACACCATCCTGGCTTGGAAATATATCGCCATTCCTTCACTGTCACTGGATCAAAATTCTGGAACTCCCTAACAGCACTGTGGGTGTACCTACACCACATGGACTGCAGAAGTCCAAGAAGGCAGCTCAGCACCACCTTCTCAAGGGCAACTAGGGATGGGCAATAAATGTTGGCCCAGCCAGCGAAGCTCACATCCTGTGAATGAATAAAAAATAAAGGCAGAAGCATGCCGCCATTTTGGAAAGCCCACCAAACATCAGAAAGCATGGGAAGATCCATTGTTCGGCAGTGAACTGCGATGCCACCTTGGAAGCCTGTATCACTTATAAAAAACTTCAAAGTGGATCACAATTCCACATTTCTAGCCCCACTGGGGTTCACCCATGGCCCAGATGAGTCACAGAATTGGGGTTTTTGGAGGAAAGGATTTTTAAAACACAGCGTTGCTACAGGCCTTTATAAAAAAATCAGAAGCAGTAAAGTCAATACACTTTACTTGCTTGGGCCAATTATGGATGACATCATTGCATGACAAAGTATCAATGAGTCATCTGCCATATTTAATGATGTTTTAAGATCATTTGTTGTTTATTTCAACCTGAGATCCAACAAAATATTGGAGGGAACCCAGTTTAATAAGAGTCCAACTGCACAGGGAACCTGTCGATTCCTTCATAAACAATCTCTAGAGACTGGCAGAGAGATGCGAATGGTGACTTAAAGCTTGAGTTCATCCGAGACAGAACTGTGGGACAGACCTCCTACAAGCTAAAGATAATCTTACCCTTGAAAGGCTTGCCAGCTAGTTAAACTGTCTGAGCTACGTGAACAACACAGGACCATCCTATGGGGGGAGAACACTTCATGGGGCAGAAGCCAACCCTCAGTCCACCATCTCAGGTCATAGAAACACAGGCACCATTTAAGTCAAGGAAAGCAATTCCTGAACCACCCAGCAGAGCGACCTTGCCAGCGCTGCAGTGTGAAGCACCCTCACAGGGAAGATCAGTGTCCTGTGGGTACTGCCCAGTGCTTCCATTACAACCGACAGGACACTTTGGTAAACTGTCAAGTCAAAACCCCAGCACCACACAGACACCCCAAAGGTAATCCACAAGGTCGAGACCGAAAACCCTGAAGAGACACAACCAAATTTCTTGGGTGATATCAGAGAATGTGGCTCTTCTTTTTGGAATGCTGACATCCGGGTAAATGGTCATTTTAAAAATTTTAAATTAGATTCAGGTGCCAGCGTGACCGTTCTGTCAGATGAGGAACCATGGCTCCAAGGCCTTTAGATTCGAATGACATCAACACTCCGCTGTACAGAGCAGGAGGAGTTGAACCCTGGTCAACGGCATGATGCTTGAACTACTGAGGCATAGTAACAAACCAATCTTTGAGCTGATGTACATTGTCCAGAATCAGCCTTTCTCTCTTCTGAGTGTAGCCCTCAATCTCCTCCAGTAGGCAGGAGATTTCAAGACTACCACTGTCGTTAGCCAGAACAGCATGGTCCTAAGTCCTCAAATACTAAAGAGCATTCAGACTCTGATTTCACTTGTGATCTCTCTTCTCTTTTTGTGCAGCAGGTTTGCCCATCATCATTCCAGATCCCGGAAAGTTCCCAGTGCTCAGACTAACCTATCGCACACAAGATAACTATAGCATCTCCAGTAGAAGTGATACCAGAGAAGGATTAACAGTCTGAGGAGCCTCTATCTCCAGCTATAACAATGGTACAGTTGGTAGACACACCAATCACTGTGCACACATGGCAACTTTAGGGGGTGGTGGTGTGTGTCAGCTTCACTTCTGACTTCTGAGCGGTCCGAATCGCTCCCACTCCCTGGGTTCCAGACCTTGGACTTATTTGGGGGTGACAAAGTGCAGCAGACAACTGGTTTTGGTACAAGAAAAAAAACTGGGGTTGTTGAAGTCACAAATGAACTTATAACATTAGGATTACACTGAGATTATACAGACCTACAAAGTACACTTGGTTAAGAATGGGGAACACATGGCATAATGAGGGAAAACACGATACTAATCCCCTTACTCATGTCCCACCCCCAAAACCTAACTAAATTGAACTAGGAGAGGTCAGGGATCATGCTCACCAACCAGGGTTCCTTGACAGTTCGAAATCCAGCCAGGTAAGCTGGTTGCAGTTTTGGGGTACACTCTTTGTGTCCTCTGGGGCCTGCCATCCCCACATGATCCTGGTCTGTGGAATCTGCGAAGGTTCTTCGGTTGAGTGGAGAACGCGGTTGTGGGTGGTCGATCTTATTGGAGGGCTGCGGTTGCGGCCTTGTTGTCTTCAGTTGAGCCTACCACCCTGTGCCCCTCGCCGTGATGTTGCCTGCGGGCCTGCAAGCCTCCAGATCTCCTCCCTCAGCTTGGCTCAGCTCCCTGGTTAAACGCTGCTTCAACTGCCCCAAAACTGCTCACTCGCCTGAATCAGCTTCACCTTTGTAACTGGTGGCCCAGTTATACTGCTTTTTTCGAATTTCTTATCTGAAACCATATCTTTTTCTGATTTGGGCTTCTTCAGGTGATTGTTGTTTCATTGTTTTGAATGGGCTCGCATGATGTCTATCATTGTCTTCCTGTCCCTGTAACTGGTTTTGAACTGAAAGCCATTGTATGGTGTATGTGGAGTATTGCTGGGTTCTCATATTTGCATTGATTGTCGCCTTCCTGCCTTAGTAGTTAGTTGCGATTATTTATGTAAGATTTTGATGGGCTTTAGTTTCAAGTAAAATGAAGTCTTTCTCTGGGTTGATTATTTTAAAGGGAAGAATGCATATTCTGTCTCCTCTTGTCCTAGGCTCCTGTCTGCAGGGTTCTACACTTAACCCAACAGTTGGGTCCTCTGCTATAAAATTCCAAAAGTCATATCTTTATTGATGATAAGAAAAATGTGGGAATTTTGAGAACCCTTCACAACTTCTAACCAGTGTGCCAAAACCACAAAGGCTGCTGGAAGCTCATAGCAGTCTCACAGCATCAACTAAAAAAAAGAGGTGAGCGTGCTACTTAATCTTCTTCTTGCCACAGGAATGCCTTTTCTCAGCCTCAGACAGCTTCCTGACAGCCTAAACAGAAAAAGAAGAAAAGTGACCGCCAAGCAGACAGGTACCATTTTCCTCAATCGTGCAAGAAACAATCAAGAATAACGACAACCATGCAATACCAAACTAGCCAAACCAACCAGACCAACATCAAGCAATGGGAGAAACAGATGTAACCATATCCAAATATCAGTCCAACCTCCAAGCCAACAACAAGAACCAGAACCACCAGAGCCTACCACTCTCCTGACAGAACAGGGAACGAGATATGGAACGGTTATAAAGCCTGAACGTCTAACTTCAAGGACTTGAAGGGGAGAAATAGGGTAGTGAAAATATTCTTAATGTTAATAATGTATTAAAGCAATAATGTTGCAATAGCATTAAGGTTCTAACAATAAGGTAAATGCACAACACTTAGAAAAATATAAGACTTGAAGGAAACTAAATGGTATAAGGACTCGGGGGAGGTATAGCAGTAGAGGCTGGTACATACAGGGTTAACGTGGGACTGAGTACAGCACCACTAATACAGTGATGTAAGAAGGCACATGACTTAGAGCCAGAGTCAGTCTAGAGATGGACAGAGAAGTGTAAAGACCTAGGATGGAATGAGATCCATACCTGTACCCTCTACTGTATATATGTATATACTTATGAGTTGTTAATAAAGGCTTGCTGTTATTATACTCAAGACTACGAAGCCCACTTCATGGTGTCTGAAGCAGGATTCTTTACTGGTCTCTCCCACAAGGGGAAGCATCTTTTCAACATCTACCCTGTCAAGCCCCCTCAGGATCTTATATGTTTCAATCAGATCAACTCTCATTCTTTACCACTTTAATGGATATAGGCCCAGACTGTTCAACCTTTCCTCAAAAGATAAACCCCATCCCTCCCCATCCAAAGGTATCAATTGAATGAATGTTCTCTGAATTGCTTCGATCACATTTATATCCTTTCATGAATAAAGATACCAGAACTGTACACCCAACTCTAGATGTGGTCTCACCAACACCCTATTTAATGGTAACAAAGCATTCCCATTTTTGTAAAAAGAGAAAATGCTGGAAAATCTCAGCAGGTCTGGCAGAATCTGTGCAGAGAGAAACAGAGTTAATGTTTCGAGTCTGTATGGCTATTCTTAAGAGCTAAAGAGAGGTGATGGATTTTATACTGTTTGAGAGGAGGTGGAGCAAAGTTGAAGGTCAGGGATAGGTGGGAGCTTAGGAGAAATTTGATAAAGATGTCATGGACACAGGCCAAAGGGAATGTTAATGGTAGTGTTAAAGCCTAAAGAAGGTGCTGATAGTGGCATAAAGGTAAGATAGCAGAATGTGTTAATAGTAGAACAAGAGTCAGTGTTCTGTGAAAGCACAACATAGAAATAAGTGAAAGATGGCCCTATGAGTGGTTGGGGGGTGGGGGGGGGGGGTGTGGGGGAGGTGGGGTGGGGGGAGGGTTGCTGCAAAAAAAAGGATAAAAAAACAAATAAATGAATAAAATTTTAAGTGGATTGAAAAAGGGGTAAAAATAGAGGAGCAAGTTCATGATCTGGAGTTGTTGAACTCAATGTTAAGTCCGGAAGGCTGTAAAGTGGCTAATCGGCAGATGAGGTGCTGTACCTCCAGTTTCCATTGGGCTTCACTGGAACATTGCAGCAGGCCAAGGATGGACATGCGGGCATGGGAGCAGGGCCGTATGTTGAAATGGCAAGTGATAGGGAGGTCTAGGCTTGTGGACTGAGCAAAGGTGTTCTGCAAAGCAGTCACCCAGCCTGTGATTAGTCTCCCTAATGTGGAGGATCAACGAATACAGTAGACCAAATTGAAGGAGGCACAAGTGAAGCGCTGTTTCACCTGAAAGGAAGTTTGAGCCCTTGGATGGTGAGGAGATAAAAAGGCAAGTGTTGCACCTTCTGCGATTGCATGGGAAGGTGTTGTGGGAAGGGGCTGAGGTATTGGTGGTGATGGAGTAGCAGACCAGGGTATCGCGGAGGGAATGGTCGTTGTGGAATGCTGATGGGGTGGTGGTGAGGGGATGATGTGTTTGGTGGTGGCATCATGCTGGAGTTGGAGGAAATGGCGAAGGATGATCTTTTGAATATGGACGTTACTGGGGTGAAAACTGAGGACAAGGGGGACCCTATCATGGTTCTGAGAAGAAGAGGAAGGGGTGAGAGCAGAGGTGCAGGATATGGGTCAGGCAAGGTTGACGGCCCTGTCAACCCAGGCCTTCCAGTCACTTGCCATTTCAAAACACCATCCTGCTCTCATGCACACATGTCCATCATTGCCTGCTGCAATGTTCCAGTAAAGCCCAAAGCAAATTAGAAGAACAGCACCTCATCTCCTCATTAGGTACTTTACAGCCGTCTGGATTTAACATTGAGTTCAACAATTTCAGACCATGAACTTTCTCTTCCACATTTACCCCTTCTTTAATCCAATCATATTTTAATTTTTAAAAATTTTATTGTGTTTATTTATGCATTTTTAAAATTTATTTATTTATCTTTTTACCCCAACCACCGCCCCCCCCTTCCCCCCCCCCCCCCCCCCCCCCCACTACACAGGGCCTTGTGCCACTTGTTTTTATGTTTTCTTTTCACAGAGCACAGACCCTTGTTCTGCTTTTAACACATTCTGCTAGCTTACCTTTATGTCACTATCTGCATCTTCTTTAGTCTTTAACACTACCATTAACAATCTCTTTGTCCTGCATCCATGACATCTTTGACAAATCTCTCCAGAGCTCCCACCTATCCCTGACCTTCTACTTTTCTTCACCTGCTCCACCCCTTCTTAAACAGTATAAATCCACCATATTTCTACTTTTTTATCTCGAAAGAAGAGTCATATGGACATTAACGCTGTTTTTCTCTCTCCACAGATGCTGCCAGACCTGCTGAGCTTTTCCAGAATTTTGTTTTTATTTCAGATTTCGATCATCCACAGTATCTTGCTTTTATCCCTACTTTTATATTCCATTCCCCTTGCAATAAACAATATTCCATTTGCCTTCCTAATCACTTCCTGTACCTACATACTAACTTTTCTGGTTTGTGTACCAGAACACCCAGATCCTTCTATGCCTCAGAGTTCTGGAATCTCTCTCCCTTTAAATAATATACTGCTTTTCTATTCTTGTCAAAGTAGACAAGTTCACATTTTCCCACATTATACGCCATCTGCCAAATTTTTGTTCACTCACTTAACCTATCTATGTCCCTTTGTAGGTTTGTTGTGTTCTCTGCACAACTTATTTTCTTACCTATCTTTGTGTCATCAGCAAATTTAGCAACCACACATTTAGTCTCTTTATCCAAGTCATTGATATAGATAGCTGAGGCCCCAGCACTGATCCCTGTGGCATTCCACTTGTCATATCTTACCAATCCAAAAAAGACCTATTTATGCCTACTTTCTACTTCCTGTTAGCTAACCAATCCTCTATCCATGCAAAATTGTTACCCCCTACACCATGAGCTCTTATTTTGCATAGTAACCTTAAATATTAATAGAACACTAAATATTAATATAGAATTGAGGAGATTAAATAGTAGAGATTTCTGAACTTGGTTTAGTGAAAACCCCGTATTGTAAAGAGAGTAATATAAAGCTCACTGTGCCTCAATTCACATTCTCAAGCAATCTGTGTTCACAAAATCCCACTACAATGGATTTTGAAAGTGGTCTGCACAGGAACAGCAATGGATTAGCAATCAAACAATTCACATTATTCTCTATACTAAGACAAAGTAACATTATAACAAATGTGTATGACTTCCATAACTAACAGTAGTTTAAATGTCAAACTCCTGGACAAATGACGCTATAAATAAACATTTGAATTATTAGGTTGAAAGCATGCCAATTATGAACGTTCCTTTTACAAATGCTTCATGACATGCTTATGCGTCAGTCCCAAGGTCTGTAAGTTTTAAGGTATGGAAGTCACACATTACCCAAAATAGATGGTTGAGAACTCATAAGTGATTTTAAGGTAGTTTATTAAAAAGCAACAGTTCAGACATGCATAAGCTAGATAGATAGGAAAGCAAACAATCTGTGAGAGTGGCTTCCTAGTCACAGGAGACGCAGAGTGTGTTGGCCTCTGTAGCTTGTGATGGCAGCATTCTGCTCAGTAGCCGAAGTGTTAGGAAGCTCTTCTCCCAGTCTTCTTCCATTTTCCCTTGTCTTCCTTCGTCTGAAGATCAGGCAGCTGCCTGACTAGGACAGCCCTCTGCCTCTGAGCACCCATTAATATACTTTATCTCTACAGGCTGGCTGCTTACACTATGTTAAACATTTGTTCAAATAACACTGGCCAATGACAGCAGGACAGGTACCTAAGATACCTTTTCATGTTGACTCAGACAGAATGACAAAATCCATGCACTTGGTCAATGCTACCAACACTACCCGTTGGCTATATGCTTAGCTAGGGGCCAGGTGACTTAAAGATAAGCAGTATATTTTTTTCTTTATTTTCTCATGGGATGTGCGTATCAATAGCAAAGCCAGCATTTGTTGCCCAACATTAATTGCCCTTGAACTGAACATTTCAGAGGATGGTTAAGTATCAACCACTTTGCTGTGGGTCTGGAATCATGTAGGCCAGCCTGGGTGAGGATGGCAGATTTCCTCCAAAGGGCATTAGTGAACCAGATGGGTCTTTACGACAATTGATGATAGTTTCATGGTCACCATTACTGAGGCTAACATTATGGGCAGGATGTTTACTTTGGCGGGTGGGCGCGTGCCTGACCTGACCAAGCATGAAATGACACACAATGACGTTGGCCGAGCATGCCGACGTCAATGCGCAGTCGTGCAATATTTCGGTTGGCGGGCATACGCCAGAGCCAGCAGCGCACCCGCTGACAATGAACAAGTCTATTAAAGCCACTAAGTTATCAATTGTGCTGAATTTTTCACTGCCCATTCAATCTAATGGTTGACAGGCAGGTGAAAAGACCAAGTGGCCTTTGCATTTTTTGGAAATCTCGTCCACAGGCGGGATGAGGTTTCCAAAATCAAATACAAATGAAATAAAAACTTTAATTTTTAATTAAAAACATGTCCCTGCTCATGTGACAGAGTCACATAAGGGGACATGTTTCATTAATTTTTTCTGTTGTTATTTTTTAAAACATCTCTTAGCTTCGTGCCTCAGGGAGATTATTCAACATTCTCTCCCGCGCATGTGCAAAGTTCACACTAGGCCTGCTCACCCTCCCCCCACTGCCCACAGAGGCAGCACTCAGTGTTGCTGCTTGCATATCACGCTGGGCATGCCTTAAATGGCCAGCCTGCTTAATAACACAGAGCGCTGCCGATTGCAGGCGGCGGTCAGCTTCCAAGGGCAAAATTCTGCCCTATATTCCAGATTAACTGGATTTAAATCCCACCAACTGCCATGTTGGGATTTGAACCCATGTCCCCAGAGTATTAGTCTGGGCTGCTGGATTATTAGTCTAATGAAATCACTACCATGCTATTATCTCCACCAGGCAGATGGAAGGAATCACTTAAAAGGAGAGAAGTAGCTGCGATAAGTGCTGAGGTTTTCTGATGCTGAAGGTCCTGATCTGTTGCAGGAGACAGATGAAGTGACACCCACTTTAATGTGGGCCCATCAGACATCAACTCAGGTGGCAGTGTTTGTACCGTGATGCCAGGAGCTTAGCACCTAGTACATGGCTTCAATGCTGAAAGAATTTCTATAGCTTCTCTAAAGTTGTTAAGATAAAAATACTGCTTTCCTACTTTCTGCTCACACCGTAACCTCCAATCTCACCACTCACAGTGCTCCCCCTTTAGCTTCCATTCAATCTTCGAGAATTAATGTACCACGCTTCACTGCACTTCCTTCTCCTCACATTAGTGTGGGTCACTTATACTTAACCTTAATTCTCTACCCTTTACATCTGACACAATATGCACAAGCTGCCCCAGGCATATTCTCGAACCAATTCACAAGTTGTCACCAACCCATTCTTTCCTTGTTCATAGGTCATGCATAACCTGCACCAGGAGGCTGCCAATGGAGGAAACCAATCCCACTCGCTCACGCTCTCATCCCACCCCTATACCCTATAGACCCTACTGGCAATCACAGGGGGAAAACCTATCATAACTAGCAATACTGGAAGAGGCATTGCACAGAATTTCTCTGCACATTATTCTCTTTTCTTCTTCTGACTTCTACATACCAAGATACATTTACTAGTCACTTGTCTCTCTCTGCGCTCACTTCATGCCACAAACTGAACTTTGTCGATCTTTTTAATTTCAGGTACTGCCGAAGTGAAAATAGACGTTAGCATTCCTGATAATATGGCATTACTCTCAAACTCCAGCTGAGGTACTGTCACCACATGTACCTTAGAGGCCAGGTTATAGGAATAGTCTTCACATGATAAATCACTGGATCCAAGTGCACAGGAACTAAAGCAGGGGGTATAGATGCTACAGGTGGCAGCTTGCTGGAAGTGATGTTGCACATTAGATGAGCTGCAAGGATTACAGTTGCTGATTTTGAGCACCCAGCCTATCAAAGGAAGCTCGTAGGCATGCATCAGCAAATGTTTGATGGGCAACCTGACAGCGAGATTGTGCTTTACGGGCAGAACTTAATGTTAACAATGGGGTCTCGCCATCAGCTGGAGAACCAGTGGGAGCCAATATTGCCTCCATTGGGGAAGGCCCACCAGAATATCAGGCATTTAATGGGCCAGCCCAGGCCTTTCCTGGAATTTAGGATCCCAGGGGTAGAACTCCCACCCCATGACACCCCCCTCGCCATGTCCCCACTAAAACCGCCGGCAATTCAGAGTCAGACATCTTTCTATTACTTGTGTATTGTACCCACCAAAGGCCTAGAATCCAAGAGGGACCCAGATGCAGGTCAATGAGACCGAGATGTGGTTGTGGGCAGGGGGTCACTGGCTGTTGGTGAGAGGGTTTGGAAGAAATATAACAGGCAGTTCAAAGCAGGCCTCCACTCTTCCTGATGCTGGGTCCATTGATCAGGCACTGAATGCCTTTGAATGAGGGAATCCCCCACCCAACCCAGAAGCGCACAGATAAACTTTACAGAATTTGTTTCTCGGGCTCCCTGTGTGACGACTACCCTGCTCACTGTTGGTTTAATATCAGCAGTCATGGGAGAAGGTGATTAAGAGGGCATTAACACCAGAAGGAAAAACCAGTAAAAACTGAGAAATAAGAATACTGGTCCAAACTGGTCTTGAACACCTTAAAATGGAACTCCAGTAAAAACTGGGAAGTAAGAGTACTGGCCTGAACCGTTTCTTCCTTCTGGGACATCTGGGCAGAAAGGCTGTACATGATCCTTCACACCCCGGACTGCATTACGCAAAGGCGAGAAGGCAGCAGGATCCCAACCTGGACTCCCATGTGATTAAATTCCCCCCCCACCTCCAAACATACTGTAGCTTTGGGGCATTAAATTCCACCCATGTCACAGAGCATGGAGAAGTTGAGGTCCAACTTGGTATAGTCCCATTATGCACCCCAAGCTAGACTGATGTAATGAAATAAAAACAGAAAATGCTTGAAAAGCTCAGCAGGTCAGGCAGCATTTGTGGAGAAAGAAACAGAGATAATGAGCTGAATTTTCCCAGAATTGTACTAAGTGCGATGGTGTGCGGGTAAAATAGAGTCCTACCTGCCGATGAAAATGGCAGGTTTTCATGCAGGACTTCCTGAGCCTGCCGCATTATATATTCAATCCTGTGAACCACAATGTTTCCATGGCAGGCGTGCTCCCATTTGCCTGCTCGCCATCACATGGATGTTGCATCACGCCGGCTGCCATCTTTAAATGGCAGCTGCCAGCAAAGTGCTCATCGCCACCAGCTCACCACTGCTGCCCGGGAGACATGGCCAGCAAAGGCAAAAACACTGCTGCCCCCCACTTTAAAGACGGGTCCCTCAGGTAACTGCTGGATGCCACGGAGGCCTGTCAAAATGTGCTCTAACCCCGCTCTGGCAGCAGGATGGGTAGCAATGTCACCAACCCGGCTTGGGAGGCGGTGACAGTGGTGGTCAGCGCCAATGCTCTTTAGAAGTGGGCAGCCACCGAGTGCCGCAAAAGGATGAACGATCTCCTCCATTCTGCCAGGGTAAGTCACTCTTTTCATCACTCCCAACTCTCACACTCACAAACCCATCACACATCCACAGGGCCCTCACTCACTGTCAGTGCAAAGGACATCACCATTCACTATTTCACACTCGCTGTCATTGTCCACATCCCATTCATGGGACCACTCACCACCCACACAGGCCAGGCATATTTATCATCTGGCCTGGCAGGCGTCCTGACATACTCTCCCCATCTCTATTTGTTCAGGACAAACTGGCACACAACAGGAGGGAAAGGCTGCAGACTGGTGGAGGGATGCCAGAATTCAAAGTTATCACAGAATTTGAAAACAGAGCCATACAGCTGGCCAGTGAGGATCTGGACCAGTCCAGTGCTGATGGTGAGGTCGATGCTGATCTACCAAGTGAAGGTCCAGCAGTGCAACATCCATCAGACAACCATGCTGTGAGTTAAAAACAAAAACTTTCGCTTGCTGTTGTGTCCTCTTTCATAGGCCACTGCCATGCACTAATTATCTCCCCTTGCTTTCGCAGGCACATCTGGGAAGCAGCAGACTGAGCCCATGACCCATGGGTGGAGGAACATTTGAAGAAACCTTTGAAGGTGAATCTGAAGGCACCCTCCCTGAAATCCCGTCACAGCGCTCACCCACACCCTCCACCAGCGCAGAGACACACACCTCGGTGGCACCTAACTTTAGAGTAGCCTCGGGACCACCATCTGGTAAGCACATCGCACATTCTGATCCACAGCAGGTGGAGGCAGGGACTCCCCAAGTCCTTGGCACTCGGGGGACTGCTGGAGGCCAAAACGTTGCTGAGCCTGAGTAAGATGACAAGCCTCTGGACTCTGTCATGACACAGTTGCTGGAGCTGCAAAGGCAAGCTCGGGAACATCAGGAAGGGATGGCCGATGCACTTCTCAAATTACAAGGCATGATGGAGGAGCCCATCTGTCTTCAAGCTGAGGCGATAGCGCTGGCATGCCAAAGCACCGAGTTCAACACTGGCAGGATGGCGGCTACAATGGAGGCCTTGGTCCACGAAGTTATTCTTTCACTTCTGCATGGGTTTAACTCCATTGCTGATCTTGGTCTCCAACAGGGTGTACGAGAGGTGGGTGCTGGGCAGCTTGATCTCGCTCCAGCTACCTGTTTCGCTCACAGAGTCAGACAGGGGCCTGAGGGCACCTATGTAGAGGAGGATCAGCAACTGCACACTCTGGGGCCATCCACCCAGGTTACTCTAGGAGTGCCCAGCCCATCTGACTCCCCTCTTCCTGTGACCTCCACAGTTCCAGACCCATAGGCCGAGGAGGGTGCCACTGCCACACAGCAGGACCCTGAAAGCAGGACGGGGTCCTCCAAGTCTCGGCTCTCTAGAGGATGCCTGCCGAAGTCATCACAGATAGGGTGTCACAGTCAGCAGGCTGCCTCCACCTCCACTGTGGATGTCCGGGGAGCACCAAGACAGGGTTAGGACAGTTAAGGAGAGTTAGTTGCATAGTCTGGGCAGGGGTGTTAATCACTTGTACATAATAATCACTATTGTCAATAAACTCCCAAGATTGTCCCCCTGCTAGTGGCTCCTTGTTCTGATGAGCAGTGTTCTTGTCACTCAGATGTGAAACCTTGCTGTACAAGTTAAAAGGCAGGTGACTCAGTCCTGGGACTTTTCCCTATGCTCTGTGCAGCCTTCAGACCACAGTGATGGTCCAGCATCACACTCCCTGGAAACATTACTAATGCCTGTACCTTAGCTGTGCTGGTCATTGCTGCCAGAATGTAGTGGACAGTCACCATAGAGTTCTCTCATATCCTCTGTGTGCTCTCAGCACCTTTAAGGTGAGGCTGCCACACATCACACCAGGGTCTGTGACCAATGATGATGTACACCAGCTCCTGAAGCGCTGAGGTGCCGAAGGTGGACACAGCATCAGATGCATCTAAACTTTCATGGCTGTGTCTCTGAGATGGTCCTGATCATGGAGCGCAAGCGAGCTGCCCTCAGCCAGACAGGATTCAGATATTCTCAGAGGCTATGGAGTGTCCTCACTGCATGTTGTCATCACCCTCCTGCAATCGAGTGACTATTAGGGCCTCCACTGCATCTCCATGACAGGAGCATTCTCACAGAGGTTATTGGCACTGAGATAAGCCAGACTGGAATCAACCATTCACAACCGCGATGTGAGGATCTATGGGGACACATCACTGCATGTCGTTATGATCCTCCACAAATCTACCAGCTATGAGGGCCTCCCGAGTGTGCCTGCCTCATCTAGCCAGAGTGAGAGCCTCATGAAGTCCACTGAGTGTAGTGATGGAGACCTGAACACCACATGAGTGCAGTCAATCGCACCCTGCACTTGTGGGAAACCTGAGATCAGGGTGAATCCAATGGCCCTTCCATCCCAGCTGTCCAGAGCCTGGGCAAAATTCACAAAGGCCGGAATCTTCGGGTTGGTGAGTGGGGGCAGGGCCTGCTTGCCAACGTGTAAAATGCCGCACAGTGACGTTGGGCATGCGTCCTGACGTCACTGCGCCATCACTCAGCTCTTCATACTTTGGAAAAAATTTCCAAAAAATTCATAGACGTGCCCCAGCTCATGTGACATTGTCACATGAGGGGACATCTTAATTTTTTCTTTCCTTCATTTAATTTTTTAAATATCAGACAGATCTCCCTGTGGCAGCTCTGTGCCTCAGGGAGATTTCTGTGCTTTTCATGCGCATGCGTGAAAGACAGCAGGCCCCGACTCAGACTTCACCCCCCCGCCTGCACAGGGAGCGCTCAGCACTTCCGGGTGTGCGTCACACTAGGCGGGCCTTAATTGGTCCGCCCATGTAAAATGGCGGCCCGCAACCATACATGGGCGGCGATCGGCAGCGCACTTGCTTGTGCCCTTTCACGCCCAACCCCCACCCGATGGGGAGAAAATTCTCCCCAAAGTTGTGTGCCATGGAGAAGATGGTATCCGTGACCTCATGGATGCATTTGTGGGTGGTGGATTGTGAAATCCCATAGAGGTCACCTGTAGAGCCCTGAAAGGAGCCACTGGCATAGAAATTGAGCACCATGGTCACTTTCACAGCCACTGGCAGTGGATGCCCTCCATGTCCACTTGGCACCAAGTCCTACAGTAAGTGGCAGATGTGAGCCACCAGGTCCCTAGACATGTGCAGTCGTTGGCGACACTGATTCTTAGTCATCTGCAGGAATAGCAGGCAGTGTCTATAGACCCTGGGTGTCACTAGATGCCGACCAGCCTTGGCTCGCTGTCGCTCCTGGGTAGCGTGTGCAGGAGCCCCTGCTGCCCCTTATTCACGAGGTTGCTGCTCCTGCCTTCGTGCAGCCAGGACCTTCAGTCGCTCTGTCCTCTGTCTTCTACAGTCTTTGTAGGCCATCAGGCATACAGCTAGGTCACAGGATCCATGATCCTGACGCGGTCCTCCTGCAGCATGAAAGAGAGAGAGAGACGTGGTTATCATGGCTGTACTTAGCACCTTTCCTGGCTCTGTATGACCTCCCTTTAATGCTTCCCGGAGAGTGCTGGTCACACCTCAGAAGGCCAGAGATGAGTGCGCTGCATGGCTGCTCTGTCAACATGCGACATGGGGAACACTGGTCCAAACCGGGATCCTAAGATTGCAAGGGGCTGTGAGTACCTGCAGCAGTGGCTGCTACATGACCAATGTTGACGAGGAGATTGTACAACATGTACAGTCCAACTGCTCTGCGGTCCAATACAGTGGTGGTGGACTTGAAGTCTGTGCTGGGGGGCATGGAGGTCGGTGCGGGAGGGTAATGTGTGGAGCCTTGGTGGCCCTTTGGTGCCTCTGCGTTGCTTGGATGGGTGGGCAGGCTAGGAGCCTGACTGTGGCTGTGCCTGATCTGTCTTAGTTGCAGGGGCATGGTCACTTTATACAGGTGTTCCTAACGCGTGGCCATTTCCCTTACCTACCATGTCCCCCACCTTGATTGACTGTGCACGGGATGCAGCGCCAGGGCAGCACTTGCCCACCCACCCCCAACCCCCCCTCTCAGCAGTCACCTCCGAGATTGGCCAGCACTTGCTCCTAGACACTCCCCTCAGCAGTCGCCTGGGGGCCCAGGCATCAGTTTCCCCCACCCCCCAGCGGTCCTGAGGCCTGTAAACAATGGGTGAGCTGTGAAGAACGCTGATGCTCACTCACCTCAGTTCCCCCAAAGTGAAAGCCGCCAAGTACATGTCGCCTGTGAGTTGTTATGAAACATATCAGCGTGCTTTCCCGCTGACGTGGACGGACGATATGGGGTGGGGGTTCTAAGAGCCTGGTGGGAAGGCCTTTTAATTATATGCTGGTGTATTACAATTAGCTTCCTGCTGACTGATGGCGGGAAATGCGGCCTGCCGTTGGCGGACTGAGCAGAAGATCGCGACCTGCCTTCACGCCATCGTGAGGTGGGTCCCACCATATTTTCGCACCATCTATCACGCCCGCCACCAGTAGGCTCGGAAAATCCGCTCAACATTTCCCAGATACTGCCTGACCCACTGAGTATTTCTAGAATTTTCTGTCTTTATTTCAGATTTCCAGTTTCCACGGTATTCTGCTTTTATACTGACTATTGAGCTGCTTATGCCAATATGGCGGGTAGTGCATTTCCAACATGTAATGTGTGCACACTTCCTGCTTGCCATATTGGAAACTTAACAGATTGTTTAGCACCTGAGAATGGGTTGCTGGATAATCGAATTTCTGGGCTATCACCTTATGACTTTTAATTTAAAAAAAGGATGAAAATAAGAATTTTCTTTAAAAAAAAAGTTATTTGGGCAGAATATTGCGCTCATCGGGCCGGCGTGCTCCGGACCTGAATGAGCGTAAAATGATGCACGATGCCGTCGGGTGAGCATCCCGATGTTATTGTGCACTTGCGATGTGACAGAGTCACATGAAGGGACATGTTTTCTTAACATTTTAAAATCCTTTATTTTTCATTTTTAAATTTTCAGCCCCTTCAGGTGGCTCTGTGCCCCAGGGAGCTTTCATTGCGCGAACTTGCACGGTCTCCCTCCTCCCACCTCAATCCAGGCAGCACTGTGCGCTGCAGCGCATGTTTCATGCTGTGCGGGCCTTAATTGGCCAGCAAGCGTGAAATCGCAGTCAGGGCCTGATCTCTGGCAGTGGTTGCTTTCATTGCTGCTCCCACTCGCCCCACCAAGTCTGCCCGACGAGGGAAAAGTCTTGGCCAAAGTGTTTTGCTACAATAATTGTTGGGACACAGAGTATAACATCATTTAATATGGAATTTAATGTAGTTGAAAAGGAAGAACATGAAAAGATGCGGAAAAGAACAAGGAATTGAAATTCGAGTGGAAAACCTGCAAAGGCCCAATAAAGCGATCATCTCCTTCCAAGTTAAATTTATGTAAGGATGCTTGACATAAAGATAACAGGGATATTACAGCACCAGAACCAAAACAAATTTAACCTTTTTTCTAATGAATGTCTTACACTATGATTTTTATATCACACAGAATAATCAGTATTAAAGCTTTGAACACAGAACTTACATGACTCAATAGTTGGCTCACTTGGGCCAACAATGTTAATGAGTTATTTAGTTTTGCTTACTTGTGGGGTAAGTAATATAATTAATGGATTAACACCAGGGATTCTGGATGTATTTACATTGGCTTTCAAACTGGGGCTTTTGAGTATCACAAGACTATTTTGTGCATTCGCTTCAGGCAAGATTTTTTTTTGGTTAGAAAATTCAACATTCTTCTATCTAGTAGAGAAAGGATTTGATAAACATTTCCCAAATGAAGTGCAGCTTATTTAATATTGCTGTAGATTAATTGTTTGAAAGTTTGTTCAGTTGCATAGACCTGCATTTCAAACATTCATACAGAATTGATATAAGATGGAATAAAGTATTAATATTTTCATAGCTGCATATGTTTCATAGTGAATTTTGCCATAAATTACATTCTCAATCTCTGCTCAAAACGTTAGATTATATAACTCTTTAAAGCCTGCTTGAATATTCCATGCAAGAATACACCATGGGCCAAGAGGCTCTCAAAGTAGACCTTCCAAATGGAGTTGAGGCAGGTAACAAGGGAGCTCAATTCCTGAAGTTGGTCCTGAAGAACTTGTAATAGTGTTGGAAGAGGTTTAATGACTTCACACAGTTATAAAGGTCAGTGAATGCATCCACACATGACATCACATATCCACTACATCACCAGCCTCTCACACTGTTATTGCACCACAGCTCCATCACTCATCCAGCAGCATTGTCTGGCCCTCAGAACTCACTTCCAACATTCAGATACTCCACCTCACCCTCATATATCTTTCACTGATGCCAGCCACATACCCACCCCACTCTGCCTCCACATACCTTCATGCGCCCACACAACCATAGTGCAACGCAATCACTAACACTCTTCACTCTCTCTCCTACATGACAAAATTCCCCATAATAGAAGGGAACAGAGAACCCACAGGTGCCAGGAACACCTTCATCCATGAGAGACACTTAATATGGTGGGCCTTCCCCAAAGGAGGCAATGTCGGACCCTCACTGGCTCTCAAGCTGGCATGGGAGAACCATGTTGCCTGAATTAAACTCCACCCAATGTTTCAGGCCGATGACCCCCCATTGGAGAATAGAATTTCAATTTACTCACTCTCTTCATCTGTCAGCCCTCTCATCCCCAGGAATCAATTCAGTGGACCTTTGCTGCATCACTTCAAAGGCAAGATCCCTTCCGTAAGTAAGAAGTCTGAAACTGCAGTTTTCCAGATATGTTCTCACCAATGTCCTATATAATTACAGCAAGACTTCCTTGTTCTTATACCCCCAACGCCCTCGCAATAAAGGCTAACATATCATTCACCTTTTTAACTAATTGTTGCACCAAAATGTTAACTTTCTGTTATTTGTATACAACACTGAATAACAACATGTACTTGTTTCATACTTATTAAAATAATTCTGGTTTTTCTATCTTGCTATCAAAGTAGGTGATTTAACCTTTTCTCACATTATATTCCATCTTCCACCATCTAGCCCAATTATCTCACCATGTATCTCTTTGCAGCTCTTTGTATCCTCCTCATAGCTTACTTTTCCAATTAGCTTTGTACCATTATCAAATGTGGGTATATTGCACTCAGTCTCCTCATCTTAGCCATTGATATAGGCTGTTAATATCTGAGGCTCAAGCAGTAAACCTTCAGTACCCAACTAGTAACAGCCTGCCAATCCAAAAAAATGTTCCATTTATTCCTACTCTCTGTTTTTTGTCTGATAACTAATCCTCAGTCCATGCTACTATATTAGTCCCAATCTGATGAGCCACATGTTGTGAAGTACACTTTTGTGTCACTTATCAGAAGCCATCTGAAAATCAAAATATACGACATTCTTTGGTTCCCTCTTATCCATCCTATCAATTATACCCTCTAAAATCTTGAACAGGTTTGCCGGAAACAATTTCCCTCCCATAAATCTGTCATCTCTACATAGTCATATTGGCCTGCATTTTGTGGTTCTACTAATGACAAACACTGAAACATTGGATGCTATAATGGTACAGCAACCCCTGCTGAGCAATTCCAGCTTCTCTGGTCATGTCGCATAACTGAATTCCCTCAACCCTGCTCTCATTCTGGTAAATCATCACTTAGCCATCTCCAAAGCTTAATATCACTTCTAAAGTGTGGCACCCAGAATGTGCTAGGTGACGTCTAACCAGTGGTTTATAAAGGCTTACCAAAATGTACTTGCATTTGTATCCTTTGCCCCTACTTATATGGCCAAGGATCTGATATCCTTTCTCACCAGCCTTCTCAACTTGTCCTGTCACATTCAAATATTTGTCAATGTGAATCCCAGACCTGTTTCTGCATCTCCTTTAACACTTTTCCATTGAATTAGCTCTGCCACTGAAGGGATGGAGGAATGTTTTTGTGCCTGTTAGTCTGTTTGCTTATTTATCTGTAAAAAATATACCTCAGAATCTAATGGATGGATTTCAACGCAATTTGGTACACAGATAGGGAATGGTCCAAGGAAGAACTGATGTATTTTGGTGAAGATCCAGATCCAGATCCAGATCTTGGACTTTTTTTAAAAGACAGGTTATCTATTATTGATAAGGAAAAATGATTTTTTTTGAATGGTGTGAGTTTTTTCATTTAGAATGTTGTTGATTGTTTTAAAATATTGTAGGTTTTATCAGCTGCTGTGGTAAAAATTTTCACAGCTGTCAAAATATAAGCAGAGTTTTCAGAACAGCTTGTTGGGTGTGGATTGACCTGAAGCCTCCTCAGTGAGATGGAAACTCTTGACAAAAATATTTCTTTTTACAGATTTGTAGTTACAGAGCATCAGCCAGGCAGGGAAAAATTGCAAAGAAGAGATGAGTAATTGTGATAACATTGAGGTAACACAGCATGGTGGAGACAAAAACAGAATTACCTGGAAAAACTCAGCAGGTTTTTCCAGGTAATTCTGTTTTTGTTTTGGATTTCCAGCATCCGCAGTTTTTTTGTTTTTAACAGCATGGTGGAGTATGGGCTCTACTGAGTGCCCTCTACATTTGCTTAGAAGTGTAACATCATACAGAATTTAATGCCCCAGCACCCCAACACAGAGTTGAATTAGAGGCAGGGGAGTTCCTTTTGATTAGGTAGGATGGAGCAGGGTGGGGGCCACGTTGCCCTCCCACCTCCCCCAATCAAGCTTATGGCAGGAAGGGTGGAGGAGTGCCTTCCTGCTTAGAGGCCAATTGAGCCCCTGGAGTAGCTGCTTAAGGGGCTCAACCCCCCAACACTCGTGTTTACCAACAACAGGCCGGGAACTCACCACGTGGGGAGGCTACCCAGCAAACCCTGTTGGGTTTTCTTGTGATGCTGTGGGAGGTCCTCATTCACAGGAACTCTGTGTGTGATTGAGGGACCTTGCACTGGGAAGGGTGGGGGCTGATGAAAGCCACACTGTTGCTCTTGTTTCCACCCCCCCACTACTCCCCGCAACCCAATTTCTCTCCCGCCTCACTGGCGACATCCCAACCCCCCACCCCCCCCAGCCCCCCGTGACCCCTCACCTCTATCTGGGGATCCAGTCGCAATCCACAATATAGGGCCAAGCATTTTACCGGCAGTGGTCACCGCTTCCAGTGGTGCTGTCAGTACTGGAGAGCTTCCAGCCTCTGATTGACTGGCAGTTCAGGGTGGTGAGGGCGGAATTTCTGTTCTACTGGGGGCTTAATTGCATGGAGGCCCGACACTGTCCAAGTAAGTGCCTGATTACTTCATAATTGCATCAGGTTTCCAACAGTTCTCAACTGGTGGGCAGCACCCCCATTGGCAACACTAAATACTGCCCATCTCCCTTAATTAATACTGCCATGTCTTCCTTTTCCTCCCCTATCATTCCTGAATATTTTGTAACCGGGGCAAAATTTTTCACCAGCAGGATTTTACGGTCCCAAAGTCATCGGACTTTTTAATGGCTTGTTGCATTTAATAGCCCCACCCCCAACATGACGGGGCCATAAAATTCTGCCCCAGGAATATTCCTGGCCTTGTTTGTATCAGTCTCTGTAATGCAACAATGTCACAAGCCATGTAGCAATTTAGCTCATCAACCTTACTAGTTACACTACAGCCAATGATTGATGTATATATAATTTAATATCCACCTCATCTCTTGCTATTTTCCTTAATTATCCCTGATATTATTGGGAAATTTCTAATTCTACTGCTGTTCATCTCTCTCTCTCTGTCCGCTGAACTCATTGCTGCCTTCTGCTATTTTCTGGTTTCCTCTCCCCCTGGTTAAATTAGTTTAAACCCTTCCCAACAATAGTAGCCGACCTCTCAATTGGAAGCTTAATACCAGCTCTGCTCAGGTGCAACCCATCCAGTTTATACAGATGCCCCTTCCCAGAACTGGTTCTAATTCCCCAAAAATCTAATATTCTTGCACCACTTTTCCAGCCATGCACCTGCATTATATTCCTGTTTCTAATGTTCACTCACTCCTTAATCTCCGAAATTCTGAAATTCCTCTTACCATTTTCCGCTATCTCAATCAATTCCATTTACTTTTTAAAGTGCTTATTTCCAGTGGCTTGCAATCCATTTCCATTGTCTCAGAAAATCTTCCTCGCTCAATTACATTACTATGCCCTCTCCAAAGCAATCTTATTTCTTTGGCCAGAATCATCAGATAGTGCAGCCCAATAAAATCCCTGACTCCCGATAACAACACTCTGTATCTACAAACCTAATAAACCACTTGGTTCTGCCAAGTAAACGAGGTTTGCTATATCACAATCAATCAATGCAGCATCAAATTCCATTATGCTAAAGGTGCTATATAAATATAATGTCCCAAGACACTTCACAGAGGCAATTTGTAAACCGTAATTAGACACTGTGCTACATCAGATGACCAAAAACTTGGTTGCAAGTTTGTCTTGAGAAAAGAGAGTGAGAGAACTGGTGAGGTTTAGAGTGGGAATTCCAGAGCTTAGGGGCTAGGTAGCTGAAGACATGACCACCAATGGTGGAGCAATTAAAATCAAGAAAACACAAGAAGCCATAATTAGAGAATCATAGAGATCTCAGACAGTTATGGGGCCGTAGGGATTACAGAGATAGAAAGGGATGAGACCATAGAGGGATTTGAGAAAGGGGGTGAGAATTTTAAAACCAAGGCATTCCTTTACTGGAAGCCAACGTGGATCAGTATGCACACAGGTGACAGATAGATGAATGGGACTTGCTTCAAGTAAAGACACAAGTTTTGAACGGCCTCTCATTTACAAGGATAGATTGTGGGAGGCCAACCAGTAATACATTGGAATAGTCAAGTCGAGAGTGCAGTTATAAATGAATTGAGGGGTGCTGTAGTTTTACCAGGGGCAGATCACTGAAGGAGCCAGGGTTGTGATCCAGTAGGGGGCTTTGAGTGGGGAGTGATACAAGGAAATAATCAGAATTGGAACTACCTGTAACTGATACAGTGGAACTAGAAAGACCACATGAGATGGCAAGTTCCAAGGGGATACTTGTGAATATGGATTTGAGAGCTTAAATGGAGGGAGAGATTTAAGGAGGGTAAAAGGGCAGTAAACACAGGAAAGAAACCATGATAAATTCAGATGGAGATTGAAATCACCAAGGATAAAGAGTTGTTTGGTGCAGAGGCTGAGGGAGGAAAGCAGTGAAGACATTCTGATCAGAAAATGTCTATTGTACTTGGGCAGGTGGCAGAGAATGAAGATTTTAAATAACAGGTGAGAGGAGTGGAACAAGGTGATATGCTCAAAGGAAAAGCGAGGCCTGAGGAATAAGGAGATAGATAAAGGTGTGATTTGGTGATAAGAGATGGTCTGGGTGAAGCAAGTGATGAGCCATTTGGGAAGGCTTCATTTAGGGTCATCACCCCTCAGCCATATTTCTGTTGAGCCCATGATGCAATAATGCACAATAAGTTCAACAGGTAAGGGCCTTGTTCACAAATGACTGGACATCCTGGAGGGAAATGTTTAGCAGGATGGTGAAAGCTGATCCACCGACAGAAGGTCAGCAGTGGGGGATGTAAGGGTGTGATGGGCCAGTTGGTGTTAATGCTTGTAATGAGTCAGTGCCTGTTTAGTATTTGGGTGTCATTTTAAATTCAGTAAACTGATTAGAACCATGAAAAATTAGAAGCAGATAGATAATTTAAGATTTGGGTCTGGTACTGTTTCTTCCCTCGGGATTGTACCTTGATGTATTAGAAAATATTGTGTGCTTCTATAACTCGGAGAGCTATGCTGGGGAGAGCATAACTTCTAGTAGGATCATCTAAACTTGGTAGGATAAAAGCTGAGAATCAGACGAAAAGTCAGCCTTAGTAATGGATTATGATTCAGTATAGTGACCTATCCACTTACTTTGTTCATTATGGCTACACCAGAAACAAAATGAGTTTGTTAGAGATTGTTAATAAAAACATCAACTGTGAAGAATCATGATCTGCTGGATGTAAGATGAGATGACACTGTGATTAGAGTTAAATATCTTCCTCAGAACAGGCAACAGTGGAAGAAAGGTAGGACATACACAGGATATTTAACTCCAACTAACTAGAAACCATGCCCCAGACAGTACCTTATTAGATATGGTGTTCCACCCCTTAGATCAACACATATTTCTTTTTATATCTATCATGTTGGTTGAAAAGCAAAAATGATGTTGAATACTTTATTTAAAAGGAAACTGGTTGCTCTGCTTTTAGCTAGTGGACCAGCAAAATTGCATTATCGAATAATAGGGCATTAAGTAAGGTTCATGATTCCACTCCTGGTGAGATTCACATCACAGACATCTGCTAATTTTGTCAGCAACTGGTTGCCAAGAGCAGGCAAGAACAGGCCAGATTGACTCATTCTACAATAAGCCCTTCTTCCCTATGGAAAAATTGAAGTTCTTCCGCTAGTCCTCCAACAGAGAGACAAACTGACAGATGGACTGTGCAGCTAAAAATAAGTGAACCATTAGGCAGTACATTTTCATTTATAAAACAGCTGGATCTAAATCCCAGCTGCAGGCTTGATTTCCCAATTTTTACAAAATGACCAATTTTAAAAGTGGGATGAAAAACTGCAAGAGCTGACAATTTATCTTTGACATATCACACACATTTAGACATTGAGAAATGTTATATGTCAAGTAGACAGATCTGATTTTGAACAAATAGAGGATGTAACATAGGGCAGGATTTTTTGCTCAGCGTATGGGCGCGGGCCCAACATGCTCGAGCATAAAATAGCATGTGGTGACGTCGGGTGAGCATCCCAACGTCATTGCGTACTCGCGCAATATTTCACTCAGCAGGTGTGCGTGGGTGCCGGAGCCGTGCCCACCATTAATTAACAGTTCACTTAAAGCCATTAACAAGTCAATTGACGCCAATTTTTCATTGCCCGTGTGATTTTGCGCTCGTCGCACGGGCAAAGCGGGCAGGCTGCCAGACGACAATATCAAAAATCTCATCCACGGGCAGGATAGAAGGGATCAGTAGCATTGTCAGTGTCAGTAGCGAGGACTTTTGTAGATAAGTTGCTGCTGGTGGCTTATTAGCACTTGGCAGCTTCACCTCTGTTTGAGGCTTCATTGTTAGTATTTCCGGGCTTCATTTCAGGAATCCTTGGTATCTCCAAGGACCCTGTGAATTCAGACCGTGTGGACAGTTCCAGGTATCAGATAGTCTTCTGTTACCCTGGTAATGGGGATTGTGCACTCCGCTGGAGGCACCTCCTCTGAGGAGGAAGAAAGGGGCAAAAGGGATAGGAGGCCAGGTGTCCAAATACAGCTACCATGGGAGCGACCTGTTAGAGGAGAGGTGCAGGCACAGGGGGCGCAGGGCCAACAGGAAGTCCATGTGGAAGGGGCTACAGAAGGCACCACTATCCTGCTGCCAGGGTTTACAGGTGGCAATGCCGAAGGAGGCTCCGCCTCCCAAGGGAGACAGTGGCCTCCACCTGTCAGATGATTGGGCCTGAGATCAGCTCTGACTGTGTGAGTGGACGCCCCAAACCAGTAGCTCTGAGGGTCACAGTGGCCCTCAGCTTCTATGCACCTGCTCTTCCCAGGGCTTTGTGGGGGATCTGTATGGAGTCTCCCTGTCAGCTGTCCACAGTTGCGTCAAACTGGTGACAGAAGCTCTGTTCAGGTGAATATTGACTTTCATTAATTTCCATATGGATGACACCAGCCAGGTTGAGCGAGCCAGAGGCTCTTTGTGTGATTGCTGGGCTCTTCCACATCCAGGGTGCAATCGACTGCATGCATGTAGCCATTAAAGTGCCAGCGGGTGAGCCGAATGCCTTCGTCAACAGGAAGGGATTCCACTCTATGAACATGCAGATAGTTGACCATAAGATGCAGATTCTGTAAGTCTGTGCAAGGTACCCTGGCAGCTCCAATGTTGCTTACATCCTGTGACACTCCCTGGTGCCGAGGTTCTTCAGTGTTCCAGCCTGGCTGGATGGGTTGCTGCTGGGTGATAACGGTTTTCCTTGAAAAGGTGGCTCATGATGTCTCTCTGCCACCCAAGAACAGAAGCAGAGCAGTTGTAAAACAGGAGCCATGACTCCACAAGGGCGGTGACAGAGAAGACCATAGCTCTTTTGAAGAATCGCTTCTGATGCCTGGACCATTCAGGGGGCGCACCACAATAGCCCCCAGAGTGGGTGTCACTGTTAGTGGTCACATGCTATGTCCTCCACACTCTGGCATTGGCAAAGTGGGACCCACTGGAAGAAGAGGATTTTGATGCAGCTCCACAGGCCATAGATGATGAATGCAGTGGTGAGTCAGAAGAGGAGCATGGTGAAGAGAATGCTGAGGGCGTTGAGGCAGACCTCTGTAATCTCCAGGGAGGCAGGGACACCAGGGATGTCTTGATCCAACACTCCTTCAGCTAGGCTGCCAAATAAGCGCTACCAACTCATGCCAGGACTGCTGCCCCCATCTCAGATGTCTGAAATGGCCCTTTCCTTTGACCCCACTCAGTGCCTGTGCAATTACGTTTTGAGCCACCAATGTCCAGCGTTACATACTGGCGTGCCCTGCACAACATTAAATAAAATGTCAAGCATACTCAGGCCATTACAACAAAATAAAATTTATCTTATGTTGACAGTCAAAACAAATTAACAGGACCTTCTCTGGTCTTCAACACCAGACCAGTTAAAATAAACAAAACATTGCACAACAGAAGGTCACCCATGATCAGCCCCTCTTGTGCTCATGGTGCCTTAAACTTACATTTGTGAGTGCTACGTCTTGGTGCTTCCCCTCGCTGGCACTGGCATTGGAGACAGCCTGCTGACTCTGCGGTCCTGTCGGCCTTGATGACTTTGGGAGTCATCCTCTGGCCAGTGGAGCCTGTGCTGGCCATGCCTGGAAGGGAGCAGCCAGTGCCACGGCTGGCATCTCCCCAGTCACCGTAGCCTCATCATATGCAATTGGCACTGGTGTAGGGACAGAGGAGCTGCTGCTATCATCCAGAACACCCTGAGAGGAGCCTGCAGAGATGACAGGCAGCTCATGCACCAACATGAGGCCACTTTGGACCTTCCTGCTCACTATTGATGGGTGAACACTGAATTGGCATACTGGGTGCCCCATCCATCTCCCACACAGATGCTGACCACATTGAGGTCATTTCCTGTGTGAGGGCTTGCAGGTCTGAGTGCAAGCGGAGGCACCCCTGATTCTGTTCCTGCAGCTGCCTTTCCATGAGAGTTGCCACCCTCTCAATGGAGGAGACAGTGCATTCGACCATGAGGGTCAACGCAGTGCTCATGCTCCGCATGGACTCCTTCATAACGGAGACCATGGCACACATACCCTCATGTATCTCTGCCAGATCCTCCTGCACATCTCGCTGGACATGCAGCATCTGCCAAATAATGGATGGCTCCAGAGGCTCATCATCTGCCTTTGGTTCAGCATGGTCCAGGTCTCCAGCAGTCCTCCAACTGATGGCGCCCTGGGCACCCCCTGCCTCTGCCTACTCCTAAATCGAGTGTGAAATGTCCTCACCAATGTGCACCAAAATGCTAGCCAAGGATATAATGCCCACCAAGGTGCTGGTATCTGTGCTGGTTCCTGGTTCAGAGAGCAGGTTTGACACAAGTGCATGTGAAGCCTGGCAGCCCTCTGGCATCAGGGGTGGCTCTTCAGGGCCCTGCAATTGGGTGTGTTGTGCCAAACCTAAGGGCGAACAATGACATGTCATTAGTTTAAGTCATGACATTTTCACTGTGCATGCCAGGCACCCTGATGAGACAATGGAGATCTGCATCATAGTCCCATCATCTTTCAGTGATCAATGGGGAATCTAGTTTTGAGGCTCCCATCAATGATGAGACTACACAAGAATGTTTGCACCATCTGAAGCTCTCACCTCTGTGCACTGCACTGCTACCTTTGTCTGACACCCCAGCCTTTCCGCAGCTGGTTGACCGAGGCATGGCGCCTCTCCTGCTTGTGTCTAGTTATGAATAGGAGGTAGCGATGCCTCTGCCTGCCCACGACCTTTCGATGTTGTAATGGGCCATCTTCTCCTGAAAGGATAGAGGACCATTAATTTATCCACTCTCTACCTGCAGCGCCATTTCAGGTTAACTCCACCTGAGCAGCACCTTGTAGTGTACAGCCACGTCGTGGTCCTTGAGCCACAAGACACTCAGTCCAAGCATCCCCCAGGGCTCACCCCCTTGGCCAGCTCAGGTGTCATTGACAATTGGCACTCAGACTCTAATATCCCTGAGCTCCATGGGGAGTTGTCCAGTCCTTAACACTTCAACACACTGATCCATGCCAACACAGTACTCACCCTTCCTCAGTGCAGCAGGTCGTTATACCTCTTGCATCACTGGACCGAGGTGCGCCGCATCACATCATGCCTGCTGACCAGCACTACCACCTCCTCCCAAGCACTTTTTGTATGGTCTGGTGGCCTCCTCCTTTCATCCCTGGGACAAGGATGTCCCTCCTGGCAGCCAGCTCCTCCAGGACGACAGTGAGGCACTCATCAGGAAACTGGTGGGCCAACTGCTTACCCCACCTGCCCTCCTGCCTGGCGTTTGCAGCCGCATTGGAATCCATAACTTTTAATCTCCTGCTGACAACACTGGAGATATCTTCCTCGCCAGCATCTTTCCCCTAACTGTGCCGATTTTAAACCAGTCATCAGATCGCCTTTGGACCTGGCGGCCGACAGGCCCCGCCCCTACCCGCCCCTTCCTGACCACTGGGGAGCCACCATTCCCATTCGGTGGGCCTTAATTGGCCCACCATCAAATCGTGGTCATGGGCCAGTCGCAGATGGTGGGCCGTTTCCCGACTGCTCTCAGACCTGCTGACCACACCTGCCCATCAACCTCAAAATTCTGGCCATAGTCAACCATCTGGCTCTTCCTTCCTGCCCAAAAAATAGTTCCAGCTTACTTGCTGGTAGGAAAAGGGTAACAGGAGAAAAACATTGTTGACTCTGCTTTCATTTCTCTCCTGCTAGTATGTCCACATCATGGTACCAGCTTCTGCCCCAAATTCCCCCTCTTCTCTCCATCCACTCCGTCCACTCTTTTCATAATTAAAATTTTGTGACTATTATATTACTTGATGTTGTTACATAAGTAGTGACTGCACAATGGGAAACATTCCTGTGTATAGAACTTACTAACAAATGAGGTTGTGCATTTTTAAGTCTCGGTTGCCAATTTGAAGGCCGTTGACAGCTTCATAAAAAAATAGCAGTAAATGGGGTATATACTCTATACCAGCTATTCTATTGCTGTATTTCTATTCTCAAAGTGTGTAATAGAATTGTACTTCATTATACTGTACTTATAGGTAGTTATGCTTGTCTGCATAAAGTTTAAGGCATTTACCACTGTTCCCACTTCCACTGTTCTGATGGCTTCAAGTCAAGAATCATGATCCCTGAAAATTGTAAACTCATGATACTTTACTGTTGCTCATTTCACAGGTCCAGCCAGCTATTGGTAATATTTAATATTTATAGAACAAATTCATGATAAAATACTAATTTAGCCTTGTTAAAAGATTATCCCCACATCATTTTAAAACTATACCATGTAATATATTTGATTATTCAAAAGATCCTTCTATGACCTGGCTCTATTTCAGTTCTTTATAATTAGGTTATTGTTAAATTTCAGCTTTTAATATGCTTGTTAGGTATTTGTTCATTTTGTCCACCAAAGAATTCAGGGCCTGCACAGTTAATGAACACAAAACTTTTTTTTTTGCTGTAAACACAATATTATGCAGTGAAGGCTGTGACAGTTGCAAATGACAGTCCCCAGCAGGAGCTCAAACATTATTGGCAGCAATGTCTAATTTTCACATCAAAAAGCTACAACTGTTAGGGCAGCGCAGTATGTGATTAACTGACGAAGTCACAGTATTTTAATAACAATTTTTTTTTCCTCTGTGCCAAATTAAAATGGTGGAAACTTTGATTTGCCTTAGCAAAGCACCAAACAAAACTCAAGTTAGTAAGTTTGCGGTCAGAATATTAGTAACTATAAGACGACTAATGACAAACAGTCAAATCCATTTGTACAAAAATCTGACGTCAACAAAATACTGACTGTTAATAAATCAACTAATTCACCCTCTTAAACATCCACTCCCTCCACCACCAGATCACATTGTATACCGACTACATTGCCAGGATGCACTGTAGCAACTTCTTAAGGTTTCTTCGATAACACCTCCCAAACCCACAACCTTGACCAGCTAGAAGGGCAAGAGCAGCAGGAGCATGGGAAAACCATCAGCTCCAAAGTCACGCACTGCTTTGACCTGGACATATATTGCTGTCCCTTTACCATCACTGGGTCAAAAACCTGAATAAAGATCCCCACCAGGATGGTCTGAGGTCCCTTAGCTTCTTCCTCGAACGGAGGCCCGAACAATCCCCATCCACCACTACTCTCCTCCGTCTGGCTGAACTTGTTCTCACACTGAACAATTTCTCCTTTAACTCCTCTCGCTTCCTCCAAATAAAAGGTGTGGCTATGGGTACCCACATGAGCCGCAGCTATGCCTGTCTCTTTATGAGGTATGTGGAACATTCCTTGTTCCAGTCCTACTCCGGCCCCCTTCCACAACTCTTTCTCCGGTACATCGATGATTACTTCGGTGCTGCTTCGTGCTCTCATCGGGACTTAGAAAAATTTATTAATTTTGCTTCCAATCTTCACCCCTCCATCATTTTCACATGGTCCATCTCTGACACTTCCCTTCCCTTCCTTGACCTCGCTGTCTCAATCTCTGGTGATAGACTGTCCACCAACATCCATTACAAGCCTACCGACTCGCACAGCTTCCTTGACTACAGCTCCTCACACCCCGCTTCCTGTATGGACTCCATCCCATTCTCTCAGTTCCTTCGCCTCCGTCGCATCTGTTCCAATGAAGCTACCTTCAAAAACAGTTCCTCTGACATGTCCTCCTTCTTCCTTAACCGAGGTTTTCCACCCACGGTTGTTGACAGGGCCCTCAACCGTGTCCGGCCCATCTCCCGCGCATCTGCCCTCACACCTTCTCCTCCCTCCCAGAAACATGATAGGGTCCCCCTTGTCCTCACTTATCACCCCACCAGCCTCCGCATTCAAAGGATCATCCTCCGCCATTTCTGCCAACTCCAGCATGATGCCACTACAAAACACATCTTCCCTTCACTCCCAATGTCGGCATTCCGTAGGGATCGTTCCCTCCGGGACACCCTGGTCCACTCCTCCATCACCGCCTACTCCCCAACCCCCACCTATGGCACCACCCCATGCCCACGCAAAAGATGTAACACCTGCCCCTTCACTTCCTCTCTCCTCACCGTCCAAGGACCCAAACACTCCTTTCAAGTGAAGCAACATTTCACTTGCATTTCCCCCAACTTAGTCTACTGCATTCGTTGCTCCCAATGCGGTCTCCTCCACATTGGAGAGACCAAACATAAACTGGGCGACCGCTTTGCAGAACACCTGCGGTCTGTCCGCAAGAATGACCCAAACCTCCCTGTTGCTTGCCATTTCAACACCCCACCCTGCTCTCTTGCCCACATGTCTGTTCTTGGCTTGCTGCATTGTTCCAGTGAAGCCCAATGCAAACTGGAGGAACAACACCTCATCTTCCGATTAGGCACTTTACAGCCTTCTGGACTGAATATTGAATTCAACAACTTTAGTTCTTGAACTCCCTCCTCCATCCCCACCCCCTTTCTGTTTCTTCCCCCTTCCTTTTGTTTTTTTCCAATAAATTATATAGATTTTTCTTTTTCCCACCTATTTCCATTATTTTTAAATATTTTTAAATCTTTTATGCTCCCCCCACCCCCACTAGAGCTATACCTTGAGTGCCCTACCATCCATTCTTAATTAGCACATTCGTTTAGATAATATCACCAACTTCAACACCTATGTGTTCTTTTGTTCTGTTGTCTGTGACATCTTTTGATGATCTGCTTCTATCGCTGCTTGTCCCTACAACCACACCACCCCCCTCCACTTCCCTCCCCCCCACCCAACCCACCCCCACCTTAAACCAGCTTATATTTCACCCCTTCCTGGGATTCATCTAGTTCTGTCGAAGGGTCATGAGGACTCGAAACGTCAGCTCTTTTCTTCTCCGCCGATGCTGCCAGACCTGCTGAGTTTTTCCAGGTAATTCTGTTTTTGTTTTGGATTTCCAGCATCCGCAGTTCTTTGTTTTTAAAGCTCCCCTGCTGTGAAAGTATCTTTACCACATGGACTGCAGTGGTTTAAGAAAGTGGTTCATCACCACATTCTCAGGGCAACTAGGAATACAGCAATAAATGCTGGCCTTCCTCACATTATCTATACTTCCAGAATGAATTATTAGAATAGCCATGTTAATAGCACAATCTCTTAATAAGTAACTTTACTGCATTCCAGAATTTCCTGTCATTAAGATCAAAGCTTCTCTTTAGCTCTGAAGAAGAATCATACAGACTTGAAATATTAATTCTCTTTCTTTCTCCACAGGTGCTGTCAGACATGCTGAGTTTTTCCAGTGTTTCCTGTTTTTATTTCCTATGCCATTGTTTTTTTCCCCCTAATTGAAATTCTTAGAGCATTTTGTCTCATAGATTCTTAGGAAAGCTATCCAAATTACCAGACATCTGTCGATTTATTTGCTGAGGTAGGCAGACCCTAAAGATGAATTCTACAATCCTGAATGATTTTCCATTACGCTTCCACTAAAACGCTGAATTTTAATGTGAAAAGGCCTTGCATTAAAGCTCTATTTGGACCTAGGATAAAAAGCAATCCTGTACCATTTGCATATTTCAGCATCTTCAATCTGGTTCAACAGCAGTAAGAAGTGCCACAATTGGGACTTGCAGCTTGAATAGTGAAATAACACAACCAGTGATTGTAATCAAAATTCCTCATTAGCTCCTGCCTGAAGAAAAGAGATTTCAAACTGAGCAGAGGCAGACCTGAAGAGCAAAGCTCAGGTTGGGAGATTCCAACTATCATTCTGATCTCTCCTCAGCCAACCAACTGCAGTCATATCACTCCAATAGATAAACTGTAGACCTATGATGCCATTAACCTCTTAACCTAAATAGCATAGTCAAAAGATCACGTTGGAGTTGTCAAAGATAGGGTAGGCCATTAACAATGTAACATTTATCTTATATTCCTGTTAATTTAGGTAACATGTCATTATTTTCTAGTAATCTGTCAAAGTCTTTCATACTTATATTGTTGCATTTTGCCCTCATTGGGCAGGCACTGCCGGTGGTCTTGGGAGCGACCACAAAACCGACCACTGCCCGCGATCGGGTCCTGACCACAATTTCATGCTGGCTGGGAAGGGCCGAGTGGGGGCGGGGGCATTTTTGCCACCGGGGCCAATGGCTGGTATAAAGAAGTCCCAGGCAGCCCCATAGAGGCTGCCAGGGGAGGACGTCTGGCTGCTGTTCTGATGATGCACTCATGATGTTAAGGTCTGGCCATCCCCCTAAGGACTCAGGGTTGCAAGAGTTTGAGTGCCAACTGTCAATGACACCGGAGCAGGCCAAGGTGGTGAGCCCCGGCTGCTTGGATTGAATGCCTTGCAGCTCAAGGGCCACAACTCAGATGTGCCCTGCAAGTTGTTCCTCAGCTGGGGTTGGCCAGGCTGCAATGATGCTGCAGGTAGAGAGTGGACTAATCGATGCTCCTCTGTCCTTTCAGGAGAAGACAAGCCATAACCGAGCCGAAAATCACATACAGGCGGAGGTCCGTCCAATCTACTGAAGCACTCCAGGTTCAAGAAAGATGCCCTGGAGCTGGAGGGCCTGCATGCTTCCTGTGCAACTGGGCATGGAGAGGCGGGGGTGCCAGATGAAGGTAAGAGCACGGTGCTCAGTTTTGGATTGTGCAACCATTCTGGTGCAGTCTCCTCATTGATGTGAGCATGGACCTGACTTCCACATTGGTCTTTGGAAGACGATGGCACCATGATGCAGGTCTCCATTGTCTCACCCGATCATGGGCAGTGGTCGGTTTTGTGGTCGCTCCCAAGCCCTCCGGCCGTGCCTGCCCAACGAGGGCAAAATGCAACAATATAAATAGGAAAGACTTTGACAGATCACTGTTACTGGCCTACCCTGGCATGCACAGTGACAGAGTGATGACTTTAATTAGTGACATGTCCTTCTTCTCCCTTTTAGGTTCACCAGCACTGAAGGTCCACCCCTGATGCCAGAGGACCACTGGGTGTCACTGTCACCTGTGTCACACCCGCTCTCTGAAGCAGGCACCAATGCAGGTACCAGCACCTCGGTGGGTATTAGATCAGCGGCTAATAGCTCAGTGCATATTGGTGAGGGCACTTCACACTCACTTGAGGAGCAGGCGGAGGCACGGATTGCCCAGGGTGCCGGCAGTCAGAAGACTGCTGGGGACCAGGACAATGCTCAGTCAAAGGCGGATGATGACCCTCTAGAGTCGTCCATTAGGCAGCAGATGCTGGATGTCCAGCAAGGTGTGTGGGAGGATCTGGTGGAGATCCATGAGGGTATGCATGCCGTGGTCTCAGTGATGGAGGAGTCCATGCGGATCTTAAGCACAGTGTTGACTGTCATGGGTGAGGGCACTGCCTTCTCCAATGAGAGTGATGAGCCTCATGGAGAGGCAGCTCCAGGATCAGAATGAGGGGTTCCTGGGGTTGCACTTGAACCTGCGAGCCCTCATCCAGGCATTGACCTCAGGTATCCCAACTAGGTGCCCGTCCATTAATAGTGAGCAGGGAGGTCCAAAGTGACCTCACGTTGGGGCATGAGCAGCCTGTCATCTATGCAGGCTCCTGGAAGGCACTCCGAATGACGGCAGTAGTTCCTCCGGCCTCCCACCAGTGACATGGCATCTGATGAGGCTGTGTTGCCTGGGGAGGTGCCAGCCGTGGCACCGGCTGCTCCCTCTCAAGCGGGACCAGCACATGTTCCACTGGCCAGAAGATGACTGCCAAGGTCATTAAGACCAACAAGACAGCAGAGTCAGCACGCTATCTCTAATGCAGGTGCCAGCACGGGGGGAGCACCTGGACTTAGCACTCACAAGAGTTAAAGGCACCTGAGCACAAGAGGGACAAGGCACGAGCAATTTTATGTTCATTTGTGTTTAATTAATGTATACTGGTCTGGGACTTAAGACCAGGGAAGTTTTTATATATTGGTTTGGAATTGTCAAAATCATATAAATTATGTTTCTGTCGTCATAGCTTGAGTATGCTTCACCTTTTATTTCATTGGTGCAGGGTATGCCAGTATATAATGTAGGTGGGTCTGAACTTTATTACACAGGCACTGAGTGTTCTTTGGGTTCAAATGAGTCTCCTTTCAGATATCTGGCATTGAGGCAGGATCCCTGGCATGTATTTGAAGCTGATCTTTGGTAGCCTAGCTGAAGGAGCATTGGATCAAGGCATTCCTGGTGTCCCTGCCTCCCTGGAGGTTACAGAGGTCTGCCTCCACACCCTCAGAGTTCTCCTCAATGTGCTCCTTTCCAGATTCACAACTGGATTCATCATTTGTGGCCTGTGCAGCTGCATCAAGACCCCCTTCCTCCAGTGGGTCCCCCCTTGCCAGTGTCAGATTGTGGGGTGTGCAGCATGTAATTACTATCAGTGACACCCACTCCGGGAGGTATTCTAGTTCTCACCCTGAATGGTCCAGGCATTGGAAGCACATCTTGAAAAGACCTATGGTTCTCTCCACCATAGCCCTTGTGGAGTCGTGACGTATTGTAACACTGTTCTAACTCTGTTCTTGGCATGAGGTAGAGGTGTCATGAGCCATCTCTTCAAGGGATAGCCCTTGTCACCCAAGAGCCATCCATCCAGTCAGGCTGAAGCACTGAAGAGTGTCTCAGGATGTAAGCACCACGGGGGCTGCAGGGTACTTTGGACAGACTAGCAGAATCTGCATCCTGTGGTCACACATATCTACATTTTCATGGAGTGGAAGCCCTTCCTGTTGACAAAGGCACCTGGCTAACCCGCTGCCACCTTGATGGCCACATGAGTACAGCTGATGGTGCCCTGGATACAGGGGAGCCCAGCAATTGCTGCAAAGCCTCTGGTTCGCTCAGCCAGGCTGGCCTCATCAGTACGGTAAAGAGGAAAGGTCAGTACATGCCTGAACAGAGCTTCTGTCACCAGCTTGATGCAACTGTGGATAGTTGATTGGGAGACTCCACATAGGTCCCCCACTGAGCCCTGGAAAGAGCTGGAGACATAGAAGTTGAGGGACACTATGACCTTCAGAGCCACTGGCATGGGTTGTCCACCCATGCAGTTGGAGCTGATCTCAAGCCCAATCATCTGGCAAAAAGAGGTTATGATCTTCCTTGAGAAGCATTGCAATCCAGACATATTGAGGTAGCTGCATTGCCACATGTATACCCTGGAAGCAGGATCATGGCATCTTCTGCAGTCCCTTCTGCCTTGGATGACCTGCTGGCCCTGCACCCCTTATGCCTGCTCCTGTCGTCCCACAGGTCCCTCCCCTGGAGGTTGCAATGGGACACCTGGTCTCCTTTTCCTTCTGCTCCCCTCTTCCTCCTCAGAGGAGGTGCCTCCATGGAGACCACAATCCCCATTATCAGGGTAAAGAATGGCTGTCTGATTCCTGGAAGGGTCCACATGGTTTGAATCCTCTGGGGGCCTGACAGAGTCCTGAAATGAGGCCTGAAAATGCTAACAATGCTAAAAATGCCTCGGACAGAGATGAAGCTGTCAAGTACCAATAAGCAACCAATTGCAAACTATCTCCATAACTGCTCACCACTCACACTGGTAATGCTGCTGACCCTTTTTATCCCTCCTTTGGATGAGGTTTGAGAAAATGTCAGCTGGCCACCAGCCCGTAATGCCCATGTGACGAGCAGGAAATCACATGGGCAACGAAAAATCACAGACAATTGGATTGTTAAAGGCCTTAAGGCACTTGAAGGGCTTTGTTCACCAAGGCTCCTTCAACAGCACATTCCAAACCCACAACCACTACCATATAGGAAGACCAGCACCTGGAAGTTCCCCTCCAAGTCACTCTTCATCCTGACTTGGAAATATATCACCGTTCCTTCACTGTCACTATGTCAAAATCCTGGAACTCCCTTCCTAACAGCACTGTGGGTGTACCTGCACCACATGGACCACAATGATTCAAGAAGGCAGCTCACCATCACCTTCTCAAAGGCAACTAAGGATGGGCAATAAATGCTGGCCTAGCTGGTGAAGCCCATATCCCATTACTGAATAAAAAGAAAGTGGCCTGTTAGTTAATGGCGGGCGTCATTCTGGCACCCATGCGCGCTGAGCGAAATGTCACATGAGTGCGCGATGACATCAGGAGGCTCACTCGACATCATCACACACTATTTTACTCCCATTTAGGTCAGGCACATGCCCGCCCGTGGACGAAAGATTCAGCCCATAGTGATTTTAGTACATCACTGGCACAAGCCAAAGGATGTCAAATTGTCCAATTGTACCCTGCACAATAATGACAATGGTTGTATTACTCTCATCAGCAGATGCAAGTAAATGCAAATTAATCATACAGCTATATGAGTAATATGAGAAATAGCATTCAGCAAGTTGCATGAGAGAATTAATCAATGTTAAATGTTATAAATTATTAGAATGAAAAGAGGGATTTAATATGACATGATGAGTGAGGGAAGGTGGTTTTTATTTATAATATATAATATAGTCATATTGGTCTTGACAGTTTTTATTTATGCTGAACTAAAAGTGAAAAGTGGGTGAAAGGGAGAAACTTCATGTTCTCTCGTATCGATGACAAATCAGAGGTGGAGATAGAAATTGCAGTCACTAAGGAAAGCTTTAGTGCCAACCATTAAACTCAATGGCCTGAAGTTTCCGAGTAACGGCAATGATGAGCAGATTACCATCGTTCTCAAAGATTTCTCTGACTTGAAGATGCTCTGCATTTCTTCTGGGATCTTCCAATCTGGCTGTCAAAGAAATGCAGAGTGCAGCATGCCACAGTGAGCTCCATTGGAGCAGAGTAGAGTCAGGAGCAGATAGGACATGCCCTCGTTCTATGGCACAAGCTGTCATATGGCAAGTTTAAAGGTGCTGTCTTTAAGTGTGAGTGAATGGGTGAGTGGATGAATGGGTGAATGGGTGAATATGTTATGTTGGTAGGGTGGCTGGGTGGGTAGGTAGTGTTGTTACAGATAAGCAACACATTTTTGCACCATGTATATCCTGACATAGCATGATGCCCATAATTTTCACTTGGAGTGCAATTGTAATAAGACAGGACAATTCAAATGCATATGTTCCCCCACCTCGCAGGCGGGTGCGTGCCCAATCCAGTCGGGTGTAAAACAGCATGAGAAGATGTTGGGCAAGTGTCACAGCATCATCACGCACGCGCGCAATCTTCAGGTCGGCGGGCATGCGTGGGAGTCAGAGCCGCGCCCACCATCAATCAAGAGGCCACTCAAGACCATTAAAAACCCAACTGAGCCCAACTTTATGTTGTCCATGTGATTTTGTGCTCATCGGACAGACAAAACAGGCAGGCGGGCAGCCCACATTTGCAAAACCTCATCCATGGGCGAGATAAAAAGGGTCAGCAGCATTGCCAGTGTTAGCAGTGAGGACTTTGGCAGATAGTTTGCTGTTGGTGACTTATTGGTACTTGGCAGCTTCACCTCTGCTTGGGGCTTCATTGTTAGCATTTCCAGGCCTCATTTCAGGAATCCTTGGTGTCTCCAAGGACCCCAGAGAATTGAGACCGTGTGGACCCTCCCAGGTACCAAACAGTCTTTTGTTATCCTGGTAATGGGGATTGTGGTCTCCGCTGGAGGCACCTCCTCTGTGGAGGCAGAAGAGAGAGGAAGCCAGGTGTCCCAATGCAGCTTCCAGGGGAGGTACTTGTAGGAGCAGAGGCACAGGCACAAGGCACGCAAGGCCAGCAAGTAGTTCAAGGCACAGGGGACCGCAGTAGATGCCACTATCCTGCTACCCAGGTTTACAGGCAGCGATGCGGTTGCCTAAAAATGTCCAAGGTGCAATGCTGAAGGAGGCTCTGCCTTTCAAGGGAGATCGTGACCTCTTTTTGCCAGATGATTGGGCTTTAGATCTATCCGATCCTGTGAGTGAAACTCCATTCCAGTGGCTCTGAAGATCACAGTGTCCATCAACTTCTAAGCCTCCGGCTCTTTCCAGAGCTCAGAGGGCAATCTGGGTGGAGTGTCCCCGTCATCTGTCACAGTTTCCTCAAGCTGGTGACTGAAGCTCTGTTAAGGCAGGTAATGATATTTATTCATTTCCAGATGGACGAGGGCAGCCAGATTGAGTGAGCCAGAGGCTTTGCAGCGATTCCTGGATTCCCCAGCATCAAGAGTGCAATTGACTGCTCACATATGGCCATCAAGGCACCAGCGAATCAGCCCGGTGTCTTCGTCAGTAAGAAGGGATTCCACTCGATGAACGTCCAGATAGTGTGTGATCACGGGATGCAGATTCTGCAAGTCTGTTAATGGTACCCTGGCAGCTTCCATGATGCTTACATCCCCAGACACTCCCAGGTGCCGAGGCTGTTCAGTGCTCCAGCCCGGCTGGATGGATGGCTGCTGGGTGACAAGGGCTATACATTGAAAAGATGGCTCATGACGCCTCTCCACCACCCAAGAGGCAGAGCAGTGTTTTAATAGGCCTCTGCAAGGGCGGTGATAGAGCATACCATAGGCTTTCTAAAATTGTGCTTCCATTCAGAGGGAGCACTACAATACACCCCAGAGTGGGTGTCACTGATAGTGGTTGTATGCTGTGCTCTTCACAATCTGGCGCTGGCAAGGGGGGACCTAATGAAGGAAGAGGATCTTGAGGCAGCTCCACAGGCTACAGAGGATGAATCCAGTAGTGAGTCAGAAGAGGAGCATGGTGAGAAGAACACTGAGGGCATGGAGGCAGACCTCTGTAATCTTCAGGGAGGCAGGGACACCAGGGATGCCTTGATCCAACGCTCCTTCTGTTAGGTTGCCAAAGATCTGTTTCCACCTCATGCCAGGGCTGCCACCTCCATCCAAGATGTCTGAAGTGACACTTTCATTTGAACCCAAAGTTCACTCAATGCCTGTGCATTAAAGTTTAGAGCCACTCATGTCCAGCATTACATATTGGCCTACCATGCACCAACAAAATACAAAGGTGAAGCATTCTCAGGCTACTAGGGCAAAAATAAAATTTATTGAATTTTGACAATCCAAAAAAATTAACTTCACCTTCTCTGGTCTTAATTCCAAAGCTAGTAAACATAAACAAAACATTACACAACAGAAAATTACCTGTGACCAGTCCCTCTTGTGCTCTTGTGCACATGGTGCCTTAAACTTATGTTTGGGAGTGCTACGTCTTGGTGTCCCCACCACCCATACTCCCTCGCTGGCAGCGGTGATAGAGACAGCCTGCTGGCTCTGCTGTCTTGTTGGCCTTAGTGACCTTGGCCACTGGAGCCTATGCTGGCCATGCCTGGGAGGGAGCAGCCAGTGCCACAGATGGCATCTCCTCAGTCATTACAGCCTCATCAAATGCCATGGTCATTAGCAGTGGGGCAGAGGAGCTGCTGCCATCATCCAAAGCACCCTAAGAGGAGCCCGCAGAGATGACAAGCAGCTCGTGCACCAACCTGAGGTTGCTCTGGACCTCCCTACTCACCATTGATGGATGGGCACCTAATTGGGATACTGGGTGCTTCATCCATCTCCCACACTGACACTGACCACCTGAGGTCAGTGCCTGTGTGAGAGTTTGCAGGTCCGAGCGCAACCCTAGGAACACCTCATCCTGTCCCTGGAGATGCCTCTCCAAGAGAGTTGCCACTCTTTCAATGGAGGAGGCAGTGCACTCGGCCATGAGGGTCAACGCATTGCTCATGCTCCGCATTAACTCCTCCACAACAGAGACCATGGCACGCATTCCCTCATGTATCTCTGCCAGATCCTCCCGCATATCCCATTGGACATCCAGCAACTGCTGCCTAATGGACGACTCTAGAAGCTCATCATCTACATTCCCCTGAGCATCGTCCTGGTCTCCAGCAGCCCTCTGACGGACAGCTCCCTGGGCACTCTCTGTCTCCAGCTGTTCCTCATGTGAGTGTGAAGTGCCCTCACCACAGTGCACCGACATTCTAGCCAAGGATCTAACACCCACCAAGCTGCTGGTATCTGCGCTGGTGCCTGGTTCAGAGAGTGGGTGTGACAGAGGTGAAGCCTGGTGGTCCTCTGGCATCAGAGGTGGCTTTTCGGGGTCCTGCGATTGAGTGAATGCTGGCAAATCTAAGGAGAGCAACAACATGTCATTAGTTAAAGTCTTCACACTGTCACTGTGCATGCCAGGCACCCTGGTGAGACAATTGAGATCTGCATCATGGTGCCATTATCTTTCAACGATCAACAGGAGTCCAGTTTTGAGGCTCCAATCAATGGTGAGACTACACAAGAACATTTGCGCCAACCGAAACTCTCACCTCACTGCACTGCACTCGTCCCTTCACCTGACACCCCAGCCTCTCTGTGGCTGGTTGACCTAGGTGTGAGGCATCTCTCCAATCCCCATGCATCTTGCTCGATCTGGATAGGTTCTCCGTCTCTCCCCAACCTTTCAATGTTGTTATGGGTCATCTTCTCCTGAAAGAACAGAGGAACATAGATTAGTCCACTCGCTACCTTCAGCACCATTGTAGCCTAGCCAACCCCAGCTGAGGAGCACCTTGCAAGGCACATCCGAGTCATGGCCCTCAACTCGCAAGGCACTCAGTCAAGCAGCCAGAGCCACTCCCTTAGCCAGCTCCAGCATCATTGGCAGTTGGCACTCAGACTCTAACACCCCTGAGCTCCAAGGTGGCGGCAAGGGAGGGGGAACGGCTAGCCCTTAACATTTGAACACACTGATCCATGCCAACATGGCACTCACCCTTCCCGAGTGCAACAGGTTGTTAAAACTTTTGCGGCACTGCACCCATGTGCGCCGCACAATGTTGTGGCTGCTGATCTGCCTGCCACCTCCTCCCAAGCTCTTTTTGTTAGGTGTGATGGCCTTCTCCTTCCATCCATGGGGACAAGGGTGTCCCTCCTGGCAGCCACCTCCTCCAGGAGGACCACAAGGCACTCATTTGAAAAGCAGGGGGCCAAGTGCCCACCCGACCTGCCCTCCCTCCTGGCTTCTCCAGCTACACTTAATGCCACAGCTTCAGTGTTCACAACGCAGAAGGTATGTTCTTCCCTGGCAGCCTGCAAGGCGCTGCCTTGCCATTTTTAAACTGGCCACCAGGTCGCCATTGGACCTGGAGGCCAGCAGGCCCCCGTCCCTACCTGCCCCTTCCTGACCATTAGGATGACAGGTTTCATGTTGTGCTGGCCTTAATTGGCCAACCAGTGTGAAATTGCGGTCAGAGGGCTGATTGCATGTGGCAGTTACAGAGGCCTAGCTTCATGCATGGTAGAGAGAAGCATAGCGCTTCTCAAGATGTGCTTCCAATGCCTGGACCATTCAGAGGCTGCACTAAAATATCCCCTCGAACAGGTGTCACTGATAGGTTGGATGCTGTGCTTTCCACCATCTGGCGCTGGCAACTGGGACCCGCTGGAGGAAGAGGATGTTAGCACAACTGCACAGGTCACAGAATATGAGTCCAGTAGTGAGTCAGAAGAGGAGCACGGTGAGGAGAATGCTGAGGGCATGAAGCTAGGCCTCTGTAATCTCCAGGGAGGCAGGGACACCAGGGTCACCTTGATCCAATGTTCCTTCAGCTAGGCTGCCAAGTAAGAGGTACCACCTCACACCAGGGCTGCCGCCTTCACCCTGGATCGCAGAAATGACCATTTCCTTGGGCCCCAAGATACATTCAGTGCCTGTGCAATAAAGTTTCGACCCACCCATGTCCAGCGTTACATACTGGCATTTCCTGCACCTACAAAATAAATGAAGCCTACTCAGGCCAATAATACAAAACAAATTGAACAGAACAATATCTGGTGTTCAAAACTCTTTCTTGGACTCGAACTCAAGTTCTGTCGAAGGGTCATGAGGACTCGAAACGTCAACTCTTTTCTTCTCCGCCGATGCTGCCAGACCTGCTGAGTTTTTCCAGGTAATTCTGTTTTTGCTTTTGTTTTGGATTTCCAGCATCCGCAGTTTTTTTGTTGTTAATATCTGGTGTTGTTGGTCACACTATTAAAAGAAGAAAAACAAAATGGAGGAACAAAAGATCACCCATGACCAGTCCCTCTTGTGCTTAAAGTGCTTTAAACTTACTTTTAGGGGTGTTATATCTAGGGCCCCCTCTGCACCCTGCACCCCCCACCCCCTCACCATCGCTGGCACCAGCATTGGAGGCAGCCTGCTGACTCTGCTGTCGTGTTGGCCTGGATGACCGTGGTGGTCATCTTCAGGCCAGTGGAGCCTGCGCTGGCCCAGATGGAGAGGGAGTGGCCAGTGCCACAGATGACATCTCCCCAGTCGCTGCAGCAGTCACTGGCAGAGAGGTGGAGGAGCTGCTGCTGTCATCCAGGGCACCCTGAGAAGAGCCCGCAAAGACACCCAGCAGCTAATGTGCCAATATGAGGCCGCTGTGGACCTCATTACTTGCCTTTGATGGATGGGTACTTAGTTGGGACACTGGTTGCCCCATCCATTTCACACATGGATACTGACCACCTGAGGTCAGTGCCTGTGTGAGGCTTGCAGGTCCAAGCGCAACCCAAAAAACCCCTAATTTTGTCCCTGGAGCTGCCCCTCCACGAGAGTCGCCACTCTCTCAATGGAGGGACAACACAGTGCTCATGCTCCGCATGGACTCCTCCACAACAGAGACCATGGCACGCATACCTTCATGGATCTCTGCCAGATCCTCCCTCATATCCCGCTGGACATCCAGCATCTGCTGCCTAATGGACGACCCCAGAGGCCAAGCATCCACCTTCAACAGAGGATTGTCCTGGTCTCCAGCAGTCCTGGACACTCTCGTTCCGCCTGCACTTCAAATGAGTGTGAAGTGCTCTCACCAATGTGCACCGAGATACTAGCCATCGAACAAATGGCCACCGAGGTGCTGGTACCTGCGCTGGTGCCTGGTTCAGAGTGGGTGTGACGCAAGTCCTTGGGAAGCATGGTGGGCCTCCAGTATCAGGGCTGACCCTTCAGTGTCTGCAGATCGGATGCCTGCTGGCGAACCTAAAAGGGTGAAGAAGGGCATGTTATTAGTTTAAGTCATCACACAGTCACTGTGCATGCCAGACACCCTGGTGAGATAATGGAGATCTGCACCGTTGTGCCATTGTCTTTCAATGATCAATGAGGAATCCAGCCTGGAGGCTTCCATCAATGATGAGGCTGCACAAGATTGTTTGCAGCATCCGAAACCCTCACCTCTGTGCACTGTACTCTTACCTTCGCTTAGCAGCCCAGCCTCACTGTGGCCCGTTGACCGAGGTGCAGGACTCCCCTTGAGCTCCAAGGCCTCTTGCTCGTACTGGGATAGAATAAGGAGGTGTGGGGGTCCTCCTCGACCTCTCAATACTGTTATGGGATGTCTTCCCCCGAAAAGACAGAGGAGCATTGATTAGTCCACTCTCTAGCTGCAGCGCCATTGCAGCCTGGTCAACGCCAGCTGAGGAGCACCTTGCAGGCCACAACCGAGTCGTGGCCCAAGAGGCGCAAGGCACTCAATCAAAGTAGCCAGTGCTCAGCCCCTTGGCCAGCTCCTGTGTGACGGACAGTTGGCATTCAGACTCTAACACCCCTGAGCTCCATGGGGAGATGGCCAGCGCAAAATAATTCAACACGCTGACCAATTGCAACACAGTACTCAGCGTTCCTGAGTGCAGTAGGTCATTGAAGCGCTTCCAGCACTGTACCCAGGTGTGTCACACCACATTGTAGCTGCTCACCCAGACTACCACCTCCTCCCAAGCCCTCTTTTTGAGGTGTGGTGGCCTCCTCCTTCCATCTGTGGGGAAAAGGGTTCCCCTCCTGGTAGCCACCTTCTCCAGGAGGGTAGCAAGGCACTCATTGGAAAAACAGAGGCCAAGTGCCCAGCCGACATCACCTCCCACCTGGTCTCTATATCTTCATTTGCAGCCATGCCACTGCTGCAACTCTTAAGCGGGCAGCCTCCCTGGAGCTGCCTGCGCCGTTTTTGAGCCGGCTGCCGGGTTGCCATTGGAGCGGGCGGTCAACTGGCCCCCGCCCACTTCTTCTCAGACATTCTGCAGCTGATGTTCACACTGGGCGGCCTTAATTGGCCCCGCAGCATGAATTTGTTGTCGGGCCCCAATCCCAGGCGATGGTTGTCTTCCCGCTCACCCCTGCCAAGCCCACCCAATGAGGATAAAATTCTGCCCATAATGGAGGAAGACAAATAGATATATTACCTTACCCAAAAGAGTAGTAGAATAACATAGATCTAATTATAATATGCTGAAGAAAAGTTCAAATATGTTTCTTAACATATCGTAACAGCACCCAATTACAGCACCCAATTGCACTAAAGACAAAATAGCATATTTCATAGGTAAGAGTTTTAAGGAAATGTTGCAGAAATTAAGAATTACTCATTCAAAGTTTTCATTATATAATTATTGCCCTGTTACAGACATGACTATTGAATTCATTTCACCGCCTGTAATCAGTATAAGACCATAAGGCGTAGGAGCAGAAGTAGGCCATTGGTCCCATCTAGTCTGCTCTGCCATTCAATGAGGTCATGATTGATCTGATAATCCTCAATTCTACTTTCCTCCCTTTTCCCCATAACCCATGATTCCTTTCTGATTAAAAATCTGTCTATCTCAGCCTTAAATATATTTAACAACCCAGCCCCTACAGCCCTCACTACCCTCTGAGAGAAGAAATTCCTCCTCACCTGTCTTAAGTGGGTGACCCTTTACTCTGAGATTATGCCTTCTGGTCCTAGATTCTCCCACAAGGGGAAACAACCTCTCAGCATCTACCCTGTCAAACCCCCTAATAATCTTATATGTTTAAATAAAGTCACCTCTCATTCTTCTAAAATTCAATGAGACCTGCCCAACCTACTCAACCTCTCCTCATAAGAAAATCCCTCCATATCCGGGATCAACCTAATGAACCTTCTCTGGACTGCCTCCAATGCCAATATATCTTTCCTTAGAAAAGGGGACCAAAACTGTTTACAGTATTCCAGGCATGGTCTAGTGCCTTGTATAGTTTTAGCAGGACTCCTTTATTTTCATACTCTTTCCCTTTGCAATAAAGGCCAACATTCCACTTCCCTTAAGATAAAGCAAAATATTGCGGATGCTGGAAATCTGAAACAAAAACAAAAATTGCTGGAAAAAGAAGAGGCATACAGACTCAAAATGTTAACTCTGGCTTTCTCTCCACAGGTGCTGTCAGACCTGTAGAGTTTTTCCAGCAATTTTTGTTTTTATTCCATTTGCCTTACCTGTTACCTGCTGAACTTGTATGCTAGCTTTTTGGGATCCATGCACGAGGGCACCCAAATCCTTCTGTGCTACAGCTTTCTACAGTTTTTCTCCTTTTAAATAATATTCAGCTCCTCTGTTCTTCCTGCCAAAGTGCATAAACTCATATTTTCTCACATTGTATTCCATCTGCCAAATTTTTGCCCACTCACTTAACCTGTCTATATCCCTCTGTAGACACTTTGTGTCATCCTCACCACTTGCCTTCCCACTTATTTTTGTGCCATCCACAAATTTAATGATTGTCCATTCACTTCCCTCATCCAAATTATTAATATATATTGTAACTAATTGTAGTCCAGCATTGATCCAGCACTCCACAGCTGACAGACTGCCATTCTGAAAATACCCCCCTTAACCCAACATTGGCAGTTTTCCAATCCCCTGGGACTTTTCCAGAATCTAAGGATTCTTGGAAGATTAATACCAGTGCATCCATTATCTGTGTAGCTACTTCATTTGGTGTCCTAGGATGCAACCCATCAGGTCCAGGGAACTTACCAGCCTTTAGCCCCATTAGTTTCTCTAATACTTTTTCTCTAGTGATAGTTATCATATTTATTTCCTCCACCATTTTTGCCCCTTGATTATTTAGTATCTTTGGAATGCTATTAGTGTCTTCTACCGTGAAGACTGTTGCAAAGTATTTATTCAACCCCGCTGCCATTTCCTGATTCCCCATTATTATTTTCCAAGCCTCATTCTCTAAGCAGCCTATGTTAACTTTGGCCTCACTTCCATTTTATATATTTAAATAAGCTCTTACTGTCTGTTTTTATATTGCTTGCTAGATTACTCTCAAAGTTTATTTTCTCCATATTTATTATTTTTTTGGTCATCTTTTGTTGCTTTTTAAACTTTCCCAATCCTCTGGCTTACCATGAATTTTTGCCGCATTGTATGTTTTTTCTTTCAATTTGATGCTATCATTAACTTCCTTGGTTAACCATGGTTGTTTTATGCCCTTCCTAGAATCCATCTTCCTCACTGGGATATATCTTTGTTGTGAGTGATGAACCATTTTCATGAATGTCTGCCATTGTTCATCAACTGCCTTTTCTGCTAAACTTATTTCCTAGTCCTCTCCAGCCAACTCTGCTCTCATTCCTTTGTAATTATCCTTATTTAAGTTTAGCAAGGTTTCAAATCAAGTTTCTCACTCTCAAATTGAATGCTAAATTCTACCATATTATGGTCACTGTTTCCTAAGGGATCATTTATTAAACCTGCCTCATTACACGTTACCAGATCCAAAATAGTCTGCTCCCTGGTTGGATCCACAACATATTGTTCTAGGAAACTGTTGCAAATACACTCTATAAATCCTTGCTCATGGCTACCTCAGCCAATTTGATTTTCCAAATCTACATGAGGATTAGAGTCACCCATGATTAATATACTGCGTTTTTTACATTCCCTCATTATCTCCTGATTTATTCTCTGTCCCAATGTATAGCTGCTGTTAGGAGGCCTATGGACTACTCCAGCTAATGTATTTTTTCCTTGTTATTTCTTATCCCTACCTGTTGTGGCATCTTTGACAAACGGACCACAGGAGGCTCAGGTACAGGTTATGATAGTTTATTGCAAGAAGAGAACCGCCTCAAAGCAGCTCGAGGTAGCATTCTACCAAATTACATGTATCCAGCTTATTTATACATCACTGATCACGTACAAGGACATTTTTCAGATGCCAATCTTGTCAGCATATAGGTTTACATTAAACAGATATCTTTGGTTCCAGGTACATACATCCCCCTTTGCCCAGGCAGAGCTGTCTCCCCCTATCTAAGCTGGGACCAAATGTCCTTTCCATATCTGTTGAACAGCACACTTAATCTATCTTGTTTTCATCCTCCATCTCCAGTCTGGCTCCCGAGGCCTTTCTGCTGATTGCAGGCCCTAAGGGTGTGCAAGGCTCATCTGGTAACCCTTAACTGTTAAAGTACTTGATGGCACTGGCTGCCTGGAGATTCTGAGTAATTCCCTTTCAATAAATTCTTACTGTATTCCCCTTAACAGTCTCCCCCTTTTGGCCCTTGGCCGAGCCCACTACAATGGTACTGTCTGTCCCTTTATGTACCGCCACCCATTGATACTAACCAGGTATCCAGCTTTGGATTGTAAAGGTACTAGGTCAAACCATCTATATCATCTCGTCCTTCAAGTCAGGCCTCTGACTTGCTAAACCTCTTCTCCACCTGTTAAAAATCCCCTAACACCACCTCTTTTGCAATGAATCAAGTATGTTAAATATATAACTAATATCAGCTTAATCACACCCAGGGCATGGGAGATAATCCAAATCCATGGGTGTATTTGTATATTTGAGCCCCAATTCCACAGATCCTCCCACAATGTGGAGGAATCTATTTGCCCAATATCCTCTTTTAAGGCTCTAGCCTGTTGCTGCAGTGTATAGTAACTTCTATATATCTGCTGGGTCTGTCTCCAAATCACGATTAGGTGCTCTGGTAATAAGGGAAATTTATAGAACTGGTTCAAATGCTGTGTCAAGTTATCCTTAAGAGTTTTCATGACTTGAACGGCAGCCGCTCCTCTCTTGTATATTTCGACCAGTTCCACCTTCCCACCCTTACCGGCACCTGCGGACATAGGCACACTGAATGATTGTGGATGGGGCACATCGGTTGCTCCTGTACTGGATCTTTTGCTGCCACATGGTAATATAATATCTCCCATTCCCATATATGCTACGTGGTGGGCTCTTTTGCAGCCTATATAGTTTCCATTGTAAAATTTGCTGCTGCTTTAAATCCGCATCTTGCTTCTCCCTTCTCATATTTTGGAAGTGTGCATATTACTGCGGTGGCCTCTTTCCCACACCCTTCTATTGTGATGCTAACTATATTCCCTTTACCTCTATCCATCTTGTGGTAAATTGTTGTTAAGTATTATTTCTCCTTACCCTTCACTTGCCTCAACTACAGATTCATTTACCTCTAAGTTTTTTTTTCTCCTGACCATGATCATCCTAAGATTCTCTTGAGGTCAGTTTCTCTGTTGTCTTGATCATTTAAAATGTTTCCTTACTCTTTAGGCCATATTAACTATTCCATGTCAATGGGGATCTCTGTCTCTAGATCTTTGCTTATCTCCCCCTGTGTGGTTCCAATATCTCAGTTGATGGCCAGATAATCAAATTCAGTTCCCTTAAAACAGTTTGTATATTGTGCCCTCTTTCCCTAACTCTTTCTCATACCTTTAATCCTTTCCTCATACCATTTTACACATGCACTAGCTACCATCTTATCTTGTTCAGGTTGTCTGGAGAGACTCTACAATCTAATAAAGTATTCCCATAATTTTAAAACAAAAATCAGGCATTGACATGTTTTGCTTCCTTATCTTCTCAAACAACATTTTATTGTCTCAAAAGTAACCCATTAAATCTTGTCCGATTCCTTTTTTAGAATTATTGCAGGTTCATTAACTCTGCCAAAAATTGGATTTCTGCCAAACTTTGTCAAGGCCTTGAGCTTAACTTTATATTTTGGGAACAGACTGACAATTACAAAAAGCTTGCAGCATTTGAATTAGTGTCAATTGTTGTCAAACCTTTTAAAATAAAAATTTCCTTTTGAGGACTTTATTGGGAACCAAACCGCTATTTTTTTTAAACTTTGCAAGAACTGTAATTTACACTATCAAAATTAAAACTACCACTTTCTCATGTATATTGATTTATAACCAGATTAAAAGTCCCATATGCTTATCGACTCATTCTTTATTTTAGATAGCATCCTAGCTATTCAAAAATAACCTGTTAAATTCCACTGCACTTTTCACATCTCAAGATTGTCCCAAATTCAAATCACAGTGTTGTTGGAATGCAGCTTTCCTTTCATATTTAATTCATCCCTTCAAAAAAAACCCATTTTTATCCAATGGAACCATCTAGACCGTGTGTTTATGCCTTTTTGTTTTCCTAGGTTGCTTTTGAATTGCAGGTAATTTTTTCCCTCAGAATTTTAGAATACCAACTCGTATAAGCTAATGTAACTCATATGTATCAATCCCAATCAGCTTGGAAGCTGGTGATAAGGGTTACTCCCTAATATTCTGCAAGGGGATGGTACAATGGTTGGTTCATCTCAAACAAAGGCAAACCTTGTTTTGTCTTCACAATATCTTCAAATTGTGATTTTTGGCAGAAATCTCAACTCGAACCTTACACTCAAAACATTGGAATGTTTGAGTGTACTTTTCCTTTAATCTGGTATGGGGCTTTCGACTCTAAAGTGCTGAATTCCACACACAAATGACAATTTAGGGAAGAAAACACATTAAAGCCCACATATAAATGTTTCCTTGCACACATATATATAAAGGTATGTATTTATGTTCCTATGACATTGAACTTAACGACTTAAAGACTTAAAACTCTCAAAATCTAAACGAAAATTTGGGAAGAATTTTCCCCCCATTGGGGGTGGGGGAGGGGGGGAGCGGAATGTGCAGGACCGGGCGTGGGCAGGTCTGCCTCCAATTGGCACCCCCAATTGGGGGCACGCCACCATTTTACATTTGACATTTGACACCTAGAGACTTTGAGACAGTCAGTGTCATTGCGTTTGAATGACCCACTCAACTGATACCACACTTTTTAACTCATTTCAGGGGAAGACATTGGGTGGAATTTTCCCATCTCACCCACGGTGGGTTTCAAGGCAGGTCAGAAATCCACCATTGTAAAAATCGGCTGCAATTCTCCCAATGGTGTGTTTATGGGGGGGTCGGTTCTCCCGCTGACTAGTGGTACGAACACCATATGCATTCACTCACATTTCATGAATGCTCATTAAAACAATTGCTCACCAGAATTTTGTCACACCTTCCAATTTTGCATTACAACAACGGGAAATGACCTGAAACTGTTTGAAAAGGGGTGGCATGCACAAGTCAGACCTCAGTTTGCTGGTAATACCAAGGTGAGTGGATCATACCTACCATAGCACTGTGCCGGTCTTGTTGTGATGAACGTTACATGGCTGGGACTGCAGGGTTGGTCTGCTCCTGCTCTTTGCCTCCATTGTCCTGTGGAACACTACTGTGCTGTGGTAAACATGCAGGCCTCCACTTTCAGAAACTACCACTTCAAGGGGGGGTATTGCTGTGAGGTGAGGGTGGGGTTGATGATCACAAGGTGGGCAATGGGGGAAGGGCAAACTTGAGGGGGGCACTGGGAAGGCAAGGCTGTGGAATGGCAGTAAGGGGGAAGGGCAAACATGATGGGGCCTTTCTGGGGTCACCCTCTAACATCTTGTTGCTGCAGGAGTGAATAGGAGTTTGCTTAGTAAGAAAACAGGAAGACCTCCTTGCAATAAAAGCCACTGAAAGTCAATGGCTTCATTAGCACTGTTAAAGGGCTATTGAGAACTTCACATCACTATCGCTGTCTCTCAAGAGTAACACATAGGAATTTAGAATTTGGAAATGCAGGAAATAGTGAAGGAGGCAGAGCTGTATCATAAATGGGATTCCATCAAAGAAGGGATGTCACGTGTTCACTAGATTTGACACTCCGAATGGGCCAAAGGGCATCCACTCATTGACCATGTTGTGGTGGTTTGATGACAATCATCTCAGTTCCAGGACATCACTGCAGGAGTTCCTCGGGTTAGTGTCCTCAGCCCAACCATCTTCAGCTGCTTCATCAATGACCTTCCTTCCATATAAGGTCAGAAGTGGGGATGTTCACTGATGATTGCACAATGCTCAGCACCATTCATGACTCCTTAGATGCTGAAGCAGTCCTTGTGCAAATGCAGCAAGACCTGGACAATATCCAGGCTTGGGCTGACATGTGACAAGTAACATTCACGCCACACAACTACCAAGCAATTACCATCTCCAACAATAGAGAACCTCACTATCGCCCCTTGACATTCAATGGCATTGCCATTGCTGAATCCCCCTCTATCAACATCCTGGGGGTTACCATTGACCAGAAACTGAACTGGACTAGCCATATAAATACAACAGCTACAAGAGCAAGTCAGAGGCTAGGAATCCTGTGGCGAGTGACCCACCTCCTGACTCCCCAAAGTCTGTCCGCCATCTACAAGTCATGATTCAGGAGTATGATGGAATACTCTCCACATGCCTCCCACAACACTCAAAAAACTTGACACCATCCAGGACAAAGCAGCCCTTCTACAAACATTCACTCTCTCCATTGCTGACGAACAATGGCAGCAGTGAGTACCATCTACAAGATGCACAGCAGAAACCCACCAAGACTCCTTAGACAGCACTTTCCGAACCCACAACTGTTACCATCTGGAAGGACAAGTGCAGCAGACACATGGAAGTCCCCCTCCAAGTCACTCACCATCCTGACTTGGAAATATATTGCTGTTCCTTCACTGTTGCTGGATCAAACTCCTGGAACTCCTTCCCTAACAGCACTGTGGGTGAATCTGCACCACAAGGACTGCAGCAGTTCAAGAAGGTAGCTTTCCAGCACCTCCTCAAGGGCAACTCGGGATGCACATTAAGAACTGGCCAGCCAGCGACACCCACATCCTGTAAATGAATAAAAAAACTGATTAGTGGGATTAATATGCCACATCAGAGATTGGAGCACAGAGCTAGGTTGTGTCACTCATCTCAATTAAACTTTAGCATCCGACGCAGGGCTCAGGATGTTACATATCTGCGATGCCATCTTGGTTACCTTGATTTGTGTGCTAGTGTCTTAGAGACAAGTTGGCATCAGCCACCATGCAAGTAGGGCAGGAAAAGCTATAGATCCTTATAGACTCCAAACATGTCATCTTCTGAGCTTCACTTTCTTGCCCCTTGAATCATTAATGACTTCAAAGTTTCCTTTCAGAGAGAAGACAAAAGCACATATGGATCCAGGGTTCAATGCTGTCTTTGTCAGGGCCCTAATGCAATGGAGGAGGGGAAGGAGGGAGAGGCAACTCCGCATGCAGCTCCAGCAGGAGGGACATGGCCAAGCGGAGCCACAGCATGAACAGGAGGGTCAGGAGCAGAGACCAAGGTAACAGGAGTGACTCACCAGACCTAAGTAGAAGGATCTCCTATTTTCAAGTAAGTGAGAGGCAATGCCATGCATATCAGGACTAGTCCCGAGCTCTGGTACATCACATGTGCTACATTCTTCATGAAGACCTGACACCATGGGGAGTTGGAGTGTATCCCCTGCCAGTGATTTTGGAGGTGACTTCAGCGCTAAATTGCTTTGCTTCTAGTTCTTTCCGAGGATCAACAGGGGACCTGTGCGGCATCTCTCAGTCTGCGCACCCTGGAGAATGCTGAGGGCATAGACACCGACCTGGGCAACCTCCAGGGAGGCAGGGACACCTGGGACACTTTGATCCAACACCCCTTCAGCTAACACACCAAATAAGACCCACTACCACATGCCAGGGCTGCAGACTCCATTCTCAATCCCTGACAGGACCAGTTCCTTGGTCAACAACATACACTATGTGCCATTGCAATAAAGTTTAAGCAGTCACACATCCATCATAAAATCATGGCTTACCCTGCACCTACAAAAGAAATGAACCTTTCAGAGGCCAGCTGCAAAAAAAAACATCTCATTTATTGCTGACTGACAAACATTGCAGAAAATAACATTGACCGGTGTTTTACATCACACCATTTAAAAAAGAACAGAAAAATTGGGAAAACAAATATCACCTGTGATCAGGCGTGTTGTTTTTAAGGTACTTTAAGTTTTCAATTACGGGTGCTATGTCTAGATGCTCACTCCCCGCTGGCACAGGCATTGGAGACAGCCTGCTGACTTTGCTGTCTTGTTAGCATTGATGACCTTGGTGGGCATCCTCTGGACCATGGAGCCTGTGCTGGCCCCACTTGGGAGGGAATGGCCAGTGCCACGGTTGGCATCTCCCCAGATGTCACAGTCACTGGCAGAGGGGCTGCTGCCATCATCCGGAGCGCCCTGAGATGACCCCACAGAGACGACAGGCAGCTCATGCGCCAACATGAGGTTGCTTTGGACTTCCCAGCTCACCATTGATGGACAGGCACCTAGCTGGGATACTGGGAGCCCAATCCATCTCCCACACTGATACTGACCACAGGAGGTCATTGCTGGTGTTAGGGCTTGCAGGTCCAAGTGCATCCCCAGGAATCCTTTGTTGAGTCCCTGGGGGAGCATCTCCATAAGAGTTGCCACCCTCTCCATGGAGGAGCGATTGTGTTCAGCCATGAGGGTCAGCGCATTGCTAATGCTCCGCAGGGACTCCTCTACAACAGACACAATGGCATGCATTCCCTCATGTATCTCCACCACATCCTCCCACACACCCTGCTGGACATCCAGCATCTGCTGCCTCAGGGATGACTCCAGAGGTCCATCGTCAGCCATCAATTGAGCATCGTCCTGTTCCTCAGCAGTCCTCCGACTGCTGGCGCCCTGGGCACTCTCTGCCTCCACCTGCACCTCAAGTGAGTGTGAACTGCCCTCACCAATGTCCACGGGGGCATGATGCTGGTGTGTGCTCAGCATGCTGGTCCTCAGGGGTTAGGATTGGGCCTTCAGGCTCCTCACAAAGAGGGGCTGCTGGTGAGTCTAAAAGGGAGAAGAAGGGCATGCCATTAGTTTAAGCCATAAGATTCTCAGTGTGCATGCCTGGCACCCTGATGAGACAGAGATCTGTATCATGATGCCCTCATCTTCCCATTGTCAATGGACATTCCAAGTTCGATGCTCACATCAATGTAGGGACTGCATTGGAATGGTTGCAAAAAGCCACATTCTCACATCAGTGCACTGCACCCTTACCTCCCTCTGGCACTCCAACCTCACCACAGCCGTGTGACCGAAGTGCATGACACCTCTCCAGCTCCAGGCCTCCTGCTTGTATCTACTGAGGATGAGAAGGTGTGGGGGTTTCTCACCAGTTTGTGACCCCTCGGCATTGTTATGGGATGTTTTCTCTTGAAAGGATAGAGGAGCATTGATTATTCCATCCTCTACCTGCAGCACTGTTGCACCCTGGCCAACCCCACCTGAAGAACACCTCGCAAGGCTCAGCCGATTCATGACCCTGGAGCTGCAAGGCACTCAGTCCAAGCAGCCAGAGCTCACCCCCTTGGCCAGATCCTGCCTCATTGACATTTGCCATTCACACTGTAACACCTCTGAGGCCCACAAGGGAATGGGCAGCTCTTAACTGTTCTGCAAAGTGACCCTTGCCAACTTGGCACTCACCCTTCCTGATGGCAGGAGATTGTTAAAGTGCTTCCGGCACTGCACCCATGTGTGCCTCACCACGTCGTGGCTGCTGACCCTGGATGCCACATCCTCCCAGGCCTTTTTAGTGAGGTGTGGAGGTGGCCTCCTCCTCCCATCCCTGGGGACAAGTATTTCTCTCCTTGCTGCCACCTCCTCCAGGAGGGCTGCAAGGCACTCATCTGAGAAATGTGGGGCCGATTGACCCGCCTACCTGCCCTCCCGCCTGCCGTGTCCACCCACTACGGCCTCCATGCACAGGACTTCCGCGTCTTTCGGTGGCAGCCTTCCAGGTCCTGCCATGGTTGCATTTGAATTGGCTGCTGGGTCGCCGTTGGACCTGGTGGACATTAAGTCTCCACCACTTCACACTCATTCACAGGCCACATCTCATGCTGGGCTAGCCTTAATTGCACCCACCCCACCCCCGCATAAAATCGCGGTGCGCTGCCGATCCCAGGTGGCGGGCAGTTTCCCGACTGTCCCCGCCTGCCCCTGCGGAGCACCCCCGCCAAGGGTAAAATTCTGCCCTTGATGTACAGGACAGGTTTCTTACTTGAAACAGATATTTATTTACAAAGCTTTTGTGGAAGCTACATGCTTGAACCAGGTCCACGACTAGAAAAGTCCACTGCTAAGATTAACCACGCTTAGGGCTAACTCTTCAGCACAATCCTGTGATCCCCTAAGAGCAGTAGGAAAGGTTTTGCCAACAATCGCTGCAGCTGGTGAACAATGATAGAAAGGTGTGATATCAGGAGAGTGGAAGACATCCATTCAGGTCCTCTCCCCACTCATGGACCCTGGGGATAGATCACATCTGCGTTGGCTTATATGGTCAGTCAGGAGGCCATGTCATCAAGGGTTCTTGTCAAACAGTGTTCCACATAAGAGGAAAACAACAAAGCAAGAAGGGACCAAATCAATCACAACAACTGGAGGCCTGGATACTTAATGTGCTGCTTCCTCAGAAAACACAAACAGCAGGGAATGATAAATGGAAATCCATCTCCTTATGAAGGAGTTCTTCAGTACAGCATACATTTTCCTATTTATTTTCTTCAATTTATCAAAGATCCTCTAGATACACCAGGAGGTGGGCAGAACAGGTCCTTTCTATGATCGTCATAAGATAATTCAGTAAATAATATGATCACAAACTGAGTCTGAAATGAAACGAAACTACCTTTGTGAAGCCCGTTAGAAAATAATATATGCTTAGGAGTGACTTCCAAGTCATAATCTGATATTGGTTTTCAGATTATGATCATGAACCACTTGATCTTTAATATTACAATTAATAATGCCATCCGAGTGTTTAGATAAGATTCTTGCCTTGACATCGTCCCAAGCTATTAGTTATTCTCTGTATACATAAAACACCTGCCAATTGTGGACAGCATTCTATTTATTTTTGCTGCACTACTTTTTGCTTTTATGATGTGTCCACTAATGTAACAGATGATTTTAAAGATACTTTTATTACATATTTAAATGCGTTTTGCAGTCTATTAGTGGGAGTTATTCACTGCTGGAGGCACTTGACATATAAACCAAGAATGCTATGATATATATACTTCACACAATGAGTAATTTATCTTTATTATTCTGGGCATGAATAGTTATAATGAATTTCCACAAAAAATGAACACTGCATGTATTTAGTTACAGTACAATAATCTATTTAGGCAGGGAGGATGAAAATAAATGGGCCCATTAAGCTCACAATCTGACCAATTTGTTTTCATATTAACCAAATAAAGAAATTATTCTGTTCAACTGGGGACAAATACTGATTATCTACATTGGATAAACAATTAATCAAATAAAAATCATTTTTTAAATTATTTGCTTTATGTGAGTCAGAAACCCCTTTATGATTAAAAGAAAACAACATCTGTAGGCTAATGTAACATAAAACATCACAGCTTTAAGTACTTAAAATGCAAGAAAGAACTAAATACACAGAATTGAAAATTCAGAATGCACTGATACAACAAAACAGTTGCAGAACATATGGGATAGCATATTGACTGAAAATTAATTAATGGTTTTCTTCTTAAAAAGAGTATAAAAATTGAAACTATCAATATGTTTACATACATGGTAGAATACTGTATGACATGAGAAAGGTTGCTTACAATCTATGCACCTGTTTTGGGAAATTGGAAATGATTGTTAGTATTATAATTAAAGATGTTGTGCCATAGAAACATCAATAGAGATTGTCCGAGTGCCATTAGATTTTAGGAAGAATTTTCTAGCCCCCCAGCCTCCCTTTTAATATAACTGACCAGAGGATACAAAATTTGCTGCTTCCATTTTATTGTAACCACCGGAATAACTGAGAAACTGATTCACCCATTATTATGCCCTGATCCCATAGTGAAAGCAAATCTTGAGCTGCACGTGTGGGCATCCTGCTGGAGTTTGCCAGCTCTGCACTGGCATAATATCATGTGGTCCAGTAGCCAAACTAATTGGAAGAAAGGTCTGTGGGTTGGGCTGGCGGAGTCAGTGGGATACTGATAGTGGGACAAAGGAGTTTGAATGGTAATGAACCAGCTTATTCTTAGAGCTTGAGAATCAATGCTGTCCTCTTTTCTGGGCTCTGTTCTTACCCATTGCAACTGGTTGGGACTTGCACTGCACATCTTCTATCCAGTTGTCTCTTGAAATCCCCTCAGGACTCTATATACTTTGTTTTGCGCAATGTAACATATCAGTTTAGTGCCTGCATCACCCTGCCGAAAGCCCCAATAATTGTGGAGATTGAGCCAGAACAGGACAGTAATTTTATCACAGCTATTTCAAATCTTGTTTTGTTTGTCTGGGCATTGCTGGCAAGGCCATCCTTTAATGCCCTTCCTAATTGCCCTTGAGAAGGAGATGCTGAGCTGCCACCTTGAACCATTAAGACTATGTGGTGTAGGTATACCCACACAGCAGGTAGGGCATTCCAGGATTTTAACACAGTGATGATGAAGGAATAGCAAGATATTTCTAAGTCATGATGATTTGTGACTTGGAGGAGAACTTACAGGTGATGGTGTTCCCTTGTATCTGCTGCCCCTATTCATCTGGATCAGTGATTGCAAATCTATGGGTTGTGACCCCTGATGGGGTTGCAGAGGGTTACGGTTGGGGTCTTCCAAGCAGCAATGAAGACTCAGAGGAAGATGACCCAGTCCGGAGGCGCTGGGGGTACAGCCCCGGACCCACTGAATAGATGCTGTCAAACAGCAATAGGCGGATGTGAGTCCAAAGCACCCTTTAAAATCACAAACCGCCCTTACCAGTGAATTCCAGCGGGCTCGGGACATTTGTAGTGAGTGTGTGGGGAGTAGCAGGGTTGGGACTGCTGAGTGAGTGCGTGTGTGTAGTTGGAGAGGATTTGAGAAGAGTGGCTGCTGAGTGAGTAGGAGGAAGGGTTATTGGAAAGAGAAACTCATGGGCAGGATCATTCCCTCCGTCGGGGAGCGGGCAGGTTCCCAATCAGCGCCCTCGATTGGGGGGGCGCTGTCGTTTTATGTGGGCGGACCAATTAAGGCCCACCCAGCATGACGTAAGCTAGGAAGCGTTATGCATTCCCTGTGCAGGCAGTGGGGTGGGGGGGTTGGATTTCCTGAGCTGCATTTTGCATGTGCGATAGAGCGCACAGATCTCCCTGAGGCAAAGTGCTGCATCAGGGAGATCGGCTCAAATGTGAAAACCAGTTTAAAGAATAGAAAACATTTTACTGACATGTCCCCTCATGTGACGCTGTCACAAGAGTTGGGATGTGTCCATAACTTTTATTTTAAAATATTCTGAAATTTTAAAATCCATCATGAAATATCATCCTGCCCGTGGATGAGGTTTCATGTTTGTTCAGAAGCCTGCCAGGGCTCCTGGCCTGCCCAACAACCTTACTGTTGGACGGACAGATCCATTGGTTACTTCAATGACTTTATTAATGGCCTTAAGTGGCCATTGACAGGCCGGCAGGCATGCAGCCGACTCGGCTCCGTGCCCACCGACCTTAAAATGTCATGGGATGACGTCGGGACGCTATGACTCGGTGAGCGGCACTGCCTCCTGCTTGCCGACTGGAAGTTGGGAAGTTGCAGCCCCAGCTGTGTATGTCAGGGGAGGGGTACTGGGGAGAGGTGTGTGTGTGTGTGCGTGTGCGTGCATGTGCATGTCTGTGCTTGATGGGGAGTAGAGGAGCTAATTACTTTGTGAGTGTGGGAGTTGGGGGAGAGGGGATTCACTGGGTCTTCTGTCATTAGAGAATAAATAGAGTTTGGCTGAATTCTACATCAGTAATAACATTTTTGTAAAGTACTTGAAAACTTAGATTTTCACATTTATATGCTATATTATTAAATTCTAATCTATAATATGCAAACTTTAATCATTATACATTGAATGTTATGATGTTGTTTTATTGCTTTTTTTGTTGGTGCCTGGGTCACATTAATTTTCAAGTGCTAAAATGGGATTATGTTGGAAAATAGCTTGGGAAACTCTGTTCTAGGTGGTAGAAGTCACAGGTTTGGAAGGTACTGTCAAAGAAGCCTTGATGAGTTGCTGCAGTGCCTGTTGTAGGTTCTTTTTTTGGTGTCAGGTATAGCTCTGTTGGTAGCACTCTTGCCTCTGAGTCAGAATGTTGTTGGTTTAAGTCCTATTCCAGACTGACACTCCAGTGTAATACTGAGGAAGCACTGCACTCTTGAGTGGAATGTTAAGTTGAGGCTCCTTCTGCCCTCTTAGGAAAGTGTAAAAGATCTTCAGGCACTATTTTGAAGAGGAGCAGCTAAGTTTCCCCAAAATTTGGCTCTGGCCAAAAATTATCCCCCAATTATTATCAGAAAAATAGATTATCTGGTCATTAGCACATTGTTGTTTGTGGAAGCTTGCTGTGTGCAAACTGTCTGTTCTGTTTACAGCACAATAATGATGACATTTCAAAAAGTACTTAATTGCTGTAAAGTCACGAAAGTCATTATATTAGTGCAATAATTTCATTTTTATTACTTTTTTCTTTTCCCACAAAACTGAAATCTTGCATCCCTGGAACCATTCTAGTCAATCTCCCCTGCACTCTCTGCAAGATTTTGGCATCTTATCTTAAGTTCAGTGATCAGAATTGGAGACAATCGCCCAATATCGAATAGAGCGGGTCGAGTAGAAATGTGATTGGTGGGTGGAGATGTAGTCAGGCCGCACACTGTGTAGCTTCAATTCTGCAGTGCACGTGTTTCTTTTCCAGCAACCTTTCGCCCATAAGCCAGTGTGATTGACAGTCTTGGCTCCCTGTTGGGTGGGGAACGAACGCTCTGGAGGAAGTTACATGTCAGTAGCTGGTAGGGACCCTGCTGGCAGGATAGTGATAGCATGGGGAGCAATACATATATCAGGGAGGATGTCCAATCCTGTGTGCAGGGGTGGGGCTGGTGGGAGGTTGTGTTTATCATTGATCTTGGAAATGGGGCTAGTGATTGTGACTTTGGGATGGGGATGGATGCGTGGGGCAAGGGTGACAATCCTGGGTGGGTAGGGCACCCTTAGTAGGAGCAGGTGTCAGGGTGAAGAACCTCTGCTCCACTGGCCCACAAGCAGTGCTGGAAAGATACTTCCTTAGTGCTTCCCTTTCACTGTAGTTACCTAAGGCCTGGTAAACCTGGCCCTAACTGCAAGACAGGGGAAGTCTGAGGCAACAGCCTCTTTGTGATATTTGAATGATTAGCCCACCTCCTGGATTAATTGCCAGTTCCCCCAGACCATCTCTGTTAAAACCTGAAATGGATGGGTCAGATTGGGTTTGAGATTTTAAAAGCTTGACATTCCGTCAAACAAAATTCCCTCCAAAAGGCCAGCTGAGATGAACCAGTGATTCATAAGGGTTTATATTTCCTTTTGTAATCTGTGGGACATACTTCAGTTGCACAATGGTATTATGAAGGCCTACCTTATATTTTGTAGCATGTGAAGTGTCACTGGCCATTTCTCATGTGACCCACGTGGCATAAGCGGACAGAAATGATATTGGCAGGTGTATACCCTATGTGCACCTGAAGATGCTGAAAGTGCATTTTCATAATGTCAGGTGGAGAAGCAGGTGCCTGGCCATCTGTTTCTGCTGATAGAATTCTCAGATGGGGTTGTTATGAATGCTTGGCTGATCTCCAAGACTCACAAATGCAGCAACTCAGCAAGGGTTGTTTGGATAAGCTGAAGTGGAGTGATTGCTTGACAAATTTATGAGGTTATAATAGCCAGATTGTCCAGTCTCCAGATCATCAGATGTTGGACGTACCTCTCTAGATGCACCTTAAGACCTTTCAGAAGTCCTGATGCAATTACTCCATGGGAATTCCCTGGGAAGTTTGAACTTCTAATGGGCAATTCCACTACTCCCCAGACCCTCTAAAAAAGTTTTGACTCTGCGTTGGAGTCAGAGACTTCAGACAGTTCCAACTTACTTACCTGGATAGCTACCCAGCAAATGATAGACAGAAAAATCCTAGTTAACTCCTAACTACAACTGACTCTTGCAACTCCCCCATTGACCTCCCGACTACCCTCTAACCCCCATGGCTACCCCCAAACAGACCTGACTAGCCACCACCACCCAACTACACCCTGACCTGACCTGACAAGACCCCACCACAGAACTCACCCCCACCCCCCACATTGACCAGACCTGGCTAGCCATTAGCTTCCAACCTGACAACCGCTCTGGCCTGGCCTGACCACTTACCAACCCTCCTACCAATTACCCAATTGCCCACCACACCCAGCTGCTAACCTACCTATCTGCCACCCTACCCACCTACCACCCTACTCAGATTTCACACCACACAGCTACCACATTACAATTTACCCACTTACTTCACCCACCTACCCACTTACGTGCCTAGACATTCACCCATTCACTCACTCATACACTCATTCACTAACACACTGAAAAGCTTGGGGAACACTTTAAACACTTCCCAAAATATGCCAGCTAGTGCTGTTAAAAGGGGGTGTGGCTTCTGCGTAGATTCTCTTCACTGCTCTCCGTGAGGATTGCTGCACTGAGGGAGTCCTGCACTGAGGGAATCTTGCACTGAAGGAGTCCTGCACTGAGGGAGTCCTGCGCTAGGGGAGTCCTGCACTGAGGGAGTTTTGCACTGAGGGAGTCCTGCACTGAGAGTGCCCTGCGCTGAGGGAGTCCTGCACTGTGAGAGCCTTGTGCTGAGGGAGTCCTGCAGCATCCCTTATTGGATGTTGGAGCCTTTTCAAAGTGCACATGTAGGTGGCTAGTTTTTGGTCTGATCAGAGTCAGACACAGGGATCTGACTCTGATTGGAAGTTTTGGGTCAATAATAAGTTTTTTCTTTCTTTGTTCTCTTTTTTTCAATATCTGGGTGCTTACTTGGACAAGATTAAGAGGTATAAAATTGGTAAAGTTTCTGTTATTGATGCGATAATGGTCCTGAGTAATTGACACTATATATGGTTGTAGGAACAGCAGTTTCTTTTTCAAAACAGATTTCTGAATGGACATTTTTCCCCCTCAGCATTTCAACATCTGCTATTGTCATTATATAGTTCATTGTCTCTGTACATGGTGCCTACTGGGTGATTGAGCATGGGGCGCATGAAGGGGGCACACTTAAGACCTTTTTAAACTTACCCTTCAAAAGGTTCCCAAATCCAGACTATGGTTGACAACTCCTCTGAGGGTCCAAAAGCCATGAGTCATGGAGAATCTGGCCCGACTCCATGAGAACTGGAGGTGAGGGGAGAGGTGCTATGGGATGCCTATCGGGTCAGAAGTGCAGAATACTGGCTTTTTGCCTGCACCCTTATCGCATGCCAGCAAAAATTGCCGGTGTTGGGAATTGAGACGAGAGTCCCAGAACTGGATCCCGCCCACCATTTTTAAATGACTTCAGATTCAGCCAGACTCCACGAAAATATGGTCTTCAGTCTTGAAAGGCTCTAGCATAAACATGGTCCTTGCCTAGTGTATCCATGGTGGTGTCATTAAAGAGGAGAGCCCTTAGCTTCTTCTGATGTGACATCCTCTTTTTCTATCAGTGTCAAGATGTGATTATTCAGCAGCCCAGAGTGCATTGCTGCAATCTCCCTTCTAATGTCACTGTGCCTTCAAAAGGGAAGGCTGCCTGCAGCACATGCTTTCTTCCAGCTCCTTTTGGTGTGCAGAAAATGGTGGAAAAGGAATGTAATCCAGGGTAATATTACACATTGAAATGAGGCGAGAACACAGATTTTACATGCTGCTACCCTTGTTTCCAATAAGCATGGGGAGGTCGTGATTTGCACACAACCATTGGGGAAAACATATTTCAAGCCCTATGTCTCTATTTATGAATTCGAGGATCCTATACATGTTTTAAACAACTTGTCTGGCCACCTTCAAAGATTTGTTTATGCAGTAAAAGACGATTGACATAAAATGGTTACAGATTGTGGTATAATCTTTTGTTTTTTCCCCCGGTTGGAAAATAATCCTTTAATGCCTTCTTAAAAAAATCATCAGATCAAATGTATTAAAGGGCACAATTTATATCCTTAGAAGTATGAATTATTGCACAGTATAAATGGCATGGAAATTTTTTGAGGTGAGAGCCCTGGCGTGCAGTCTCACTAACAAAGAGAGGAGATCCTGCTACTACATAGTATAATGCAAAACTAACAGCATCAAGCAATATTCCACATGAAATTTATAGACAGCTTTAAAATTTCTTGTAAACCTCTCAATTATAAATGGACAGTTTTATTTCCTGCAATAGCTACAAACATAAAAACATAATACAATCGTCACACTAAGAGAGGAGAAAGCAATATATCATCCATTGTGAATTATTCCAAGTTAGACTCCTTTTTAAGTTGCAACTTAACAGTTTTTATTTTTATTAATGTAACAATATTAACGGAGATTTGCTTTAGCAAAGACTGACATTAAAAGTTTCCACTTCGTGGGTGGGTTTTCCACTCCCGGCAACTGTCGGGATCTTCCAGTCCCGCCGCAAATCAGTGGACGTCTGGCTGGGGTGCTGCCTCGCCTGCGGTGGGTCCCACCCACAATGGGGCCAGAAAATCCCAGCCCATGTCTTGCAGTCTTTCCCTTCTACTTACTCTGAATTAAATACCATTCAGAACATCAAACACCATTTAACAATACACATGAACTTATTCTGATTTTAGACCATTGAGAAGTCTAATTCCAAACTTAATTAATATATAAGAATAAAATGGGAAGGAATTCATAGAATAATGCAGCACAGAAGGAGAAAATTCAATCCACATACCTCTACTAGCTCTTTGAAAGTACTATTCATTTAGGAGCACTTGCCTTCTCTTTCCTTATAGCTCTGGAAATATATACATCATTTCTTATTCATCACAGAGGACAAGCCCTGGAACTCCCTCCCTAACAGTCCTGTTGGTGTGTCAACACCACATGGACAGTACCAGTCAAGAAAATGGCTCATCACCACTTTTGCTAGGGCAATAAGGAATGAGCAAAAAATGCTGCCCTTGTCAGGCTGCCCATATCACATGAATAAATAAAAAATAAACCCTAAGCCTACTAATAGCAATGCTTTCCATAAGACCATAAGACGTAGGAGCAGAAGTAGACCATTTGGCCCATCCAGTGAGATCATGGCTGATCTGATAATCCACAACTCCACTTTACTGCCTTTTGCCAATAATCCTTGATTTCCCTTACTGATTAAAAATCTGTCTATCTCAGCCTTGAATATATTTAACAGCTCAGCCTCTACAGCCCTCTAGGGTAAAGAATTCCACAGATTCACTAACCCTCTGTGGGAAGAAATTCCTCGTCTGTGTCTTAAATGGGCGAACCCTTACTGTGCAATTATGTCTTTTGGTCCTAGACTCTCCCACAAGGGAAAAAACCTCTCAGCATCTACCCCATTAAGCCTCTTAAGAACCTTGTATGTTTCAATAAGATCGCCTCTCATTCTTCTAAACTCAACCTATTCAACCTCTCAACCTCTCCTCATAAGAAAATCCCTCCCAACCTATTCAACCTCTCAACCTCTCCTCATAAGAAAATCCCTCCCAACCTATTCAACCTCTCAACCTCTCCTCATAAGAAAATCCCTCCGTACCTGGGATCAACCTGGTGAACCTTCTCTGGATTTCCTCCAATGCCAGTACATCTTTCTTTAGACAAGGGGGCCAAAACTGTTCACAGTATTCTAGGTGTGCTCCAACCTTGTATAGTCGTATAGTTTGTATAGTTGTGTTGTTGTATAGCCTTGTATAGCCTTGTATAGTTTTAGTACTCCATACTCCATTCCCTTTAAATCAAAGGCCAACATTCCATTTGCCTTGCCTATTACTTGCTGAATTTGTATGCTAGCTTTTTGTGATTCATGCACGAGGACTCCCAAATCCCTCTGTGCTGTAGCTTTCTGCAGTCTTTCTCCATTTAAATAATATTCAGCTCCTCTGTTCTTCCTGCCAAATTGCATACCCTAACATTATCCCACATTATATTCCAACTGCCAAGTTTTTGCCCATTCACTTAACCTGTCTATAACCCTCTATAGACCCTTTGTGTCATCCTCACCACTCGCCTTCCCACTATTTTTGTGTCATCCACACACTTGGCAATAGTACGTTCACTTCCCTTATCCAAGTCATTAATATATATTGTAACTAGTTGTGGCCCCAGCACTGATCCCTATGGCACTCCACTAGTTACAGATTGCCATCCTGAAAATGCCCTCCTTATCCCAACTCTCTGTCTTCTATTATTTAGCTAATCTTCTATCCATGTTAACGTACTACTCCGAAGCCATGGGCTCTTATCTCATTATGTGTGGTGTCTTATCAAGCACCTTTTGGAAATCCAAATATACTACATCTACTGGTTCCCCTTTATATATCCTGCTTATTACCTCCTCAAAGAATTCTGAAAAAAATGTCGGGCATAGGTTCCCCTTCTTGAAGCCATACTGACTCTGCTTGATTATATTATGTACTTCAAAATGTTTTTCATATTACATCCTTTATTATAGACTCTAACACTTCCCCAATGACAGATGTCACTCCCATACTATAAACCTCTGCTATTCTTACTAACCAGTTATTCATTCTTGGCACCCTTTCCCTGAAATCTTTCTTTTCCTTCTCACTGTAAGACCCTTTAAAGACCTTCAGAAAATTTGCCAGAACCTTTTCAATTTCCTGAACTCGGTTGCCCCCTGTTTGTTCTGAACACGAATTTTACTTTATTTTTCTATGCCTAATCATTTATTTTGCTCTCATGACCTACGTAGCGGTGTGTAGTTGCAATGTGTACAATTTTCAGTGCTGAATGATAATTTTAAAGAGCTGCCATTCAATTATAGAACCCCAAGACTAGCTTAGCGATTTTTCGATGGTATTTGTAGAGTGAATGACAAAACCAAGTTCTGAAATGGAGGTCAGAGTTTTTGGGGTTTAAAACATTTTTGGCCATCAGCAGCAGCATGCTGTTTGACTCAATCGTCTGGAAGGTGGGAAATTGAAACCCTGCCTCCGGGGATCACTATCCAATTAAGGATGACGGGTGGCCTGAGAAGATGGGGTGTTGATTTAGTCCGCCCCACGGCAAGGATGGCCGGCAGCCTTCACTGAAGTGAGGATACTGCATTTTTTTGTTCATTCATGGGATATGAGTGTTGCTGGCTAGGCCAGCATTTACTGCTCATCCCTAATTGCCTTGAGAAGATGGTGATGAGCTGCCTTCTTGAACTGCTGCAGTCCATGCTCAGCAGAATGTAGAGGAGCCGGAGGTGTTATTAGCTTGACAGGAGCAACTATCATCGCAGCATTATCTGAGACATCAGTCTCCAGGAACTCCTCATGCAATGGTGAACCTCTGCCAGCTGAAGACATCAGCCTTGCCATGTTTTGCTGTTCAATGTTAGAATATCTTGAACTATCATGCTGCTTCTACCTTCCGTTATAGCTGCCTCCTCTGAGTTGGAAAGGTGTTGACATAGAATGGGGCCCGGTGAAGCTTGGAAAAAATGCAATGTCTGTTGAAGTTTGCAGTTAATTGCCTAATTATCTACCTCAGTTGGTTTTCTGTAGTTGAGGTTTCCAACATTAGACTCAGCCCGCCTCAGGGAAAAGCGTTTGGAGATGGGAACATGTCTGCACGCTAACCCAATTTATTTTTCTCTCATTTTGCCCACATCCCTGTCTCTCCAAATGCATCTCCACGGGCCTCGTAAAATTCCTACCATAGTAGCAGGCATTCAATGAACTGTTCACTCTAGTATCTCTATAGATTTCTTATTCATGTAGCTAGATATAGCATTTAGCCTGGCACGTAAAAATGCACCTCTTGATTGCTAAAAGCAATGTAATATCTATTTATATATTCATGAGAATTTTCCAGCACCAAGCAACAATTCCTAGACATATAGAATAGTGATTCATGTCTATGCATGGCTGTCCAATGAGAGTTACCACTATCACCTGTTTAGAGTGAACACAAAAGGGATCTTCATATTCATCATCTTGAGTTTTAACTGAGCCAAATGAAGCAAGTGTCAATTTTATTATATCAGTAAAAATCTTAGGAATCAGCCTTAGCTCAGTGGCAGCATTTTCATCTCTGAAGCAAACAGTTTACAGGATCAAGTAGTGTTCCAGAGAGATAACCCAGACTGACACATATTGCAGTCACGACAGGGTGCTACACAGTCAGAGGCACAGACTTTTAGGTAAAGTGTTAAAGTTCCATCTGTCCTCTCTGGTTAATATAGAAGCTGCCTTGGAAGTATTCCAAGGTGTAGAAGTTCTCTCAGAGGCTTGACTAATATTTCCCCCTCAACCAGCATTTGGAACAGATAGCTATTTGCAGGAACATGCTACATGCAGAATGGCTGCTGAATTTCCTGTATTTATAACAGTGACTACACTTTAAGAGTATTTCATTGGCTGTGAAGCACTTTGGGGCATCCCAGGTCAAGAAAGGTAGTATATAACTACAAGTTCTTCCTTTAAGCTTATGGGCAGGATCTTCCGGTTGGCAAGTGGGGGCGGGGCCTGCTCACTGACACGTAAAATGATGCGGGATTACATCGGGTGGAACTCCTGATGTCACCCCACGTCATTTCCATTTTCAGGTCGACAGAGGAGCAGCCCAGTCAGCTGGGTGCCCTCTGTCCTGTCAGCGGCCTATTGAGGCCAATAATGAAGTAATTAAGGTTATTAATGGACCTGCCCTGTCCAACCTTAAGGTTGGCGAGCAGGCCGGGAGCCCCGGCGGGCATTGGAAAAAGCATGAAACCTCATCCACAGGCGGGATGAGGTTTCATGAGGATATATAAATTTTAATCACATCTTTCAATGAAAGTTACAGACATATCCCAACTCATGTGACAGTGTCACATGAGGGGACATGGCAGGGAAATGTTTTAAACCTCTTTGTTTAAAGTTTAAAATTGGAGACAATCTCCCTGAGGCAGCACTTAGCTTCAGGGAGATCTGTGCGCTCTTTTGCACACGGGAGAAACCACCACTCCGCACCCCCCCACCGCCCGCACAGGGAGCGCATAGCGCTCCTGAGCATATGTCACGCTGGGCTGGCCTTAATTGGCCCGCCCACATAAAATGGCGGTGTGCTCTCACTTGGGGGCGCTGATCGAAGGAGCGCCCACCCACGTCTGCTCCCACACATTCCCCCCAACGGGAGAAAAATTTTTCTTTATGAAACAGCACACTGAACCAGCTAGACCCCGAGTTTCTAGATTCTTACTAATGAGTTAAATTCTTTTCTCATGATTTTAGACCATGATGTATATTTTCTTACATCTTTATTGAACCAAACAAAAAATGGTGAGCTCC